>NC_080687.1:38464946-39089946 GCF_030445035.2 Dasypus novemcinctus
TAGGTATGTAGGTATCAGCAGGTATGGTTATTATTGACTTATTAAAAATGAAGAAACTATAATACAGAGGTTAAATAACTTGCCTGAAATCAAACAGTTAACAGGAAATAACGGTGAGAGCTAAATATACTTTCCTTCTCATGTTTCAGGTTTCAGCTTAAATGTTTCTTCAACAGAAATATTTCCCACCCAATCTATGGAGATTTCCACTGTAATTCACTCACAGCAACCTGATTCTTTTTCTTCAAAATGTGGAATTATATATTTCTGGGGCTGAAGATGGACAAGTGGGCAAAATAAGTATGTGAGAAACTTATCTGGTTTACCTGAGAATTTTCCAGGTTTAGCCCTGAAAGTCTCAAGCACCAGCAATCTAGGTCTGGGTGAACTAGGGTGTTGGTTACCCTAAGGGATAAACAAGCTCCAAGTACTTCCTCACAGATACTGCCCTACTGGGTGCTTCCCCCGTAAATGAGAAGAGCTCTCACCTGGGAGAAAGGAGTGCCGCAGCAGGCCGTCTTTCTCCCAGTAGCCCTAATTGTCTTCTAAAACAGAGAGGAGTCTTGTCTCAACTCACTACAAGGTACTCTTTTCAGTCACCATGGAAACACCATGTAGAAACTTGAGAAAAGATAGGCTTTTAACCCAGGCTTTGAACAAAAACAGAGGCTCTGGCAAAGGCCCAACAGTTTGGCGAGGAAGGGGAAATGTACCATAATTTGTTCACTTGCTTATTCTTCCCTGCCTGAAGCTGTTCAGCCGTAAGGACAGGGGTCACTCCAATTTTTGTTTACCACTGAATATGTAAGACTAGCAAAGGCCTAGAACATGGTGAGTATTCATTAAATGTTTTTTGAACCAATGATCATGTGACTTCTAAGGCCTTATTATTAATTGCTCTCTATCACCTACCTTGTTCACCTCTTGCCTTAGTACTAATAAGAGCTAATATATGAAGCACTCTGTACTCCCCAGGCAGACCGTTATCACAATCAATCAACAGAATAAGTTTTTATGGTAACTATCCCCATTTTCCAGATTAGGAAACTGAGGCTTAGAGAGGCTAAATAACTTGTTCATGGACTCAAAGTCAATCTCTATTTGTTTCATATATATATTATATAGTTTCTCAACTGTCATCCTTGTGGCAAGAAATATTTCTTTATTCATACAGTGTAAGACAAAAGATAACAAGTGCTTTACAAATGTTCCTTATAAAGGTTTCTTCTCCAAGCCTGCCTCAATACTCTTTATCACACTACTCTGACAAGCAAAATAATTTTCTTATCTGGCATACTAGAAGTCCCAGCTGGGACCCTCTCCAAACAATAGAGTTTGAATTAATACATATTATGTAAAGCTACAGTAATTGTTATAATAACCTCTGAATTCATCAAGCACCAGCATATTTTAAATTCACAAAAATCATATACTTGCCAAAGTTTTTTTCTAACTACTAAGAGACAATTGATGAAACCATTCTCATTCCCTTTTTGTGTTTTGTTTTATTTTATTTTATTGTTCATACCCAATAGGGCTCCAAATCTCTCATTTTACCTTTTATTTGAAAATAGTCCTCAAGTGTACATACATGAGGTGTACATAAATTCCCTAGAGCTGAATAAGATTTATCTTTAGAATAGCAGAGGGGAAAGGAGTAGAGCAAAAATCTTCAAATATGTATTAGTTCATAGCTACCTTCTACTGAACTCCTGCCCTCTTCAACTACTCTAGAATACAATTTTCCAAATGCCAGTGCTTTTGGGGATTCAGAGGAGGGGAGGAGAGTTCTTTTGTTTCATTAGATGGTGTCAACTCTGTTCTGAATTTCCAGCAATAGAGACTCTTGGAAAAATATGCCTAGCATCCCTTCAGAGCTGGGCTGCTGTGATTCTGGCAACGTGATACACCAAAAGTAAATAAAATGGCTCATATTGTGCTCTGGGCCCAAAGGGACCCAAAAGATAGGATGAGAAATTCAGCTGATGTGCCAAGACTGTACATACCTCCAGTCACAGGCTGCTGTTTTCTTGATAGTCAGAACTGCAGAGATGGCCAAATTGCACACTTGGAGCCAAATTTCCCCCTAAGCTCTATGTAGGCAACTTCATCCAAAGTCAGTAGGTGTGGAATGTGTACCTAAAAGTGATGTTTGGCAATAGCACAATTTAGTTCTCTTATCAGCCACATACTTAAACGCAGTAAGTGCCTTTCTACCAATTTCTGCACACACTGGAGCCTGTTTGCTGTTATCAGATGGTAGCACTTGCTGTACAATTTCCGCACTCTTTAAAGCTTTTTGGGTTTTGCCAGTCAGTCGCACATCTTGCAAGTCCCTGGCAAGCACAAGTGTACTTTCTCTTGGCTTAAACACTTGCGGAAGCCAGATGAAAGAAATGGTCCCTGGGGAAAGCTTTCATCTTCTCAAATCAGCGATGAGGTATTCCTGTGTCTTTCCAGTCAGGTTTTTAAGGAAGTTTGTTTCCTTAATTCAAGAAGTAAAAGTAGAAAAGAGAGCAAGTGAAGAGCTGAAGGCACACTCATTGAGAAGTAGTTCCTACTCCTTCCCTCGGCTTGCTTCTTCAGCCCGAGTTGGCAGTTTCTATATCCCCTGTGCAGTCTCTTACCATTTTCCTGTGGGAGTGAATTTACAAAGCACATAGGTCTCACACTACACAATATGAACTCCCTGAGGCAAGGCCAATATTATTTTATCTCTGTGTTTCTAGCTCACAACATGGGGCCTGGGGACAAGAAACCATTTGCTGTCCCTTCCTCTGTGTTAGGCACTGCGATCACTGTGGGGACAGGCTGTGGTACATCATTCCTCCCCCTGAGGCACTTAGAGTCTAGTCAGGGCAGGGATGCATGAGCATAATATTTCTGCATAATGTGACTAGACATTATGTGGAGGTAACTCCATGGTGTCAAAGACAACATGGCCTCTGGGTCTGTAACAGTGGCAGAGCAGTCAGAAAGAATGCCATAAGGAAACTACACCAGAACCGAGTCCTGAAAAATAAGTGAGAATTAAGTCGAGAATTGGAGAGTAAGGAAGGGGGTTCCACACAGACACAGCATCATGAGCAAAGGAGAGAAGGCATGGTACAGCATTGTGGACAGGCTTTTACAAGTGGTTTGCTTGGTAGAACATCAGAGGCTAGTCTGGGGACAGCAGGACATTAAGCCTGGAGAGATGAGCAGTATTCAGGTAAGCAAGGACTTTAAAAAAATTTTTATCATTCATGAGCAAGATAGGCATTGGAACATTTTAACCCTAAGAGCAAAACAGACTGACTCATATCTGTGTTTTAAGCAACTTAATCAAGGGGTATAATAAAGGGGAGAGATTTGGTTTGTGCAAAACTGAAAACAAGGAGTCCAGGTGGGAACAAATTTTTAATAATCTTGGTGAGAGACCATGGGAATCTGTATTAGGGTAGTGTTGGTAAGATGGAATAAAAATAATGTAAGAAATATTGACAAGCAGAATGGGAAGTACACTATCACTGGCAAGAGGTGGGAAGCAAGTGGCTCAAGGTGCTCAGGAGGCCTGGGCTTATGAGCCTGAAGCTCAAAGAAGAGTCAGAACTCAATATTGAATTTTGGGACTCATAAACTTACAAGAGTTGAAATTGTCCTTAAGAGCAGATGAGATTCCTCATGAAGAACTTGTTAAAAGAGAGAGGTAGAAACTGAAAATCTTTGGAAAAAACATTTAGGGAAGGAGCCAAGGAAGAGAGAGCCTCTGCAGATGAAGAGAAAATATGGTCCGAGAACTTGTTGTGAAGCAAAGAGCATGTGAAGTCCCAGAGATTCAACAGTTAAGATTTTCATAGAAAAGGTAGAAGTTAGAAAATGTAGAAAACCACATTGCGATATACTCAATATAGAGTCATGTCTAATATCTTGGGCAATAAGGAAATCTTTGAGACCTTCTCCATAGCAAACACACTCAATGCCTATAGTTTGTTTAATAAAAACATGACTGACTGAATGAATGAATGGATGAACAAATGAATGAATGAGACTATATCTACAATGAGACTATAACCTTAGGATGTGAAGAATGAGGATTTATATTTTGGACAAGGATTGAGTCACAGAAGCCCAAATCTCTAGCTTTATAAACCCTTATCTATTAATGGTGAAGTAAAACAAGTGATTCTCTATTCAGTCTTTTCTTCTTGAGTTCTGTTCTCCACATCCTAAAGATGCATACTAGTAATCATAGATGAAACAACTACTGCAGCAAAAATACAGAATCCAGGTAAATGGTCCCTTTATCAATTGTCAAACATAGAAACCACTCCCACATATATATATATACATTTGGGGTCAAGGCCAGTAGGTTGTACTGGGAAGACTTCAAGGACTAGATGCCAGGAGGTCAGAAGTTTAGTACCAGCTCATTCATTGCCCCAGCTCAGTAACCACAGTTAAGTCCATTAAAACATCTCTAGGCCTCAATTTCTTCTTCCAGAAAACTTACGGATTTCTAAATTTTCTTTGACTTTAATTTTTTTCTAGAGGCTTTACTTTCTTATTGCCTTTAGAGAATACCATATTTACTCAAGAAATGCTCAACAAAAATTCCAGTCCCTAATTCATTTCTATGAGACAAAAACTTGCATGCTGTTTGTTCCTGAATCAAGCTGAGATTTGTTTTTCTTTCTGCACTTGCTCTCATTTCTTGCTTTCCCTGTTGTGTTTGTACATATGCCTTCATTTTATATTCCTGCCTTCTATCTGGAAGTCTGAGAAACAGTGGTCTCTGCCAAAGCATACACCCATGCTGACTGATCCATGGGATGGACCCGGAATCTGCTCCTCCATATTTTGGCTCACTGCAGGGAAGAGGCATACTGCCGACTTTGCAGCTTCTAGTGTTAGGAGGGTGATGGGAAAGCAAGATGTAGGAAAACAAAAGAATTAGAAGAGGTTCTGATTATAAGTATGGCCTACAGCACAGTGAAAGGAGAAACACAAACAAATGACCAGGCTGATTTTACTGTCAACACACAAATCTCATTCGTGGCTTCCCAGATTTTTACATCTACTGATGTCTTGCCTGGTTTATTCAGATGATGCACCATATGGACAGAAGCACTGTTTTCCTTAGCGTAGTATACAGCCTGAACTATCAAAGTTCTATCACCAACACTATCCATAAAAAGAAATAGTATTGCTGCTTAAAAACAGTGCTTTGCTTTCAGTATGGCAGTTGTTAAGGACAGCGATGCTGTTTATGTTATGAACTGTTCTCAGGGCTATCAGACAGTTACTAAATGCCAAGAACTGGAAAGTCCACCTTTCTTCACTAATATCATACATTTAAGCCCATAGCAGTAGCCTCAATTCCCTGTTTTTACAAGGGATGGTGCTTTGGAACTGTCTAGCAAGGGTATTTAAAATGATTTGAATTGCAGAAAGCAAGCAATGTTTTGATGTTTTGAAATCAAATCATATTAGCTGATATTCTGGAACTCCAAGAAACAATTGTCCATCCCTCAACATTTTTTAATTAAATGTGTTCTCCATTATGTCCTATCAATGGAACAATCCAATACCCTTACTTCAACTAACCTAAGCTCTAACTTGCATCTATTTCCACATATGCCTGCATCAGACTTGCTAAGTGGCAGCCCTTCCCACTCTGATTTGGCATTCATATTTACTTGGTTTTATTTCAATGATGTTTTCATGAACCTCACAGCAACGATTCTACATCTTTATCATTTGGAAATATTCAAGAAATAAATGATATTCCCATGAAAGTGCATTAAAATTAATTGGTTTTTCAAGAATTGTGCAATATTATTCATATATATTTCTGTAGAAAACCTGAGTTGCTGTTTAAAAAATATAAAACATATATATGATATATAACATGAACTAATTGTTAACTGAATTTTAGGAATTTTGTAATATAATAGGGGTGTCAGAAGATAATTATGAGGGAAGTGGCTGTGGCTCAAGCAATTGAGCTCCCATTTACCATATGGAAGACCTGGGTTCAATCCTTGGGACCTCCTGGTAAAAAAAAGGAAAAAGGCACCTCAGACCTGCATGGAACAGTACAGGCCCCCATGCAGAGCAGAGAGGTGTGCGTGGTGAAGCAACACACCAAAATGATGCAACCAGGAGAAGAAAAAAAAAAAGATAACTATGAGATGTTACATAGCGGGACTGAGGCTCAGTCTCTAACAATAAGAGAATATTCCAGTAGAATGACTGATAGAAAAGATTAGTGCAGAAAACAAGAAAAATGGAAGAAGTAACTGTCATAGTTAGAAGTAACTGTAAGTATTTCCGTTTTCACACAAACTTCATTATTTACTCTGAGACCTTGAAGTTTATTTACTTCAATAAATTTTAGAACTATTAGACAAAGCCAATGTCTTCAGTTCCAAACTTTTGATAATGACATTTATAGTATTCATGGGTTTTTATTTCATGATATAACATCTATTATTCTTATGCCCTTTTATCTAAACAAGGCCATGGACTGCTAAACTTTTGTTTTTAGAAATAAAGAGAAAGATGAGAAAAAGGTACATAATCCATGTTAGAATCCATGTTAGAATAAAAGACCCCTGAAGGACTAAGAAGTGATTGTGAAAAGATGAGTTTATTGTGTTTGCATGATCCTGACCTTGGAGCTAAAGATACATGCTCTCAGTATTCCCACTACCTCCCCAGGTCATTTGATTACTACCTAGCTCTGTAGATGTTTATTCCCTCATTGGAAGTTTTTAAAAATCTCTTTATCAATTCCATTTGCACTTTTGCATTTGGGATATTCCTGACTTTATTTTACATTTATATTACTTTACATTTAAGAATATAGGTTTCTAATTCTAATGGTGGCCTGTGATCCTTAAAAAGGTAAAACTCAATAAAATAATTTTCATCCATACTCCATTCTTTCCGGCACTATAAAAAAAGCCAACATTGAGAAGTCTTGCTATTTCTGACAGTATGGCAGACTAAATTTTCTGAGTAACCTGCCTTTTGAAATCTTCAAAAACAATTGAATAAAATAACTTTAAAAGCATATATTTTTAAAGCCATCTATGAACAGGTGAGAAAATAAAAAATCTAAAAAGATGTGAAAGCCAGATCCCAGAGAGATAAGCCAACATCAAAGTCTCAATTTTCCTGATGGTATCTGACTAATCTTGTGACCTTGACCTTTTATTAGGATGGCTTGTCAGGGCAAAGGATTTAAGAAATAACATCCAGGACCTGCTAAAAGTGAGGAACTTAATGGAGATTTCCATAAAGTAGAAACCCAAGGTGGAAGGGAAAATGATAAACTTTTTTCACACTCTAGAAAGGAGAATGAGGGAAATTGCCTGTCATAAGTTGGCACTAATATGAGGAAACATAAATATCCCCTGAGAATTTAGAACCACAGTCAATACTCATGGGAATATGGGGTTCATGCTTTCTGTGTAGAATGAAAAATCTCAACCACAGAAAATAATTAAACGCACAGCCAAGCTGGTAGTGGTCCTTGGCATTCTCCCTAAAGTAACTTAGCATGAAGCTGAGGCTCAAATAGTCCTTGTAGATAATTCCAAGAAAACTGAGGAAATCATAATAAAAAACCACAGCACACATAAAAAATAGCACACCAAGAATGAGAGCCAACAGAAAGGATAAATAGCAGAATCACCTACAAAAACTTCAGATATTGAATACATAATAATCATAATAAAAAGAAATATATTTAATACGCTCCAAGAAACAAAAGAAAGTCTTGAAAATATAAAAAGTAAGAGAACATTTAAAAAGAACAAAACAATCTTTAAAAGTATACATTGGACTTATTAAATTAAAGAAAAAAGAAATTTCAAACTCAGGATAAATTAAATAACAAATTTAACACCATTGAAGAGAAAATTACTGAATTTGAATACAGACTGAAATAATTACCCCAAGAAAAACTATTAAAAATAAGAAAGAGTAGAGGAGAGATGGAGAGGACACACTGTGAATGTTTGAACTACATCTAAATGAAGCTTCAGAGGAACCTAAAAGATAAAATTGGGAGAAAGAAATATTGAAAATATTTAAGATTATTTTCAACACTATTTGAAAGACACTAAACTTGAATGCAAAATTCAATGCATTTCAAGAAGAATAAATAAAAAGTCCACAATTAGACATATTGATATCAAAAGTACATAACACTGAAATAAAGAATATATTTTAAAAGGAAGCAGAGGATAAAAGGCAGATTGAAAAATTATACTAAGGGTTGAATTCTCAGCAATAGGAGACAGACGATAGTGTGCAATTCATTGAAAGGAAACAACTATCACCCTAGAATTCCATAACCAGCAAAATCAATGTTCAGGAACAAGGGAAAATTTGTTTTTGTTACAGAAAAAAGAATAAAAACAAAAACTGGGAGACTTCATTATTAACAGACTCTCCCTAGCTGAAATTCTAAAGGATATGTGCTTCAGGAAGAAACAAAATCAGTCCATATAGAAGGTCTGAGATGCAAGAAGGGAGTCTGAGAAAATACATTGGCAAATGCATATTTGATTAATATAAACAAATATTTATCATATAAAATAGTTGTATTTGGAATTAAAAAGAAGTGCAAAATAACAGTATATAAATTGGGAGGGGAGAGATTAAGTTAAAGCATTTTAAGCTTTTTTTAATCATTTAGAATGAGGGTAAAATAATAAGGAATTTTAAACTTTTTTCATTATACATGTTGAAATATCCAAGATAACCACAAAATATAGCTATAAATAGTGAACTTCAAAAATAAATGCAGAATGGTGGCAGACTTGGCCCAGTGGTTAGGGTGTCTGTCTACCACCTGGGAAGTCCGCGGTTCAAACCCGGGGCCTCCTTGACCCATGTGGAGCTGGCCCACGGGCACTGCTGATGTGTGCAAGGAGTGCTCTGCCACGCAGGGGTGGCCCCTGCATAGGGGTGCGCCTATAAGGAGAGCCGCCCAGCACGAAAGAAAGTGCAGCCTGCTCAGGAATGGTGCCGCACACACGGAAAGCTGACACAACAAGATGATGCAACAAAAAGAAACACAGATTCCTGTGCCACTGACAACAACAGAAATGGACAAAGAAGACGGCGCAGCAAATAGACACAGAGAACAGACAACCGGGGTGGGGGGGTGGGGAGGGGAGGGAAAATAAATAAATAAATAAATAAATAAATAAATAAATAAATAAATCTTTAAAAAAATAAATAAGTGCAGAAGGAAGTGGATGTTGTTCAAGAGACTGGGCTCCTGTATACCATATGGGAGATCCCAAGTTCATTTCCTGGGACCTCCTGCTGAAGGTGAGCTGGCCCACGAGGCAAACTGACCTGTGCAACAAAAGAGACAAAGAGAAGAGACAATGAGAGGCAAAACAAACAAGGGAGCTGAGGTGGCTCAAGCGATTGAGTGCCCTCTACCATATCGGAGTCCCAGGATCATTTCCCAGTGCCTTCTAAAGAGAAGACAAGAAGAGAAGACGAGATACAGAGACCACACAACGAATGGACACAGAGAGCAAACAGCGAGGGCAAACAACAAGGGGCGGGGGGGGGGGGGGAGGGGGCATAAATAAATAAAATAAAGCTTTAAAAAAAATAAACGCAGAGATAAAATGCAATAGGAAACAAAAAATGAAAAAAGAGACATAAAGGTAAATTATGTCAATTAAATAACCTACCAGTTAAAAACAGAAAAACAGATTAGGTGGATTTAAAAGAATGACAACGGTTATTCCATATAAATACTAACCAAAAAAACCAGATTAGGTGGATATAAAAGAATGAAAACAGTTATTCCATACAAATACTAACCCAAAATATAAAAAATATAATAGACTTCAGAGAACAAACAAGTATGAGCAGAGATAAATAGGGTCTTTTCATAATGACAAAAGTTTTAATTAACCAGGAAGATACAATAAGTTTTGAATTATATGAAACTAACTAATGTAGCTTTGATCATACATATATATACATATACATATAAAATTTACAGATACACAAGGGAAAATGGACAAATTCACCAAGATGTTGTCACTTTTAATACAACCTCTCAGATATTGATAGATCAGGAAAACAAAAAATTCAGTAAGGAGATAAAGATAAGGAGCATAAATTTGAATTAAATGGACATATATAGAACACTGCATCAAAGTAATTTCAAAATAAAAACTTTCCTTTTAAGAACAAATGAAGTATTTATGAAAATTACCCACAGGAAAAAACAAGCCCAAATATTTCAAAAGATTGGTAACACATAGAATGGTAACACATGGAATACACATAGATTGGTAACACATAGATTGGTAACAGATAGAATACATAGAATGTATTCTATAACTATAACAAAATTAAGTTAGAAATCAAAGACAAAAAGATATCTAAGAAAAGACCTACGTGTTTGGAAAATTTAATTAAACTCTTATTTTGATATAATTATAGATTCAAATGCTACAATAAAACATAATATTGAGAGATCCTATGTCCTATTTATGCAGTTTTCCTCCATGGTAACATCTTCTAAAACTATAGTACAATATAACAAATGGATATGGACCTTAATAAAGTCAAGGTACAGAATAACTCTATCAACACAAAGATACCTACCTCCTTTTGCCCTTTTATAGACAATTATAGCCATGTACATTTCCCTTCTGTCTCCTCCTCACCACCAAACCCACCTCCATACTTAACACATAAAGTGTGTTCAGATCCTATTTTCTATTGGATTGTTTGTTTTAATTTGTTTTGTTTTCTGTTGAATTTTGAGAATTTCTTTGTATTCTAGCTATTTATTCTTTGATAGATAACTTATTTCAGATATTTTCTCTAAGTCTGAAGCTTACTGTTTCAGTCTTTTAATAGGATCTTTCACAGAGCAGGTGATATGCATTGAACTATGTACCCCAAATTGGACATATTCTTGGTCTTGTACACATTTTTTGGTTGTGGACCCCATTGTAAATAAGCTCTTCAATATATCACTTTAGTTAAGGTGTGGCCTAACTAAATCAAGTTTGATTTTAATCTGGATTACTGGAGTCCTTTATAAACAGGGTGAAAGTCAAATGGTGAGGAAAGTCACGGGGAACAGTCAAAAGCTGGAAGTCACAAGGACCCAAAAGAGAAAGAAGATGCTGCCATGTATATTGCCACATGACAGAAAGCTAAGGACCAAGAATTGTCTGCAGCCAGCCTCGGAGCAGGAAAACCCAGAACAATGCAATCTTTGGGGAGAAATGATCACTTTCATGACTGTCTCAATTTTAGACTACTCTTACTTCAAAACTGTGAACCAACAGATTCTTGTTAAGCCCACCCATTGCATGGTATTTATTTTAGCAGCCAAGAAACTAAAGCATCCAATTTTTCACATTGATAAAATCCAATTTATCAATTTTTCCTTTTCTGGATCTTGCTTTGTGTGTCAAGTTGAAGAACTAGTTGTCTAGCCATAAATCCCAAAGATTTCATCCTACGTTCTTTT
Source organism: Dasypus novemcinctus (assembly GCF_030445035.2). Lineage (NCBI taxonomy): Eukaryota > Metazoa > Chordata > Mammalia > Cingulata > Dasypodidae > Dasypus > Dasypus novemcinctus. The sequence goes on from NC_080687.1 coordinate 38,476,462, forward strand.
CTAAAAGTTATATTGATTTACGTTTTATATTTAAATCTATTTTGAGTTAATTTTTCCATAATGTATGAAGCTTATGTGTTTTTTTTTGCCTATAGTTGTCCAATTGCTATGGCACCATTGGTTGAGAGTTAAATTTCTTTTACAGTTTTACTAAATATCAGGTGGACATATTTTGTTCCCTATTTTGTTCCTTTGGTCCATATATCTGTCCTTTTGCCAAAACTCACACAATCCTAACTAATGCAGTTCTATAATAAGTCGTGAAATTTGATAGATTGATTCTTCCCATTTGATTCTTCTTTTTCATAATTGTTTTAGTGATTCTACATTCTCTGCCTTATCATATACATTTTAGAGTAAACTTGTATGGATATTTGGGAACTTTTAAATATATTCTCAGAAATTGATGGATCAGGAAAACCAAAATCCCACTAAGAGATCGTTGAAGATCTGGAAAGCATAAATTTGATTTAAAGGGACATACAAGAGGGATTTATTTTCTTACAACGGCCTTTGTATGTTTGAATATTGTGCCATGTATATGCATTTTAAAAATGGACATATCAAATGTGGCCTCTTTCTAAGCCAAATTCAGCATATAAACATGCTGCCTTCCCCCTTGAGACATGAATTCTGGGAATTAGCCTCTCTGGCACCAAGGGATTATTATCAAGCACCAACCAGGAATGCATCTGGAAAAAGGCCTTGACCAAAAGGGGGAAATATTAAATATAAATGAGTTTTTATGGCTAGGAGATTTCAAAGTGGGTCAAGACATCATTCCAAAGGTTACACTTATGTATGTCTCAGCAGGATCTCATTGACTGCCACAGTAAACAGTGCCTCAAACAGCGGGGCTCCTGAGTGCTTTAGAGACATCTAGGCACTATAAGCAGGGCAGACAAGCTCAGGAAGTCAGCATATGTCAGTGGGTCCTATTGTGGAATTTATGTTCCCCAGTGTAACAGACTTGGACTCATTTATAGTTTCCCTACACATGGCTCTTCTGTCCTTTTTATTTGAACCTATAATTAGCACTATACTTATTAAATATATGTCCCAGAGACTTAAATATTTGGTCTGTTCATCTGCTGGTTGAGCCCTGAATCTCAGCAGAGTTGTGAAACCTACTCTCCAGTTCACTGGACTCACCCAGGACAACTAATAAGGAGATGATGATGGACAATGCCCATCCCAAAGAACAGAGAGCATCTGCAGCTGTAAGCAAGATAGTTCCATCCATCTGCCCAACGGGATCTAAGCCCCCTCTCAATTAGAAACAGAGTGGAAATCACCATCCCCAAATCCTCAAGATTGGGGAGTGAACAATGGACTAATGTAGACTTATTATTATTTTTTTATAGACTTATTGTTGTAGCAATGGAAGAACTTTTATCACTGATAAAAAAGCAGTGACCACCAGAGGTTCTGAGTGGAAAAAGAGGGAAGAATAGGTGTAACATGGGAGCATTTTCAGGACATTGATTTTGTCCTGCATGATATTGTAATGATGGAAACAGGCCATTATACATGTTGTCATAACCTATAAAATTGTGCGGGGCAGAGTGTAAACTATAGTCCATGGTTAGTAGCAATGCTTCAGTATGTATTCATCAATTGTAACAAATGTACCACAAACTGGAGCAGTTTTATATTGTTTATGAATTCCAAAATAGATATTGGAGTATGTTTGTAAACTGGTTTGTTCCTCTCGGCATATTAGATTGTATTAGATTCAGAGGTTTCGCTTTTACTTTATTAAATCAAGATTAGGACCTTTATTAAACCACATCATTAGGGCATGCAGGGTTGAGTCCCCAACCTCTTGGTGGGGATAAAGTAGGCTCTCACGTGGAAGTAGACACACTGAGAAGTAGATACATGAGGAAAGAGAGAAGGTTCCATTAGACAGGCAGAATCCCCAGAAAGAGAGATGAGCCTGATAGTCTACAGCTGACCTTGTGAAGGTAGCCCAGAAAGAAATGAGCACCAGGGAGAGAGAAGAGCCTTATGTGAGCCTAATGCTGAGTTCAGAAGAAGCTGGGACCACAGAGCCTTAAGAGAAAGAAGGAAAGCTGAACCCTTGCAGACATCACCCACTAGCTTGCTTTAACATGTGGCAAATGACTGGGTGAGCAAGTATCTCTTATGGTACCTTGAGGTGGACTCTTTAGGGCCTTGTGACTGTAAGCTTCTACCCCAAATTAATACCCTTTATAAAAGTCAACAACTTTGCATCGGCAGCCTTTTGGCTGACTAATACACATACTAATGAAAGATGTTGTTAATGTGAGAAAGTGTGGGGGAGGGAAGGGGTAGGGCATATGTGAATCCCCTATACTTTTTACGTAACATTTATGTTATTGAAATCTTTTTTAAAAATAAATAAATAAAATGGACATATATGAAACATTGCACCAATAAACTTCAGAATACACCTTTCTGTTCAGTATATATGGACTATTTCTTAAGCCAGACACAAAAGGACAAATATTGTATGGTCTCACTAATATGAACTAAATATGAGTAAAGTCGTGGAGATAGGATCTAAAATATAGGTCACTAAGAGAGAGATTGAGGTTCAGAAGGGGGAGTCAATGCTTAACGTGTAGAATTTTTGTCAGGTTGATCGTAAATGTTTGGAAATGGATAGAGGTGATGGTAACACATTATAATGAGTATAACTAACACCACTGATCTGTAAATTTGATTGTGGATGAAAAGAGTAGTCTAGGGTCACAAATGTTAATAGAAAGAAAGCTAGAGGAAAATCTTGGGACTATATAACATAATTATTTCAGTGGTGGGTGAGGATTGTGGTTAAAATTACAAGAATGTTTTCCCACGAACTACAACAAATGTACTTCACTATTATAAGGTGTTAAGAATATGATGATATGGGGAAAATACAACTAATTAGCTTATAGAGTATAGTTAACAGTAATATTATAACATTTTTGCATCAATGGTAATGACGTTACCAAATCAATGCTAAGGGTCAACAACAGGGGGTTATAACAAGATATGGGATTTTTCTTTTTGGAGTAATGAAAACATTCTAAAATTGACTAAGGTGATGACAGTACAACTCTAAGATGATACTGAGAGCCACTGACTGCACACATGCATTATACAAGGCATGGGACTGTATAACACTGAACCCTGTAGTAGATGATGGACTGTGTTACCAGTAAAAAGATGAAAATGTTCTTTTATGAAGTATAACAAATGTACAATACTATTACATGATATTAATAGTAGGATGGTTTATGGGGAAAATATACCTAATGTAAGCTATGGTCTATAGTTAGTGGTAATATTTTGTTGAACTTCATCAATTGTAAAAAATGCTCCACAACAATATAAGGCATTGGTTAGAGGGTGGTATATGGAAATCCTGTATATTATGCATGATAGGCTTTGTAAAATCACAACCTCCCTAATTAAAAATAATAATAAGAAGAAAAGAACAATAGATTATTTCTGAAAATTGCTTACATAAGAGATCATAAAACAATACTTAATATGTTTCTCAAGACTGGTGTTACATAGACCAGAATCTATAAATGGGATATAATTAATTAAAAATCAAAAGCACATAAGAAATGCATGGATTATAGAGGAAATCAAAATGAAAGATTTTAAATGGACTTTGTATGTTAACAAAAAGATTAAATATTAAAACTTGTGGGATTCAGCTAGTAAGTATTTAGGGAACTATATAGTCTTACTGCATATATTAAAAAGGAGAAAGTCTTTGGTTAATGAGCTACACATCATACTTAAAAAGTTACAGAAAAAATAATAAACTCAAATAAGTGGAGTGTAATAACTAATAAAGAAAAATAATGAAAAGATGAGAAAACAAACAATGGAAAGGATCAAAATGCCTAAAGTAATTTCCATGGAAATAAAAAAAAAAGGGGCAAAATACAGCAAAATTAATCTAGAAAGAGACAGATAGTACAAAAAACAATAGCAGGAATTAAAAAAAAGAGAACTTCAGATGCAAGAGAGATTTAGATAATAGTGAAAAGATATTATGAACAATTTTTCGGCCAATATATTTGAAATCATTGATGAAGTGACTAAATTTATAGAACACATAACTTACCAAAATTGACTCAAGAAAAATTAGAAAATCTATAGAGTTCTATAACTATTACCCTAATTGAACCCATAATTAAAAATCTCTTCACAAAGGAAACATCAGGCCCAAATAAAATGACATAGAAGTTTGTTAAACTTTGAAGAAATACTAAATAATAGGGCAACACAAAAACTTTTTCCAGAAAATAGTAAAATCACCTACTCTTTAATTTTATGAGACTAATATAATCTTAAAACAGATAAAAATAGAGATGAATATAGTGGACTAATATTTATACAACTCATGGATACACTTACAAAATTACTAAACAAAATAGTAACAAATGAAATCTGGCATAATATGGGAAACGATACTCACCATAACAAGCTGTTTTCATTCCACAAGTATCAGGTTGTTTTAGCATCAGAAAATTGATTAATCTAACTCACCACATCAAAGATTAATGTGGTATTCTCCATGGATGCATGGAAGTCGCTGGGTAAAATTCCACACATTCATGATTAAATCAAAACATAAAACACTGTGAAGTATTAATAACAGGAGATTGCTAATAGCTTCCTTTACTTGTTAAAGGGACTCTCCATAAGCATACACAATAAATATAATATTTTGAAATAATTAACTATAAATTAGAAACAGGACAAACATGTCTTCTATCATCCTTTCTTTTCAAATTAGATTAAAGTTCTCTGCCAGTTCAGTAAGAAAAGAAAAATTAAAAAAATTAATTTCAGGAATCAAAATGGAGAAACAAAACTATCCTTTCACATGAAAGATATGTCTAATCATAGAACATAAAAAGTACACAGAAAAAGTATAATTAATAAGCAATTTTAGCAAAACTCTTGATACAAGATAAATATTTAAAATTAAATTGTATTTCCTAACTCTAGCAATGATCAGATAAGAAATAAAATTTTTAAAATATACAATTCAGAATAGCAACAAATAACATTAAATACTTAGGAATAAACTTAACAAAGGACAGGCAGTACCTTCTGTGTAGAAAATTATTAATTTTAAATAAAATATAAGAAGCTTCAAAACAAAAAATTATAGGAATACCAAGTTCATGAACAGGAAGACCCAATAATATGGAAACAACAGTTCTTCTCTAATGAATTTATGGACAAATAGATTCTATCATTTATATGGAATATAAAATGATCAAGAACAGCCAAGATGCACTTAAAAAGAAAAACAAAGTGAGACTACTTATCCTCAGAGATATCAGCAGTATAAATAATAACTGTAAGACACTGATTCAAATACCCATAAATAAAACAATGGAATAGAATTAAGACCTACACTTATATGAAAACTATTAATTGGCAAAGATGGTTGCAGAGCTGTGATAAAGGGTAGACTTCTCATGGTGCTGGAGAATTAGTTTTCTATGTTAAGACAATAAAATTGGATGCCTACCTCACACCATATACAAAAATAAATTCTAGATGTATTAGAAGACAACATAGGAGGATATCGTTATTGAAAATGCTACAGACAAGACACAAAGATAACAAAACATGAAAATTCTGATAAACTTTATGCTAAAATTAATAATTTATCTTTATGAAAAGAATGAATTTCTCTTTACATAAAGACAGCAAAAATACTAGCAGAAATTGAGATAAACTATTTGCAATCCATCCTGTACCAAAAATTAGGAAACAGAATAACCTAAAAAAAAATTTAAATTCTATAAGAAAAATGCGTAAAAGTCACAAATAGGCATTTTACAAAATAATATATATAAAAAGGCATATAAACATGAAAATATGTTCAGATTTAGTAATAGGGAAATATAAATTAATAATTTAATGAGATTTCATTTATTATCTAAATGTTAAACACTAACTTGATATGATTAAGATTCTAAATTGAAAAAATTTTTAAATAAATTGAAGTTTTGAAAGTTGATGGTGCTACCAAAACTTTCATACAATACTGTTGGGAATGTAAATTGATGTAGCCATTTTAGAAAACATGGCTTTACTATACCATGAAATGTTGGATTCATGTATGATTTACAGTCCAGCAATACCATTCCTTGTCTATACCCAAAGAAAATTTTGTAGACTTGTACCAGGAGGTTTGCTCAGAAATGTCCACAGACCCATTGTTTAATAGCCCAAACCAAAAAATAACACAATATAAATTAATAATAGTATAGACAAAGAATTGTGTGATATCCATTCAAAGGAATATTTTATGACTGTGAGAATGAATAATACACTATCTCCATATATCAGGATGGGTGACTCTTAATACTGAGCAAATAAAAGCAAGTTAGAAAAAAAATTGTATTATGACATCTATAGGAAGGCCCCAAACAGGCAAAAGCAAACAATGTGTAGTTTATGGTTATATACACATATGGAGGCAGATGGAAACCCAATGATATTAATAATACAAAAAACTGGAAGTGTTAATTTTGATGGAAAAATGAGTTTTGTAGTTAGATAGTGAGGGATTTTAAGAAACTGATAATGTATTATTTCTTAATCTGGGTGATGGATAGTACAACTCGTTTTCATTTGTTACTCTTATTTATACATATATAATTCTTTAATATTAATATTCTTTAAGCTATATATGTATTTTATGCATATATGTGTATTTGTGTATATATTACACATATCTTTTATATTAATAAATTTCACAACAAAAATAGAAACAAATTTTACCCAAAATGCCAACTTTTATGTAGTGTTTTTGAGTCTTACAAAATTTGACCAAGGGTAGATATTTAGTTGAGATGAGATCTTTTAGAATAAGAAAAAGAAAACATATAAATCTCTACAAGCCCAAGGCTATTTTCCATCATAAAGCAAAATAGGGACTAAACAAATGTTTGTTGAATGGAACAAATTTAAAATATGTACAGCACACTGAGCAAATGTGTAACATTGATTAATTTTGATTCAGCCTAGCCCTGCTTGCTTGGTAATACTATTCCATTTTTCATTTGGATTTCATTCCTCACCCATACAACCTATTTGCTTCTGGGGAAAGTGACCCAACTCACAACACCTGAGATGAGTTCTGATTGGTTAAAGCCATCTTATAATCCTTAGCTCCAGTGTTTGGTTCAAAGTAATAATGAAATTTGAGCCAATGAGATATAAGAAAATTTTTACCAGATGCAGCCAGGAGAAAGAATCTTCCTATGCTTCCTGAAAAGCCACTGCGAGAGATACTCACCTGTTTATTGGACAAGACTGGCAACCCATCCCTGCCTCTGTAAACTACTGGGACCCCCTGTGACATGTCCAACATAGGTCAGGACATGCCCTTCTGGTAATACAGTTAACTAGGTAACCTATAAATCCACCCAATGGAGAATATTTAGAAATTCCCTATTAAAGATAGCAAACATCTTTTTAGATGGATAGCTGAACTCAAAGGAAAGTAAGGGGGAATCTCAATGGAACAAAATAAAGAAGGAACTGAAGACCAGAGCAGAAAGGGAAAGTTGGGCTGAGATAGAGATTTGCTGTCAGTCTTTATAACCAAGACAGTGTGGGGGCAGGAGATGATGGCTTAGGTCTGTAACAAGTCACAGAGTTTTAACTGGGATCATATAGAAAGTTAGGGAAAAAATTGGTGAATTAAATACACACACACACATACATATACATCTTCCCCTTCAGCACAGGGAGATAAACTGGGATATGGGTGAATTAATTTTCTCAGAGAGAAATTCTGTTTGAAGTCATGACAGTTTGGGTAATGGATATTGGTGATAGCCCACAATATTATGAATGTAATTATGACCACCGAATTTTACACTTGCAAGTCTTTAGAAGCAGAAACTTTGAGTTGTATATATGCTACTAGATTAAAAAGTTTTTAAAGAACAAAACCAAAAAACAACAAAAATGATTCTCTGAGAATACATAATTACAGGTACACTTTCTGATGGATTTGGGGTCCCAATCTTTACTATTGCATGATACAGGAAACCCCAAGTTTAAATTCTGGCATATAACATTCTGGGCTAGTAATGGTGATTCCTGCATTACCTTCACCAAATACTCAATCCAGGCTGCACAGGAGTCTAATGAATAAAACCCCAAGGGAAATAAGTTCATGATCCAAAATTAGCAAATAAAAATGAAAAAAAAAAATCTTCCCAATGAGAGTCAATAGAAAAAAAAACTACAAAAAATACTCAGAGAATTCAGATAATAAAATTATTAGAGAATAAAATTAAGTATTTCAAAATAATTGAGAATGTAAAAGGAGAAACAGAAAATATGTAAAAAGTATGAGTGCTATCATAAAGCCTGAAAGACATAAAATACAACCCTTAGAGCTTCTAGAAATAAAATAGTTGAAATTTAAAACTCAAGAGACAGATTAAACAGCAAATAAGACCCAGAAGAAGGTGGAATTACGAACTGAAAGGTAGATAGTATAAAATTAATAAGAAAGTAGAACTAAGAAAAAATTAATGAAATATGAAAGAAAAATTAAGAGACATGAAGTATAGAATAATAAGGTCCAACATTTAATCATTACGGATTCCAAAGAAGCTATATTTAAGATGTGGACGAAGCAGGCAATATGGAGAACCATGGAAAGAGACCAAAATAAAGTAATTTGGTGATTTTTTTAAAGCTGCTTGATCAAACATTTTCTGAAGCCTGTTCTCCTCCTAGACTTTTCTGTTGTAAGCCTACATATCTTCTCAACTATTTAATTCTATTTATGTTAAGTACTTTGTTCCTAGCAACCAAAGTTTTCCTAAATGATATAAGTAAGAAAATAAAATTAGCTTGCTCTGAGAAAGTAAAAACTGTGCTTGGGCATTCATCAGGCTGGAATAACAGATGCAGATAAAGCCAGCTGAAAAGTTCACAGGAAACAGTATTTCTCCTAAGTACATACTACAGCTGTAAAGTATTATAATGATTCCTTTTTTGGGTGACTACTGCTGTTTTACTCATTAAGATACTAAAGATTTTGGGGGGGAAATACATCAATAAAATGAATCACACCACTCTTACCTAAAGGAACTAAATCACTTTGAAATAGAAAGCAACCTTGATTTCCAGCCCAGGTGCAGAGTTTCAAATATCGGGTTCTGGACACAGCATTGTATATCTATCTTAACTTTGTAGTCTCCAAGGAAACAGTACTGTGGACCCACGTTGCAGTACAGACCTTTTGTACACAGCCCTGCTTTGCTTTGAGACTATCAACACACTGTTTTATTTAAATTTCACCTTAACTTCATCATCCCTCAAAAACTTAACCTCTATCTTTTCCTTTGTTTGGTAAGGCACCCCACAGTTCCCCTGGTGTGTGACCTCACTCACTGCAATGGATCAATAAGGCGGGCTTTGTGGAATGCCAGCTGCTTACTGGCAATCTTAAGTCAATTGGACTAAGACAGGAAACTAGGGAAACCAAATTAAACAAAATACATAATTCTATTTTTAATATTTGCCTAAAAAGAGTCACTTAGAAACACAAAAGGGACAATATATCTGAAACTAAATAGGGAGGGTTCTGTTGGTGATGAAGAGGCCTGTCTTGAAGGGAGAGGGGAAAGAGATTTCCTTGTATTCCACAAAAAACATGGAACTATAGTGTCAAAAGTGCTTTGTAAAAAACCCCTAGCTCCTGTTTGCAGCTTCATGTACACTTTTAGACAGGGACAGTTTCTTGTTCCGTGCAGGAAACCCACGGGGCTCCCAGAAAAGTGAGCACAGTCTAAAACAAGTGCCAAAGCACACCCCGGGATCCAGCTGCCTCCCAGGTCTCGGCTGGATGCTTGGCTGTTATTTTTCAGCAGTGAACTGGCAGTCATAAATGTCAAGCCCTAATCAGCATAATCCCCTCAGTTCTTCCAGCTTAGTTCACAGCCAGTAAAGGTGGCATCAAGAGTTGCTATTTCAAAAGGAAAAAAGTGTTCAACTCAGATGCAGCGTAACATTAGAGGCATTAATGTGATATATGGCTTTTATCTCCAGCAGGTTAAAGCTTACTTGGGCATTGGAGGGAATTAGATTTCTTTGTAATCAAGACAAAACACAATGTTTCAATGCATTCTATAATTGCTAGACATGGTTATTTTTCAAACAGAAGAACTAATGAGAACATATATGCTGAAAAATAAAGAAGCATAATGAAGCTATAGCTCTCTGACACCAGTTTTAGGAAGCCCCTGCTGTCCCTCCTGCTTTTGGGGGGTTATAGGGGTTTAACTTTGAAAAATAAAATGAAAGTCATAAAAATAAGACCTGGGTGTGGGCTGCCTCAATGCTTATCTAATTCAGAGTATTTCAGCAAGTGAACACTGAGTTCAAAATTCTTTTTTTTAAAAAGCCCAAACTGCATTTTAAAAAGCTTGACAATTGTTCAGTTCCTAACTAGTTCATCTTTAGACAACTATTGCCTCCTGGGCTTTACCACTCCATCTGTGTGCTTTCTTAAAGCATTTGAAAAATAACAATATATAGAAGAGGAAAAATTTAAATACATCAAAGTGTGAAGGGGCTCTAAATCAAATATTGTGAGATTGTTTAAGGAGATATTTTATCTTATAGCAACAGTTTCCAGTGCTTCAAATAACTCAGAAAGATCATGCATGGGTAACCCACTCCCACCCCCTTCATCATCAAACTCTGCAAACCTTGCAGATGATGCACAGCATACCTCACCTGCCAATCTCTACAGGTGTCAGCCTTGCACGAAACATATGACAACCAGCTTCCCAGGAAGGCAAGGTATCTGCCAATTCTACTATTTCACAAACTGGTTTAAAATGATTCAGGTCCAAAAGTTTGGTTGCTTACACCAGTCCTGCCACTGATATGTTGCCGGGGCCTGCCACCTGTCAACCTTGTCCAACCTACCCAAAAAGGAAACTATAAAGGTGCATGTGCCATTACTGTACAATGTGGGATATTAAAATAAAAAATATTCCAGCTCTTTGATTCCCTCTGATTTTGTGGGTAATACAATAACCAGAATGAGATAGCTGAAACCAATAAAATCTGATTTATAGCATTAAAGGCAATCTTTATAGCACTTATTTATGGTACATTACATCTAAAATCCAATTTCACAGGCTGCTGTTTGAAACTTTCTGTTCAATCATAAATACACTACATACACTGTACGTCAGTGCCATAGAGTTAGATTATATAAATGTCTGTATCCCCAGAAGGTATTAAAATTCCGTTACTAGGGTGGTGAGTGAGCCTAACAGTAATTTCCCTAACCAACATTTCAACCAAAAAGATCCAGTCAGCACTTGATACTGAAAATGCTATCCCTACTATCATTATAGTACACACACAAAAAAAAACCACTGCTCAGATAACTAAATTCTGGAATGAAATTAATTGAAAAGAAATCATAGAAAATGGGATAATTGATGGTGCTGCAGAACACTTGCATTAATGTCATGGGTTACATTTTCAAACCAGTGAGCAAAGGCATTTCATTGCATGACACCATTGGTATTAACAGGAGACACATGGCTAAGTCTATACATGCTGCTTTGAAAATATAACCTTAAATGTCTACATTCATACACTTCAATGGAGAAGACTGTATTCTGCTCAATTACTATAATCATTGTCAAAGAGAGGGCAAAGAATGCAATCTGACTTTCAGAGAAGAGCTGTCATTTGAATCTCAAGCGAGCTCACATCAGTTTAAAAAAGGTTTTCGCATTTAAGAGATGAAGTCCAACTCCATACACTTTGCTTGCCAGGTATTGGATAAATGTAAATGTAGAGGTAAAAATCTTTCCCCAACCTGTCAGACCAGCAAACTCCTGCTTTGTGAACAATTGCACCCCATTTTACTTAAGGTTTTGTTTCCTAAATATATTTCAACCACACTGTCATCCATAAATTTTGCTGTGCACCCATCACAAGGCTTACATGCTATGAAGGTAAGTTGTTCCAGAATGTAATTCAGGATTCAAATGCAAATGACTAAGTCATGGAAATAGTGAATAGACTCAAGACTGAAATAACTAGCACTCATTAAGCCTCTACCATGTGGTGCCAGGATGCATTCAGATTTTGCAGAGTCTGAAGATTATTCAATTTGAGTGTCCTCCTAAGAAAGAAAAATATAAACTTCAAATACAAAATAATGCTCAAAATTTAATACTATTGAGAAGGGACCTGTGAAAGTGATGGCCCCAAAACTTAAGCCTCATTAGTGAAGTGGTAAAAAACTATCTCTGGCTCTTTATTCATATACCATATATAATTGTCACAAAAGCCCAGCAAGATAGACATTACTCTACACATGTGGAAACTGAGGCTCAGATGGGTTGCTTAAGATGACTGAGTTAGGAATCTACATTGGGGTACAAGCTTAAGTTTGTATGACATTGAAATCCATGTTGAGTTTCCTTTTAAGTTAACTAAGATTTAATTGTTTTGACTGGACTTCCCTGTGATGAGATGTTATTCTTAATTGCTTTAGCCTCTAGAAAATTATCCACATCAAGGGATGACATAACATAGTTGTACTACTCGGCTCAAGTCTGTTGCCACATGTTGGAGCGAGATGGCTGCTGACATGTGCAAGGGTTCAGGCTTCTTCTTCCTCTCAAGGCTCCATCATCCCAGTTTCTTCCAATATCAGCTGTAGGCTGGGATAAGTCTCATTTCTCTTCTGGGGCTCGTTTCACTCTTGGCCTCTGCCATGCCCAATGAAACCTTCTCTTCTTCCTCATATATTTGCTTCTCTGTGTGTTTACTTCCCAGGACTCCAGCATCAAAATTCTACTTTCTCTTCTGCCCTGACATTTTCTCTGTGAGTCCCTGCTCACCAAGGAGGTGGGAACTCAAAGTCCCACTCATGTGACCCAATCAAGTAAAAGTGAAACCTCTGAATCCAATCCAATCTAATATGCCCAGAGGAACAGACCAGTTCACAAACATAATCCAGTGTCTATTTTTGGAATTCATAAGCAATATCAAACTGCTACAATAATGTTCTCAATCTTGCATGCATTAGAATCACCTGGTGAATCTCCAGATTGTGGAGGCCCACTCCCAGAGCTTCTCTTTCAGTAGGTCTGGGTACCGCCTGATAATTTCCCAGGTGTTAGTGATGATACTGGTCCGGGACCACTTTGACAACCTAGAGAAGCTGAGATAATCTTAGGATTCCTTACATTCTTTATCTTCCTCCAGTGAAACCATAATTACTCCTTGTTTATTTTTAACCTGTTCAGCTAAAATGAAGCTTAACTCTACCTTTTATGAAGGCTTGGGATGGATTAACAGCCCCTGGAATCCAAAATATTCTGAGAAAGAATAAATATTAGTGAAAAACGATGTTGGAAGTACAGACCGATTCTTAAAATGTAATTCAACCATGATAAATTCAATTTATTTAAATTAACTTCACCATATCACAATTTAAAATTGTTAAATAACTATAGTTAATATAAACTCATATAAATACTCTAAATTTTTGGAAACTAATAGAAGACTGTAGAATCAATGAATATGTTTACAAGCCAAAAAAAGGGATTCACCATTTGGGGGTGGGAAAAGACTAACCAGAGACTAGGAGCAGGAAATGTCTTTTGAAATTGAGTTAGGAGGATAATCAAGGTATTTAAATGCATTCTACAATAAGGTACAATGTACATTCTGTGTTTAAGTCTGTTTCAATATAAAAATGATGGATTTTATTACAGGATAGCTATTCAGTGATGCCTATGAAATGACCATAGACAAATTATCTCTATGACATACTACAAAAGGCACATCTATAAATTTAAGATGTCAGCACTGAGTATGTGACGATTCAGAAGATTTCAGTTTACTCTGAACTCTTATGGCTCTTGCACACATTTAGAGAAAGAAGAGATAGGCTCTTTTGCCACTAGTATCTCATAAATTATTCTGTAATATGCATTCTGTGGATTTGTTCTTTGGTTTTCAGCCAATGAGGATTTTCATTTATTCAATGAGGATTTGTTAGCACCTACTAGGTGCCTATGATACAAAATTGATAAGATACAGACTAGAAGGGGGAGCTGATGCTTAATTTGTATAGAATTTCAACTTAAGTTGATTTTAAAGGTTTGGAAATGTATAGTAGTGATGGTAGCACATTACTGTAAGTATAATTAACAGCACTGAATTACATAGGTGAGTGTGGTTAAAAAGGGAGACTTCAGATTGCATAGTTTCTAGAATAGAAATTAAAAGATAAAACATAGGACTACAGGTCAATAAATCTTAGCTCGGACTTCAGGTCAGCTACAGAGTTTGTGGCTCAGTACACAAGAACACAATGAATTCCCAACAATTATCATGGATATAGGTGACTATATATATGAGAGATTTCATAAGAAAATAAATATATGCTCTATAATATTAACATTTGTATATGATTATTGCTTTCTAAAAATGGCTTCTTTATATTTATTTTTTCACTCCAAATTTCATAGATATATGACTGAGAAAATACTAACCAAAAAACCCATAAAATATTTCCTAGTTGATGTAATTCTGTTCCCTTTAATCTACAATATCTGACAATTATTCGTTTGATCCCTCATTTAAAATTGTTAGACAGAGACTTTTATTTAGTTTAATTAAGGAAAATCAAAAGTTTCTAATAGAAGCAGATTACTTAAATGTAGCAGCTGCCTTACTAAAGTAAACTTCAGATCACATATGTCAAAAGGTACCAATGTGAATATGAAAACTCGCTTTTAGCACCTTCCATATGAAGACATGCCAGTTTGCAGAATGCCCAGGATGACATGTCCAAATGCACTCTCCTGGTGTCACTAGGTCTTCAAACCTTCATGCTTCACCAAAATCTTCTGATGGGTTCTTTTAATGGTTCTATTTATTCAGCTTTGTGTACATTCAAGTTCACAGTAGTCTCAGATCATTGAAATAGATGGGAACCTGGAGAGTATTTGGTCATTCCCCTTCCAATTCATTTTCAGATATGATTTCCGGAAAGGTCTGGTAATTTGTCCAAAATCTACAACCAGGTGATGAAGGGGCCAAGACTGATAAGAACTCTGGTCACATGTTGCTATGTCACTTAATCATTTATCTCGCATGGTGCATTGACACATTTTTTGGAATTATGTGCTCTCAAAAGCTCTCTGGATCTGGCCATTTGAAGAGTGGGTAACCACAGAAGCAGAAATTTATACTTGGAATTCTGAACTAGCTATTATTTGTCTAACTCACAAACTATTTTCAAATCAACTGACTTAAAGTCAGCAAATAAAATGGTAAACCATGATGCAAATTTTCAAGATCACAAAACCTAAGATGTTTTGTTATGCGAAATTTTCTTTAAGAAAAAATTTAGATGTCTTGCTAAAGATATATGTAATACCACAAAGTAACTATGCTAAACTTTACCCACAGATAAACTGGTTGGATACATTTTAAAGATATATTTCAAATGGTAAGAATGATCTGCTTAAAGGATCTGAGATGAAAACAAACCTGAATTACAGCAAAAATTCAACCAGCATTTGCAGAAATTGGATTGCTTTCCAAAAATTATACCAGAATGTCAGTTCTAAGAAGGTGAAGTTAAATGAAACTATGATTTTACATTTTCATAACATTTTAATTTCTTGATTGTCAAATCAATTACTATGCATTGGGTTAGCTTAAACAATGAGAATTTATTGGCTCATGGTTTTGAGGCTAGAAGTTAAAAATCAAGGCATCATCATGGCTATGCTTTTTCCCACAGGACTGTGGCATTCTGGGGCTGGCTGCTGGAGATTCTTAGTCGTTGGCTTTTCTGTCACTTGGCAATGCATGTGATGGCATTTCCTGGCTCCTCCCTTCTCTTCTATGTTCCACTGACATTCAAGTTCTGGCTGCTCCCTATGGCTTTCTCTCTCTCTGTGAACTTCCCTTTAAGGCCTTCAGTAATAGGATTAAGATCCATCCTGATTCAGCTGGCCACACTTAACTGAAGTAACCTCATGCAAAAATCCTTTTTATAAGAGGTCACACTAATGGGAATGGATTTAGTTTAAGTACATGTTCTTCTGGTGTAACTAGCCCTAAACCACCACACATAATAAAAAGGAAATACATTTTAAGCTGCCTATAAAATGATAACACATTATTCTATTTCCTTTTAGCAATTTTTATACATATGCAATCTGAGCCTTCAATAACCTCATGGTAATTTATGGAGCTAATAAGAAATTGGCTTCTCACAAGCTAATAGACTTGTTTTTTGACCACGGAAGACCAACTTGTATAAAAATTCACAAAATGAGAGGTTTCTATTTTTCATGCTTTTCCCTCTATCTGGGAAAAAAGCCTTCTACCTACCAGCATCACCAGAACCCCTTTCCTCTACTTTGTCCTTAAACCTAGGTCAGCCTCACAAATACCCATTAATCTCTAAAGACACCTAATATTACATTCTTCATAAAACCTTTACTGTCACCACTCCCTCTTTACTCATATCTCCAAATAGATCATTCTATGCTCCTTCTGTGCCTAGTAATATTTTTTTTTTAATGTTTAATGTATAAGTCCATATCCTTTTGCTGGACCCTAAACCCCTTAGAGTTAGGAAGAACTTCAGGTCTTTACTCTTGCAACCTAGAACATTGCCTAGCACGTTGCCTAGCACATGCCCTTGATCAATACAAGTTTTCTCAGTTTGATTTAGTTAACATTCCTCATCAAATATTTCACTGAGTATTTCCCACAGAGCAATTAAAAGGAAGAAATTTTAGAGAGATGCTTTCTTTTGATTAATTTGCTTGACTCAGCACATGACCATAAGAAAGCAGTCAAGTATTTAATATTTAGTATTTACTGCTGAGTTTACAATCATTTTAATGGAAAATGGAATCATGCAGATAGATTAAAAAACTCAGAATCTACAGAAAAAGGAATCTTAACTGATACTCTCAAAAGTATTAATATATGGTGACTGAATGAAAGCAAACTTTCTCATTTTATTTTTATAAATGTTCACTTGTTACTGAACAAAGGAAAGAGATACGGTACCACCACCTTATATTAATATATCCTAAGTTCATTAATTCATTACATACAGAGCCAGGGAGCATTCTAGGAGCTGGGTAAATAACAGAGCCTTAAAGAAAACAAAGTCTTTGCTTTCAAAAAAGAGCAAAGCTTAGTGGTGGTGAAAAGGCAGATTTCATGGGTTCAAATCCCAGTACTACCACATACTAGATATGAGACTTTGAGCAATTTACTTAGCCCCTTTTTGCTTCAATTTCCTAGTTAATAAAGTGGAAATAATACTGCCTATGTCATGGGGTTGTTATAAATATTAAATGAGTAAATATTTGTGAAGTTCTTAGAAGAATGCCTGTCAGCATTTGACCAATACACTTTCAAGTCCAGTACCTTTAGTGTTCTATTCAAAGCCCTGTTTGTTGACATACCTGCCTCATCTCCACCCCTTCCACCCATAGTTGACCCATTTCTGCTCCTTAAAGTTTCATATCTTGATGAGTTTGTTCATGATATTCCCTTTCCTGAGATGTCGTTCCTCCTCCTTTATGCATTAAAAGTCTTCTTAGTTCTTCAGATTCCCAATTCTCTTATGAACCCTTCCCTGATACCTCCTGGCAGAAAGCTCTGAGTTTTCCTCTGTACTCTTGTCACACATTTCACTTTGTCTTAAATTATTTTAGATATTTGTATATTAGTATTTCATTGAGTAGACTGGAAGCTCTTTCATGTTAGAACCATATCTTATTTATGTCAGTAGAGCCACAGTTCATAGCAATCTGCTTGCAATCAGTAGGCACTTATATTTTTGTTAAAATCAATGTTTAGTATCTCTTAAGATTATCTGGTGACACAAAGAAAAACCCATATAACCTCTCCAAATGTTCTCTTTAAAATATGTTAATTTTATGATTTTATTTTGGTTTTATGTCATTAAATGAAAGTCTCTTTTATGTTTTATTCATTTATAAAAAGTTGATAGGTGTAAGTAAGAGAATGAAGGAAAAGAATATAGTAATAAAAGAATTTATGTCTCTGGTTTTTTGCATTTTGTTTTTAAGCTTGGTACATTTTTTTTTGGCTGATCATATTGGTAATTTTGAGCTTTTCATGATAAGGTTAAAAAAATTCTGTGATATCCCAGTATATTTCAGGAATATGACTTCAGTTTTCTTCTTCTTCTTTGTTTTTATTTTTTTCCTGGGGAACCAGCAAAGACTCAGTACTATCCGTTACTTCTATTTCAGAAAACTATACATTATATGCTTTGAGACACTAGGAAGTAAAAAATTGATGGTATAGAACATTTGAGTAGAGAAGAAGGTATTCTAATTAACATGGTAATCATCACTGGCCTTTCCATTGGAACTGATTATTACATAATCGAACATTCTTTATAGATTTTGATAAACACACTTCACTTTCCCATGAATTCCCAGCTGCTGGTGCTGCTTCTGTACACAAAGATATACAATTAAGGCAAAGGAACAAAAAAAAGATTCCAATGTTTAACTTATAAATTAGCTATCGATTATTTACACAGGAGTAACACAAGTTCCTGTCACTTTTGGATGTTGATTAGAACAAATCATATTGAGAAGGCTGGAAAGTAGCAAATAGCCTAGAACACCCTCTAGCATTTGTTATATCCATGCATAAGCCTTATTCCCTGTTCCAAATTTTTGTTTAAAAAAGAAATAATTCTAGGTGGGGCAGAGCAATCATAAACTTTATTATATGAACTAGGTGTCATTTATTGAACACAAACTCTGCCAGGCATGGAACTGAACATTTCATATATAAAAACTTAATTTTCACAATAACCCAGAGGCATAGATAATTTTATCACCATATGCACACGCTGAAGCTTGGAGAGACTAAGTAACCTTCCCAAAGCTACAGCAGCCATTAACTGTAGGAGCTTGAGATTTGAACCCAGGCTTTCTGATGCCAGAATCCATGCCCAGATATTCCTTCATTTAATACCTATTTTCTGAGTTCTTCCTATGTATGCTTGTGCCTTACTCTGTATTACTCGCTAGGGATACAGTGTTGAAGAAGACAAGCATAGTATTAATAGCTGCTCTCATGCACCTACCTAATAGCTCAGTAAAAGGGAAAGGCACTGTGATGGTTAGTTTTATGTGTCAACCTGGATAGGCTATAGTAGCTAGTTATTTAAGAAAACACTTATCTACATGTTGCTGTGAAGGTATTTCACAGATATGAGTAACATCTAAAATCAGTTGACTTTAAGTAAAAGAGATTACCCTTGATAATGAGGGTGGACCTCATCCAATCAGTGGAAGGCCTTAAATGCAAAAACAGGTTTCTTAGAGAAGGAAATATTATTTTTCAAGACTGCAGCATAAAGTCCTGCCTGAGTTTCTAACCTGTTGGCCTGCCCTACAGATTTTAGACTTGCCCAACAATTGTGTGAGACAATTCCCTGAAAGTTAATTAATTAATTTTAAAACATGCACATGTATCATATTGATTGTTTCTCTGGAGAACCATAAGAGAGTGACTGAAACAGGGTCCTTGATGCCAACCTTGTGTGCTTTCTTGAAAATTTAAGGTTCATTTCCATCATCAAATTTTATGAGAATCATTAAAGTTTTGTATAATTCAATTTTAAATTCAATTGTGTTTTAATGAAATTCTTTCCATTAAAATCAAAGAAAAATTTTCATACAACACAATGATTTTCCCCATTATACTCATGTTTCATAATAGAAGAAAATCTTCCCTGATCTTGAAGATACATACCTGTATCTGAAAGGACATCCTGATGCATCCGTAAGTTTGGCTTGGGAGGCAGTTCTATGGCTGAGTTCTATGGCTGGCCTTGCTTTGATTGGCATGCTCTTCTTCTATAAGAAATATATCTTATGCATGCCTTGGTTTATAAAAAGGAATTGTTTTTAATAAATACCCACCTATTATCTATGCTTTGGAGATCCTGGAAACACCTTGCAGTGACTTTTCTATGAACACAGGGTCCCAATGGCATGTACAATAATGTAGAAATATGAAAATTTAAAATCCTCCAAAGTATAACCATGTGAGAAAACTTCTCTTTAAAATTCAATGATACCTGTCTAGTTGTTCTCATATTTTCTACATTCAAACAAACGAGAATCTTTGAATTCTCATATTGGACCATTTAAAATGTTAACTCATTTAATTTTTCTGTGTTCTTCCTTTTGAAATGTTTTTAATTCAGTCTTTAAAAATAGATTATTTACCATCATTGGGGTGGATTTGTTCTGATTATACTAATTCTATGACTAGATTATCTGTTTATTAATATGAGGAAAAATTGGGTGTGGGAGATAATCATTTTGGTTCAAGAGACTTGGGAAAACAATAAGCTTATAACATCTCATGGACAAACCCTGGAGAGTAAATAATTGAGGTGACTTGGATTTATCTACTCCAAAAGAATGAAGATATCAATGATGCCTGCGGGGATTAAAATATGTGCCTCTAAAATGGTCCCTCATTTTAGACATGATGTTTAATGCATTATTGCCATTTTCAGAATTTAGTTATTATTACAAAAACAATATTAATATAGTATAGGATCCTGTAATGCATAGGAACATTGTTACTAAATATTCTCAATTTCTTCTGTACAACATACCCTTCCTCTTTAAAGAGGATAATGTATCTCTACCAATAGGTAATAATACCCTCAGATACCAGAACCTGTAAGAACCAGAGTGGAGGCTTTTAAAAATCTGCAGATAAATTATTTAAAACTAACTGAGCTAGAAAACTACCCAAAGAAAAAATATTTGGTAAGTGAATCAGAAATTTCAAAAATAGTTAATACTGGCATAATTAAAAACCCCTCCCCTTTTCTTCTCCATCTCTCACCTCACATATAATATCTCCAAATGTCAGCTTGGACCCTCTGGCCATATACTGTTCCAAGGAATCTACTTATGGAAGTGGCACAGCAGGCATTAAAAATGCTATTAAACCGACATCTGCTCCTGGACCCATGAACCTTAAATGGCCTGAAAGCATATAATGTGTCATGCCAATTTAAGAGAAACAAAAAGGCAGAAACAGAAACACAGTAAAAATACACTTAAGTGAGATTTTAATTTAAATGAGTACGTGCACACACACACACACCCTAATATGCTTGTTTTAAATTCATATCATTGAGTGCAGAATTGGAATACCATAAGCTCAATTCTGATAATGACACGTTTTGCATTATTTTTAAAGAACCAAAAATACTCGTTTGCCAAAATGCTATATTATTATTGATGTCATTTACATCTCTGCAATCTTTGATCATACATAGAAAGGTTCTTTTCTTGTTCTTTTAAAATAAGTCCCCAAATAGACATATATTATAAAAACAAAAGATAGGCATTACCCAATGTGCATTGCTTTCCCAAAGGACTATATTATTTTCCCAGCACTCTGAGCCTAAATAATGGTCTCAGTATCTTCACCTCAAAAATCCACTTGAAATTAATGGAAAGTTGAATTACACCCACTGCCTCTATTTTTAAAAAAATATTTTTACAAAGTACCAAATTGTTTCCACTCAGTAAAAATGATGGATTATTGTACAGTGTGAAAAAAATTAATGAGCAGATGGAATACCAACCCATTCTTCATTAAAATATTGCACTGGGTTAATTCAGCAAATAAAAATGGAGAATAGAGCAGATGGCCATTTATAGTTCTCTTGATTTCTTAAACTACTTCTTTAGAGCCAGAACTGCTCCTACATTTAACTTAAAATGCACAGCTCTTACCATATGCACAGTAAGCAAGCATTCATGTGACCTCATAAACTTTTCATATAACACAGCAATGATTTTTATGATTTAGTTAAAAGGAGTACTATATACTCACAGAGTAAGTTATTCCCATATCCCCAATATTCTGGGGATAATTTGAATTTTCTAGACTCAATAGATCCTTGCCATCATTATCTGGTTTGAAGTAGGTTCAAGTAGGCACATGGGTGAAATTTTACAAAAGGCAGTGATCAGCTTTGTTATAAACTCTGAAGTATGACAAGCATACATAAAATTATTATAGACTAGGCAGTGTTTCTTTTAAGGCTACATTTTTTTTCCTTCATCATCTAATTCTCTGAGGTACAGCATTTTACAAAATATCCTCTCATATAGAGTAAATGGAACTCTCAGGCAGTGCTGGTGGGGAGAATAAATTGAATCAACCACTTTAGGAAACCGTATGGTAGTATCTATTACATTTGAGCACCCATACTCTAGGACCCAGCAATTCTGCTCCTACAAATAAACAGAAATGCATACATAAAACCACAAAGACAAAGATATGAATATGCATAATAGAACTACTTATACTAGCTAAAACAAGGAAATACCCCAGAAAGAACCCATAAATAGGTATATTTATACAGGAGAATAATAGAAATTAAAAAATGAATAAACCACTGCTATATAAACAGCATGGGTGAATGTCACAAATATAAAATCAAGCAAAGGAAGACAAGCACAAGACTATGACAAACAGAAGACTGTATGATTATATTTGTATAAATTCTAAAGACTGACAAAATCAGTCTGTGGCAACAGTTGCTTCAGGGGGAAAGGGTGACAGTGACTGGGGCAAGAAGGGAGCTTTGGAAGGCCATGTTCTACTTCCTGCTCTGGGAAGTGGCTGCATGGGTGGGTTCCTATCGTGAATATATTGAGTTGTACACTTATGATTTGTGCCCTTCTTAGTAAGTGTAGCAGTGTGATATGGTTATGATTTCCAAAAATAGATATTGGATTATGTTTGTAATCTGGTCTGTACCTGGGTATGATTGAGTTATGATTAGGGCTTTGATTGGGCCACATCATTAGGGCATTGAGTCCCCACCTCCTGGTGGGGGGAAGTGGACTTGGCCCAGTGGTTAGGGCATCTGTCTACCACATGGGAGGTCCGTGGTTCAAACCCCGGGCCTCCTTGACCCATGTGGAGCTGGCCCATGCGCAGTGCTGATGCAATCAAGGAGTGCCGTGTCATGCAGGGGTGCTCCCGCATAAGGGAGCCCCATGTGCAAGGAGTGTGCCCCGTAAGGAGAGGCACCCAGTGTGAAAGAAAGTACAGCCTGCCCAGAAACGGCACCACACATACGGAGAGCTGACACAACAAGATGATGCAACAAAAAGAGACACAGATTCCCGTGCTGCTGACAACAGAAGCGGACAAAGAAAAACACGGAGCAAATAGACACAGAGAACAGACAACTGGGGCGGGGTGGGAGAGGAGAGAAATAAGTAAATAAATCTTTAAAAAAGGCATGGCAAAGGACAGAGTTGAGGGTTCTTAACTTTGGAGTTTTGATGTTGCAGTTTGATGCTGAAGTCTTAGGCTGGAGCCCTGGGGCAAGAGACAGAGCCAATTGCCTGATAGTCTACAGCTGACCTTCTGGAGAGAGGCAAAGCCTAGAGAGCCTTATAGTCTACAGCTGAGCATGTGGAGAAAACAGGAGTTGAGCCCAGAGGAACCCAGGAAGCCTGAACCCTTGCAGACATCGGCAGCCTTCTTGCTCCAACATGTGAAAATAGAGTTTGGTGAGTGTAGTAACTTACGCTTTATGGCCTGGTATCTGTAATCTCCTACCTCAAATAAATATCCTTTATAAAAACCAATTTCTGGTATTTTGCATCAGCACCCCTTCGGCTAATACAGAAAGTATGATAGTCTTTATTTATTTAAAAGTTAACTTTAAGAAAACCACAAACATTATGGAAGAAAAACGTTCTCCAAATCAGTGTCACGTCCTACCTACATCATTGCCAGAAATTATGCCATGGTTAACAGCAAGAATCACATCTCATCAGAGCAAACCCATTATATAAGAACAAACATTGCCCAAATAAATATTTTTACATAAAATTATTCAATTTCCCAAACTCAAAGGAATGTCCTCAGTTAATTCCCACTGATATCTTTAGCCTTGTTATAGAAGATGTGTTGTTTCTCCCAAACATTCAACCATCCTCCATCTGCTAAGAGTACCCAAAATTTGCATTGTGAAACTACCTTCACCCATTCTCCTCCATATGATTTGTGCACAGTGACACTATCCAAGGCCTGCAGGGAAGCCCTGGATGACTGGAGCCCATGCTTCTCTGGGGGAAGATGTCTCTTTGAGACAGAACATTCTTCATTATATGGGACTGACCCATGCACTGTAGAATGGGTCACTTCCCTAGACTTGACACATGAAATGCCTATAGCCTGTTGGGGCTATAATTCTTATTACATCCTGCCTGGAGTCCATGCCCTGTCTTCTCTTTAAGACACCAAAGACAAGAGACCAGAGATACTGTCTTGTTCATTGTTATTCCACCTAAAGCAAACAACGCCTGGGGCATGGTTGCTTTTCAATAAAGGTAATTTGACTTTATTTGGCATATATTCAATAAATGTTTACTGAGGATCTCTGTGCACCAGGCAAGGTTCCTACATTAGCAATTAAAACAGATCAATCTTGCATACTTTGAATTCTTCTTCTTGAAAGGGAGAGAGAGATGATAAACAAGAAACAAATAAATGCAAACAGAGTTTCAGATAGTGATAAGTGCTAAGAAGCTAGGAAAATAGTACAATAATGTGATAGAAATAAAGTAGAAGTGGGGTGGTTTCTTCAGTGGTTCTCAACCAGAGGCAATTTTGTCTGAAGACATTTTGATTGTCAAAACTGAGAACATCTAATGAATAGAGGCCATCTTACCTAAACATCCTGCAGTGCACAGGTTGGGACCTCCCATCCCCAATAAAGAATTATCCCATACAATATGTCAATAGCGCCATGGTTGAGAACTCTGCTTTAGAGTGACAGGGAGGTCTCTCTGAGGAGGTCCCAATGGAGCTAACACCTGATGCTAAAAAGTGAGATGAGCAAAGTTTTGGTTTTGTAGAGAGAATGTTCCAAGCCACAGCAACAGCTAATGCAAAAGCACTAAGGTGGGAAACAGGGTGGTTGGTTTGAAGATTAAGAGCTAAAGGGCTGACCTTTGCCAGGATAGGGTAGAACAGTAGATTCAAGATGAGGCTGGGGCAGTAGGCATGGGTTAGATCTTATAAAACCTTACAAGTCATGGTAAGGAGTTTGGATTTTAAGTACAAAAGGAAGCACTGAAGAGTTTTAAACAAGGGGGCAACATAATTATATTTTAAGAAGTCACACTGCCTATTGTGTGGTTAATGGCTGGTAGGAAAGCACAAGTGAAAAGGAAGGAGTAAGTCAGAAAACTACATTAGGGTGACCCAAGAGAAATAAGATGATGGCATAGACGCATGCATGCATGAAATTTTCACATAAAGTAATATATGTTTAATTAAATTTGAATTTCAGATAAATAATGAAAAAATGTTTGGTATAAGAATGTCTCATGCACGATTTGGGATATATTTATACTATAAATTATTTGCTGTTTTTCTGAAATCAAAATTTGGCTGAACACCCTGTATTTCCATTTGCAAAATCTGGTAACCCTATGCATACATGAATGGGTTAGTTTCTGCATATATAACAATAGAATGATACATATTTAGAAAATGAGTCAACCTGCTACATGCCCCAAATTTTAAAAAATGATTCTACATGAATGAGTTTTGTGTGTGCAAAAGGAATATATATTCAAATACACACATATACACATATGTATTAATAGTTTATCCAGGAAATCGATTAGGTCCGTAATCAATTTGACATTTATATGTCCCTCTTATTAGTTTAAACCTAGCTTCAGGCTATCCTTCCATTGTCTCAGTGAAAGCTAAAACATATAAAATAAACTGGCTCTTGTTACTCCCTAAGCCATTAGCTTCCTGATTTCTGTGCCAATCAATTTGGAACCCCAAGTTCAAAATCTTAGAGTAAGCTTCTTGCATGACCTTTATTTTAATCTATGGGCTAATAAAATTTCCAAGTTCTGTCAATTGTTTTGCAATTTCTCTTAAATTAGATCTTCCCTTACTATCTCCAAAGATCCATTTTTTTGTCTAGATCTGATTCCTTATCAATTCTTGTATGGATTCTGGATCTGCTCTTTCATTATCATTATCTTCATGCCATTTTCTGATTTAAAACCTTCCCATGCTCCCATCACGTTATAAAATTGTAAACGTCATTTTCAGGTTATATCAGACTAGCAGATATTTTTTACTTGGCTCCTACATTATTAAAAAAACTGAGTCAATATTTTAAATTAAGAGCATTTCCTTTAAAATCTGGTTTTCTGACTTCATTTGAAAAAAATCTGATCTGTCCAACCCAGATCTGAATTTACTCATGACTACAACAGCTGGAGTTGAACAGAAATTTTTCTCTTTAGAGAGAACATATGGGCAGCCACTTGTTTAGGTGACCTGGCTGGCAAGTGAGGTTGTAACCAGAGTTAGATTACATTGGAACTCTTCTATAGCCTGCATGGGAACATTTCTAGAGCCTCAATAAGCTCTTTATACCCTACTTCAGTCCAAATTCTTCTCTCAATTAGGCCTAGAGCCCCAACAATCTCATTTTGCCCCCTCCTCCCCTTAGCTTGGTATTTCTTTCCACACCTCCATAGCCATGAGAACTTGAAACTTCATTTTTCCTTCCTCAATCCAGGGTTTTTCCACCCTTTCTTTATTTTGACTTACTTTTTAAAATTGTTTGAGCACAAATCTCACTAACTTTGTTCAATTCCTTGCTTTGCTTTGAGAGTTAAAGTGTATATATTCTCTAGGTGTTTCTTATGTGCTTGTCTTACTGCCTCCAAAACTACTACGTCAGCTCCCTGAGGACAAGAGCTTTCTTTCTACTTCTTGCAGTGCTTTTGGGCATCCCAAAGCACACGAAAAAATATTTGCTGCATAAAATGACTATACTACAACCTAATCATCATGTAAAGAGAAAAGTGAATCTGAATTTGTTCCTTTTTTTCAATGGTATAATAGTATGGTTTGGAGCTGGTAATTTTCCTGAAGGCGACCATAAAAAATAAATAGCATGTAATAAATAGAAATTAAGCAAGCTCTTCTAAAGTTTCAGTTTATTGTAATTTATAATATTATTATAAATATTAATAATATTTAATATTAAGCCATATCGATTATTCCATTTTATTCCATAGATAAATTTGATTCTATGACCAATAAATACTAAAACTTTGTCCCTCATTTTGCTCTTCTTATTAGATTACTAAAACTCAGGGATCCAATTTTCTACCATTTTAGGAAGGCTAATTATTTAAATGTTAAAGACTGGAAATGAGGAAATAAAACATCCTGTGGGTTTGTTTATATCTATGCAAACATGAGGGAATATATGAAAAAACCTGTATCCTAAGGAAAATTTGCTATGTGAGCAGATACCAAAAATGCATTTAAACTAGTATGTAAAAATCAGTGCATTTTAAAGAATTTAATCATATACCTTTAAAAAGAATAAGATAGAGAGGTCAATCTGAAATTCTTTCCCTACAATAATTACCTTTCAATAAATTTCTCAAAAGGTCCAAAGTAAAAAAAAACAATTAGTAAGAAAGTCACTTGCAGTAGGGAGTAGCAAACAATCTGCATTTTTAAAAATCAGCTCCTCTTGAGTATTGTCAAGATCATGAGGCATAAAAAATTTTAAATGAGCTTACTGCGGAGAACTCATCCATAAGGTACAATCATTTCACCATCACCCCAAAAATTTCAAACTGACGAATAAATCAGCAAACATGTATGACTTAGTGGTTTCCATAACAGAGTCAGTTAGTAAAGATTAGTCTGTTACCATTACAGATGAATCTTTCAGGAAAGACTCACATCTTAATAGGCTATATGAAATAGGATACTGAGTATGGATTGCATTCTTCATAAATATTGGTATAAATAAGTATAACACACATAATATAAATATGAATCATTAATATATGCAACATACATATAACTGCATATAAATATGTGTGTATATTTATACACATATGGCTTGGAAGATCCTTATACTTTAAAAAATAAGAGAAAAATATCACAGTCAAACTGAACCTTTGAGGCAGTTTAGAAGAATCTTGGAAAAACATAGTTATAAAAGGACTTTAGTATCTGATTAGATGAAATCATAAGGTATTGTAAATCAAAGTCAAAGGGAAAGTTAGTAAACAGAGAAAATTACTTATCAATTCAAATAAAAGACAGCAGTCCTTAAAATTATCCATGGTGGATTATATTGTTCATTACCCAACATTCAGTTTACTTTTATCAGATCATTCATGTAGACTTACATCACATTAGCACTAGGAAGGGACCTTAGTGAGTATCTAAGTCCTCCCTCACTCTAAAAATAGCACGGGAGAAACCCTGAACTCACCCAAGCTCATTCCATCTGTCAGTGGCAGAGCAAGAACAAGAGGTCAGCCTTTCTGGTTTAGAAAGAACACTTATATTCTTTGAGTTCACTGCATTAATTATTTTATCTGTTGTTAGCTCTTTGGCTTTTTCGTTTGTTTAAATAACAGGCTAAGCCAAACATTCTACCTGTTCTAAGAAAATTTTGACAAGAGATTCTTTGGATCGGGAAATAAAGCCACTATTCCCATCAAGAGTAGACTGGGAAATAGTGATCAGGGGATAGGATTAGGAAAGTGACTCTAAAATAGTCTGCCTTTCAATCTTATTATCTAGGAAGAAACCAATGTCCAGGGAGGTGAAACAACTTGCTAAGTTTTGCAGAGCTGGATGGTCGTAGAAATGAGACAAGAATTCAGTACAGCCACCTGGTTTAGGGGTCTTTCCTCTGCAGCATGCCCTCGAGGATGTCTTCAAGGTGAGGTGCCATTGTAAAATTGAAAATGAATTCCTTATGGGGTCAGATAATCATACCAAATAATGATGCAAACACTGCACTCCAAAACCTGACATAGATGATTTTTTTCATTATTTGGTGTTGTATAATGTGCCTCTAATTATTTCATGTAAGTAGAATGGGTAAGTGTAGTTGACTGACACATTTTTTCAGGATATATCTAGGAATATGGACAAGCATTACTTTAGAATATTGCTCATGTGTGTTTAATGTATCCATGCATCATGGGCAAACCGAGGCTCACCAATGGCTCACAGACATTTGCGTTAAGAACCATTTCAAGTACTGGCCAAAGTAATGCAGCAAAACTTCATTGATTCAGACTATTTGGGTGGAATTGGGTGCAAGGCTGGAACAAGTAAATTAGTAAAAAAAAAGTCTGAATTGAAATACTTTTGAAGAAATACAAACCAATTATTTTGAAATAAGCAGTCAAAGTGACTAAAAAACTGTTAAATATTAGTCCTATAGTGTCTATTCTAATAACTAACTCACCTGTAATAAGCAGATAAACTGTTTATATGGAAATGGCATCAGAAAGCATTTACAAATATTTAATGCATTAAAAATGTGCCTTTGACTCTTCCAAACTTCACATGACAAAGTTTCCCTATAGATAGTACAAAGGTAAAACTTACTCTAGTCCTAGTTAACTTATCAAAAAGTCTCATAGTGATAATACTTTTACTACTATAGCCAGCACAATCAGAGTAATAATAATAAATTTTCACTCTTCCTAGAGAGTACATACATTTTTTCTAATTTGTGCCGCAACAGAACTCTATGCACTGAAGACATAAAGTCGTGATTTGCCCACGACCTTACAGCATTTAAGTTACCTGCCAGGACTAGAACCCATTTCTTCTGATTCCCTCCTAAGCACCCTTCCACTCTTCCACAACATTCTCCATGAAAGAGCACCAATGTTCTGGCTTAGGCCAGATGATCTCTAAAGTCAATTCTCTCCCATAGTCTATATTTCTATGTCATTCTGTGAACAACAATCTCAAAGCAAATGGTACACATTATGTGGATTTCAGGGACTCTGACTTTCCTACCAGTGGGTTATTTTCAGCATTTCATGGATCAGTTCCTGTGTTCAATAATTTAAATCCTTGTTGAGATGAGGAGGGCATAAATACACAAACTCCCTTTGTTTCTTCTGATTCTTTACCTAAACACTAGGTTTAATTTATGAAGGAAGTGGGGCCAGCAATCCCTTAACCTTCGAATGCCAAAGATCAATGATAGTTTCTTACGCAATATTACCATTGCCAAGACCTAAAATCATGGATAATTTTCACTCCTCAGGCAACAAGTATTGTGAGCCTAAGTTTGGCAAGGTGAGGAAAGACTCCAAAAGAAAGGATCTTGGAGATTTATTTGTTAAGTGGAGAAACACAGGAAGGATAAGGAAATTCTTTATGTTGTTCACCTATTAATGAAGAGGAAGTTGAAATCGATAAACACACTCTATACTATTCCACAGTAGAATCTCTTACATTTTATGTATATGCCAATATTAAGTTTATTATTGACATTATGTACATTGCTATAGATATGATCTTAAACACAGCTTGGGTTGAAGTTTCCCCATAGTGAAATATAGCCTTTTAGACTTTGCATATGATAGGCCAGTGGTCTATCCCAACTGAGTGCGTACACACACATCACTGCCCAATGCAGATTTGGACAGCAGGCTGCCTCTGATAACTGAGCAACAAGCTGAACTGGCCAACATGCATGGACAGGAGAAAAGAAGCCCTGAACATTAAATAATGCTGGGAGTGGTTGAAGTGATCACTCCCTACATTTCTCTGATCAGTCCTTGATTGTCTAGACTTTTTAGACAATCTCACCATACACATCCTCCACTCCTAACCTCCTAAACCAGTTACTCACAGCAGCTTCACTAATAATTTTCTTACAACTATTTCTTTGCAAATGATGTTTTCAGGCCATAAATAATATCTTTCCTCTTTCCTTCACCATCTAAAGAATTCTTTTTTTTTTTAAGATTTATTTATTTATTTATTTCTCTCCCCTTCCCCACCCCTCCAGTTGTCCATTTTCTGTGTCTATTCGCTGCGTCTTCTTTATCCACTTCTGTTGTTGTCAGTGGCATGGGAATCTGTTTCTTTTTGTTGCGTCATCTTGCTGCATCAGCTCTCTGTGTGTGCAGCACCATTCCTGGGCAGACTGCACCCTCCTTTGCGCTGGGCGGCTCTCCCCACGGGGCGCACCCCCTGCGCGTGGGGCTCCCCTATGCGGGGGACACCCCTGCATGGCACGGCACTCCCTGCGCGCATCAGCACTGTGTGTGGGCCAGCTGCACATGGGTCAAGGAGGCCCGGGGCCTGAACCGTGGACCTCCCATGTGGCAGATGGATGCCCCAACCACGGCGCCAAGTCCGCTGCCCTAAAGAATTCTTCAGATCTTATGTTTCACCTTCTCAGAGATGCCCCAAGCAAATACACTCTCATTTATATTCACTAATACTCTGGCTATGCCATTACTATAGCACTCATCATAATCCTTACCCACTAGATTGTACATTCCTCAAGGGCAGGGTAGTTGTATTATTCCTTGATGCATTTCCACTATTCCTCCTTCTCCTACCCCTTACTCTTTTACCCCTGCCAAGCATCCCAGAGACTTACACACTGCTGTGCATAGAGGAGGAGACTAAGTATTCTATAATTGCTTATTGCCCAAACTAGGGTAGGGGTAGCTGATGGCCAGTTAGGATCTAATGAAGGATTAGGTTTGTATGTGATGAAATGCCCCCCAAACATAATGCACTGACCTAAAATTTCAACTCCCTTACCTGTAATTAGGCTGGAAATCAGAGATCAGAGTGTATGCGGCCTCACGATAATCTGGGATATTAATTTCACCAGCTCTTCTGATGGAAGCTATAATTTATAATACTGAAAAGCCTTTTTGAGATTTTAATATTCAGAGGGATAAGAATACAAATGATATTAAACCTTAAGTAGGTAAAAAAGTATAAGTAAGGGAACATTATTACGCAAAAAGTTAGGGCCAAAGTTAAGCCTTAACACATTTCATAATTAAATCAGGATGAAATGAATAAATATCAGAGGTCATGCATTAATCACCGAAAATATAACCCAAACAAGAGGCACATTTGTTTTAAAAATATACTCAACTCCCACAATGCCTATAATTATTGTTTATGAACAGTACTGAAGTGTTGACATTGTATATCCCTATAAAATGAAACATAAATTAATAATGCCTCAACTTTATGCAACCCTTCAAGTTAATGGTGTAGTTTATATCTTGTGAAGTTTTAGGTGGGCAGGCATTCATGACCACACATAAATGATATCTGTTGAGTTAATACCACACCCTCCTCTTCCCATTAAATTACCCTCTCTTTTTTCAACACCAGCGCTAGATAGAGAGAATGTGAAATGGCCAATACATCCCTGAGAGCTAATCTTGCCACAAACATACTGAGTGACCCTGAGCAAAGTCCATATTTCTCCGGACCTAAATTTCCCCATTTAAACAGAAGAGCTGGAATAGTTGATATGTATCTATTTCACTTCAATATTCAATTATTTCTATTTTTAATGTTTATTTGATTTTTTTCACTGTTCATACTCCCCACCCACAAATAAATGTAGGTGGTATAATAAAAAACATTTGCAATTTTTAGCATATTGGTAGCTGCAAATTCAGTTAATTTTAAATTTTTTCATTTGCGAAAATTCCAGCCTCAAATAATATAATGTCTAAACTTATGCAAAAATATTACCTCACATATTAAGATATCCAGAGTTTAGATGGGCTGAGAGCTGGATCAAAGATATATAAAAGGACCCAGGTTCTTTTCATCTCTCTGCTCTTCCCTGGGTCAGTGTCGTCTTCAGACCCACAGAGAGATGGCTGCCCCTGGGTGCCATGGGGAATGGGAAGAACAGACCCATTGCGTCAAACCTCCTGGAAAGTATCCTTCATTCTACTGCAAGCTCACAATTTATAGCTCAGAAAAGTATTTTCTCTTTCTGTCATAGTATTATGCTAATTTGCTAAGTGGCTATTGGGTACCTATTACGATCCCAGCATGATACTAGAAACTGTTAGTGACACAATGTAAAGAGGTATAAATAAAACCTATTGTCTTTTGTCGTAAAATCATGACTAAATTCAGAAAAATGAAGTATGTCTATTTTACAGTCATAAAGTAGGACAAGAACGTTCTCTTATGAAGTTAACCAGGACTTAGCTCAATCTCCAGGTACAGTCAGACAGTGTAACCACATTTTTACTTCCCAGGACAGATAAATTCCATACTTGTACATTATATACTTAAGCTTAGGCTTATCTGTGAATTTATTATTGTATGCATTATCACATTAATTTAATTCTTGACAAGACTGAAGATCAGCAATGCAAAATTCATTGCTATCTGAAGCTAATGTTGAAATAGAAAAAATGTTTCAGCAAGGTAAACAGAAGTAAAACACCAAAACATAAGAATAGCTGCTGTAGATTAAAATATAAGGCATATGGCATATACAATCCAGTTACAAACCTACTCTTCTTATATGTGATGTGTTTTTGAAATGGCAAATGTGACATTAATGTCAAAAAATTAAGTGATGAGATAGTAATCACACATCAGGGTACCTGAATATATAGAATTTGCAGAATGAAAGATGATAGTGTTTGCTAAACTTGCAGGAACTGAACATACTATAGAATATTAAGTATATCCCTATTGATGAGCATTAACGTCTGTCTTCTATTTCCAGCAACATTGTAGTGAACACTCATGTACATGTTTTCCAGAGCATATGAATGATGGTTTCATTGCATTAGACACCTGGAAGTGGGGTGGCAAGGTAAACACATATTTCATTTTCATAAATGCTGCCAAACTACCATCTAAAATGACTGTACTGATTCCCACCAGCTGTGTAAGAGAACTCTTGTACTACATTCTCATGAACACATAATATGATCAGCCATTTTAATTTTACCAATTGATGGGTGGGTAATGGCATGTTTTTGTCTTCATTTCCATTGCCATATTGCCCAATTGGATTAACCTTATATGTTTATTACCTACTATAAGTCATCCGCCTTCTGAAAACTGCCTGTGTGTTCTAGTTTCCCATTTTCTATTTCCTATTTCTTATTAATTTTTGCAAGTTCTTCATTTATGTTAGATATTGTATATTTATGAAATATGTTAAATATCTTTTGCCAATTCTATTTTTATGGTTTTTGTCACACAGCCTTTTAAATTTTATGGCGTAAAATTCGTTAACAATCTTTCTTTTATGATTTGTGCTTTTTTCGGTTTTATGATGGATGGTAGTTCTTTCTGTGTCCATGACTGATAAATTTTCTGACCCTTAAAATCTAGAAATATCCTAATTTTGCCCTTACTCATGCAAAATAAAGGATTTTGAGTAGGATGCAGATAGAATTTTCAGTTAAAATGTATTTCCCCTCAGATATTTACATATTATTTCAAGTCCAGTGTTGCTGCTGAGAAGTCTGAGGTCAATTTGGTTTTTACACCTTAAAAATTTGGTTGCTTTTTGTCCTGGCAAATTATTTTCCCTTTCTGCATGATGTTCTGAAATGTTACTATCTTATGATTATAAGTAGTTTTTAAAAAATTTATGTACATTTGAAATGAAATTTCTGCTTTGCATCAAATGTTAATTTTTAATCCAAAACTTGTGAGTGAGGGTGAGGAAGAAGAGGTACTGTAGATGAAAGAGGAGGAAGAAGAAGAGAAAGAAAAAAGAAAGAAAAGCAGAAATAGGAGAAAGAGCTATGGGAGAAGAGAATACTAAACACACATACTAGGAAGAGAGTGGAAAATAATGTTAATTATTAATACGAGTATAAATTTGGAGAAATAAATTAAAAATTCAGAAAAATTACAACATTTAGTTTGGTTGTACAAAAAGTATACCAATTTATAGCCAGATAAGCTGTTCACTATATAGGTCTAGTTATTATGTGGTATAATTAATACAT
The DNA here is from genome assembly GCF_030445035.2 of Dasypus novemcinctus. Classification (NCBI taxonomy): domain Eukaryota; kingdom Metazoa; phylum Chordata; class Mammalia; order Cingulata; family Dasypodidae; genus Dasypus; species Dasypus novemcinctus. Next base: position 38,511,447 of record NC_080687.1, read on the forward strand.
CATTAAATATATGCCAGGTTAACTTCAGTCCAAGTTCTGTTTTATTAAAGCACTAAACTATACACACATGGTCAATCTTTCCAAGTTACTCATTTTGTAGTATGCTTATTTCTGTTTGTAAAATTTAAAGACCCTTTGGATGAGAACACATATTCTGTTTTTCGCATTATGGCCTTAACTCAGTGAGCAAAATTAGATAATTTTTAGAGTTATTTCCTGTGCTTTTATACCTATATTTCTAAATGATATGCTTACGTGCTTTTTAAAAAATTTCTCAATTCTAGACAATTTTGTCGTTGAGAAGTTAATTTAATTACCATGTTCTTTTACTGTGGTTTATAGAACATTTAGTTTAGGTCAACAATCAAGGTTTATATCATTTTGACTCTAAATATTGTTCATTCCTGTGCCAAGTATAACATTAAGATTATGTTTATTTTTTTATTCAACTTTTCCTCTTATAGGAGTTAATAAAAGACTCAGTTTTCAGCCTGGGACTTCCTTTTGCTCTTCTACTGCCCTACCTTTTCCTAGATTCCATATTTTCTTCTTTAAGGAATAGCTCCCTCATTATGCTGAAGCACACCCTTCAATAGTTTCCTTCTAAGAGATTCCAATTAAAGTAAAATATTTGAGTTCAGGAAAAAAAATATCTTATTTTTACTCTTTCATTTAAGAGAGAGCTTTGCTGGGTATAAAATTATAAATGGAAATAATTTCCCTGTACTATTTCAGATTTCCTTTCACTGTCTTTTCAAATAGAAGGTCATTTTCTTCAGTTCTAACATATTTTCTTGAATAATTTATTTGATCATTTCTTTTCCCTTGTTTCTCTTTTCTTTCTATAACTCCTCTTAACTGAATATTGGTCTTCTGGATTGATACTCTAATATTATTAGCATTGCTTCCTTATTTTCCTTCATCTTTCTTTTTCTGGGGTATGTCTATAATTTTTCCCTCCCATTCTATTGAGTCCTTTTAATATATTTAAATCCTCATAATTATTTCTTCTTGTTGTTGTTGGTTTTTTACTGTTCCTACTTTATAACAACTAGTTCTTGTTTCACGGGTAAAATGTTTTAACTCTATGAGGATATTTATTTTATGTGTGAGGAGTACCTTTTATTCTGATTTCAAATTTTTCTTTTTCCTCTAGATTTATGTTTTCTGATTTGTTTGTTTTTTGCTATTTCATGGAGGATGCTTTCCTCAAATATCTGATAACCACAGTCTGTCAATTCCCATTTATATCTAAGGCTTAATAAATCATTGGGGAAAAAAAAGCATACTGTACATTGGCATTACTTGTTTACTAGTACCCTTAGGTTGATCAGGCATGAGCTAACCATTTTATTCATTCAGAGACCCACAGATTTCAGAATCTTGAGGTTTTTGCTCTGGAGACATTGAATGTATTTCTTTGAATTACTGATGAAGAGGGAACATACCTGGTTGCTGGTATTCTGGAAACATAAGTCCTTCAATTAAGATTTTAGTGTTTCTTGTATCCCCTTTTCAGGGGCATATCTCTCCCATGCCATTTTTTGTACTTTGTGTCCCTTATATGAAGTCCTTCTGTTTTGCCCTTTTCAGAGAAGAAAACTTCGTTTTTCCTATGGATGGGAAAAGGAAATTCACCTGGTTGCTAGGGGTGAGGAAGGGGTGGCCAACTCATAATCCTTACCTACCCCTCACCTTTTCCCTTCTTGCTTGTTTGCAGGCAGATATTCAGTATGTTTCTATTTCACAAAAGACCACAGGCAACCAGGGAAGCTATTAAATCTTAAGCAGCCCCAGCTACTTGCCAGGGCACAAAGGTGACTCTTTCATAGAGCCCCTCCCCCTGGATTGTATAAAAGCTCAGAATTCAATCAGTGCAGGTGTTCCTTATCACTGTGCAGGGGCAAATTGCCCCTGTCAAGCCCATGGACCTCTGTCTAGTTTATATTTTTCCCAAAGTTCTTCATCGTTGATCTGTTTTATGATGTTATTTGGAACCCCTTACTCTAGTAGCCATAAAAACATAACTCAGGTCAGGTTGATGGGTGACAGTTCTGCATACTTCTCTTCATGTTGCTGCTTTTTGAAACAGGTAGCCAGGTCACTATCATTCCTGGAGATGGAGAGAGGAAGGGGTGACAAATAGCGTTTGGAGGTTTCTGGCATTCCACAGGGAATGGAATAGGAGGTTACCACAGACCTGTGGGTTGTTCCCTTCAACCCTTGGCCACCCCTGTGGTCATTTTCCCACAAGGGAATACAGTATAAAAATTGATATCCTGTTCCACTGCATATCCAAGTTGCAACTGCAAGGATATGCTACCCCAATCCAAAAAATCCTGGCCATCAAAATTGGTCGAGTGACAGACTGGGCATTCCCAGTGCTGTCATCTCCTTGCTGTATTGTTCAACCATGGCAGTCTCCCTGGTGGGAAAAGGACATTACAGAATTTTTAAAGGACCTTCTATCTGGAGGTGTCCTCTGCTCCACTATCTCTGCCTATAAAAGCCTGGCTAGTGAAAAAGTTGAATAGCACATGGTAGCTAATTTTAGACTATCAGCACTTGAATACAGAAGGACTCTCTTTGGCACTCCTGATCCCAGACATTGTGACTCTCACAGAAGCCATTATGACCTCCACTGGTAGCTGGTATGTAGTATTGACATAGTGAATGCCTTTTTCACCATCCCACTCCTAGAGGAAGACCAAGATCAATTTTCTTTCCAGAGTCAATGCCTACAGTATACTTTCCCTGTACTTCTGGAAGATTATTTAAACTCCCCCATTTTCTGCCACCAGTGGGTAGAGGATATGAGTATCCTCCCCAAAGGACTCCAAGTGTTCCATATTGATAACATCAAATTGGTAGGCTACAAGGAGGAGCAAATCACCAAGGGATCGCAAACATTTCTAATTGGGCTTTGACAGTCCAGCTGGGCCTTAAAGCCTGAAAAGACACAAGTCCAACCCAGCAGATCATCTTCTTCAGCAGCATATGGACTTGCAGCAGCACTGGATCCCTGACCTGGTATGGGGAAAAAAATTACTGTCCCTAAAGTTACCCTCTCCAAAAAGAGGTCCAATGGTTGATTGGGCTATTTGCATATTGGCCTCAACATATTCCTCATCTTAATATCCTTCTAGAACCCTCATATCAGGTGACATGAAAAGCAGGTTTTCTTCATTGGGGAATGGAGGAGGAGCAGGAGCTGCAAGTGGTAAAAGTGGCTGTTTCAGGACCTTTAGAGCCTGGATATCCATTCAAACTACAGGTTTCTGCCACCTGACCCCATACTGACTAGTCCCTCTGCCAGGAGGGACCAACAGGAATTTGCAGACTCCTGGGTTTTTGGACCAAGAAGTTCCCAGATGCATTCCAGCACTATTCTCCCTTCAAGAGGCAATTTCTGGTGTGCTATTGGGCCTTGGTGGAAATGGAAAGGATTACCAAAAGCTCTCAGGTCCTCCTGAGGATGGAAATCCCGATCATGTCCTGGATCCTGGGGAATCAGAACACTTACCCAGACAGTAACAGGATCATTAAATGAAAGTGGTTCATTCAAGATTGCACTCACCCAGGTCCCCAGGGAGTGGCATGCTTGCAAGAGCAGGAGGCAAAGGCCCCTCTCAACAATGATCCTGTTGTAACCCCAGATGAGGGCCCTTCTCTTTGGATGCCCCACGAGATGCTCAGCCATTGTGGGCTTGTTCACTGATGGAATGATGAAGCTGATGCGATCTGGCATCCGTTGGGCAGCAGCTGCTGTCTCCCTTGACTTGGGTTAGGCTATATACTACTCTGGTACTGGAAAAAGTGCCCAGTGGACTTAACTGTGAGTGGTCCTCTTGGCCCTGGAACACTAAGACTCAAACACCCTTACCTGTTTTTTGATTAATGGGCCAGCTTAGCAATCTGGGCAGGTTTATGGAGGGAAGGTGATAGGAGAATCACAGGTTCTCCAGTGTGGGAAAGGGACATTTGGAAATAATTGGGAGTATGGAAAAGTACTATCTAGGTTACCCATGTAGATACACATGGCAAGGGCTTGTATTATGATGAGCATTACTGGAATGCAAAGTCCATTCAATAATGGGCCCAGACTCATGGAATTAGATGGACTTCCCACATCACCCACCACTCACAAGCAGCAGGCATTGTGAAGATATTTAATTACTGCCTACAAAAAGAGTTTGACATCTACACCCTGACAATTGTCTTACTGGATGGACTGTCTGCCTTACTCAGGCCCTCTGGTTGCTGGAATCGGCAGTTCCCTAGAAGGCTAGCATGTCCTTATCCTGCTTCCTAGCACAGGGAGGGGACTCAGGTGGATGCATCCACCCTTACACCAATCAAGATGAAGATTGGTCCCAAAGTGGGGGACCAAGGACTCACCACTTGAGTCTCTCCTTTTCAGTCACTGTCTGTCAAGGGATCATCTTGCTTTTTATCCCATTACACCCTCCACACAAGGGTGTAAGATTAGAACTGCCAGGTGTAGGTGAGTGATGATAGAAGCAGGCCTAGAAGTGCTTTACACACATGTGGTGACAATCCAGTGGGCAGGCCAGTGGGGCCTGGCACAAACACACTTGAGGTTAGTGAGAGAAGCCTACCCCTGGTTGGGCCACCAGTCCCCTTGGGAACAGTCACCAATTCACCTTCAAGGGGTCCTGACAAGTCCTGTCTATCAGGAAGAGGTGGAAGTGGGTTGGAAGATATGGACAAAGAACTCAGATCAATGGGAACAAGGTAAGGTTCAAGGCAAGGGTCAGACTGACTCAGTGGCCTTAGAGGGAAAAGATAAATTACTACAGACAGGCTGAGAAAAGTGTCTCCCGCAGGAAGTAACTGCATGGCCACCCTGCTGGGACTAGTTGCCGCTCCCACTCCTGTTTCTGCAGATTTGGTCCAGTGGCAACCTGGAAGGAAAGCACCTTTGTCTAGCTGACGCAGGCAATCGTGGCAGCAGGTACCTGACTGACTACTGGATGTGCCATCTGGCACCCCTCTCCCTCTCCCCTTTTTGCTACTCAAGGTGCTGATTCCCCTGCCTCACATTTTTACTCATGTCAGGAAGTCCTTCATTTATGCCTTGTGACAAAGATAATGGCACAGACATTGGCTGTGCACTCTTCTTATCCACACCTCTGGACAACTGTCAGGATGCAATGAAAGTAGTAAATGACTCAGACATCTTTTCCCAAGATGACCAGTGATTTGCTGGGAGTAGGCTGCACTCCCCACCATATTTATTTTCCTTTGTAAAGGAAACAAAACCTCTACTCATTGGGCTATTCCTTGCATACGTATTTGGACAGATGGGACAATGCAGTCTCAAATTTCTGACTGTCCCCATGAAACAAGTCCATTGGGTGCAAAATGTACAAACAGATTCTATGTGGGACCTCTCCAGCTGGCTCCTGGGGGGCTGGGGGGCATGGATGCAGTCATTACTCCAGCAGGCCTGACCACCCTGTTTGGAATAATGGTATGTATAGAAATTATCAAAGCCCTTCTGATGTGCTGTAGCTGCTGGCATTCCCAGACTTCTACTATCAACACTTGATAGCTACTGGTCATAGACCTGACCTGTCTCCACTTTCATGTCTGAGGTAGAAGGTAGCTTATGTTGTGAAAGCTGCCATGGAGTTGCATAAGCTAGGCCTGGTAGAGGCCTGGTAGAGAGCAAGAGGTAGACTGTTGAGATGACACATAGCAGGCATCTCCCAGCCCTCACCTACTCCCCTCCTTTCTTCCAGCACTTGTTTGTGTGCAGGTGTTTGTTATATCTCCATTTGTGCTTGTTTGCATGCCAGTGTTGGGTATGTGTCAATTTAGCAAGAGGCTATAGGCAACCAGTGGAGCCACAAAATCTTAATCAGTCCCAGCTGCTTGCCAGGGCAAAAATGTTGCTCATTGGCAGAGCCCCTCCCCCTTGTAGCATATAAAAGCTCAGTACTCAGTCAATGCAGGTGTCCCTCATTTGTGACACAAAGAGAGGCTTACAGAGTTGCCATCCACAAATCCTGACCCTAAGCAGTTGTTCTTCCTGGGGGCCAAGGTGGGATCTTTTCTCTTTTTCTTTTGGATACTTTGTGCTGTGTGAGCAATAAAGCAGTTATTTCCTGAAAGTTTCTATTGTGCCTGAGCCTGTGTTCCTACAATGCACTATATAGAAAACTTGTTTCACAAAGGGTTCCTGGAATACCTGTCCTTCCCTTCTTTGGGACCTGATGACTCCAAGTCCTGGATGCCTATAAGGAGTTTGTGGGGGCAAATTGGATCATTAGAACTATTAGAAGTGGTTCTGTTAACCAAATAAAATTTTTAAACATCCACTGCTCTGCTAAATTAACTATTATACGTCCACTTAATTTCCATCTTCCAAAAGTTGTTCAAGTATCGTATCAGTTGCTGTTTCTTCTCCTGTTATCTTGGTCCTTGGTTCTAAAAAAAGTCTCTTTTATATATTTACTTCCATTTTAGAGTGATTTTAGAAGAGGAGAGGGGATAAATATGTGTAGCCAATCCACTGTATTAACCAGAAGTCCATATTCAAGAGCCTCTTCCCTCTGTACAAGTGATATTTTATAGACTGTAGCTGCAGCTGGAATGTCACTATGGCCTGTAACCTTGTTTCTGCCTCCTGACATACCACCACCCTAGCAACTTTAATTTCTTCTTTCATCAATGAAACAGGCTGGAGAAAATGTTTTATTCTTAAAATACACATGGAAAATGGATAATTTCCCTGGATCTAGGAGGAAATGGATCTAGGAGGAAATGAAGTTACTGCAAGCTCTTTAAATAATTTGTAGTTTTTGTTCATTCTATTATTGATATGTTTGAAGGAACACTATCCCAGAGGTCCACTGGGTACTTATTTAGGGCCATAAGGAAAAGACTGCTTGTTTTTAAACACAGATGGGACAGAGGGAAGATTCAGTGTAACGAGATAGTCTGCCATTTCAGTAAATTTAATTAAGGGAGCTTTTTATTTCATGGAGAGAGTATCCCACATTAATTATCAGCACCTTGTGCTTCCTTTATCTTTGTATTTTCATGTGTATATTGCTATGGTATGTGTATATTACTCCTAGTCAAATAGGGAATTCCTTCTGGTTTTGTGACTAAATGATACTTAAGCAGCATGCCAATGAGATATTCATTATGCAAGGTGCTAAGTCAAAGTACCCAATGATCTGTGAAGGAAATAGAACTTCTTTCCAAGACAGATTATAACAGTTCACCAGAAAGGGGGAAAAAGCCTTGGTAATTTTTTAAGAAAAGAGAATAGCAGGTATGTCCTACCTCCTCTTAAAAACACATGAACTACATGCAGTCTGAGTTTTTCCTAAGCAAAGAGTTCCTGAACAGGTAGAAGAGAAGTTCTTCAAAATGCATCATCCATAAGTACTGTGCTAAATTACTTAATTACTCAAACTCTACAGAAAGTTTCATAACACTTGCTGAAACTTTTATTTCATTTTCAATTGCAAGAAATAACAAAGTCGTTTCTTTCCTATTTTTTGATGATGAAAAATGAGTGTGGTCATAAACTAGATATGTATCATTAACGTTTATATCTGAAGGAACTAGGGCCAATGATATTATTATTTCTATATTATCTGGAGGACAACAAATAGAAATAGGGGAAAAGTCTAGAAAGTATTTGCACACAGACTGGCTTTACTTATATGACATAAACAAAACTCAAGCCATGGGGCCATGTCAATGGGTGGGTGAGTAGGTATATATGAAGTCTCATTTGGTTTATTTTCCTCCAAGACAGGAGGTGATGTATCATAAGGAAGGTAAAGAATTTGGCATCAAGCACATCTCCCTGAAACATGACCATTAGCTAGTCATTTACTCTTATATGAGAAAAGTGTATAATACATAAATCACAGGGCCTCTATGATGACCAAGTGCTGTAATCCATGAAACATGGGCAGCACAATGTATTGCACATAATAGGTGCACAATTCAGTTAGTTCAAATCCCCCCCTTTCCCACTACCTGAGAGATCCCACTTATTAACGAGGTATTATTAAGCTGGATGCTCCACAGTGATACCTACCCACTCTGGCTCTTGCCTATAAAGTCTGCCAAATGTGACCGGCTCCTCCTTTCCTTTCTTATATACTTGGGATTCTTCCTCACAAATGGAACTTGAAGTAGTTTCTTCCACAACTATAAGACTTCTTCAAGTATAAAAGTAAATGCCTGGACATGGGGCAGCTTTCTCATATGTTTAAAAAAATGGAAGTTATAGAGTATACAGTCTTGAGTAATGGGAACCAAACAATAAAAACTTTCAAAGCAAAACAAATGCTGGTGGCTCTCTCCCCATCTATGATACCTGGAATTTGATTTCTTTCCAACTTTCTTTCATTCCTTTATAACATATTTATAAATATGACAGGTTCACAGTAATCAGGGTTTGAGATAATATGATAGAAATTCAACCTTGACTAAGACACTGCCTAACCTATGTTCTGGGATTATTTTATTAAAATCGCTATATTAGGTGATTAGAAGTTTGAATCAGTAGAAAATTAAATTGATCAAAAGAAACTTACATTGGTTGAGTTGGCTGGGTCTGTTTCTTCTAGCTGCATCCATTGCTTAGTCTAGCTGTACTTCCAGAGGGTGGCTCCTGCTTTCTCTTTCTTAGCCAGACCACAGAAACTTGACAGTTTCTATCTGGATACCTGATCCCAGTATTTGCCACATTCTTACTTTGCTTCCCGGCCTTTTTTGAACCACAAAGAAGACGCTTCTGGAGCTCTGAGATCCATGACTCTCTGCCCCCACTGTAGCCTGCGGCATGGAGGCTCCCAGTTCCTTACTTCTGGGTGAAAAGATGCTGATCCCAATCACACTTCTCTCCTCCAGACAGTGTATACATAACAAAATACAGCTTACTATTTAACTGGCATTCAGTTGCTAGGAAAGATTTTTTTTTCTGTTATGATGCTGAAAGAAAGAATTCAACTGGTTTGTTAGATAGTTAGCTCTATATTTAAAAACCCTGAATTGTCACAAATGAGCTGATGAAGAGAGTTTAGGAATTAAGTGTGGGAAATGAGTATAAATTTATGCATTACACATTATCTCCTATTGTTCATATTATTTTTTTAAGGCTACCATTTATTTAGCATTTGCTAAGGACTCACTGTTAAGGGCTTACTTAATGCAAATTATCACCTTTTTTTCTCACAAGGTAACATTATTCTCACAAGTGATTAAGTAGCACATGCCCAATGTATGATCACTAATAAATGTGGGGCAGATCTTTGAACTGAGGCGTGAACACTCAGGAGCTCATACTCAAACCCCACACCAATACCTTCTCCAGTGAATTATGCATGTGTACTTCATTTAGTCAAGCTTCCTGTTTGTCTCTGACTGTAAGCCTGCGGAGGGCCTAAGCAGAAACTCTCAAATCTCAACTCGCAAATACACACAAAGGAATCATAAATACAAGCTTTTTGATTAAGATGATAATTAAAAATAAAATTGTATGAATGATCATAGGGAAAACTGATTAACCAATTTAATAAAGCCCCCATCACCACTCCACTAAAAATACATTTTAGTACCTTGATGATTTAATAGAAGACTGCTATATTGCAATTCCCAGCTGCACAAAACCTATTCTCAAGCATGATCATTATAATCTCCTGCTTTATTAAACATCTGAAAGGAATGGCATAATGGTCCTTCAAGGACAGCTCCATTAGGAAAAAAGAATAGAATAATCTACAGTATAATGTGTTTAAAATGCTTTTAAAAATAATGTTGTCATTAAGGTGATCAGCATCTAGGTGATTCTCATTGAAACAGCCTGATGTCTGCTGATTAAAGAGACAGCAGCACCCCCTTTCCTGGTCCATTAAATGAAACAAAGATATAATCTACACAAGTCTTCCTGTGGCTGGAAATCCTACAAAACCAGTTAGACATCAGCACAATAAACTAAGTTAGGAAATAATGGAAATGGGATGATTCATAGCTTGATTAATAAAATTTAATTTATACTAAATATAATTTAGTATATATTCTCACTTAGAAATTGGTCAGAATGCCCCCAAAATTCAGTCAGATGCTAAGAGAACTGCCTTCTGAAGTCAAACATGGTTTTAACAAAATCACAAGCCCACACCATTCCTCTTCATCTTTTCTTGGCCAAAATTATATCAGGCATTCGGAATGAATCTTGCCCCAAAGTTAATTACTATAACCCAATCAATATCTAAGATTAAAGGAGGAAACATACTGGTCTGTAAAACTATAAGATTAATAATTTACATTTCTATTGTGATTTAAGATTTACAATACAGATATGAAATCTGTTACCATTTTAAATTCTCACATCAACCTATGAGACTTATTTTTTTCAGATGAGAAAAAAAGGAGAATCAAAAAGATTATGTGACTTGCCTGAAATGACAGAACCTAAATGGCTAAAACAGTATTCCAAGCCAGGTCTTAAAACTGGCCCTGGGCTTTTTAAAATATACTATCTTTTTTTAAGTCAAATTTCCCCCCATACCTGGCACTTGCCACACTTCCCAAATTCTACAGAACATTATTACATGCTTTGTAAATGAATCTGTAAATGGTTTGTGAAAAATGAACCTCTTACAGCTCGGCAGGCAGCAGACAGTGATAACTATTATCTGCCTGCTGTGAGACTTAGGGCAAGTTAGTAAATCTCTCTGAAACTTTACTTTCTCTCGTTTAAAATCAAAATAATAGCACATACTTGCTTTTGAGAGAAATAAATGAAATAGCCTATAAGAGAAACTCTCACAGAACTTGAACATAGTTACTTTTCAAATACTAGCGTTATATTAGGAGCCAGAATTTGAACATTAGCAGAATCTAGATGATAATTAACACTGTGTATGTAGACCATTGTTTTCAAAGATGGGATTTTGGGATGTAAAATAAGAGAGTAGATTTGGATGGCATGCTCATTTATAAAGTAGGAAATAAAAGCATCATGGGGAGGAGATAGAGATAGGAAAAGATAAAAGGTTGAGGGAAATAAAAAAAGAATTCAAAGAAAAAGAATGACACCTACACATATGCACTTACCAGCATATGGATGATAATGAAAGTGCCCACAGTAGAACTTTCATATCCATATTTAGTCCTCCAACTAACCCCATGAGATAGCTATTATTATTATTGTACCCATTTTACAGAAGAGTAAATTGAGGGAAAGAGAGCTTAAGCATCTTGCCTAAAATCAAACAGAAAGTGGGTGACAGAGCTGAGATTCAAATTCTGACTGTCTGACTCCAGAATCTGTACTCTTAAATTACGTGCTATTCTACTACTGGTCTGAGCTGGAAGTCAAATGCTGCAGAGGAATTGACTGGACACTGAAAAAACTCAGTTAACAAACTGGAGGATGCCTAATCTTGGACATAAAAACCGCCTAAGTGTACTATGGTTTGGACATATTTGGCAGTGCAGAAGGTCACTAAAAGCTTCAAATGACAAAACTATAAGGTAGGTATTAGTCTTCAAAGCAATTTCAAAGATTATTAAGAGTCACTTAGGCTGAATGGCTGTAGCTGAAAGACGCAGCATTTTCACAGCAATCCATTCCAAACACGAGGCATGTTTCCTTCATGGAAAGCCAAGCAGCTCAGGGAAGTGAGCAAGCCCTTGCCTGTCTGCCAGGCTTCTATAACAGAGATGTATTCAGAGTTTTTTCCTTAGTTGCTCTCCTTGCTCATAGTTGCCCTCCCTTCATTTCACTGATCAGTAGCTGCTTAGGCATGGACTCACTCCTCCTTACCACACAGATCCTGACAGGTGGACTCCTTCAGTACTGGCTCTAGAGTTGGAACCAGTTCAGTCAGAACCGGTGGCTCCATTGACAGCTGTAGGGCCTTGGATAAAACATTTAACGTCCTTGAGTACATTTTCATCTATAAAGATTGATACAATAGGACCCACCTCACAGGGTAGCTTCAAGGGTACCATGACATTATACCTGTGAAACTCAAAAAACATTGGTTGAATCTGAACTTCAGTAGCAAATTTCACTTATGGACAGCTGGACTGGCTGCTTTCTAGACTCTTACTGCTAGTGAACCCATCTCAACTTTAATGCTGACCTATAAATCACTTGGATTAAGTAGTTCAAAGAATTGGATGTGATATCACATACAGGCCCATCTCTTTATAGCATACCCAACAGTGGCACTTTACTGTAGCCTTGGCTGCTGACAAAAATGAGTGCAGCGAAAATATCCTGAACCATTATTATATATCATTAAGGTCACGTTTAGCATGAGAAAACTGCTTTCCTGTCATTTTTGTGAGCAATGACTCAGCCATACATGGGCCACAGTTCATATTGTTCGTTCCTCACATAGAAGTAGGCAGTTTGGAAGACCCATAGGTAGCAATTAAAATCAGGATGAAAAAAAGTGCCTCACATTTATTATATAGTCCAATCAAGCTTCATGGAACAGAATTAAAATGAACTCCTCATTTCAAAATAATTTTTTTTTCCAATTAGCCCAAAAGTACACCCAAGCAGGATTTTTTAAAAAAGGTCAAGGGGTGACTCCAATTGACAAATTTAGGTAAAATGAGTTCTGCCTAAATCTGAAAGTGACTACGGAGAGTTGAAAATTTCCATCCCGATATCAGTTTGTAAGAACAGATGTCTAAGAATGGGGCAAAACGTAAATGAAACATTGCTTACAATGGAAGGGAACGTTATACTAAAGTTGAGGAAAGTGAGACCATAACGTAAACAAATTGCCCCTTGTTACCTACCTAGTTAGTACAAAAACAAATTCTCTTTCCTCCTAGACCAGTGCTTTTTTGAAAGGATTATAAACCCAGGGACAAGAATATCTAAGTCTCATCTGATCCCCACGTACAGCCAGACCCACCCACCCACCTTAATATCAAGGAAAGCCTAGCTGTACCTTTCTCCAAATTTAAGAACAGCTTTGGAAGGGCACACGATCAGTAGTAGCTTGATCAAAAATTCATTTCCATTGTAATTAGGACACTGTGTGTTGAAGAAGCTAAAGCTCAGAGCCACCTCAACCTTCAGACCCTTCCTGAATTTTTTTTGTTTCTCCTTGATTCACATGCACACAAGATCAAGATACAATGATCTATGATGCTAACTTAAGGTGGCTGAGATTCTAGGGAAATAAATTGTTTGGAGCGTTTTTACTGCTAAAAAATCTAGAATTTATTGTCTCTGTCTAGCATTTATTGTCAATGACATCTGTGGAGATTTTCAGACAAGAATGTATTGTCTTCCACATCTCGCTCCAGTTCAGTGCGCTGTATTCCACTCAGGACTTTTTTTTTTATAGAACCATCTGTTTAAAGTGACTTTATTAATTCATTTTGGTGTATTATTTGACATGTCTACAAATTACACATCATAAATTTTCTAATAACAAATCGTTCATAGAGCTCTAGGCAGAACCTAACATGAGAGTCTAAATATAGAAGTGGTATTTACATATGTTCCCAAGTAATTCATACCTAACATAAACCATGTTTGCTAACACCAAGAGCATACTGTAGACAAGCTCTGATAACACTGAATATAATGAAGCTATAGATTTTACATCGTTAAGGCCTAGTGAGCTCTGCATTGAAGCTGTAATTTTACTGTAATTATACATCTCTCTCTTATCTCAGTGTCTTCCCTAAAAATATGTGCAACTTGAAGCTTAAGGCAGACGTTTTCTGAAAACTTGGTACTAAGTCCGCTATTCTCTTGTTGTAAACATTTTGACCACTGGCCCTACTTCCACTGGTGTTCAAAAGGGCATAAGTAGATTTAGTCTGAGACTTTTCATTTGTAAATATCCACACAGCATCCCATGTTACTCTGCAGATTTTAAAACTTTTCAACCAGCATGCTAAATTAAATCCCGCAGTGCCTTTTCCTAGCTCATGGTGGGGAGGATGTAAGAGAGCTTGGTATTAGGATGGGGAGGGGGGTGCCTGCCCAAAGGAGGGCGTGGGCTGCTGCCGCAAGAGGCGTGAGCTCCCAAGGCTGGACACTGATGACAACGGGCTATCCAGCAGGGTTCCTTGCTTGACCTGAGATCCACGGGTAAGGGGACAGTCCTCAGATTCCACATCAGAGAACTCAAATAAAAAGTTATTTGTGCAGTGAACACTGTTTTTGTCTTATGTCAGCTATTCCTTAGTTATTTACATTCTGAAAATGGACACTCATGGATGTATGTATCTGATTGGATATGACATTCATACCTTGTTGACTTCTACCATTCTATCTATATTACATTGTACTTTGTTTATCCAAACATGTTTTTATATAAATATATGCCTAGTTTCAAGTATATATGTGTGTATATTCATATGCATATATGAATATATGCATATATATATATAATTTTTTTTTAATGGAGAACAAGTGACAATATCCTTTCCATGAAACCTCTCTTAGCTTCGGTAGTACTCACACTTCTCTGGTTTTCATACCTTCCAAATAGTCTTCTCTCTGAGTCTTCCTTTTGTCCCTTATTCTGTCATCCCTTAAATGACTGTGAAATCTAAAGTTCTGACCTCTTTTCCATCTCCATATCCCCTGATCTGTGGCACCACATTCTAATTACCTGAGAATGTTCACATCTATTTCCAGCTAGCTGCCTAATCAACTTTCTATTTGTATTTCAGCCTTCTGCATTCATTACCTAGCCTAGACAAGTTGATAAACGTGTACGTGCACATAAACACACACACAACCCACTCCTTCTAATTTCACTAATGCTATTTATTATACAATATTCTCTCTGAGTCAATCAGATTCAAAATCACAGCCACCTTGGATTCCTCTCTCCCTTGTTAGGGTCACTTTGTGATGGCATCACAATCACATGTGCTTTCTTTTCTATTGTTTTTTCTTTCTTTCTTTCTTTCTTTCTTTCTTTCTTTCTTTCTTTCTTTCTTTCTTTCTTTCTTTCTTTCTTTCTTTCTTTCTTTCTTTCTTTCTTTCTTTCTTTCTTTCTTTCTTTTTAATTAAAGAAGTTGTGAGCATGCAAAAAAATCATGCATAAGGTGCAGAATTCCCACACACCACCCCTCCACCAAAACCTTACATTGTTGTGGAACATTTGTTACAGATTATGAGAGAACATGATTGGACTATTACCACGAGCTATGGTCTACAGTGTACACTTGGTATATTTTTTCCATACACCCACTATTAGTAACACTATGTATTAGTATTGTACATTTGTTATAGTTCATGAGAGAACATTCTGACATGGCCTTCTTCTTTGAGTACCCATTCAATTCACCCTGGATGAAACTAAGCAGCTCTTTGATTGTATTAACCTTATGCATAAAAAATTCAAGAAGGCTTTGACACTGTAACTTAGTTGGTGCTATAAATCAGTCACTTAAGTTTTTAACAAATCTGCACATGTATGTGTCTGTGGCAGTCTCCCTTTCCATTCAAACCTCTTGTTTCCTGTTCTCCTAAATAGCAACCCTTTAGAAAATGCCTTCCTATATCTACACTTGCCCTTTCCTCAGCCTTATCTCCTTCATCTATACCTACTGAAAGTTTACCTTTCTTCACAGTTCAGCTCAAACAACATGTCCTCTGAGAAACCTTCCAAAAATACTCCAGGGAATCTCTCTCTGGACCTAAACTTCTCTGGCACCATAGATCATGCATACCACCTCTATGACACAGTGCCTTGACTAGTCCTTATTTGTGCCCTTGTCATATCTCACCATCACAGTGTCAGCCCTGGAGATGAGGAAAGTACCTTATGTATCACTGTAGCCCTCATAGGATCCAGAACTGGGCCCTCGTACATACCAGATGCTCAGTAAGCATATTTTAAATATCGAGCAGTGAGTATTTGAGTTTACAGGAAGAAGAAGGAAGGAGTGCTGGAAATGAATGGAAATAGAGGTTTCAGAATGTAGTAAACAGACAAGGAAAATCAACTGTGCATGTGGGGAATTATATGGAGCCCTTTGAATAAACTTTGAGGTTGGTGAGACCCTGTATCTTCAATGACCCTAAGGTCCCACACTCTTGGGAGAACTCATCAATCCCTAGTGTCAGGCTGGTACATTCCTAGCCTCTACTTCATTCCTCTGTGCTGGACAACACAACCTCATCTACCAAATCAGCACTACTCAGTTCCAAGGGTCTCTGCTCTGACTCTTTATTTCAGCCATTTTACCTGGGCTTATTTCTTCTCTCTACTTAATCCTCCAGTTTCTTTGCTTTATCCTATGGCAATGCCGTACTCATCTTCCCTGTCCCCCAGTTTCCCGAGCTTTGGATTCTAATTATGTTTCTGTATATCATCCTCACATATCTTCTGGCACACACTCTTACACTTGAACATCAACCAGACAACTCTACCTGCTGAAGTATCCTGTGATACAAAATGCCTGCCTCCTATAAACGACTGCTGAGCTCCAGCCACCTGTCCAGATGCCCCTGTTACTCCTTACTGTGCCATTCTCCCTTGTGCTGCCTCTTGCTGGAGCTGATGCCAAGCTTTGGCAGCCCTTAGATGTCCTTCAGGTGCAGGCAGCTGGATGTAAGTCCACTGTGCCCAGAGCATCCAGTGGGATGGTCTGGCCCAGGACCCTGGACCCTTAACCTATGGTTCCTTGCTGCTCTAGTTAACCAGGCTCTGCCTGATTCTACCACAGATGTGACAAGTTGGCAAAAGGCCAGCTGTTAGAGAACCCAGAAATACCCAGCACAAATACCATGCTACCTTCAGAGCAGTTGGGATCAGCTGCTGCTGCCTATAGCTGCTCTTGTGTTGAGCTTATAAATCAGGTTCCAAGACAATGTGACATCCCCTCAGATGATCCTTTAAGGCTGTGGTCAGAGAAATTTAAACGAGCTTCAGAAAGGTGAAACACTTTTAAGAGGAAAGACATTTAAAATATCATTGTTAGCCTTTATACTTCTGTGATGGTGGATAGCATGCATGCAAGCAATAAATACATACACTTTGAATTGCTGCAAAACCCTTGAAATAAAACAAATTTCATTTTTAATGCACACGATAAACTTTTTCCTGAGGATATCAGCTAAGATTGCTCCAACTTTAAAAAATAATAATAACTGACTTGTTCTGCATTCCTATAGCTTGAAATAAATAGATCAAGTAACTTTAAAGTTGGCAGGTTTACAGTTCTCACAGAGAAGAGAAATTAAAGCCAAACTGAAGATAAAAAGTAAGTGTTTTTTATATCTGTGAAGTCTTAAAATTACAGAGCTGAACACACAAGGTCAGTACAGAGCTGGCAGAGAGCTGAAGCTTAGCTATTTCCTACATTAGCTTTATTTCCTAAAATGAGAAAGTGTGATTGAGCAGGTGGAGATGTGAGCTGAGCAGTAGGTGAATGATGGGCCATGGCTCTGATGCTCTGGGCAAAATTTTCAAATTGAGTAAACATTTACAGCCAAATGCTCAACTCAAAGCTCTGGCTAAAGCTTTTCCTAAAAAAGATGTCCAAATGAGAAATTTGAAATATAATACATTCTCAATTATTTACAAAATATCACATCTTTTTTAAAAATTAGTTTGCATTTATTTTCCTATATATTTGTATTTCCTATTTCCTCAGTAGTTAGCTCCATGGACAAGAGCTAGCTTTTGTTATTGTTGGCTAAAGTCCCAGTGCCCAGTAGAAAGCCTGACCATGTCAGGTTATTGATACATATTTGTGAAATGAATTATAGTGACCTCCTCACAGGAGCTCACTGGCATCTATTCCGAAGCTTAAGGAACCCTTCACTTGTTCACTTAATATATTAGGACATCCAAGCTTTGTAATTTTAGGTGTTACTTTCAAAGGTAAAATTTTCTTTTATCATTTTGAGAGCCTATCTCAAAATCATGAGAAAGAATGTTAATCTTCATCATATTTGCATCTATGATCACTAGAAATTTATTAACATTTAATTGTCTTGAATTTGGATTTGGTTTCCAGGAAGCTTCAAAGAATTAACATACTCTGAGTAAATCTTTGTAAGATATTACTTTTTGATCTCAAAGGATAGTTAATTTAGGTTGTTTACATGACAGATTTGGACAGAGTTAAAGGTTAAATTCTACCTTTGAAGTCTAAATCAAACTGACAGTTGATATTAATAATTTTATAGTTACTGAAACTATGATTAGAATTGTCTAAATATTCTTGTGTTAGTAAAAGTGTCAAATGATTCCCACTCATTCTCCTGGGAGATGACCTGACTTTTGAATTTTCATTACTCTTAAAATTACCAGCTTCAAAACAGTGTTTATGAAATGAAATTAGCATGAACATTTAAATGAGGTTTTTCTGAAAAGTTACTCGCTCATATAAAATTGAAAGTCAACAATGAAATTACTTAAATTAATCATTCATTCATTAACTCAACACATAATTATTGAATGTCTGGTGTGTGTTATTTACTATGCCTCTGGGGATGGAAAAAAAAAACATAAAACACTGTCCCTATCATTAAGAGTTTAGTGAGCGAGTATGCATTTATGGATTTGTGAATTTAATAAGTACTGGAATTTACAAAAGCAACATGACTTAGGTCCATATTAGGCTTGAAGCTCCATGAGGGTAGAATTACATCTGTGTTGTTCACCACTGAATCCCTCAATCAGGAAAATAGCAATAATTAGTATTTATGAATTGCTTTCATAGCTATATACAATTGCCAAGTGAGATAAAGGCATTCTTTTTGTGACTAAAAGGAATGCCTAAATCTGCCAAAGGAAGTCAGAGAAGGCCTCATGGAATAGACGACTTTGGACTGAAGCATTATGGCTAAGTACATGTTTTCAGCTAGACAGGCATGAAAGAGTATCTTAGTTTGTCAGGGCTGCTATGACAAATACCACACGACGGGTTGGCTTACACAAAAGGCACTTATTGTTTCATGTTTTGGAAGTTACAAGTCAAAAATCAAGTTCTCAACAGGACATGCTCTCTCCCGGAGCCTGCGGCACCTGGTGGCACCTTCCCAGCAATCCTTGGGGTTCTTAGGCTTGCTTCTCAGCCTCCATCACAGAAGATTTGCCTCGTTCTCTGGCTTCTTTTGATTTCTAGCTTCTAGCTCCTTGTCCAATTTCCTTTGCTGATAAGAACTTCAGCCATATTGGAATAAGGCCCACCCACTCTTAGTTTGGTCATACCTTACTAATAATAACTTCAAAGGTTTTTATTTACGAAAGGGTTCATCCTCACAGGAACATGGATTAAGACATGTCTTTTGTCAGGGGCATGATTCAGTTTCCAACATAGAGCATTCTAGACCAGCAAAACAACATGTGCCAAGCTGTGGAAGCATGAGAGAACATGACATGCTCAAAAGCCCACAAATGCTTTGGTACAGCTGAAGTATACTTTTTAAAGGAGAGAGTGGTGAGGAAATTTGAAGAGTGCATTAGACACAATCAGTATTTTTCTAAGCCTTTCTCAAAAACTGTTAGCTAGGCAAAACAATACTTCTGAAAGTAATCTAAGTGAAAAATTATTATTGAGTTAAAGTTGCTTTCTTACACAGAAAGAGGACCTTTTACTATATAATTTATAAAGTTTAATTAACAATTTTACTTTCAAATATTAGTACTTTTTATTACCTCCAGAAAAACAATTTAGCGATTTCTATATAAGTCTGGAATCAAATCAGAGCCACAGCTTTCCCTTGACATAATGAGGATTTAATATTCTAATCTTCTATTCTCTGATAGAGCCAGCATCAAAACCTCTAAACCTTACACCACCATTTCTCCCCAGGCTGTTAAACTATTTAAATTGTGAATAGAAAAACACAAATTAATATATGGATCTAACCAACAAATAAATGATAGATCCTGGATGTTCTAGAGGTTCTTTATTTTGTATGCACACCCACGATTAATTTCTACTGCATGCTTCAGGACTATAAAAAAGGAAAAGACAAGGTGTTTGGCCACCCTTAGAGAACTGGGAGATCAAAATCAGTCCTCCTACACTGGAATAGGAGACAAAGAGATGAGATTCAGAGGAGGGCAACCAGGATGTTAGCGTATCTCAAACCAAGCTTTACAAAGCATGACTGAGGGTTTGGAGATAGTTAGGTTGAAGGGCTGTGTATCTAGGAGAACAATGATAACTGTCTTCAGTCTTTTCAGGGAAAGTAATAATGAAAGGAGAATAGCTTAAAGGATGAAAAGTTTGAGAAAGCTTAAGACATGTGGGAATGACAATGGATAGGCCAGTTTACAGTAGTAGAGTTCAGTAGTGCAATTGCAGGGAAGAAGATGAGAAAGTTAAAATTGAAGTCATGAGATTTTATCTGGCAAGTGTTTTCAAGTAAAACAAAATCATCAACCAAAATGTAAGAAAACTGCAGTTATCCTTCTCTAAACATTACAATTCTGCAATTTTTGCTCTTTTCTGCATTTCACCTAAATAAAGCTGCACAGTGAAAGAGAATTGTCATGACTTCCTTGGTTGCCTCTGTGACAGCTTCATCTTTCAAGCAAATCTCTAGGATAAAAAAAAAGGATTCTCGGGCCTTAAAAAACCCTGTGGTACTATAAGTCTGTTAAGCCAAGAACAAACTACAGACCAAGCAACACTAAGACCTAAAACTGGAATCTTCCCCAGTGTAGCATGTAAACACATTACTCATAGATACACTAGCCAAACCCCAAAAAACCTACACTAAAAATGAAGATGAGAGCAAAACAATCAAGGCACACATAAAGCAGTGAAACTGCACACAGAGCAGAATTAACTGAAATACTCTGCAGATATACCTAAGTTGAAATTTCCCCATCTCTCTCTTCATGCCTTTCATTTTTTTATTTTTTTCTCCCTCCCCCCACCACTGCCACTGATGCATCCATTCATTGTGTATTCTTCTGTGTCTGCTTGACTTCTCTTTCGGAGGCATTGGGAACCAATCCTGGGACCTCCGACAAGGGGGAGAGGCACTCAATCTTTTGAGCCATCTAAGCTCCCTGATCTGCTGCATCTCTTACAGTGTCTCCTCTGTACATTCCTTTGTTGGGTCTTCTTGCTGCACCATCTCAGCTCTCCACAGCATGGGCCCAGTTTGCCTTCACCAGGAAGTCCAAGGAATCAAGCCCGGGCTTCCCATTTGGTAGACTGAAGCCCAATCGCTTGAGCCACATTTTTTTGACAAAGGTAATTAATCACTAAGGAAAACTCTTCTCTCATGATTTTTAAGTTTTAAAAGCACTACTTAAAAAGTAATACATATTAAATCAATATAATAGCTCTAATTTAAATCTAATGAAAGATATTTGTTGATGATAGAGTTTGGTTTCCATTGTCTCCTGAGGAATAAACACTAGACTGAAGGGTTAGATATGCCAAAAAAAAAAGAGCAAAGAAATGTTAGAATTGCTGACAAATATACTATGTGCTAATTCTGGCATCAAGCTGACCTCCTAATGCCAATAGCTGCTGACCCATGCTTGAGCTTACCTTAACCTTCACACATTATGCTCTGCTCCATGAAGCTGCTCCCTCCAGGGTCTCTTTCCAGTATCTCCTTGTTTTCATTCTGTCCCCATAACTTTTGGTAGTAACCGCAAGCTTTCACCTATCTTACATCCATAGCTCATTTACAGCCATGAATCAACGATACCACAAGACTTTAAGAAGTAAAATCAGATGCTCCTGCAATTTACCATTTCCTGTCTGGCATCAGAGGTGGATTACTAAATACATCCTCCTCCTGTTACTATTTGTAAAGAAATGCCGAAGGGGGGCATAATTGGAACAACTGTGGACATTGTTATCCCTCTAGGAAATTTTCTTACATGGTCCCAGGCTGATGTTGAAATATGTATTCTACCGTAAATGCCCATTGTGACTTGGGAGTTTATTTTAAATTGAATCTTTAATATGCAAATGTGAGATTCACCTGGGGCACCATAAGAATGAAATCTATCCTCCATCCTGTCCTGCGCACTAACATTAAAGGGAAGAGGAGTAATTTTTAACACACCCCTATGATGGTTTTATGCAAATTCTTCAAGCTAGGCAAATTATTTTTGTGTTAAAATTTTTCAACCCCATAAAAACAGGAGTAAATTTATGTGGCATTTTAAAACTATGTTAGACACATTGTAAAGCTATTTCATCTCATGTATAAAGAAGAGTGAACATAAAAACAGGCCATAGCATAATTAATGGTGAAATGATTTATAGCACGAACTCCTTCTCCATACACATTTATGAATTTTCTGAGGTCTAGTACAAGTTCTTCCCTTCCCACCTCCAATCTTTGCCCTTGTCACAGGAGGGAAAATGGTAAAATGGTAGCAAGCTAAACTCACAATATGAAGCTTAAATTTTTTCTCTCACAGGTACACTCACATACACACACATATATACTACTACTATGACAGTTCTTGAATTTGGCTGCATGTTAGAATTGCCTGGAGAGGGCCCCCAAAATACTGATACCTGGATTCCAATCCCAGAGAGTCTGATTTAATTGATTTGGGGTGCAGCCCAAGACACTGAGCTTTTTATATGGTCCCAGGTGACGTTTAGATGTATCCCAGATTGAGATTGCTACACGAGAAGTATTTTAAGATTTTTAAGCAAAACTATAATATGGAATTTAATTTACCACTGTGATTAAATAACTTGAAAAGTCAACTCAGAGACTACACTGTATTTTTGTTCCAATTTTAATTCACCCTGGAATTTATGATTTATAGCAAATTCAACAAATATTTCTTGACCACTTTTCTCTTTCCAGGCACTGCAATAGGCCCTGGAGATGCCGTGGAAAACAAGCCAGTCATGCCTTGTCTTCACAGACTGTAGAGTTCAGCAAATATTTGTGGGCTGCTTTCTCTACTTCCTGCATTCCGGCTAATGCTATTCTACCTGTGCTTACTATTTACTGACTTAATACTCACTGACTATTATCAGGTGGTTCTTGAAGTAGGTATTAGATTCCCTTACTTGCAACCTCTGTTTGTTTGTTTTTTTCATTTTCTCATAAATTGAGATGAAAACTTGTGAACTCGTATGTCTTTATAACATCAATAAGAACTAGTTAGCTTTTCAAAAAATCACCTGAAAGATGAATAAGAGATATTATCTCCTTATGGAGATTTGATCCTCCCCTGTGAAGTTTATGAGAGAAATAAAAAAAAAAAAAGTTCAGCACAATTCAAACTATATTTACCATGCTTAAGATAAAGCAGTCTGATCTCCATCAGAAATAGAGGGTATTGAGTTAAACCACTCTTTCCAGGCTCATGATCACTGATGTGGGTTTCTGTGATCTGAGATAAGCTCTAAAATATTTCCCAAGCTTTTCAAATTAGTAGTTTTTGCTATAAAGGGAGTGCAGAATAGTAAATATGCCAGTGTCATTTGTAGAAGGACATTTAATTTCTCTTGACTATATTCAGCTGAAAAGACTGTTCACAATGGTTTGATGAGATAAATTGAAATAATTGTGCCATTCTTACATGGGAGAACATCAGGCACAATGAACTGAGTTATCAAACTCACGATCCAAATAAAGAGCAGAAATTTGAGGAAAAATTGATTCAAAAGAAAAACTAATTTTAGTTCTACACAGAAACCACCACAATTTTCTCATAGCTGACACAGGCTACAAAAATAATGCCAGCAAGCCTAGACAGCATTATACAGAGATGTTCTCAAACATTTCTATTACATATTCACCAGGCAAGGAGGGCATTTTTCATTTTTGGGTTATCAAAGGCCTGTTTGATTCTCTCTAGAATACCAGTTTTGAAAGAAATCTCTTCATTGTTATAATTTTCAAACATTTCTTCTAGTACAAGGTTCATTTAAAAATAGTGTAATGAACCAGGGTTTCTCTAGTACCCGAGTCACTCACAGGTAGATAGCTGAGCCTTCCAGACCACCAGGGAACACTTACCAGATTGCATCAGACATTCACCAGCAGAGATGGTAGGGTGGAATTTGATGCAAACATCATGCAAGAACAAGAGGGTAGAAAGATGAGGGACTCAACGCTGGAAAATATTCATCTGTGATATTTTCACTTAGTTTGTTTCAAGAAGTAGGGCTAACAAAGGGCTGTCTTGAATAACATAAAAATAACAACTAATAAAGAATAAAGATAATAGTGATTTACATTTTACAGACCTATCCAAACCCCTGCTTGATCACTTTCAGTGACAAAGAGTTCACCCCTTTATTAGGTAGCTCATTTCGCTGTTAGACTGTTTCAGTTAAGAAGTCCCCGTATGGCAACCTTCAGCTCTCTTGTCCAACACAGTGTCTATCTACTCCTTCCACATGCTAGCTCTGTAAATAATGAAAGAAACCTAGTGTATCTACTTTACAAGCTGTATCTTTCTGTGTTAAATTACTCAGTTCTAGAAACAGCTCGTCATTTTTATACAGTTTCAAAGGCCCTTCCTTTGGGTTCAACCTTCACTGAATGCTCCCTGGTTTGTAATTGTCCCTGTCAGTGAGTTGGTCCCTAGATTGGCACAGTGCTCCAGATATGAGCTTCCTGGTACGGATGTCAGTGGGAATATATCCTCCCTTGTTCTGGGCATTAGACGTGCATGTCCATGAGTCTAGGGTTGAATTTTCCCTTTTGTTGCTTTGCCATGCTGTGGACTAAGGTGAGTTCCTGGTCTACAGAAGCCCTCAGGGTCTTTTTTCACATTAACTGTTGTCAAATCATGTCTGGTCTCCCTAACCCTGAACTAGTACAGATAAGGTTTAGAATTTAGTACTTTATATGTATCTCTGTTGCATTTCATATCAGTGGTTGAAACACATCTTTCCATTCTATTAAGAAAAAAAATTGATTCTGTCATCTGTCCTTGGCCCAGGCCTGTTCAACATTTTTATTAAAAACTGGTATGAAGACATACTTTTTTTTTTTTTAAGATTTATTTTATTCATTTCTCTCCCCTTCCCTGTCCCCCCCACCCCACCCCTGTTGTCTGTTCTCTGTGTCTATTTTGCTGCGTCTTCTTTGTCCTCTTCTGTTGTTGTCAGCGGCATGGGAATCTGTGTTTCTTTTTGTTGCATCATCTTGTGTCAGCTCTCCGTGTGTGTGGCACCATTCCTGGGCAGGCTGCACTTTCTTTCGTGCTGGGCAGCTCTCCTTATGGGGCGCACTCCTTGCACGTGGGGCTCCCCAATGTGGGGGACACCCCTGCATGGCACAGCACTCCTTGCACACATCAGTACTGCACTTGGGCCAGCTCCACACGGGTCAAGGAGGCCCAGGGGTTGAACCGCGGACCTCCTATGTATTCGAGGGATGCCCTAACCACTGGGCCAAGTCTGCCACCTGAAGACATACTTTAAATTTTATCTGGCATCCTTAATCAGTTGTGTCTTGCACAAAATGGATAAGCATGCTTTTTCTGTTTACTTGAAGCACAACTCACACTTCCTAGAATGTTATTTGGGGAGAAGAAAAATAGGCTCTGAAACTACTTCCCTTAGTACAAAGGTTATAAGATACCCTGGCAAAGAAATTGTTTTGGCCAATTTCTTTAAAGGGGATTAAAGGGGAAAATATTAAAGGGGAAAACATTAATTATAAAGTTCCTGCTCAGTGTTTGTATAGCTAAGAGATGGCCCATATAGAGTAGATGGGTCTTGGCAATAGTTCTATATTTTATATTCCTACAGATTTTAGTGAAAAGTGCAAGCATCCACAAACCAATAAGGTTCATGAAGTTATAAAGTGATCTCCCTGCTACAGGCAGAGGAAGCTATGAAGACTCTGCTACTTGTACTCAACAGGTATTCTGACTATGTGTTTGACCGTGGGGTTGTGTGCCTATTTTGATTCAGTAATCACTCACTGTATGGCTAGTGTGGTGAGTAGACCTATTGTTCTACACACTCAAGAGTGGGCTTTGACTGAACCAGACCTGAGAAAGGAGGGTAGCAAAAGTCTCCTAAGTGATTGTTCTACATGGAATATTGTATTGAGAAATTCACTGCTTGGGGCATGCTGTGCCTCAGACGACCTGGAGAAGAGATTGAAAGAGAGATTCCTTCCTGCAAGTGGGAAGAGTGAGAATGGCATTTGCTACAGGGATCTGAAGAGCCTAACTATTGACATGCAAAGAGCAAAGAGGTATTTACTGTTTTATATTTTTATAGTACTCACTACTAACTGAAAGCATCTTATTTGTTTACATTTAATTGCCTCTCTCCTACTATTAGAATTAAGATCTCTATTTGGACAGGGACTTCATTCATATTTTCTTTTTCATGTATCCCAGCAACTAAGGCTCTCAGTTGCCATGCGTGGCAGCAAGCACATGTTGAAAAGGGCAGGACTTGAAAGTGGCAGAGCAAGGACCAGCTATGGGGCCCTAAGAGAAAACCCCCATTGAAAGTTAACACTTAATATTCCTTTTCCCTATAGTACACAACTGGATAACCTTGAGTGGCAGTTGTGTAAGAAATATAGGGATCAAGTGGTGAAAGTAAATACAATCAGTTCCACATTTACCACTCTGCTGAAACTCATGGGAAGAGGGCATGAATATTGGGGACTGTGGCCAAGGAAGTTTCAAGAAAGAGACTAGCAATGAAGCACATGCTCTGATTGCATTAGGAATATGAGACCAAGCCCCCATTTCCTAAGCACACCAGAAGAGATTGACTCTTGAAAGGGAGAGAGCTGTTAACCTTGTTTGATTATGTATTTTCATAATCATTGATAAAAATACCAAATGGGACTAGATATTACCTTTAATAATGACATGATTGTAACCCTGTTTGTACATAGGTATTCAACCAAATGTGTCCATCTAACTCTATTGCCATGCTGAACAATTTCTCCTTACTGGCCATGAGCATCCCAAGATAAACATTTCTGGATGCCTTAATGAAATAAAGATATAGTGTTGGGCGGTGGACTTGGCCCAATGGATAGGGCATCCACCTACCACATGGGAGGTCCGTGGTTCAAACCCCAGGCCTCCTTGACCCATGTGGAGCTGGCCCATGCACAGTGCTGATGCGCGCAAGGAGTGTCCTGCCACGCAGGGGTGTCCCCCGCGTAGAGGAGCCCCACGCACAAGGAGTATGCCCCGTAAGGAGAGCCACCCAGCACGAAAGAAAGTGCAGCCTGCCTGGGAATGGTGCCGCACACACAGAGAGCTGATGCAACAAGATGACGCAACAAAGAGAAACATAGATTCCTGTGCCACTGACAACAACAGAAGCGGACAAAGAAGATGCAGCAAATAGACACAGAGAACAGACAACCAGGGTGGGGGGGAGGGGAGAGAAATAAATCTTAAAAAAAAAAAGATATAGTGTATGTACCATTTATGTTTTTCCTTTTATTTGTGTGTCTAGTAATTCTATCCACAAATATAAGGAAGTAAGTTTGTCATGTCTTGTTTTTAATGTGTCAGGGACCATCTCTTTCTTTTGTAACTGTTTGTATGTAATTTGTTAAGTATTTATTCCAGAGACGTTTCCCCCTGGGGATCTTTGAATCAAAAAGTTTTCGGAGTTGTAGAAAGGTATAACTAATCCACAGTTGGTAAAAACGTTTGGTCTAATAATACTAAGTAAAACAAAAACAAAAAACCTTCAGACAACGTACGCTATTGTCAAACTTTACTTCCAAATTATATTTCAATAGACATAAGAAAGCCAATTGCTAAACTAAGGAACTGGCTCTAAAGCAAATGGCACAATGAGTTCTAGTCTACTAAGGAAATCATTCTCCTGAATAATTTAGCATTGATAAGGATACTTTATGCTTTGGCCCCTGGGTGACTATTTTGGCCATCATAGTTTCAAGTCATGGCATAATGGGCAAACTTTTTAGGTAGGTTTCATGAGGTCGCACAGCATCAGATGATTTGAGAAGGTTCCTCCCATCTGGCCCTTGGCAGACATTATATCATCCCATTTTCAGAGGCTGCTCAGTGAAGTTATCATTTTCATTACATTTTGCATTTTTACAGCACCTGTAATCATAGCTCCCAGGCACTATACATTGTTAATTTATTACAGTCATTTCAATTTTGCTAGTTAACTCTCAGGCCTCCTTACGTGTGAAGCTCTAAAATCAGGAGGAAGAACTGAAACCCTTAAACACCCAAATCAGTGTACATTCTCAGGAACCAGGAGGCCTGGGTACTAAGGCCAGTTTTTCCATTAATTTTCCCTGTGACTCAGGAAAGTCCCTTCTTATTTCTGAGCCTCCATCTTTGCATGGATAATATGGGGACTTGGAATAATTGGTCTCTAAGATCTCTCAGTTCTAAGGTCTTCTGGTTCTGTCTATCGTAGCTCTCAGGAATATGTGTCTGGCATAGATCTAGACTAATCTGTTCCTGAGGTCACTCTTATTCTACATTCTTTAAGCACATCATCCATCCTTGTGCTTGCCAGCTGACAGCTCCCCGTGGAGGGCTCCATGTCAAATCTAATTCCACAAGGTCCTCAGAACCAGAAATAAATAGCAATGCCTAGGGCTAATTTAGATGTCCCAAAGCTAAGCAAAGAGAAGTGATCCCTTCTTGAGATTTATTTTAGGATGAAAATGGTTTACTGAGTGAAGTGAAGGAACTGCCATTAAGTTACAAGAGCACATTAGTTAGTAATTAATGGCAGCACTTTAAATGTTAATTTAAGGGATTATCCTCAGCCAGGAATCCATTACCAAATTAACACAGCACTGATCAAGGTCCTTTTGGCTGACAAGGAATTGGAGATAATGGAATTTGAGTAGATAGGGGGATTGAAAATCATTCCTAAATGTTTCCTGCCCTTGAGGTGCTTATAATTTAGCAGATAAATTGAAATCAAACAGAAGTGAAGAGGCAAGCTAAAAACAGAAAAAAACTATTAACCCAGAGCACATATTAAATATTTGGGAAATGTTGATTAAGTTCTTTATCCAAGTGCAGTAAAGACCTGAGAATGCGCATTCAAAGGTAGTATTTGGTTTGGAAAGTGTCTTAAAAGAAATGAATTCAGAACATATGTTGGACAATCTCTGGGAAGAAATGCAATCGGGTTAAATTTGCCAAGGAGGTGGGCATGTATTAAGGTTTAGAGTCATGATCACCACACAGCAAGACTTCACCTGTCAGAAATTTCCAGAACTTTACCTGGCCCATCACAAAGTTAGTTTTCAATGTTATGTCACTGCGAAGGAGTTTTCTAGAGAGAGAGGATTTTAGCCGGCAGCCACTGCTCCCTTGCAGGGCCTATCAGTGGCCTAGCTTGACATTCTGCTCTTGTTATACATCAGAGGATCCCTTAAAGTGAAGGAAACAAGTAGATTCTTCTATCAGTCACAAGAAGATAACAAGTAAATTTATTGTGCAGGCCACAAGGGAGAGGGCTTGCAAGGAGTGGATATGCAAAATCAGAATAGTTATTACCCAGGGAACACACAGAAGTGGATGTGTCAAGTTGCAAAAGGGAACCACCCAGTCTTTCAGAACTGGTAGTAGTTATGTTGAGGGAACTCAACACCTGTTAGAAAGCAACGAATTATCAATTAGATAGTTACCCTTTTCAACTCCAGGTATACTTTAAAACACTGCAAAATCAATGAAGAACCATCAGAAAATAAACAGATTTTAAATGAGTGCCCAAATTGACTTGTGCAAATTCCTTGGTTAGGTTGAATTTTGTAGCTAGAGTAGTCATGTGATAGATACAAATTTTAGCTCAGATTACAGTTATAGAGAAAAATAGTGAAATGAATGCTAGAACAGTACATTGATTAATAGGGAAGATAGCTGTTAAATTCATAATTTTCCAATCTTCTAATTCCTAACTGGTCTACCCTAAAGTATAAAGCATCTACTCTGTGTCAACCACTCTTCTTTCTGGATGGTTTGGCATACTTTTCTGGACAGAAACACTATGCTGAGAAATCCTTGCAGGAATAAGCCATCTTAGGCCTGTATGGAATCACAGCTTACAGAAGCACTGGAACAGGAAAAATACTGATATTGTGCAAAAAAAATAGATAGACAGATAGATAGATAGATAGATAGATAGATAGATAGATAGATAGATAGATAGATAGATAGATAGATAGATACAGAACATGGCCCTGTCCAAATACAAGGTACAGACCAATAGGAATTGTAAAACCTCTGTAGAACTTGGTAATTTATCATCATCAAGAAACACTAAATCTAAGAAATGGCAGTCGTAAAAAAAAAAATAGCAATAAGAGTTTTCCTAATTTAAATCTCAAATTTTCTATACGATCTAAATATTGCTATAATAAATTTCTGTGCACTCAAATATTTCATTAGGGTATCTCGTAATATTTTTAAACAGAACTATTTTCCTTTCTCCAATTATTAATACATAAGGCAAAAGATCTCTAGTATTAATATATAAGGCAGGAGAGGCATGACCATCAGTTTTTTGTGTTGTTTTTTTTTTTTTTAGCTCAAAGTATGATTAGAATTACTTCATAAATTATTCACATATTCTGCTAGAATAATAAAACTACATCTCTTTCTACATAAATCACAATACTTATTTGGAGTGCATAGTGAAGTTCCTTTAAAATGTTTTGATAGCTTGTAGGACAAGGCACCTCAAGCTATGATTAGCGTTTGGTTCATCTTACTTTTTTTTTTTTTTTTTTTAATTTATTTTTTTTATTGACTTTGTAATAATATTACATTAAAAATATATATGTGAGGTCCCATTCAACCCCACCCCCCCACCCCACCTCTCCCCCCCCCCCCCCCCCCCAGCAACACTCGTTCCCATCATCATGACACATCCATTGGATTTGGTAAGTACATCTTTGGGCACCTCTGCACCTCATAGTCAATGGTCCACATCATGGCCCATACTCTCCTCCATTCCATCCAGTGGGCCCTGTGAGGATTTACAATGTCCGGTGATTGCCTCTGAAGCACCATCCAGGGCAGCTCCATGTCCCAAAGCCTCCACCTCTCATCTCTTCCTGCCTTTCCCCATACCCATCAGCCACCATGTCCACTTTTCCCAATCCAATGCCACCTCTTCTATGTGGACATTGGATTGGTTGTGTCCATTGCACCTCTATGTCAAGAGGAGGCTCAGATTCCACATGGATGCTGGATGCAATCCTCCCACTTTCAGTTGTAATCACTCTAGGCTCCATGGTGTGGTGGTTGTCCTTCTTCAACTCCATCTTAGCTGAGTGTGGTAAGTCCAATAAATCAGATTGTAGGTGCTGGAGTCTGTTGAGGCTCAGGACCTGGCTATCACATTGTCAGTCCAGAGATTCAAATCCCCTAAATATATCTTAAACCCCAACGTTAACTGCACCTCCAGCACATTAGCATGAAAGTCTTATGAAGGAAGATCCCATCTGAGTCCAGATTCATCACACATAAACACCAGTTCCAAAAAGGGGCCATCTGACCTGGTAGTTAACCCCATCGGCCATGACCATAACTCCCATGGGTCTCTTTAGCCCTCGAAGGAACCGATATCTGGGGGTTGTATCTGCTTTATCTGTCTCTCTGACTCTGCTCAGTTGTGCATGAGGGCAATCCTTCTGCCAGCCTCCAGACTCTTTTTTAGAAACTCGTAGCCATATAAACTCATGTGTAAACCATAATGTAAAACATAGGATAACTAAGAATGTAAAGAACTGTGTATCCTAAAGTATGCACCATAATGTAAGCACAGATGTCACCTTGTTAGAAACCTAATGTCTCAGACTCTGTACATCACGTTAAGTAAATATGATGTGAATAGGGTGTAAGTGTATTGCTCTGGAAGGAAAAAGGTTTTTGTGGGGGATGTATGGGAGTGCTGTATATTATATATATGCATTGCTGTGGTCTAGGACTCCTGTGAAGAGAAGCTGAATAATTAGGGGGGGGAAAAAAAAAAAAAAAGATAGGATGTAGAATTTTTTCAAGTCAACATTCTTTATCTAAGTTCTTTATCTAACTTTATCCAAGTTCTTTATCTAACCTTTAAATCCCTCGCTATATGCCATTCCCTAGTAAGGGACCATGACATTATATTGGGCTTCAAATTTCGGGGAGTTCTGGATCACAGAGTGTTTCAACAATGGCAATGGAGGGATACTGGTATGGGATACCAATGACAGGTGATATATGGCTGACAGGGAGCTGTACAGAACATATGTCCAGGGTGCATGGTAATGTTTGGATATACTCATAGTGGCAACAATTAAAAACCACAGCAGGGGGGGTGCTGGGTTCCTGGCCAGTGGTGCTCTGTCGTGGTCCCTAGGGGAGCAGCGACAGTCTCCCAGGTACAGCGGCGGGGACCGGGAGGGAGTGAGGGTTCAACGGTGAGCCCCTGATGCTAATGACTATGCTTGTGAGCTGATAAGCCTAAAATAAGAACAAGGCCTAGAGCAACATTGTGCCTGGGAATTTCCTCCTGTCAGCCTTCATGTTACTCAAATGTGGCCAGTCTCGAAGCCAAACTCAGCATGTAAATGCAATGCCTTCCCCCCAGCGTGGGACATGACACCCGGGGATGAGCCTCCCTGGCACCGAGGGACCACTATCAACTACCAACTGATGATGCAACTGGAAAATGACCTTATACGGAAGGTTCAATGTGGATCAGCAGAATATCCCTGTCTACATAAAATAACATGACTTTAAAATGCTGTTTGAACTAAAGTAAGGGGGAAATGGAAAAGAGAAATGAGTTTATATGGTTCATCTTACTTTGAAGTATACAGTGTAAGCATCCCAGACCTGAACCAAAAACGTGAAGGCGAAGGGAAGAGCTTCTTTATCCTCCTTCCCCCTTCTCTTTCTGGTTCCCCTCTCACCCGTATGAAAGCTCCCCCGCCTTCAGTAGGTCCTGCCTCTCTGGACCTGTATCTCACCATTATGCCTCTGCAAACAGAGGCAGACTCTCTCCAACTCTTGTTTATAAAATGGACTTTTGACATCCAACCAACCATAAAAAATTTATCAGTTCTAGCATTGGTTTATTTATTAGTGTCCTTGCTTTTTGACATACATTAATGAAATTAACTGATCCAGGCTAAGGTAATTTTTTTCTGTCACATTATATTTAATATTTAACTATGTTTATAGCACCCTACAAATCATAAGGTAAGTAGATAATACAAAGGTGTATGAAACAGATCCCCTGGCTTCAAATAAGTTTACAATCAAAATCTAAGGAAAGAAACAAATGCATATAAGCAATAGAGAATGAATGGTTGTAACGGAGGAGCAGCAGAGAGAAATCAATGCTGAGCATAAACTGAAAATAGAAGTCAGTGTATTAGTCAGCCAATGGGGTGCTGATGCAAAATATCAGAAATCCATTGGCTTTTATAAAGGGTATTTATTTGGGGTAGAAGCTTGCAGTTACCAGGTCATAAAGCATAAGTTACTTCCCTCATCAAAGTCTCTTGCCACGTATTGGGGAAAGATGGCTGCTGACATCTGCCAAGAGTTCAGGCTTCTTGGGTTCTTTTCTTCTCAGGGCCTTATTCTCTCCAGGCTCAGCTGCTCCGCTCCTCATGTGCTTACTTGCCAGGCACTAGCTCAAAACTCCAGCATCAAAACTCCAACTAACTCTTCCGCCCTGCCATGTAAGTTTTATCCTGAGTCCCTGTCCCCTCAACATGTTACTGATGTGGCCCAATCAAAGCACTAATCATAATTTAATCACAACCAGGTATAGACCAGTTTACAAATATAATCCAATATCTATTTTTGAAATTCATAAACCATATCAAACTGCTACAGTCATTGTCACAGAGAATAGGAACCATTTTCCCATCATACCCCATGGTGTGATTCATGTTAGAGTCTTCCTCAGGTCTCAGAGGCAAGAGAGGGACACTTTAGTGAAACTACCAGAGTTAAGAGCTTCTCGAAGACTTTCACATCTTATACAGAAAAATTGCCTGGTAAATGTTTAAAGAAAGAAGTTAATTAAGTTTTGTTTTGTTTTAAGGAAAAGACAAGACCACTAGGAAGAGAAAGGTGGAAGATCTCCCTGACTCTGCCAACAAATAAAAAAGCCAGCATTGGCACCCCTCTGAAACCTCTCACTCTGGAAGTTTCCACATGGGATACAGCCTTTTTTGAATAGTATCATTTGTAGGTAGGTAATGCTACCCTAGACCTCTTTGCGCTTCTTCCAGGACCACATTTAGCCTGACTGCTTCATAATTTCCTGAAAAGAAGTAGAGGGTGGCAAGCATCAATCTCTTCCTTGCAGGCCCCAGTTTTCCACCCTGCCTGGCCAATCAAAGGCTACATCCAGCCATCTTTTTTGTTTTTGCCTCTCACCTACCCCAACCACAGATGGAGAGAGCCAGTCTCTCTAACCGTCTAGGAAGAACTAATGCTCCCAGCTAAAAAACACCCTTTATATTTGATAATTCAGGATCAGTACAAAGTTTTCTCTACATAGCCCTGTGTGTTATGCATGTGGAGAGACAGCATCTTGTTTTTATGTTATCTATAATAAATTATACGTGAAATAGCAGGAGCGTTTTCAATACTATTTGTAAATGCAACCAGAGGCTATTAAGTGATTGGTGTATCAAATAAATATAATTAGTAAATAGCAAAATAACATGTTTGTAACCTGACTTTGGAAATGTGTGATTAGACCAAAGACAAGGATTCTGCCAAAGTTTTTATGTATTTTCAAGAGATACCAGAAAAATGCTTTAACGATTTCATAAAAACTTTGAAAAATTTCTACATAAATCTACTAAGAAGTAAGACTACAGTATGTTTCTTAATAAAACTCTTTTTGAATTCTGCATGTTGAAAATTTAAGCACGAATGTGTACTTAAACATGCATCATAATTTTGTCAGGGGGTTAAAATGTGCTTGATTATTGACTTTAAGTTTTTAAATTGGCATTTGATGAGGAGAAGAGGAAGGAGTTATAAATATACCTCCACATGCTAAGTGCCCTCAGGATATAGAGATATTCTCAATTACTAACACTTAAAATTATTTCATCAAATCAATCAGTTTGGAGCAAGGTGAAATCACCTGGCACTCCCCCTTTCATGGTGTTATGAAAGATAGTTAGCTCCATAACAACAGTGTGTTGCTCATGGTTAGGCAATGGAAATAGGAGAGTCAACCAAACACAAACGTGTTCTTTCTTTCTCTGAGAAATGAATCATATTCACCTCTTACTCATATTCTCTCATCTCACACCTGATTTCTGCAAAAACCCACTTTGCTAGTTTCTCGCATCCCAGCCTCTTACTACCAAATTACTCTTAAGAAATTCACTTTCTTATTTGACTCCCTTGTAAAGAACCTAACGTGGATCTCCAAGCATGCCATATCAAGCCACAAATTCAAACTCTACCTAGCTTTCAACACTCTCCAATGTTAAGCTCCATCCATACCTATGTAATACAGTTTTTCTACTAACCTCCCAATCAAACAAACTTCTAATCAAGTTAGACCAGAGTCATTAACATCCCATTCCTGGGCCCATGTGCCCCTCACACTCCTAAGCATACCTCCATTTCTCATTTCATTTAGGACCCGCTGCTACAATGAATCACCCCTAAGGCCTAGAGCTGTTCACTCTAAGTCAGGTGTCTCCATACATATCTAATCAGATCCTACATTGAAATTATGTGAATTTATATTCTTCTCTGTATTTCCCTGATACATTGTTCTTGCATATATGGCTTTTCTTTTTCCTTCAAGCAATTACCAAACACCCTGTGCATAAAGAGCAAATTTTATATATATCTTGTTTCTTCCACAAGGCCAGGACTTGATTCTTTACTAATGTGGCAGGTCCTGTGCTAAACAATTTTAATAAATTATTATATTTAAAACTCATAACAACCACAAGGGGTAGATATGTTCAAATGAGCCATTTAAAACATGAGAAAACTGAGGCATAATACAGTCAGTTTGATTAGCTAGTCAGTTAATTGAAACTGAATTTCAGAGAGGTAGGAATTAACAATTATCCCTGAGATATTTAATAATATAAGCAGTGTATACAACTGAATTACATTCAGAAATACATGGCTCTTAATCCTACATCAGAACATTCATCTGAGTTTCACAAAATTCATTTATTCACTCATTTATTCTATATATATTCACTGAGTACTGACTGTGCCATATGCTATTCAAGGTTTGGGGATTACAAAAAACATTAATAAAATATGGTTCCTGTCCTCAATCAGCTCAGTCTCTTGGAATTCCACAAAGGCACATCTATAGTCTCATTTCCCAGAGCTGAGAGCCTGGAGAAGAATAGTGTTTGAAGCTAGGGCAGGAGCATTTCAAAAACAATTGAGAGTCCAACAGTTATCTTAAGGGCTGGATAATCAGTGCCTGTCGGGGGAAAGAATAATGAAAAAGGCAAAAGGTATGTAAGGAAAAGATAGATTAAGTAAGTGACTAGAGGGGCTCTAACAGAAACTTCTGGAACAGCAAAAAATGGAGTAAAGATTTCTAGAGAAATGATCGCCAGACCCCTGGGGCAGTGTGCTAAAGCCCATATTTATCTGCTCACAGCTGAGGTATGAGTGTGTGCAAAGATTCAAGACCAGATCAAATGAGACTGTACTTTTCTCTAGTTTGGGCGCCTCTGGGGATTACTTTAATCCTGAGCACTTAGTCATCATGTTTGATGGCTTTGGCTGCCTCATTTATCAAGGATCTATAGTTAAATTTAATTTTCATGTGAGTGGAGGACAGCCATGGCAGGCCGGCTCCTTGTTGCTGATCTGCCCCCGTTGATGCCTTCTGAAGTGGAAATGATAGATACCACATGTTGTGGCTGTGATTAAATTTGCTTTGACAAAGCAGCATGGAAATCTGATTTTCAATAGACTTCTGCATTTCACCTAGTGCTGAGTAAACAGATACAGAACATAATGCTTACATGGCTGACAGGCCAATAGCTAATTCATTGTGCCCATCTAATCAGGCTGTCCATTAAATTATTATTTGTCAATAACATGCAGGATCATTTTTGAAACTCTGAGGAATGGGATGCTTGTTTTGATATAAATAAACAAGGAGAGCTTGACAATGTCCAGCGTTTTTCCTAGGAAGGTCCAAATAACTCATCAGTTTCCATTGTCCCTACTCCCATGAAGAAGCAAAGCACCAGTTAAGAAGTTTTTAGTTTCACTTCACTTGGCACCCATTTCAAATGCAAACAACATCATCCAATTACAACAGAGAATGAAGCTACAGACATTGACACTTTAGCTCCCCAGTTTATCTTTAAAGGAGAATGAAGCAGAAAATCACATTAAGTATGCAACTTATGTTAGAGCTTTTAACCTCCTGCCTAGAAATGCTGTGTGCAGACCACCTCCTGGAAAAGGCTTCCACTAATGGGGAAACATCGGAGAGGGCTGTCTCATCAGGAAAGCAAAAGTGGTACATACAGTGATTGCTAATGTTCGGCTCCCATTCACCTTCTTTGGTTCAATCAATGGTGTAAATAGAAAATCTTGGATTCCTTGTAATATTAGGAAAGGTTCCCTTCATCATCTTGACCCAAATTTTCCCCTGAAACTATTCCCAAACTTGGATGTCTCTGCTTTCAGTATTTTTTTTCACTCTCTGAAGATCAGGCCTAGCATTTTCTCACCATTCTGTGAGTCCTTCTTAGAGTATTTTGGGACTCTCTCAACATTCTTCTTTCAAACCTACTTCCTGCCACCACCACCACCACTACTATCCCTGCCATG
Source organism: Dasypus novemcinctus (assembly GCF_030445035.2). Lineage (NCBI taxonomy): Eukaryota > Metazoa > Chordata > Mammalia > Cingulata > Dasypodidae > Dasypus > Dasypus novemcinctus. The sequence continues at coordinate 38,549,207 of NC_080687.1, forward strand.
ATCCCCAAATATATTTGCTGGTGGAATCCACAGACCTAATACCTTTCACTCCGACTGAACAACTGACAATGTGCAGTGCACTTGCATATCCATATTAGCTGTAAGATCTTGAGCAAGTTCGTTAATCTCTCTAAGCCTTAGATTTCTAGTAGAAAATAATAGGTTTCTCAAAGTGCAGTTGCAAGGATTAAGTGAAATAATGTACACTTGGGAGAAACCAATTTTCCCTTCTTATTAGATTTCTGTTGTGACCTATAAAATAAGAACTCCCCCTGTCTCAGAAGTATTGGGGTAAAGCTACATCTCATCCTGCCAGTTACTCCTGTCTTCCCACAGGAAAGGGGTGACCACACGGTGAGGCCTGGCTGCATATTGGATATAGCCTGGGGATAAGCCCTGCCACTGCTGCAGACACGTGGGAAGGCATGTCTGAGAAGGCCTGAAGTTAAGTTGTCTGGCTATTCTGCTTTTGGAGGTAGGCATGTTTTATTCAGAGAGAAGGAAAGGGATCACATTTTGGTCTCAAGTCCAAGTTGTGTTTTTCAATCCAGCATTACCTTACCTATAATGAACTGGACATGGCCATTCTAGGGTCCACAGGATGGAGGAATAGAGTATGGATTAGAGTAGACTTACTGATATTCTATTCACGAACTATTGTGATTAGTAATCGAAAAAAATATGGCATTGGTGTGGAGAAACAGGTCTCAGAGTTGTGTTTATTTCTCAATGGTTAGAGATCTCAGAAATAGTTCTTTCTTAGTGACCTAACAATGTGGAAAGCACTTGGAATGATGACTGGAATACATCAGCGGCTCAATTTTTCATGGCTTTAGTAATAAAAATCTAATTATATGAACTAAGGAGTAGCAGTAATGATAATGATTGCTGCGACAATTGTCATTAACTCATTTAGCCATCACAACAACCCAGGTAGGCTACTAGGGCAAAACTGAGTTTCATAAATGCTTGATGTTTTGCTCAAGTTCACAAAATTAGTAGGAGCCAGAACAAGAAAATCCAGGCTACATACTGCTTGCTTGAGCGCACGTTCCTTAACCACGCTCTGCCTCTTTACATGTGTGCAGGAGGGTGAGATCCCTGCAGTGGTCTCTTGACTTCAGAAAGTTCCTTGGAGTTCTCGGTGTATTTTTTTTTTTTTTCAGCTTTCAAGACCTTAAGTCACTGTGTTACTTTCTGAACTCTAAAGTGTCTCATGACAAAAACACTTGTACCCTTAAGGAAACAGGCATTTCCATACTGCTTACTGGAAAGATGGCCATAGATTAGCCTGTGACCTTGTCATAGTCAGAAGGATGGTCCTTGCTGCGATAGAACTAATGGATCACAGTCCACCCTCTGCCCTTCTAACCTGCGCTGGCAGAACAATAAATATAAGAAATGATTCAAGGCTTAATGCAATTATCATGAATTGATAACTAGCATCAAGCCAACAATGACACATTCCCAGAATACTCTTCTAAACTTGGGGGCTAATGATGATGTTAGAGTTACTATTTGGAAAAGAACCAAATCTTCCACAGTATGTCTGAAAGGCAATGAATGAACATCATTTGAACCTAGTTTAAACCACGAAAAAACCATTTTGCCAAATATCAATTTGCCACAAAGCCAGGAGAATTTTAATCTTACAGAGTCTGGCCATGGAGACACAGGGGATTGGGAGTAATAAACTTTTACCTTGTTGTAATAACTACATCGCTTATTAGAATGACTAGAATAATGATAAGGGTAGAGAGTAGTGTGAGTAGGAGAAGAAAGTAGAAAGAAATATGACCAGAAGTACAGGCATACTTTGGAGATATTGTGATTTCAGCTCTAGACTTCCACAATAAAGCAAATACCACAATAAAGCAAATCACACGAATTTTTTGGTTTTTCAGTGAATATAAATGTTATATTTACAATATGCTGTGGTATATTAAGTGTGAAATAGCATTATATCTTATAAATAATATATCTACCATAATTAAAAACTACTTTATCACTGAAAAATGCTAACCATCATCTGAGCCTTTAGCAAGTTGTAGTCCTTTTGCTGGTGGAGAGTCTTGTCTCGATGTTGATGGCTACTGATTATCAGGGTGGTGGGTTCGGAAGGTTGGGGTAGCTATAGCAATTTTTAAAAATAAAGCAGCAATGAAGTTTGTTGCATTGATTGACTATTCCTTTCAAGAAAGATTTCTCGGTAGCACGGGATGCTGCTTTGATAACATTTTACCCACAGTGGAACTTCTTTTAAAATTGGAGCCCATCCACTCAAACCTTGCTGCTGCTTTATCGACTAAGTTTATAGAATATTCTAAATACTTTGCTGTCATTTCCACAATGATCACAGCATCTTCACCAGGAGTAGATTCCATCTCAAGAAGCCACTTTCTTTGCTCATACATAAAAAGCAACTCTTCATTCATTAAAGTTTTATCATGAGATCGAAGCAATTCAGTCACATCTTCAGGCTCTAGTTCTCTTGTTATATTTACCACATCTGCAGTAATTTTCTCTACTGAAGACTTGAACCTATCAGAGTTATCCTTGAGGTTTGGAATCAACTTCTTCTAAATTCCTGTTAAGGATATTTTTACCTCCTCCCATGAATCACGAATGTTCTTCATGGCATCTAGAATGGCAAATCTTTTCCAAAAGGTTTTTCAATGTACTTTTGCCAGAGGAATCCCTGTCTATAGTATCTTCTCCCAATAGAAGGCTGATTCATTAGTAAAAATCTAATACCTTCATCAATTATCTTAGCTAGATCTTCTGGATAATTTGCTGCAGCTTCTACATCAGCACTTGCTGCTTCACCTTGCATTTCTATGTTGTGGAAATTGTTTCTTTCCTTAAACCCAATGAACCAACCTCTGCTAGTTTCGAGCTTTTCTTCTGTAGTTTCCTTACCTCTCTCAGCCTTCACAGAATGGAATAGAGTTAGGACATTACTCTGGATTAGACATTTCCTTAAGTGAATGTGGTGACTAGTTTGATCTTCTATCCAGATCCCTAAAACTTTCTCCATATCAGCTATTTCACTTCCTTATCATTCAATGTGTTCTCTGGAGCAGCACTTTCAATTTTCTTCTAGAACTTTTCCTTTGCATTCACAACTGGGCTAGCTGTTCAGCACAAGAGGCCTAGTGTTTGACCTATCTCAGCTTCTGACATGCCTTCCTTAGTAAGCTTAATCATTTCTAGCTTTTGATTTAAAGTAAGAGACATGTGACTCTTCCTTTCACTTAAACACTTATAGGCCATTGTAGGATTATTAATTTGGTCTAATTTCAATATTATGTGTGTCTCAGGGAATAGGGAGGTACAAGGAGAGGATGAGAGACAGGAGAATGTCTGGTCACTGGAGAAGTCAGATCACACACAACATGTATTGGTTACGTTCACCATCTTACATGGTCATATTTTGTAGCGCCCCCAAACAATAAAATAGCTAACACCAAACATCACTGTCCACAGATTACCATAACAGAAATAATAAAAATGAAAAAGTTTGAAAAACTGCAAGCATTGCCAAAATGTAACACAGACAAGAAATATGAGCATGCCGGAAAAGTGGCATGTACAGACTCAACACAAGGTTGCCATAAACCTTCAATTTGTAAAAAATGCAATATTTATGAAGCACAATAAAGTAAAGTACAAAAAAATGATGTCTGTATGTATATATTGGAGACAGTTTATGATAAGCATTGAATACCACACTGAAGATAAGAAGTTCATGTCCTACATAATAAGGAGTGATCTAAAACTTTTATTACTCAGTAGAGTGTGATCAATGGAGCAGCAGGTTGCTCATGAGTTTGTTAGAAATGTTGAACCTCAGGCCCTCACCATTAGATCTACTGAGTCAGAATTCCACTTTAACAAGATCCCTAGGTGATTCTAATTCACATTAAAGTTTGAGAAGCCCTTGCTGGTGAAGCTTTTAAAAATAGAAGGTGGTAGCTTCAGATCTGTGTTTTAGGGAGGAAGAAAACCCTAAAGGCAGTAGATGGATAAATTATCCATAAGGGAAGACCACGGCCAGGGAAGCCAATTAAAATTCTATGGTAATAGTACAGGTAAATGAAGATAAAGACCAAACAATTATTGGCAAAAGAATGGCTGAAATAGATTGGACAAATCAAGAATAGAAAGAGTGGATGAGTGACTGATCAGAAAAGAACATGTGAGTAAAGGAAGAATCAAGATGAAGCTAAAAGATCTTACTTAGATCATGTGTCAAATAAGAGGTTGTTCACACTGTATTCCCAGGATCTTGTTTATGTAGTCGGCACAGAGAGCACATGCACTACACATAAGTTGAACTACATGCTTTTTTTTTTTTTTTTTAAAGATTTATTTATTTATTTTAATTTCCCCCCCTCCCCTGGTTGTCTGTTCTTGGTGTCTATTTGCTGCGTCTTGTTTCTTTGTCCACTTCTGTTGTCGTCAGCGGCACGGGAAGTGTGGGCGGCGCCATTCCTGGGCAGGCTGCTCGTTCTTTTCACGCTGGGCGGCTTTCCTCACGGGCGCACTCCTTGCGCATGGGGCTCCCCCACGCGGGGGACACCCTTGCGTGGCACGGCACTCCTTGCGCGCATCAGCACTGCACATGGCCAGCTCCACACGGGTCAAGGAGGCCCGGGGTTTGAACCGCGGACCTCCCATATGGTAGACGGACGCCCTAACCACTGGGCCAAAGTCCGTTTCCCTACATGCTTTTTTAAAAATTTACTTTGACAACCATATCAAATGTTTGTTTAACAAGTAAGAAAATATTTGCATATTAAGATTACATTTTTGGTGGGAAGAATGCATTTATATATCTCTCCCTCTCTATCCATCATCTCTGTCTCTATTTATCATCATCATCTATATGCATCCATCCATCAACCCATCCATCCATCATTGATCTACTATCTATCATCTGTCTGTGTGTGGAAAACTAGGAGATATAAAATAAAATATTAACAGTTTAAAAAGGCCACAGGATTTTAAATTGTGTTACATGAAGGCCTAGCACTCTGAAGAGGTGCGTCAGGGGCCACCATGGTGTGGGGAGGGAGTCAGGTCAGCTCAACCACTTTCTGTGCAAAACAAACAACAATAACAATAAAAATTTGACTCTGTTTTTTGTAATTTGTTATAAATTTTGTAATTTGTTATAAATCTTTGAGTCATAAGGCATGAAAGTCAGTTACAACCATGGCCTATTACCTTCTGTGTTCTCAGATCCATGCTATACCTTGAGACTGAGACACAGAGAACTTGAGCACAATTGGCCTTACTATCAGCAACCCCCAGTATAGCAGAAGGAAGGAATAAGTGTTGTTTCACAGGAAAATTGCTCTTGCATAATTAAAAGGTAAAGGTGATCATATCTAAGTATGTATACTAAGGAAATACCAGGTTGGTGCAAAAGTAATTGTGGTTTTACATTGTTGAAATTTGCCTTTTGACATTGGTATACATTCTTAAATAAATGTGGTTATGTTATACATCATTTTAATGTGCATTTCTCACTTCATGTTTTTTTGCTAATGACTTATTACTTGTTTCTTATATATTTATTTTAGATTATGGAAATGATGTTAGACAAAAAGCAAATTTGACCGATTTTCTTATTTGAGTTCAAAATGGGTTGTAAAACGGTGAAGACAACTCACAACATTAACAACACATTTGACCCAGGAACTGCTAATGAACATACAGTGCAGTGGTGGTTCAAGAAGTTTTGCAAAGGAGATGCAAAGAAGATGAGAAGTATAATGGTCAGCCATCAGAAGCTGACAATGACCAATTGAGAGCAATCATTGAAGCTGATCCGCTTAAACTCAGGAGAAGTTGCCAAAGAGCTCAGTGATGACCCTTCTATGGTTATTCAGCATTTGAAGCAAATTGGAAAGATATAAAAGCTAGATAAGTGGGTACCTTGTGAGCTGACTGAAAATTTTAAAAAACTCATTTTGAAGTGTCATATTCTCTTATTCTACACGACAACAACAAACCACAACCCATTTCTCAATTGGATTGTGATGTGTGACAAAAAGTGGATTTTATACGACTACTAACAATGACCAGCTTAGTGGTTGGACCAAAAAGAAGCTCCAAAGCACTTCCCAAAGCCAAACTTGCACCAAAAAAAGATCATGGTCACTGTTTGGTGGTCTGCTGTCAGTCTGATTCACTACAGCCTTCTGAATTCTAGCGAAACCATTAGGTCTGAGAAGTATGCTCAGCAAATCAATAAGATGCACTAAAAACTGCAATGCCTGAATTTGGCATTGGTCAACAGAAAGGGCCCAATTCTTCTCCATGACAATGCCTGACCACCGGTCACACAACCAACACTTCAAAAGTTGAACAAACTGGGCTACAAAGTTTTGCCTCATCCGCCATATTTACCTGGCCTCTTGCCAACCAACTACCACTGCTTCAGGCATCTCTACAACTATTTGCAGGGCAAATGCTTCTACAACCAGCAGGATGCAGAAAATGCTTTCCAAGAGTTTTGTCAAATCCCGAAGCATGGATTTTTATGCTACAGGAATCAACAAACCTATTTCTCATTGGCAAAAATGTATTGATTGTAATGGTTCCTATTTTGATTAATAAAGATGTGTTTGAACCTAGCTGTAATGATTTAAAATTCATGGTCCAAAACTGCAATTCCTTTTGCCTTAACCTAATAATTAAAATAGTAGAAAGCTGCTGCATATCCATATATTCACTGTGGTTTATCTGTAATATTTAAAAAATTTAAATCACATAAATGTCTTATAATACAAAAATCATTAATGAAATTGTTTAATTTGTTTTGTAGAGTAACATGTAATCTTGAACATGACAGCTATGAAGGCTAGGTCTTCACATGGAAATTTCTTTATACAAAAAAGATAACAAAACCATGAAGAATATCCCTATGGTTGATAGTATATAAACACACATATGCATATGATCTAAAGTTAGAAAGTTGTGTTAGTTTGCTAGGGCTGCTATGACAAATACCACACAATGGGTTGTCTTCAACAACAGGAACTTATTGCCTCACAGTTTTGGAAGCTAGAAGTCCAACATTAAGATATTTCCAGGCCATGCTTTCTCTAGGAGTCTGTAGCATTCTGGTGCTGCCTTGCCCACAATCCTTGGGTTCCTTGGCTTGTAGAGGCATGTATGCCTCTATTACAGGGTGTTTCTTTCTCTCCTCCACTAGCTTCACCTTACTGACTGGGTTCAAATTCCTTCTGCTTATATGGACTTCAGCCTATTTTATTAAGGCCCACCCTCCTTCAGTTTCAGCACACTCTAACTAATAACATCTTGAAAGGTTCTGTTTGCAAATGAGTTCACACCCATAGGACCAGAGTTAGGACCTGACAATGTTTTTGTGGGGGATATGGCTCAATCATCAATAAGCGGCATATGGATAAATGAATATGAGGGAAATTAGAGATGTTTGACTCAGCAGTACATAGATTCTACCTTCAATATCTTTTCTGAGTACAATGCATTTTTACCACATCTTTCACAACTCCCCTGATCCAAGGCCATGTCACACTTCTAGCATCCCACCTGGCCTCCATACATGCTCTCTTCCAGTATATTCTCTTCTATAGTAGCTAAAATAATGTTTTATAATAAATTAAATATTGTCATACCTTATGCCTAAATACTACCTATAGGGAAGGGTACTTGGCCCAGTGTTTAGGGCATACGTCTACTACATGGGAGGGCCACAATTCAAACCCCAGGCCTCCTTGACCCATGTGGAGCTGGCCCACGTGCAGTGCTGATGCATGCAAGGAGGGCCCTGCCACGCAGGGGTGCCCCCACATAGGGGAGCCCCCCACACAAGGAGTGTGTCCCGTAAGGAGAGCCGCCCAGCACAAAAGAAAGTGCAGCCTGCACAGGAATGGTGCCGCACACATGGAGAGCTGACACAACAAGATGACACAACAAAAAGAAACACAGATTCCCGGTGCTGCTGACAACAACAGAAGTAGACAAAGAAGAACACATAGCAAATAGACACGGAGAACAGACAACTGGGGCGGGGAGAGAAATTAAATAAATAAATCTAAAAAATAAAAAAATAAAAAATAAATACTACCTATAACTTCCCATAAGACTTAGAATAAATTCCAAATGTCTAACTCTGTTTTACAAGTTCCTAGATCAGTGTTTCTCAAATTGGTCTTGGCAACTCTACATCCCTATAAACTATTGAGGATACCAAAATACTTCTGCTTATATAGGTTATATATTCTGATATCTTAGAAATTAAGAGTGGGAAAATTTTTAAATGTTGAGTTACTATTTCATGTATAATAAGCCCTCTATATGTTAACATAAATAACATTCTTTCTGGAAAAAAAAAATCCTTACAACCAAAAATCCGTGAGGATGGGGCATTGTTTTTTTGTTTTATTTTGTATTTAATTTTAATTAAATTGTAGGTTTGTAGAAAAATTGTGGAAAAAATACAGCATTTTCATATACCATCTTATTGCTGACACTGCATTAGTGTGGTAGCTTTGTTACAATTGATGAAAAGATATTAAAATTGTACATTAACTATAACCCATAGTTTACATTAGGTTTAATTTTCTCCATATATCACCTTATTATTAATACCTTGTATTAGGGTCATACATGTTATAACTCATGAAAGAACATTCTTATAGTTGCAGTATTTATTCTAGTAACAAATACGACCCAAAATGTACCTTTTAAGCCGCATTCACATATTTAATTCAGTACTAGTAATTATACTCACATTAATATGCTACAATCATCATTATCCACTTCTAAACATTTACAATCAACCTAAATAGAAATTCTATACAAATTAAGTATCAACTTCCTAGTCTCTATCCTTAGTCATCCGCTTGTAACCTGTATTCCAGATTCTAAATCTGTGAGTTTACTTATTACAATTAGTTCATCTCAGTGAGATCACTTAATATTTATCCTTCTGTGTCTGGCTTATTTCGACCAACATAATGTCCTTAAGATTCATCCATGTTGTCACATGCATCTGGATTTCTTTCCTTTTTCACAGCTGAATAGTATTCAATTACAAGTATATGCCACATTTTGTTTATCCATTCACCAGCTGAGGGACACTTGCATTGCTTCCATCTTTTGGCAATTGTGAATAATGTTGCTATGAACATCAGTGTGTAAGAATCTGTTCAAGTCCCTGCTTTCAGTTCTTCTGGGTATATATTCATTAACAAGATTGTTAGGTTAAATATGGTAATTCTACACTTAGCTTCTGGAGGTATTGCCAAACTGTCTTCCACGGTGTATTAGTCAGTCAAAGGGGTGCTGATGTAAAATACCAGATATTGGTTGGTTTTTATAAAGGGTATTTATTTGGGGTAGGAGCTTACAGATACCAGGCCATAAAGCGTAAGTTACTTCACTCACCAAAGTCTATTTTCACATGTTAGAGCAAGATGGCTGCCGAAGTCTGCAAGGGTTCAGGCTTCCTGGGTTCCTCTGTGCTCAGCAACTCTGTTTTCGCCACAAGCTCAGATACAGACTATCAGGCCAACGGCTCTGTCTTTCCCCCTGGGGCTCCAGCTCAAGATTTCAACATGAAACTCCAACATCAAAACCCCAACATTAAAAGTCCTCAACTCTGTCCTTTCCCATGACTTTCAACGCCCTACTGGCACAAGAGGTTTACATGATTACTTAATTAAGCAAACCTCTGAATCCAATATTATCTAATATGCCCAGAGGAAAAGATCAGTTTACAAACATAATCCAATATTTCTTTTTGGAATTCATCAATAATATCAACCTGCTACACACAGCTAATGCATCATTTTACATTCCCACCAGCAATGAATGAGTGTTTCTATTTTTCCTATTCTATCACATGCTTTTGATTTGCATTTCCCTAATAACTAGTGATATTATGGCTTTTTAGCCATTTGTATACCCTCATTGGAGAAATGTCTATTCAAGCCATTTGCCCATTTTTCAACTGGGTAATTTGTCTTTTTTTGTTGAGTTGTAGGATTTCTTCATATATTCTGGATATTAAACTCTTATTGGAAATGTGGTTTCCAAATATTTTATCCCATCAAGTAGGTTTTCTTGTCTCTTTCATGACAAAGTCCTTTGATGCACAAAGTTTTTCATTTTGAGGAGATCCCGTTAATCTATTTTTCCTTTCACTGCTTGTGCTTTGGTTGTAAAGTCTAAGAAACCATTGCCTAAAACAAGATCCTGAAGATGCTTCCCTACATTTTCTTCGAGAAGTTTTATAGTCCTGGTTCTTATATTTAGGTCCTTGATGCAATTGGGGTTAATTTTTGTATATGACATGAGATAGGAGTTATCTTTCATTCTTTTTCATATGGTTGTCCAGTTCTCCCCAGCACCATTTTTTGAAGAGACTATTCTTTCCCCAATGAATGGATGTGGCAGCCTTGTTAAAAATCAATTGTCCATAGATGTGAGGGTCTATTTATGAACTCTCAATTAGATTCCATTGGTTAATATATCGATCATGTGCCAGGACCAGGCTGTTTTGACTGCTGTAGCTTTATAATAAGCTTTAAAATCAGGAAAAGTGCATCCTCTAACTTTGTTCTTTTTCAAGATGTTTTTGGCTATATGGGGGAACTTACGCTTCCAAATAAATTTGATAATTGTCTTTTCCATTTCTACAAAGAGGGCTATTGGAATTTTGATTAGGATTGCATTAAATCTGTAAATCATTTTGAATAGAACTGACATCTTAATAGAAGAATATCCTTCCATTTATTTAGGTCTTCTTTGATTTTTCTTAGCAATGTTTTGCAGTTTTCTATGTGGAAGACGTTTATGTCCTTGGTTAAACTTATCCCTAAGGGGAATTGTTTTATAATTTGCAAATCCCTTTAATATCTGGCTTTATAGGAGAGAGCAGGTTTATCACATCTGCTTCTACATGCAATCTGTTTTGATATATTATTTGGTTAATGCATATGAAGAAAATCTGGCCCCCCACAAATTTGTAGTTGGAAAAGGGAGGGATATTTTATAGCTTTCTCAGATAATGGTGGATATTTTTCTTTGGTACTATGTGGAAACCTGAAGACTGATAATATATTAAAGTTTAGTGAAATCCGAACTTTTATTAAAGAATTTTACACTAAAATCCTTTGATCTGACTTGAACTTTGGTGGTTCTTTTACAGATGTGTTCATTTTGTATTAGTCATTGGAAACTATAAGTTCACTGAGTTATGCAGAACTTCCAAATGTTGACAAATTTCATTATGAAATATTAAAAAATCACATTTCTACTATCATCACCAATCTCATTAGTTAGTCTTTAACTATTCAGGAATTTTCAAGTTCATGGAGGCCGACAGAAATTTTACAAAAATTCTAACTTTCACTTGAAAGCACAAATTTTATCATTGGCAGAAATGCTATGAATTGTTTTCTTTGAAGTGATAGGTTCGCATTGTTCATTTAGGAGAAAATGTCTGCCAAACACCAAAACTTGAATAACCACAATTTGTAAGTCATTATTTCAAGTAAAAAACTATGTTCCATGAAAAAAAAAAAAGACCAATTCAGCTTCCAAGTCAATTGCACCAGGGCTTTTCCTTTGCAAAACATTACAGTATTTGGGAATTCCATAGAAGTGCTTAATTTGTATTTCCCATTTCAGGATAAAGAATGTTCAAATATGTGCAGCTCAAGATAAAGTACAATGAATAATTTTACTCCTTTATCCAGGCAATTCTTAAGTAAAACTGGTGTTTTCTGTACTGGTCACGAATGGCTTTTAAGAGTATAGTGACTATTATAGTGACTATTACAGCATCCCCACCTTGGCAGGTGCTAAGGCCCCAGCAGTTTTACCTCTCATTGCCTTTCGATCATCAGTACAAATATCGATACAGTAAAATGGTTTTGAGCTTGTAAACCCTCAAAAGAGGGTCTTGAGATCCTCAGAGGTCTGAGAACCACACTTTGAGAACAGCCCTGCTTCATTCACCAAGGCATCTCCTACACTCTCCCTGCCTCACTCTGCTCCAGCCACACTGGCTTTCTTGCTATTCCTTGAACACATTAGGGCCTTCACATTTGCAGTTTATTCTTTTGGTAATGCTCCTGCTTCCTACTATAACCCCTGGAGATGGTTCTGGCGAGAGAAAAGGAGTTAACAATTTTCTAAGAATTTTAACTAATACCTTCTAATTTGGAGAGAATTAGAATGAGGAGGTAAGCAGGCAAACCAGCCCTTAACTATCTGGATCTCAGAAGAAATAAAATATATTCTTCATAGCTCCACACTGATTTGAGGGAATAATTGTAAGTCTTCGCACAGCATCCAGAGTGGCCTTTCTAAAATGCAATTCTGATAACGATATTCACCTATTTTAAATCTTTCATTGGTTTACCTCATCCTTGGGATAAATTCTAAGCTCACAAGCATATCAGACAGGTTTTTTGTGGTTGAGCTATTGAGTCTTCCCTATCTCTTCATCACTATCTTTCCATATGTACCATATACTTTCACCACACCAACCAAATGTCAGTTCTCCACAAGAGGAACCTCTCTACCTTTAGCTGAGCCATTCCTCTTGTTAATGATATAGTCTACCTTCCCTTTTCCATATTTGGTTTTATAAGCCTTCCAAACTCAACTCAGCACCCTCCCAGATTCTTTCCTCTTCCTCCAAAGTATTTAATGATGCCTCCCTGTGTTACATAGTGTCCTGGGAATACTTCCATCAGTACAAAGTACTGTAGTTGTGGCTTTATCTGTATATCTTGTCTTCTATTGCACAAAGTCTTTGAGGTCATGAATAGAGTCTTTAATTACTTTGGGACCAGGTCTAATGCAATACCTGATTCATGGTTTACAGAATAAAATGTTTTAGATTAAACGATTTTATATGTTTAGACTTGTTATTGTTATTTATTTGTTCTCATCAGACATAAATAACAAGTGCATTATAAAAGGAAATTGATAATGGAACCAAAACATCTATTCTAACTAGACAGAGTAATAATTCTGATTGAAGTTCTTTCAGAGTCACAGATTATATCTTATATAACAGCAAAACCGGTGATTAAAAACAGAAATTGAATGTACATTGTAGCAGTTTGATATTATTTATGAATTCCAAAAATAGTGGATTATATTTGTAAACTGGTCTGTTCCTCTGGGCATATTAGATTGTACTAGATTCAGAGGTTTCACTTTTATACATATTAAATTATGATCAAGGCTTTGATTCAGCCACATCAGTAGGACTAACAGAGGAAACAACCAGGGTAGAGGAGAGAGTTGGAGTTGTGGAGGCTGGAACCCCAGAAAGTAAATACACAGGAAAAGGACACAGAGGAATAGAAATGGCTCCATAGACAGCCCTGGGAAGAGAGAGAGCCTGATAGTCTACCTCTGACCTTGTGAAGAGGACAGAGCAGCTGAGCCTAGGAAAAAACAAGCCCCAGGGAGAGAGACAAGCCTTATACCAGCCTACAGCTGAGACCAGAAGAAGCTGGGACCACAAAGCCTGAAGAGGAAGGCTGAACCCTCACAAAGACTGGCAGCCATCTTGCTCTAACACGTGGCAACAGACTTTGGTGAGGGAAGTAACTTATGCTTTATTGTCATGTGACTGTAAGCTTCTACACCAAATAAACACCCTTTATAAATACCAACAGATTTCTGGTACTTTGCATTAGCATCCCTTTGGTAGATTTACATATGTGTGTGTATTTGTCTTTAGTCCTGAAACATTAGGAATATGTTCAAAGTTTTGGTCTCAATATATTATCAGTAGTGGGTATACCCTGTTAGCTGTAGACATAAGAGCCAATCTTTCTAGGGTAGCTCTTAGGTAGCCTAAAAGTACAGAGTCCACCAGGAACTAGGAGGGATGCAAAATAAGACAGTAATTGGGTTGGGTAATTAAAGAAATATACCAGTTCCCAACTGCTGTCTCCATCCTAGCATGTTCTGACAATGAGCAATTTAGTATTTATTCACTTCTAGGCAAAACAAATTAATGGCCCTCTTTTTTTTTTAGCTGAAATTAAACAAGCTGCCTGTGGGAAGCCAGTATAGATACAGAGTGATTCAGGGTCAACTTTCTAGCCTACTCCACAGGCAAACATCCTAAACTGAACTGATGCTGGAAAAAACATAATTCAGGCAACAAAAGAAAACTTTAAAAAATGAATTATTGTCCTTGTACAGATTTAAGAGAATGCAACCAAAAAATAAAAATTGGATTCTATGAGAAAAAGCATATGCAAATGAGATTAACAAAATAATTATATTTTATGTGAAAAAGAAAAATTATAATGGGATAAAATTAAAAGTGGGGTATCAAATCTTGAAGAGCCAACATTGGACCAACAGGAATTCCAAAGAGAGAAGAAAAAAATGGAGAGAAGGACAGGCAAATAAATAACAGAATAAAAAATTTTGGAACAGTATGAAAACAAAAAGATCTCATATCTCAGCACATCTTGCAAAACTTCAGAACTATCAAAATTAGGGGAAAAAATTCTGAATGTTCAGAGGAAAATAACACAGGAAGATTATCTGCAAAGTAATGAGTATTAGACTTCTCTATCAAAACTAGATGCTACAAGGCAATGGAATGACAGCTTCAAAAATACTGAGAAGACTTTCTGTTAACCTAGACTGCTCTACCAAACCAAATTATTGGTTAAGCAAGAGGATAGGACACTAATACACTCGGGCATTCAAGGACTCCGACAATCTTTCTCCAGGCACTCATTCACAGGAAGTTACGTGACTCTGTATCCCAAAATGGAACCACCAATGCTCCCCCTAGTAAAATCGCACCCCCCACCACCCACCCCACACATACATCAGCATCACTAGTGTAATCTTTATCCTGTTCTACTTTTCTTTTTATTTTCTCCTACTACTCATTATCTTCTAATATGTCTGTACAATTTACTTAATATTTTAGTGTTTATTTTCTGTTTTCCTGGTTTCAATATAAGTTCCACAGACAGGGGTCTTCGTTGTATATACAAGTGTATCCCAAGTACCTAGAGCAGTGCCTGGCTCATGTGGGTGCTCGTTCTCTCTCTTCCTATCTCTCTGATGCTCTCTGTCTCTCTCATACTTAAAAACTACTTATTGAAATAAATGTATTTAAAAAAGGAAAACCAAAAAAAAAAAAAAGGAATGCAAAGAATATTAATAACAGGGATTCCTGGCAACAGGACGATATCCAAGAAATTAATGAAAATGGTTCACTGCATGACAGTAGCCCAAAGACATGGAAATAAAACCATCCATCTTTGGCCAGGAGGTGGGCACACTTTAGATAGGATGTCTAAAGGAAAAAAGTAGATTCAGATCCATATAAAAATTAATATATATATGTATATTAGGGTTATTCTATAAATTAGTAATATGGCAAAGAAAAAGGAAGGTAATTAGAAATGCCAAAAAATTAAAAGTTCATCAAGGAAGTCATAGGAAATGAAAGCAATGTAGCATGCTTTTGAATATTTAATGTCATTTAGAAAACAGAAATATATTTGATCTTGAAGCTTGAATTATTTTCTCATATGTAGCATAAACTTAGAGTTATCAGCTTCCATATTCTCTATAGGATCAATCAGTACTTGAATCTTCAGTGAATCATATCTACATATTCATAATGTAATTGTTGATAACTGTATTGAAATAATTTTAAAAATCAGTTTACAGATTAAACAAAACATTTTAAATACGGTTACAGAAGATAGGGTAAATTTTATAAATCCTGACAATATGAAAATAATGGTAAAGTTAACAAAATTTGGGAGGTGAAGAAAGAGGTGGTAAAGAGTATAAAATGTTATTTCCCTTAACTTTCGTAGTGAGGAATCACAAAATTTTGCCTAAAGTAGAAAGAATAAGGAATAGAGGTTTAAATATATTATTTAATTTCTAAATACAATAATAATCATCAATTTAGGTAAGCAGATGGAATGATGGCTGGGAGAAATCAAATCCTTCATTTTTCATATTGAGGGGTCAAGAAATAATACATAAATTTCTAAGTCAAGAAGTAAGTGTATATGTTTGTCATTTGAACAGCAAAACTAGCACCTTCATTTTCACAACTTTATGGGGGTATTATTATTTTTCCTACTTTATAGATGAGGAAATGAGACACAAAAAAAGTTAAGTAATTCCACAGGTAAAAGTTAAGTAATTCCATATACTCACCTAGATGGTATATGTACTTATTTGGTCTGACTCCAACACTTATGCTCATATCATTATACCATATTACCTACTAATAGAAATAGACAAATAAACATTGTCTTCCCAAATAAGTTTAAAGGGAAGAACTATTTGTTATCTTTATATACAATACAGTGCCAGCCACATCACTGGTACTCAATAAATGTATACTGATCAATCTATGCCCAGACACATTCCATCATATACAACTTGTTAGGGTAGCACACATAAGTTCAGTTTAGACACATTCATTTCAAGCTCAGAGGCAAGCCCTGGTCTCAAAATGGCCATTTCTCCACCCTATAATTGAGAAATACTTCTTTTAGTCAAGCCTTAATTCTTCTCCAGGAGATAAACTATCAAACACTATACCAATTTCCTATGAAGAAATTAGCAAACTGTTGTACTCAATGGGAAGTGAGACCACCAGTCCTTGCTGAAGTGGTTCAAATATACCATTAACCATTCTTTAGACCTAGAAGATCCTCCGGGCTTCTATCTGCTCTGTCTACTAAGAATGTGTCTTTCCCTGCAAGCCAGGGAAAATGGACTACATTACCTTGTGCTAAGTAAATAGCTTTTAAACAAGTGTTTTATCATTTTAGACAACTTACCAATGAAAAAGTAAAATAGAATGCACATATGTGGATCATAAACTCCCTATCCCAAAGTCATTCTCAGCCAAAATAGAAAAAGAAATGTTTTCTAAAAGCTTGTACATAGAAAGAATAGGAATAATGTTCCAGAGCAGAGAAACCTGTCCATTTTAGAAATAAGTGAGATGATATTAACAGGAATACTGCTTGCCAAAACACCCTAAGAATTATAAGATGACTGTGTGAAAGATAGGCATTATAAAATGTACTCTAATATAGGACATTCAAACACATAGACATTTCCTTTTCAGGTGATATTTGTTTTTAATAGGAATAAGATATAGAGGAATACTAAAATTATTGCTATTTTAATCCAGCTATGCCAATGTTTAAAACTTAAATATCTAGTTAACTAGTCATTGTAAGATAAATAACTACTTAAACCAAGCATGTAATAAACAAAAATGTTGACGAATGTATTTTTACCTCTGGAAGATGAGGGAAGGTAGTGGTATGTATACACAATTTTTTTTTTATTTCTTTGTTAAGAATCTCAAATTTGCTATACAAAACACCTAATATACTACAGAGATTAAATTGTATGGTTTTCATGAATATCATTGTCTGAGCAACTAAATTAACTAGTAATATTCCAACAGTTTCCAATTTAATATGGGAATAAGACTTAGTTTGTAGCCATGTCCACTATCCATGTAAGATATTCAACAGGTATTAATCAGAAAGAAATCCACATTCTGGGTTCATTTTTTATTTTAATAAAAATCTGTTTAGGAGACCATGTCTCCTGTATGAAGGGAACTTAATAAGAGAAAAGACAGGTTTTAATAAAGGTGCGTGGGGCACTGTAGTTGTCTAAAGCGCTACATCAAGGAAAATATTTAAAAGCTCAATATGGCGGATTAGATTATTGTTCAGCAAGAGTTTGCGCCCCTCTTCCTGCCGCCGCCACTGAACTCTGTGGGAGGCGTCCATTATTCTGCCCCCTGATGTTGGCTTAGCTGTGCGATCTGCGTCAGCCAACAGAAAGTCGGTGCCAAGTGCTGATCTGCCACTATGAAACAAGGCCTCTTGCCCTTTGGGAGTTTCCAACCACTGCCGTAAAAACATCTCCCACGACAATTGGCACAAGTGCACAAAACGTGGGGCAAGAGAAAGCCCTACCTCAAGAAGCGGAAGTATGAGCTAGGATATCCCGCTGCCAACACTAAGATTGGCCCGCGTTGTGTACGTACATTTCCTGTGTGAGGAGGCAACAAGAAGTACGGGCCCCGGGGCTGGATGTGGGGAACTTCTCCTGGGACTGAATATTGTAATTGCAAAGCAGGGATAATCGATGTTGTCTATAGTGCATCCAATAATGAGGTAGTGAAGAACCGTATTGTTACCGTGGTGTGCTGGTTTTCAGCACACCACATAGTCAGCAATACAAGTCCCACTATGCTCTGCACCTGGTCTGCAAGAAGGGGGCCAAACTGACTCCTGACGAGGAAGAGATTTTTAACAAAAAACAATCAAAGAAAATTCAGAAGAAATATGATGAAAGGAAAAAGAACACCAAGATCAGCAGTATTCTAGAAGAGCAGATCCAGCAGGGCACACTTCTTGTGGGCATTGCTTTGAGGCCAGGTCAGTGTGGCCCAGTGGAGGACCATGAGCTAGAGGACAAGGAGCTGGAGTTCTGTGTGAGGAAAATCAAGGCCCAGGATGGCAAATAATTCCTCCCTCCCATCCTAACTCATGTCATAAACATAAAGGTGTTTCTTGTTCTATGAAAAAAAAATTTGCAAATTTAAGAATATTTAAATTTCAATAATATATATCAGAAAGAGAACTGTTTTGCTATTTGTGTCCAGAAGAATACTACTAAACTGGTAATCACTTAGGTAGTTATTGAGCACCTATTAAGTGCTCAACAGATGCTGGAAATGTAAAGGTGAGACATATTGTAGCTCTGACTTTCAATTGCTATTCTAGATTTTTAAAAAATTACTATTAATTTGCTTGTTCATTAGTACTTTTCTCCTTATCTTCTTGCTACTAGACATCATTTGCATATCTATAGTATCTCAAAATTTAACCTGTCAGAAAATGAACTCTTGATTAACATCTACTCCTCAAATAAGTTAAATAAATAAATAAATAAATAAATAAATAAATAAATAAATAAATAAAAAAGGTGCCTCACACAGAGTTACCCATAGTAAATGGCATCACAATTCACTCTGGTGTTCAGGCTAAAAAATCATGAAATCAGACTCCTTTTGAATTTTTATACCTCACATCCAATTTATCAACAAATCCTTTGGCTCTACTTTCAATACAAAGCCCAAATCCAATGCATCCTATCCAGTCTACTCCCATCAACCTCGTTCAGGCCTGTATCATCTAAACTCACGATTATTGCAATTGCTTCCTATTTGTTCACTGCTCCCTACTCCCCAACTCATTTAGCACTTGTTCTGGTAAAACCAATTTTCTACAAAGCAGTCAGGGTGATTTTTTGAGAAACAAATCACATCATATTGCTCCCCTGCTCAAATCCTCGACTGGCTTCCCTTCCTGCTGAGAGTGACATCCAAATCCTTATCATGTCCCACAAGCCCTATTAAGGGAAGCGTGTCCACCCTTCTACCCACATCTTCCACTGTCCCCTCACTCACCTCACTGTAACCATATTACATGTCCTTTGACTGTTGTTTATTTTTTATTAGAGTAGTTGTGGGTTTATAGAACCATCATGCATAATATATAGGATTCCCATATACCACTGTATTATTAACATCTTGTAGAACATCTATTACGATTGATGACAGCACCTTTTAATAAATACTATTAACTATAGTCCATGGTTTAACTTTAGGGTTCACTGTTGGTGTAGGCCCATGGATTTTTTAAAATAAATGTTTATTCTATTACCACATATATAATCCCATGTGCCCCCCTTTAATCCCTTTCAGGTATATTTTCAGTGCTGTTAATTACATTTATAATGTTGTGCTTCCATCATCACCATCCATTACCAAAACATTTTCATCGTTTCATCAACTCTGCATTTTAAACCTTAACTTCACTTTCCCTACCCTCACCCTATCCCCTGGAACTATATTCTGGATTCTGGCTCTATTAATTTAGTTTGTTTACTCTAATTACTTCAAATTAGTGATATCATCCAATATCTGTCCTTTAGTGTCTGACTTATTTCACTCAATAGGATGTCTTCAAGGTTCATCCATGTTGTCACATGTATCATACATATATTGCATGTAACAAAACTTCATTCTTTTAACAGCTGAGTAATATTCCATTGTATATGTATACCACATTTTATTAATCCATTCATTGTTTGATGGACACTTGGGTTGCTTCCATCTTTTGGCAATTATGGATAATGTGGCTATAAAATTTGTGTGCAAATATCTGTTCAAGTCCCTTCTTTCAGTTCTTTTAGATATATACCTAGGAGTGGAATTGCAAGGTTATATGGCAGTTCTATACTTAGCAACTGCACCATTTCATATTGCCACCAGCAATAAATAAGTGTTCCTATTTCTCTGCTAATTTTCCATTTGTTTAATAGCAGTCATTCTAATGGGTGAGAAATGGTATCTTATTATGATTTTGATTTGCATTTTCCTGATAGCTAATGATATTGAGTAACTTTACTTGTGCTTTATGGCATATCTTCTTTGTAGAAATGTATACACAAGTCTTTCCCCATTTTTAATTGTTTGTATTTTTGTTGTTTAGTTAAGGGATGTCTTTATATATTTTATACTATACTTTGTTGTAGATTTTTCAGGATTTTCTGTATATAGGCTCACGTCATCTATAAATAGGGAAAGTTTTACTTCTTCCTTCCTTTCCATTTTAGATACCTTTTACTTCTTTTTCTTGCCTAATTGCTCTGGCAAGAACTTCCAGTACAATGTTAAATAACAGTGGTGATAGTGGGTATCCTTGCTTTGTTCCTGATCTTAGTGGGAAAACTTTCAGTCTTTCATCATTAGGGAGGATATTAGCTATTGTCTTTTCATACATGCCCTTTATCATCTTGAGAAGTTTTTTTCTCTTCCTGGTGTTCTAAGACTTTTTATCAAGATTTGTCAAATGCATTCTGCATCAATTGAGATGATCATGTGGGTTTTTTCCTTCATTCTGTTCATGTGGTATATTACATTATTTGATTTTCTTATGTTGAACCAACCTCACATAGAGGGATAAATCCCACTTGCACATGGTGTATAATTCTTTTATTATGCTGTTGGATTTTATTTGCTGATATTTTGTTGAGGATTTTTGCACCAATATTTATAAGAGATATTGGTCTGTAGTGATTTTTTTTCCTTGTGGTATCTTTATCTGGCTTTGATATGATGGTGATTTTGGACTCATAGATGGAATTAGGGAGTGTTCCCTCCTATTTATTTTTTTGGAAGAGTTTGAGCAGAATTTGAATTAAGTCTTCTTGGAAAGTTTGGTAGAATTTCCCTGTGAAACCATCCAGTCCTGGGCTTTTATTTGTTGAAAGGCTTTTGGTTACTGATTCAATCTCTTTACTAATAATTGGCTTGTTGAGCTCTCCTATTTCTTCTTAAGTCAATGTATTATAGGTGTTTTTTAAGAATTTGTCCCATTTCATCTAGGTTATCTAATTTACTGATATATAGTTGTTCATAGTATCCACTTATGGTACTTTTTTTACTTTAGTAGCGATGGTAGTAATGTTCCCCTTTTCATTTCTGATTTTCATTATTTGTATTCTCTTTCTTTTTTCTTTGTCATTCTAGCTAATGCTTTGTCAATTTTATTGATCTTTTCAAGGAAGCAATGTTTGATTTTGTTGAGTCTCTCTCTTTTGTTCTCTATTTCACATATCTCTACTCTAATCTTTGTTATTTCCTTCCTTCTGCTTGCTTTGCATTTAGTTTGCTCTTCCTTTTCTAGTTCTTTCAGTTTTAAAGTTAGATATGTGATTTGAAGTCTTTCTTCTTTTTTAATGTAAGCATTTAGAGCTATAAATTTCCCTCTCAGTACTCCCTTCACTGTAACCCAGAAGTTTTGGTACATGGTATTTTCATTTTCATTCACCTCAAGAAATTTCCTTATTCACTTGTGATTTTCTCTTTAATTCATTAGTTGTTTAAGAGTATGTTGTTTAATTTACACGTATTTGTGAATTTTCTATGTCTCTATTATTAATTTCTAGCTTCATGGGGCTTTATTTCTTTATGCAACTTTGAACCTCATCCAGTGTCCTTTCCTTTCAACCTCTAGAACTTTCTTTAGCATGCCTTATAGGGCCAGTCTAGTGGTAAGGAACTCCCTCAACTTTTGTTTATTTTGAGGTTTATTAATCTTTTCCTCATTCTTGACAGAAAGTCTAACCATATATAAAATTCCTGGTTGGCACTTGTTTTCTTCCAGCCCTTTAAGTATTTCAAACCTCTGCCTTCTTTCCTCCATGGTTTCTGATGAGAAATCAGTACTCAATTGAATTGGGAGTCCCTTGTACATAACACGTCACTTTTCTCTTGCAGCTTTCAGAACTCTCTCCTTGTCCTTTGCATTTGATAGTGTGATCAGTATATGATGGGGTTTATTTTTCTTCATATTTATGCTATTTGGTATTCTCTGGGCTTCTTGAATGTGCATATTCACATCTATTGCTAAGTATGGTGAGTTCTCTGTCATTATTTCTTTGAATATTCCTTCTGCCACTTTTTTCTCTTTCTTTTCCTTCTGGGACTCCCATAATGCATATATTGGTATGCCTGATGGTGTCCCAGAGGGGCCTTGGACTATTTTCAGTTTTTATAATTCTTTTTCTCTTCTGCTCCTCAGACTGAATCATTTCTAGTGTCTTGTCTTCAAGTTCACGATTCTTTCTTTTGCCAACTCCAATCTGTTCTTGAAACCCTTCCAGGCATTTTGCATTTTTCATTTCAGTTATTGTGGACTTCAACTCTGGTAGTTCTGTCAGGTGCCTTTTAAAAGTTTTTACCTCTTTTCTAAGACTCTTATATTGCTTATTCATTATTTTCCTCATATCCTTCAATTTTTTTCTCTTTAAGCATTTTTAAGATCATTTTTAAGGCTTTTTTTCAGTATGTTCAGTATTCTGGTCTTCTTCATTGGTGTTTTCTGGATTTTTTCCTCTTCCTTTGGATGGTTCATAATTTCTTATTTCTTTATTTTTCACTCTTTTGTTGCACACTGTGCATTTTAATATTTTAAAATGTCAACTCAGGGATTTATTCCCTGGTTTCTCTGTTTCTTGGTTTTGTAACCAGCTGGTGATAAGACAGTGATTCTCTTTGACCTCAGCCCTCCTATCAGGAAATTCTGCCCAAGGTGAATGCAGTGTTCAGGGTTTTCCCGGTCTTTCTGTACTACGCCTTGTTCCAGAGATTTGCTTATTAGTTGTTTGGATTTCGCCTGTTTACAGGAGTTTTGTTGATCCCCCTGTTCCCAGGAGACAGATCTTCCTCCCCCAGGTGCTTGAAACTGGCAAGCTTTTGCCCCAGATTGCCTGCCTCTATAGCAGAGGTACAAAGGGTCCATGAAAAGATTTCAGGGGGGTCCATGAGCTTGAATTGAAAAAAATCAACTTATTATCTTTATTTTCTCTGACCTCTTACTGAAATCTAGCAGTTCCTTCATTTATGAATGTATGCAGTAAATTACAGTAGTATTCATTTCAAATCACATCACAGTTGTTGTAGATCTCAAAAAATCACTTATGCACATCCCAACTTCAAAATTATGGTAGTTGTTAGACCTGATGTTAATTGAATGTCATAAAACTATCTTCTGCTACATTCTGAGAAGGGGTCCATGGTTTTCACCTGAGTGGCAAAGGGGTCCATCAAAAAAAGGGTTAAGAACTCCTGCTCTATAGTTTCTTTCACTCCTTAAGTTGTCTCAAACTGCTTTTGCACTAAAGACAAGAGGAGGACTGTGCCAGAGAAGACTTTCCCAAGTCAGTCTTTTCCTACCAAATCAGGGCCATGGACCATGAAGGGGGCACACACCAGCTCCAAAGTGCCCTGGTGAGGGGATCAGGAAGGGCAGGCACCAAGACATTCTTCCGTGGCTCCCCAGATCTGAGCCTTTTTGGCCTGTCCAGCAAATGCACCTCTTAAACTACTGTACCCCACAGCCCAGAGGAAGTAAAGCATCTTTTAGTCTCTGCCATGGCCTTTGTGCGAGGTGGGTTGAAACAATGGTTGCCACTGCCTTTGTCTGGTGGGTGTTGGAACAATGGCCAGCCTCGGAGCCAGAATCCCAAGGATCCAAGTTGCTAATCAATAGCTATGATCAGTGATCAGCTGTGCCCACCCCTGGTCTTGGGGAAGGGGAATTTTATGCCCCTTTTTGTCACCAGCAAACTAGTCAAGGGCTAGAGCAATTTACTGTTCTTTACTGTAACTTATCAGCATTTTCTCCTGCTCTCACCTGCAGTGATCTTCTGGCTTCTGGAGTTTAAGAATAGTTGTTTCAGACAATCCCTACCTGTTTAATAGTTATTCTTGTGGAAGGACTGCAGCTTTGGGCTCCCTACCCTGCATCTTCCCACTTTCCACTCCCTGAACACACACACTACACTTCAAGAATATTCCTGCCTCGGAGCTCCTGGGCTTACTCTTCCGTCTGCTTGGAAATCTTTCCCACAGATATTCACATGGCCCTTTTTCTCATTTTCTCATACTTGATTCAGGTTTCTGCTCAAAGCTTTCCTTCTAAGAGACCATTTTCCTCATTACGCTATTAAAATACTTGCTGTGCTCCTTAGTTCCCATAGCACCTTTCCCACTACATATTATTATATATGCATCTGTTTATTATTTTATTATCTGTCTATCCCCACTAGAATGCAAGCTTTACAAGGCTTCTTTTTATTTTTTAACTTTTGTATTCCACTGCCTAGAATAGCAACACGACCACACTACATATGTAAGAAATATATATTAGATAAATTAATGGATTTATACAATAAGGATTTCTTCATTATTGCTGTAATATGTTGTGATGCATATAGCATCAACATGATTTTATCCTATACTTTCTAATAAATGGACTTTACGATATTTATGGGCTGTGACTCAAATGTGAACCACACAGTTCTTTACTCCTTAAGTAAAGAAACAAATATGGCACTCCAATTTGCTCATACTGTAACACTTCATTGTTGTTATCAAGTTACTTTTCCCCTGGAAAGTGGGGCCTGAGAGCAGAGACCACAGATAAAAATGTTCGAGAAATATTGTGCCAAACTGTAAAAAACAAACCATTCAACCAAAATGAAAATGCGTAATCCTTGGTAAAATGCACGTAAATTTATTCTTATTTTATTTACTCAAGTGTAGCTTGTATACATTATATAATATACTTTATGAACACTATGAACACATCTGCTGTATACTGCGACGCCTAGACCTGAACCATGCTGAGATCTGATGGTACTTCCTCAGGACACCGATGTACTTCACTTTATCTCTATATACTGAAAGTAATATCCACAGACCCTTAGATTAGAGTAATGATGTCTATAGTTATGGGTTTTTCACATGAAAGGTGTCTGTCTGATGATCCTGTACAATCACAATTAGATACCATGGGAAGTCAGAGGGAGCTTGTTGAAGAAGAAACCATGCCACGCATCTATTCATATTGTTTCCCATCTACCACTTTTCAGGGAGACTGTGGCATATAAGGTGGAGACAGTAAACATAGAAGACCCACATCACAATAGTAAGATGTCAGTTTTGAGCTGAGCCATAGCCACCTCTTAAAGTCCAAATCTAAGAGAAGTATCCCTAGTGAGATTTAATAAGAAGAGGTTTTAGATTGTTCCAGTTTCCCAGAATGCCCTGCTTTCATTCTGCCCATGTGCTTTTCATCAGTAAATAGTTGAATAATAATCTAAAAGGATCTAGTAGGTTAATTATATGTAAAATCAAGGAGAAGTGGGGAAGCAAGGAACATAAGCAAAAGGCAGCTGGGAAACACACATTACAGGAGGTAATGTCCAAGGAGACAGAGGCAAAGTTCAGATAATTATCTCTTGCCTTAAAGAAATTATAGCCAGTATGACCTCTCTAAAGAAAAGAGCTCAAAAAGAGATAAAAGAGTTCAAAGAATATGTTATAAGGCAACATAAGGCAATGAAAAGTAAACTGGCAGATATCAGAAAAGAAGTGGTTAATACACATTTTTCAAAAGTCATGATCATTTCAGAAATTATACAAAACAAACTGAAAATTAACAAAAATATTTAAATGATAAGGAAATAAAAAGACATGATAACAAAGAAAACACCCAAATTAGTATTATTGGCATTTAGAAAGAACAAGAAAGAAATGAAGAGATGAAAAAGTGATTAAACATATAATAGAAAAGCTTCCCTAAAATAAAGTCTTGAATCTTTATATCTTATCCCAGAAAAAAATAAATGACACCGAAAGATCAAGGCTAAAGTATACTGTGGAAAGTCATTGAATTTCAAGGATAAGGAGAGATGTTATATAGATATCCAGTAAAGGGGAAAAAAAAGAAGTCATTCAAAAGAAAAAATTGTAGCTTGATCTCACATTTATACTAAGCAGAACTGAGCACTGGTATGTGAAACTTCACCACTCATGGAATTTTAAGAAAAAGGAAAATTTTCTCAACAATTTAAGAACCATCCAATCAGAGTAACAGAAAGCTATTCTCAAGCTTACAAGAACTAAAGGAAGACAACTTCCATGATCCTTTCCTTAAAACCACTGAGCAATTCTATCACTGCTATAGTGTTGAAGATCTTTCAACACTATAAGAAACAAAAATGAAATCAGAAGTTAAAGAAAAAGAAAAAAACTTTATTATTTATAGATAATGTAATTACCCACTCAAAAACTACAAGAATCAACAAACTATTAGAATTAATAAAAATGTTCTGTGAGGTAGACAGACAAGATCAAGTTGCCAGAATAGTAGCATTCTTCTACAACAACAGTGAATTATTAGAAAATACAAATAAAGAATAAAGGTGCCATTTGCAACACCAATACCAATCTAAAGTGCCAAGGAATTAAAAAAGCATTCATAAGTCTTTTTTGTAGGAAAATGTTAAACCTTCTTAAGGACCTACAAAAAGACCTGCTCTTAGATGGGGCATGTTCTAGGTATTCCTAACTTCCAAATTCCTCAGGGATATTCAGGAAGTCAACATGCCCAGGGAAAATTTGATATTAAAAATAAAGCAATCCTTCCCTAAACACTATACACTTCAATGTAATCACAAGTGCATAGGAATTGGAAGGAGCAGATGTTGATAAACTCGTTCTTAAGCTAATGCTAAAATTTCAGTGAAGTCCCAGAAATAACCAAGTCAACTAGGCAAAAGACAAACAGAGCCAAGGAATTTGTCATAAGGGATATTTTTAAAAACACCACAGGCATAATAATAACCACAATATGATACTGGGATATGAAAAAGGAACCAAAAATATAACTTTGTTATAGGATAAAGGTGTTACAGGATAAAGGTGGCACCTTAAATAAATTGGGAAATTAATCTGTTTAGAAATAATGTTGGGACAATTGGCACATGGTATGGAGAAAAATAAAACTATATTCCTATTGAACGGTGTATAGAAAAGTGCACTTCAAACCTAAGTGTGAGAGTTAAAGCAATAAAGGTAAAAGAAAATGATGCAGCAGAAGATCTTTATACACTACAAAAGCAGACTGACTTCTTAAACATAATCCTCAGCACTGACATAAAGCCACATTAATGGATTTGATTAAACAAAAATAAGAATTTTTGTTCAGATAAGGACACCATATGCAAAGTTAACAGAAAAAAACTATAGATTGGGAGATGCTTGTAATCTGAAACCAACAAAAGGATTATACCTAGAATGTCCACAAATCAAGTCAAACAAGCAAACAAAAATAAGAAATCCAATGAAAAATGGGCAAAGGATATGTATGGCAATTCACAGAGGAGGAAATCCAAATGTTAGCAAGCTTGAACTCATTAGTATTTAGAGAAATTCAAATTAAAATAGCATTGAGCCATTACTTTAAAACCATCAGATTGGCAAAATTTAGAGAGCTGAACTCTGTGTGCCTGGGACAGTCCCAAAGTATGTTGTGCTGGATACTCTCAAGTGTCCCAGTTTGGGTACCAACTTAAACAGAATATTTTATACAGATGTAAAAGCAAAACTAGATTAAAGAACAGAGACCTGGATAAAATTTTAAAAGTAGCATGTTGAGTAAATAAAGCAAGAAATTCAATGAGTTCCATAACAGAACATCATTTAATAGTGGAAAAATTACTTATTTTACAAGAAAGCCAATATGTATACATCAAACACTTTGGGTATATATTACATGTTAGAATGATTGTCTGTGGGCAGGGGGAAGGGAATGAAATTGAGACATAAAAGAGAATAAATAATGCAATCAATGATAAAACAATAACAGATAATTTTAAAAAGAGAGATGGTATGATATAAACTAAGGAGCAAGATTCACTCATCCTCTAAAACATTGGAAAAGGATAGGGAGAGAGGAGGACTACACTTAACAAATTCAGCCAACTATGGAATAAATAAAATAAAGAACAAAAAAATGGGAAACCTGTACTAGAAAGAGTTAAGTTGAGCACTCTATTCATTTAAATACCCAATTGTAATTATAAAACCATGGGGATTAATATTATCCAGAAAAATAGTAAATGTCATAAACCTTAATAATATAAAACAATCATGTAGCTAATAAAAATACAAGGTGGTAGATAAAAAAAGGTAAGAATGTGCCCATTTTCTAATCTTTCATAACAAGAATGTGCTAGATACAGTCTAAATTTCAAACATGTAGTTGTTTTTTTTTAAATTGATTTTGTAAAAATATTACATTAAAAAGTATATATATGAGGACCCATTCAACCCTACCACCCCCACCCCACCACTCCCTCCCCCAGCAACACTCATTCCCATCATCATGACACATCCATTGCATTTGGTAAGTACATCTCTGGGCACCTCTGCACCTAATGGTCAATGGTCCACATCATGGCCCATACTCTCCTCCATTCCATCTAGTGGGCCCTGTGAGGATTTACAATGTCCAGTGATTGCCCCTGAAGCACCATCCAGGGCAGCTCCAAGTCCCAAAGACGCCTCCACATCTCGTCTCTTCCTGCCATTCCCCATACCCATTAGCCACCATGTCCACTTTTCCCACTCCAGTGCCACCTTTTCTCTGTGGACATTGGATTGGTCAAACATGTAGTTGTAATAAGCACTGTAACATCAACTTTTTAAAGCTTTATCAACTTTTATTCTTAACAATAGACTCAGGTTTCAATATTTCTTGTGAAGGCATGCATATGAATTTAATCAATTCCTTAAGTTTCATTTCACTTCTTTTGTTTTACTTAAAATTAAAATATTATCTGCAGATAATACATTTTTAAGTTATTTTGTTTTTATCTCTCTACCTCTGCTCAGAGCAGCACCTAGAATCATATATGTTCATTTTCCTTGCCTTTTTTAATAGTTAAAATTCTTAACATTCTTTAACCTTTTAATAGAAACAATAGAGCTATTATTACCCATAAAATGGGTAAAAAATAGTGAGGAAGTGGTTACGATACCTGGAACCACTCTTAGTAGCTGTTGGGCTGTAAAAGTACGCTGAGATATAGAGAAATAGAATCAAGCTATCTGTATCAAGATAGTTCTCATTGCTATATATCAATTGAAGAAAATTGAAAGCATGAATGTTATTCTGAGTGAGATCCTAGCTGTAAATCCAAGAGATTAGATCCAAATTCTTAGCATCTCTGAAAGGCACAACCTACCCAGAGTCTGTCCTTACTGCACTATCCATTCCAGAAAGGCAAAACCACCAGGGATGGTGAAACGGAAGTAATTTCAGATTTGTTATTGACAACCAACCACTCTCTATTTTGCTGAGGACACACATCATTACATTCTGCATTAAGAGGTAAGGTTAACCAAAATAGCACCCATGACTTATACACCACACTGACACATACAATTCTCAAACAAAGGCTATAGTCTGGCAGTCCTTGATATCTATGCTTATTTGAGTTAAATGAAGTCTGACATATTCCCACATGGAAATGGTAAGGAGAAACACATATTATTTCCAGTCTATTAAATTTAATTCATTGTGTACGTTTTCCCCCTTATTGGCAGTTCAGATTAATTTTTCCCATTGTAACAGACTGACAGTCTCACACATCTTTAACTCCAAACACACGATATTTGCTAGGACTTTCCGTACCCACGGGTGTGGAAAACATGTTCATTCTATTAGGTCTTAGCAAGCCTCTAACAATTACACAAAATAATTTATCCCTCGATGATCAGGTACAGCTGTATCTAACTCTTCCTGTCAATTTCCATTTCAGCAGCAGAAATTGTGATGTTCTCCAGAGAGGAGTGATTGGTTTTCAGTTACACATTGCTACAGCTGGAAGTCATCTGAAAACCATAATGCCAGCATATGGATAACCTGTGTGGCAGCATAATAATATTTGTACGTAACTTACAAGTGCTTATCTAGGACTATGACAATTTAATCAATTTCACAGGGGGCAGATTTAACATAGATCTCTCCATCCATTGATTGCATTGAGCAGTGAAATAATGGTCACAATCTAAATAGAAGGGCAGCATTCAATAGGAAAATAAGTGATAACTGCAAAGGACGATTTCTTATCCTATTTAAAATGAGATGAATTAATGACAGACACAACTGGTAGAGGCAGCCTTCATATGCAGTGTGTAATGGAACTTAGCCCAATCATATGCAGTGTGTAATGGAAATGCTTTTGCCATTTAAAATCAGGAAATGCTTCTCGAGTAAGAAATAATGTTTTTGAAAATTAGTACTCATTTCATCTTCATTTTTTAAATTGCAAAATGAGGAAGCTGATACTTTCTCATTCTTACCTCTTAAAAGCATTTTGAGGACAAATTGAATGATAATGTAAATATGGTCAGAGCTTTTGGAAGAAAAATTCTCTGTTAAATCCAAGCTACTACAATTATTATCACCACCAACTTTACAGTGGTTTCAAACACCAAATCTAAAAGCTTTTTCAGATATCTATTTTTCAAATATTATAAGAAAAAAATCTTGCATTATTTAGCTCCATATTATAAGTAGATAAACTGAGACCTAAAATGAATAAGAAACTTCCTCAAGGTCACACAATGGCAGAGCAGGTAAAGAAAGATATTGATTCTGTGTGCAACATCCCACAGTCAGAGTGGCCATGTGAAATTTAGAACCATTAATACCAACAAATACCAGAACCAATGGCTTTGAAATGTCAAAAAAAATCTAAATAAAAGCACTAGTACAGCAAAAGAACCTGTGCAGAGAGAGTATGCATCAAAGTATTTGTCTAGCATTTCCCTAGTTATATTTCTTGATGTGATATTTGTTTTTTATTGACAATAAACAAGAAAGATGTACTTTTAGGTGCATTTTTTTTCCGGTGGACAGGAAAGGGCTTTTTTTAAAAAAGGCTCAAAAATTTCCTCATTAAATAGCTAGAGGTCTAATCATATGAAGTGGTCTTGATTCATAATAGATTTTTAAGAATAAATGATGGCAAGTAAATATCTTCCTGCAAATGGATTTCCCTCAATTCATTTTAATCCAAGTGTTTTCTAAGTGGTTTGTATATGTCAGTATTTTATAGATTATGGCGAAGGCTGCAGGGGTATGTGTGTCCAAGAGACTGGTTTATGGTGGGCAGTGTCAGGGCAAAAAAAACGAGACATCATTCAGATCTAACCCATGTACTTACCACTGACAGTGTAGGTTATGAAATATCTTCCAAATTCAGAGCTCCACCTCCAAATTCAGGGCTCATTACTAGGGGGAGAGGGAGGAGAGCAGTCCAATAAAGGGGCTCCACTCACATGACCCACTTGCTGTTCTTATTAGTGTTTTGGTTTTTTTAAAAATTTAATGGAAGTCTGCCTGTTTATATTTTCTTATATGTTTCTGGTCGATGTAAATTGTGGCCTGCCAATCTTTGTGAATTCTCTGTTGTGATTACATGGAATGTAAAGTAGCAGTGGCAAAAAAATTAATTTGTTATACATTAAAGATATTCTCAGCTGCTTTGGGAGATCATTTAGAAAATTTTGGATATGTTTCTGTCATGTTGGAGAAGCCATTATTTACACCCTCTTAGGGAGGGTGTCACCAAAAATGATTATACCTAGTAAATAATATAATACTTTAGGTCAGAGTTTTTTCATTTGGGGTAATATTTCCCAAAAATGGCTTGCAAAGAAAATGGAGAGTGGTTCATTTATTATTTTGAATTTTTTTTTAATTTAGTAGCTTTACCTTGAAAGTCTAGTATCACTTTAACATTGCTTAATTCTTACGTACACTTCATACATTTTTTATCATGTAAAAGCTTTTTTGTCTCTTTTTATTGAATTTTATTATTCATATATGAACACATAAATAATAACTGTATAGCAAAAGTTGTGACCTTATAAAACAAACATGCTTATCTTCATACAGAGTTCCCATACATTACCCCACCACCAACACCTGGCATTGTTGTGAAACAATAGTTACAAACTATGAAAGAGCATCATCAAAGTATTACCACTAACTATAGCCAATATCTTATATTTGGTGTACTTTTCCTTCAACCTACCTGATTATTAACACCCTGTGTTAGTATTTCATACTTGCTTGTAAATTCTATTAACCTGAACTTCTTTGAAATTGTGTTGATATTAAAACATACTCATAAGAAGCATATTGAAAGAAAAACAAAATGAGTCTCATTTTCCAAAGGGGAAAGTTCATACTTAATTATGTTTGGTCTTTGGGTCCAGATGGAAGCAACAGAGAGCAAACGGCCACTGAATGTTGTTGAGGTTAATCATCATCTCATCATTCTGCACCATAATCACTTATCTCCCTTTATCTCTCTGTATACTTACTTTTCTTTTTATGCCTCGCCAGTTTGAACTCCACCTCCCTCTCTCTCTCTGTCACTCTGTCACCTTTTCCTGTCTATATATTCTAAACCTTGCTGAACCCTACTGGCAATATTCAAAAACACCTTCAAATATCTGCAGTTTCCAAGATTCCCCAAAGTACACAAGTTATCACAGCCACTGTCCACTAGAGAGGCAAAATAGTACAGTGGTTAAAACATAAGTTGGAGCCAGGTTGCCTGGGTTGAAATACTATCTCTGTCATTTATTAGCTAAGTGAACATTGGGCAAATTACTTAACTTTGCTATGGCTTAGTTTGTCTTCTATAAAATGGAAATAAAAGAAGCAATTACTTCAGAAGGGTTTTTGAAGAATTTAATGTGTTCATATGCATAAAGTATTTAGCATATGGTATGGCACATAATAACTGCTCAATAAATGTGACTATCATTACCATTAGTCCAACCCCAACAAACCCATTTCTCTACCCCATTCAGGCTGGTTTCTTTGCACACAATGTTGACCCCTCCTCTGCGATGACCTCTTATCCCATCCAGGCTGATGCCTTTTCCATGTTCCTCCAATTATAAATTCTATCATTCCTGTTGGGCCTACCTCTACCACGAGCTCTTCCTGGGATATGTCAGGTCAAGGTGTATCATTTACATTCGCCTATCTTTAAATTGTTATTTATGTGCTCTAGTGTGCAGTCCTCTAACTAGTTTCCACGTTTCCAGCTATTCACCTTATGGTCAGGCAAAAGGCACTGTGGGCACATGCCATAACGCTGCTAGCACAGGCACTGCCCCAAGGGCCTCACACACAGGCATTGAGCTATGGGTAGTTCCAAACAGGCAACTCATGATGAATATCATGGGGAATTTGGCTATGCACTTAACAAAAAAAATCCCAAATTTGCTTTCTCTTCATTTCATTCAGTGTAAGTATTTAGAAACAAGGTATACATGCAGAAAGAGTTCGGACCCTCATACTAAAAAGCAAAACAAAACAAATAAACAAAAACCCAAAAATTGAAAAGGCACTTTTAAAAGAAAAATCTCATTTTTGAAAATACGATGTTCTTCAGCACAGATTGTGGATATGATATGTGTGATTCAGTTAAGTTACATTCCAGTAGCAGGGAATGGACTTAACCAGGAATTCCCATCCCAGGATGGTAGCTCACATCAGTCTGACCACTCCAGAGAAAAGGCTGCTAGAGGAGCCTCTGTTATCCATACCTTCATGGACACTAGAAGCTTTGCTAATTAGAATAATGAATGTCTTCACTGATGAAGTTCATGGTTTGTTCATCCACATTAAAGATATATAGTTGTGTTCTCATTGTTGAAATTCTTAGAGGTCAAGATATGTGGATTAGCTCAAATATATCAGAGATACTCCCACCGTTGAATGAACAATGTATAAGGACTACAAAGACCCTTTAACCTGTGCCAGGAAGGATAGTGTCTGTTTCCAGATACGGGGCTGGAAGATTTCCAGTAGCATAAAGCCACCTATAGAACCTTCTACAGAACTTTTAATTTGGAATATTGTTTATCTGACTCCAGTGAATTTTTCTTGCGGGTCATGCTTACAGCACCTAAAAGAAAGGAGACCTGAGACTTCATGAAACTTACAGAGTAGGTTGTATGTCTTTATTGTTCCTCCTTACTAATAACTAATTTAAAATAATAATAATAAGGTTCATTTCTGAGAAACTAGATAAGAACCAGTACTTTAAATCACCATATTTGAACATATGATTTGTTCCTATTTCATGTCCAAAACTGCCAAATGATAGAAAATAATGTGATATAAACTAATAAGTACATGCACAAGGTAGTATATGCTGGCACTTTACTAGCCAGAAAGTTGCCGAAATCAAATCGATCACCTAACATTTACTGAGCACCTGCTAGTTGCCCAGAACTTTGAACTGCATGATATCAGAAATTGGCATTTCAGATATCACCTAAAATAAATCACCAATCTTGTCAGAAATAGTAAGCTAAGTGAACACTGCATTCTACACAGTGAGGTTAGTGTACCTGAGGGTTGCTAGAACATTGTTATTTATTATTCCAGCTTTTCTTGAAGGGGAAATGTTAGATATCTGTCATAGAGGGTCTTAACAAACAGTCATGATTTATGGTCCATATATTTGGTTATAGGTCTAAGGGGAGAAGAAAATGTTGGAACAAATGTAAGCAAGAATATAAGAAGCGAAGTGAATTCTTTCTTTCTTTTTTTGATATTTTGCTTCCTTCACCATTACAATTGTATGCTAGATAGCAAAGGTTTTGTCATACATATTATCAAAGGTCAAGGTCATAAATTGGCTAACATCCTAATCAACCAACAAACTCAATTGTTCTGATGTTGACTTCAGGTACCTACATTTGTCAGGCTTTCTTAGCATATCAGAAGTATAATAGATAAATTAAGAAAGTTATAAATCATATGTAATGCATTGGTCTTATTTTGGAAGCAAGAGCATACAAGTCAGAGTGGAAAGAAGCCTGGCTCACAGGCAGAACTTCAAATAAATCAGTTTTTAGAGGACTTAACAATTTCCCAACCCCTGTTCTAAATGCTCTGAATAATCGATCATCACAACTGTCCTGTGTGGTAGGTTGCTAGTAGTATCTCCATTTACAGGTAAGGAAACAGGTCACAGCACAGTCACATACTGCACCACACTGCAATAGCTAATAAGTGACAGGAGCCAGATTTTGAACCCAGGGAGTTTGTTTGGCACCAGAATCTATTCTCTTAAACACAGCATCCTATCAGAGATGTAATGAAGGTTGAAGTGAAAAAGTATATCCTATCGTAGTCACTCAATACTTTTTACTCCACTTCTCCTTATTTAGAATTCATTTTTATGTGCTATGGTGCTCAAATAACAGACACACTTCTGTTAAGCAAACAGACCATTAGGTTCCAAACAGCAGCATAGGCACAATATACTAATGATCTCATCATCTACAGGCATCAGCAACTTGACAGATGGGGTTGTGAGATTCATTCATTCTCTCTCTCTCTCTCTCTCTCTCATTTTCTCACCCCCACTAAAAGACATTAATAGTCAGAAGACATGTAGGCTCAATCTATCTTTTTCTATTCCTACCCATCTCCTCCCACAATTCCTTCTACCTAAACTCTCACTCTACCAAAGAAAAATAGAGATTGCTAATACAATATATCACAAATTGTCATGCACTTTACAACTGAGCATGCCTACAATTGGTGAAAGTATTTAATAATATAGCCACAAACTCATTCTTTGCAAGCCAACTACAGGTAGTTTTACTGATATTATTGGGGAGTTATTTTTGAATAGAGTTCATGTGAATCTGGTACAATAACATTCAATCTATGGGTAGAGAACCTATGCCACAGAGTGCTAATCCAATGAATACGGGTCTTTCACACCCTTTCCAGGATGGCAGGCAGGCTTGTTGATGTGTTGTGCTGGCATTCATCCTGAGCAGAATGAAGTGACATCACCAGGGGTGTCTGGCTCACTTATGTCTTAGGACTCTGTTGGTCAAAGGCAGTTTGTCCTATAGTCAACATCCTCTCATACCTAAGCATTGCAATAACATTCTAACTGGTCCCCTGACTTTGGCCTTTGACCCTCTTCAGTCTATTCTCAACATAGCAGACACTTGTAAAACAGAAGTCATTCTGCCTCTCAGTATATCCAAGAGAACTGAAAACAAATGTCCACACAAAAATTTGTACATAAATATTCATAACAGCATGATTCATAATAGCTAAAAAGTGAAAACAACCCAAATGTCCATCAACTGAGAGAGATAAATATAATGTGTGTATCTATAAGTGGAATAGTTGTCAGCCATAAAAGGGAAAAGTACTGATAAATGCTACAACATAGGTGAAACTTGGAACATTACATTAAGTGAAAAAAGTCAATCACTAAGGACCAAATCTAATATTATTCCATTTGCATGAAATGTCCAAAATAGGACATTAGATTTGTGGTTGCGTAGGGCTGGGGAACAGGGAATCAAGAGTGACTACCAGTGGGTATCAGGGTTTCTTTCGGGAGTAATGGAAATGTTCTGGTATAAAATAATAGTGATGGCTGCAGTTTTGAACATTCTAAAATACACAAAATTGTATACTATAAAAGGATGAATTTAAATACTATAGAAATGAAATTTCAATAAAGTTGCTGCTGAAAAAAAAAACAAAAAACAGAAATCAGATCATGTTCCTTTTGTGTTAACACTGCCTGAAGGCTCCACAGTTCATTCAGTGTAAAAACTAACGCCCTTACAGCAGCCTCCATGGTCCTGTATGACCTAAACACACATTCATACTCTGACCTCATCTCCTACTGCTCCCCGCTTTGCTCACTCAGTTCCACTAGTTTTTAACAGGTGAGGCATACCCGTGGCTCAGGCCCTTTACACGTTGTTCATATTGCCCCAAACATCATCTCCTCCAGACTGCCACAGGACCCCTTCCTAAATTCCCTTCAAGTCTTTGCTCAAATTTATTAATATCTTCTCAGGAAGACCTTGTCCTGAGTCCTCCACTTAAAACTTCTGGGCTTACTCACCTTCTCTCTGACTCTTCTTTATTTTTCTCCATTGCCCTTATCACCTGTAAACACAATCAATAATTTACTTATCTACAATGTTTATTGTCTCTCTTCCTTCAGCAGGATGTAAGTTCTACCAGGATTAGGGATTCATGGCTATTTTGTTCATATCTGTATCACGATGACCCAGAACAGTGCCTAATATATAGTATGTGCTCAATAAGCATTTTTTGCAGAAATAAATGAAATCGTCTTTCCAATTTAATCCCCTCCATCACAAATGTTCCATATTACCCACATGATAGAAAATTCTTAAACAGAAGAGAAGAAATCTCACTTAACACTTCTGTTGACCATGGATTAGTCAGCCTTTTCTACATGCCACTCAATATTTCCAATCATAACTTAGAAGGAGATACAGTAGGAAAGAGATTTAATTCAGCTCAACCCTTGAATAAGAACTAGGGCACAGGCTTAACCAGAAAGGCATCATTGCTGCCCTTGTCAATGTCACACTTCATGGTGAAAGATACAAGTTGAATCAGTAACTAAAAGTATGATGAGGGTTATGAAGGTAAGTATAGCTTGATATGGGAAGATATGACAAAGAACTAAGCTGTCTAGACCCTCAGGGAATAAGATAAACAATAAACTAACCAAAAAAAATATTAGCAATGGAAAATGTTATGCAGAATATTAAAATTGGATGATATCTTAGGGGCTGGGTGACTACTTTGAGTAGACAAGAAAGACTACTGTCAGGAGGGTATTTAAACTGAGATCTAAAAGAAAAGATTCCTCCCTAGGACACAGCCACCTGAGGTGAGTGAGAGCACAGTGTGTTCTCGTTCTTTAGGAAGGTTAGTCAGTAAAGCTGAGTCTAAAGACAGCAGAGAAAGCAGCATGTGATAGAGCTGGAGAGGTATGAAGGGGACAGATTTTAGGCAGCTCTGAACCCTCATTAAGGATTTGATAACATTATATTAAGGGCAATGTGAAACGAAACCATTGCAGCATTGGAAGCAGGACATTGACACAATCGCATTGGACTTTTAAATAATCCCTTTGGGTGCTTTCTGGTGGATGAATTGGAGAGGTCTGAAAGCAGAAGCTAAGAGAATAGTTTGAAGGCTATTGCAAGTATCTACTGATGAGAAGATAGTTGCTTAGACTAGGATGGGGTTATCATGAGGAAGCATAAAAATGGATATATTTGACATATATGAAAAATGCTTCTGGAATTAAATAACAAGTTATTGACAGAATGGGGGTGAGGAAATGATTTAAGGATGTTCATAATTATGTAACAATCAAGAACACCTCACTGTATGTGGTACACATTTTTCCGTGTGGTCACAAGTCTGCAGGATCAAGCCTCTCAGTTCATGAGATAGAACTCACCAAACAGGATGGTAATATTAGTAGTCCTGTACCCAGCAAACTGTAAAATATGAAACTAATCTGAGCTCAGATTAGGCTGAGTTTAGGGCACACATTTACCAACCAATGGCTCCCTTCTCCTGAGACCCAATATGTTTCTCTGAATCATTCTCCACTGTCCTATTTGGACTGTAGTTCTGCTCTTGCCCTAACTAACCTTTGACATCTAACTCCTCTCCTGGCCTGGTGTGCTGCATGCCCCACGCACCAGATCAGATCGGCTTGGCTATTGCCATCAGACTCGCTCAAGTCCAATTTACTCTGACTCCCTAGGACAGCACCAACCACACAGCTGGCTGCTCCCTTGGGGTAGCAGTGAATTTGTTTTAGTCTTCTACATGGTGGTTATGTTTGGCCCTGGCTTTCTGTCCATTCCCATGAGTAGTACATCAAGGTCCTAACTAAGATTATTCCATCTGTCATAGGTATAAGAACCTGTGGCAGTTATCTCTTGCTGTGAAATAAATCAACCCAAAGCTTACTAGCTTAAGAAACAACAATATGTTCTTATCATGATTCTGAAATCTGGAATGGGCTCAACTTGTTTCTCTATTTGATTGTCTGTTGGGGCTGGAATGCCTGATTCAACTTCTTTACATGTCTGGCATCTCACATGATGGGTGGAAGAACTGGGGGTGGTTAGACACATCTCTTCCATGTGGCCTCTCCATGGAGACTGAATTGGACATGGTAGTCTCAAATCTTCAGATCCCTCACATGGCAGCTGCCCTCCAGGAAGGCAGAAGACCTAGAATGTCACTTTTGCCATGTTCTACTGGCCAGAGTCAGTCAGTTAGCACATTCAAGGAGAGGGAATACAGATCCACCTCTTAATGGGCAAAGCCACAGGAGAGTACAGAAGAAGAAGATGCAGATAGCTGCCTTTGGAAACAAATGCTCACAGAATAACATCTAGGAACCTCAGACATTCTCACCCCACATTCTTACTCCATCCCCAGGAAGAATGAAATCTGTCAAAAAACAAGGGTAGGGAAGCGGCTGTGGCTCAATCAGTTGGGCTCCCATATACCATATGGGAGGCTCTGGGTTCACATCCCAGGGCCTCCTTGTGAAGGCAGGCTTGCCTGCATGCCACAGAGAGTCACCCGGCCCGCGAGCGCCGTGGAGCACCACCCAGCCTGGAGACACCACAGAGAGCCGACTGAGCAAGGTGACGCAACAAAAGAGGGAGACAAGCAAGAATGCAGAGGAGCATGCCACGAATGGACACAGAGAGCAGACAGCAAGCAAGCCGCAAGGGGGGAGGGGAAATAAAAATAAATAACTACGACACAG
Organism: Dasypus novemcinctus; assembly: GCF_030445035.2. Taxonomy (NCBI): domain Eukaryota; kingdom Metazoa; phylum Chordata; class Mammalia; order Cingulata; family Dasypodidae; genus Dasypus; species Dasypus novemcinctus. Next base: position 38,589,398 of record NC_080687.1, read on the forward strand.
AAGAACACACAGGGAGTAGACACACAGAGCAGACAGCAAGCAAACCACAAGGGGGGAGGGGGAAATAAAAATAAATAAATACAGACACAGAAGAACACACAGCAAATGGACACAGAGAGCAGACAGCACGCAAAAAGCCACAAAGGTGCATGAGCAAGGGTAATATGAACACCGGGGATAACATATGGCCACTGTAGTCAGGAGAGGAAATCTTAGGAACGGGATAAAAAGGATTTTAAGGAGAATTAGACTGGAGCACATTCCCTGTGATTGGAATGCTCTTTACTGTGCTGAGTGTTCCTGGGGCCACTGCCCTTTCTTCTCACCCTCTTTTCTTTAATGTGGCCCAAACAGTAAGGCAGGCCAGCGGCCACCTCCCACTTCAAGTCCTTGTGCCTCTACCTGCTTCCCTTAGCAGGTCCAGTTAATCAGGCTGGCAGAAGCCAAGGAATTCACAGAGTAGGTTCTTTGAGGCTGCCTGTGTCTGGGCCACATGCTTAAAAGGGGTGAGAAGAACCATTCTCCTGGTCATGATGGAAGGAGGGCTTGGAGAACCAGACTCTAATGAGTTAAAAACATAAAAAAGCATTATTTGCTCTGTGTTTATTTTTTTCACATGTCTAGTTATTACTAGTATACAAAAGGATGTATTCAAGAATACTAATATTCATGTCTTGGTCACACATTTATACAACTAACAATTTGTGATTCTAAGAAGTCATGTCAATTACACTCCCCGTGCCCCAGGCTGGAATGATGTTAGAGTCTTCATTAAATGGCTCTTTAAGAGGCAATATTCTCTTTTCATTAAGCTCTTAATAATCTTAGCTTGAACAGGACTAAAGAAATCACTAAAAGAAGCCATCAACAAAACATGAACCGTCCCTCCACTTACTCTCTGACAATTTTCCTCATCAACTCTCTCCATCTAAGATGGAATAAACACAACTCTCATTCTTTAAGGCACTGTTAAAATTCTAAGGAGGTAATGGTGAAGTAAAGTGTGTCCTCTTAATAAAGCCTATGACAAAATATTGCTAATAGGGGAACTGCTAACTAGCCAAAAAATGGGGGTGGTATAATTCCTACAAGTGGCAACAGTCTTAGAAACAAAAAAAAAAAAATCTTTATGACAAAACAGCTCCTTATGATAGTATGAAAGAAAGGGAATTCCTCATTCCATCAACAAATTCTGCACCAACAAATTATTGAATCCATTTATCAAGAACTTGGTGTTATAAACTAGGTATGGAAAAGGCCAGAACAAACTCTGTCAGGGTAATGTGAAAAGGTATGATATAGTATCAGTCAGGCTCAGTGAACAAGATGTCACCACAGAATAAGGGAAGAAAAGTGGCAGGGTATTTGTGGGAGGATAATGAGCAGGGCTGAGAACAGCTGAAAGGGAAGGATCGGAGTAAAGAAAGTAGTGCATGCTACTGAATGCAGTACAATAGATTTGCTCCAAGGGCAAACATAGTTCTAATTCTTATTTATATTGCTGTATTCCTTAAGCATGCCTCAAAGAGAGGTCCCCCAACAATAATAGGTAAGCTCAAGCCTCGATTACAAGTGGAGCTAGTGGCAATACAGCAGTTAGTTTTATCCCCCAAACCACTTTTTAACACCTAGTATACGTGCTCAGACATGTGCTCAGAAACACACTTTCTCCTTTTCGCATCCTTTCCCTAATGTTCATGTGTATGTGTGTTTGTGTTTTGGGTGATTCCGAAACTTGCATTTCAAAATTTCCGAGGGGTTGGATACAAATATGAATTCCTGGACTGTCCCCTCAGAGACTCGGACTTAGAAGACATGTGGTGGTTCCAGGCACCATTCTCCAGAGATTATTCTTGCATATCACAAAGAAGGAAAATCATTGACACAGTGGAAAGACTTGGCCTGAGATTAAGGACATTCTATTTGAATTCGGACTCTGAATTAATGTCTCTTAATTATTGACTGTGAGATCTTAGGTACTTCACTTAACCATTCTGCATTTGCACTTTAATAAATCATAGCATTTCTTTCATAACATTCTAAACCTGCCTCCATCTCTCTACCATTCTATTACTCTGATCTCCAGCATGAGTCATTTGAAGTTAAAAAGACATGAGCTTAAAAATAAGAAAGAGAAAAATATACCCTGGTTCAGAGATTTTAAGGAAAGAAATACCACAATATATTTAATATATTTTATTGAGGAAGTATTCAGCTCAGTTTATACACTGGGAAATTAAGCTTTTACCCATCACATATAAACATCAAGTGAGGAACACTAATTTATATTTAAACAGATATATGCCAATGCCACTCTGAAGATATTATACACTGAGCCACATACTGTTCACAAACAAATATGATAATAATAATCTTATCTTGCAGAATGGTTGTAAAGAATAAGTACAATAATGAGTGCCTTTACATCCTGTAAAACATTCTAATACCTAATAATCATCATTATTATTTAGATATAATGTAGCAAGTTGTCCTACTGACAATTTAAGTTGTGAATTTTATGTTCTGTTGAAGGAGATGTTAGAGAATTACTTCAAAATCCTTGAAGGAAAACTTAAGAAGGGTGAATATAGAGGTCCCAGGGTCATTAAGGTAACTTCCTTCAGAATAGTGAACTACTCTGGAAAATGGGTGTAATCAGACTTTTTGTGTTTTAGGAGCAAAAAAGGAAAAGCTGCCCAACCTCTAGATATAGGTCTCCAGGGGCAGTAAGGAAGCAATGGTTCTAGTTCTAGACAGAGACCAAATGAGCTGGACGGCAAGTACCATGACCTTGGGAAGCCAAGTGAAGGGCAGTCTCCTGAGTATGACTCTGAGAAAATAAAACTGTCCTCCCTCAAAAGCCAGCATTAGCAGAATGCCCTTGGCCAGTGTAAAGATGTGGATTAGCAGCCTCTCTCAGAAGGGGGAGCATGATTTTGTTAACAGAACCCAGTTGGCAACAACAAGCAATAGCATTAGCAAACTGAAGAGAATTCAGTCTCTAGCCTCTTATAATAGAAATTAAAATGACTTCTCAACCCCTGTATGGAGTGGGTAAGCCCTGCAGTTTCATGGAAATTTTTAATGACGGAGGATACCTGTATTAGTCAGCTGAAGGGATGCTGATGCAAAATACCAGAAATCTGTTGGTTTTTATAAAGGATATTTGTTTGGGATAGAGGCTTACAGTTTCCAGGCCATAAAGCATAAGTTATTTCCCACACCAAAGTCTGCCAAGTGTTGGTACGAGATGGCTGCCAACATCTGCCAAGAGTTCAGGCTTCCTGGGTTCCTCTCTTCCCAGGGCTTTTTCTCTCCAGGCTCAGCAGTCCTGCTCTCTCCACAAGGCCAGCTGTACACTTTCAGGTGACTGGCTCTTTCTCTCTCCCCAGAGCTCGATTCTTTCTGGGCTCAGCTGCTCTGCTCCTCTGTGTCTTACTTTCCTTGCTCCAGCTCAAAACTGCAAAAAAATCCCTTCTCTGCAATGCCGTTTTTTCAGTGAGTCCACGCCTACCAAGGGGGCGGGGACTCAACATCCTACTAACTTAGCCCAACCAAAGCCTTAATCATTATTTAATCAAGTAAAAGTGAAACCTCTAAATCCAATATCTACTTTTGGAATTCATAAACCATATCAAACTGCTACAAACTTCCTGTCAATACATGAGAAGCCTCAAACTAATTTTAATTTGAGTAAGGAAATTTCATGGAGAAGTTCAAACCCAGTTATATTCTCATATATAAGGATTAGGATCTCAGTGAAAGCCATTCTTCAAAATAATAAAATAAAAACCCAAAGATTAGTTGGCTGTGATGAGGAATTTCATCAGGTATCTTATTTGCTTAAGATTCCCTCTTAGAAACCATGATAGACACTTTGGGAATTACGATCTCTACAAACAAGAGAGATAAATAATGCCCAGGAAGGCAAAGCACCCAACTTACTAGGGGACATTAGAGGATATGCTCCCTAACCCAGGACCAGATCAGGCCCATGGAGGAAAATATATCTGGCACACAGAGTATTGTCACAAAAATTGCCCACCTGTACATTAACAGAACAAGGTTTGAAGTAAAATGAGATGTGAACCTCTCCAAAGTTGGCTGCAAAGAAAGAAAGTCTTTCTAGTGTCTGTAGAAAGAACTAAGCTTTCTAGAAAATGGTTGGATTTAGCCCCAAATGCAACTAGAATGAACCCAGCCCCTGAAGAACATGGACCAATCAACAAAATGGCAGAATCCATGAAATAAGAGTTGAGCCTGTGTTGTCAGTACCTACCTATAACACAATCTTACATACAAAGTTAGGGAGGAAAAGAGATTTTATCCTGTAGAACATAAACATGCCAATGTAAGAGGTGCCAGGAGAAAGCTAATAAAGTAGGGTAGTAGTAGAATTGGAGCCCCATCAACAAAATTTGGGTTAATACAATATCTTCCAGCTGCATTCTAACATTAGTTGTTGAGTTTTCTGATTGGTATAGACTTAGAAAAGAAGAGCTTAAGAATGTCAGTCTCTAACCTGACAGAAGTAAATCGCTAGTGAGGATGATGGTTTCTGGCCTTCTGTGAAGATTAACATAACTGACCCAAAAAGACAGTAGCCTTCATTCCTCAGGCCATACATTCACATTATTAGGTAGCTAGGCTAATGCAATAAATGATTTTTATATATGAAATATTTATGAACAATGGGTCATCAAGCCCTATAGATCAAATACCAACAACACATGAAGCAGATGAGTGATACAGGAATATCCACTTGAAGGAGTTACCAGAGAGTGGTAAGCATTTCAGTGTTGGGCAAGAAAATAAGATTTTTGACTCTATTCAAATTACTTTTAAGTACCAGGCAAAACTAAATATGTGCTGGACACTTCCAAGGAAGAAAACAAGGAAGAAACACGAAATGAGAATATAACAAAGATGAGTGCTATATAATGAGAATATAACAAGCAAAATGCTATAACTAATTATTAGGCAGAAGTCGTAATGACATGATCTTAAGGAAATATAACACGTATGTTTGTTTATACAATATTATTCAGGTAATATTGATTACCTGAGTAAGAAGGCTGGTTGGGAGAAACACCATTGAAGGACTTATTAATAAACATTAATTATGATTCATATTATACAATGAATCAATATTGTGAGTGGGAGACAAACAAGTTATAACAATGTTTTCTAGAGATCTAAGAGACCTGCTAAACAGCAAGAGTGACTGGAACTGAGAGATCTGGAAATGAGGGGAAAAATGAACATAGGCTCACAAGCATCATTTAAATGAAGAGTTTGCATATGACAGCCTGAAAGAAACAATGGGAATAACAGTTGGCTAGTAAAAAATATTATCAGCTAGGGTATAACTTACCACTAAAATTGACCCAATGGGGCCCATATGCCACAAATACACAAGCTAAGGGGGTATAGGTGATGGCCGTGAATAAATCCATTTACAAAAGATGTCACCTTCAGGTGGGAACCCACTTTTACTATGCTCTCTTAAAGTCCCATAACCATCCATGTAGCTGCACTTTTCTAGGTGTTTAAGGTACTTTAATACCATCCTTATAAATATACTAATGACCCTATAATATGACAGTTTCCTTCCTCTCTGTGAACCAAAGATCTCTGCACCTTCCCTGTTCTTTTATTAATGGAAGTATAAAATGTGTCCCTGAGTCCCTCTAGCCTGCCATCGACTACTGAAACAATGGCCATGGGATGAACAGGGAAGAAATAGCAGATGGTATGCATATGGCTTGGGAAACAACTTTCAACAGCGGTCACTTTATTTTCATAGGCTTTCAAAATGTGCTTAGTTAGCAAAAATTATGGGTCAAAATCCCTCAGAAAAATCAAGGGAAACTTAATTACCTAAAATATGATAGTCAGATTAACATGAGGCTTCTTTAGACCAGATTCAAGATGGCAAATTATGTTAAGAATTGTTTTATACCCTATAGCCCTCCAGCCTGATGATCCACAGAGTCATTCTGTAAGTGTTTAGAATGGCTCACAAGCAGTCAAGAGCCACATAGCTATGTCCTAAATACATGGTCAGCAGTAAAGGACTTTGCAAGGTTCACCAGAGACAACCGCCCCCCCTCCCCCCCCGCCACGTGTGCAGATGTGAATCAATATTGATTTCTGGGACAGAAAATAGCAAATATGCTCCAAGATTTGAAGCAGCATAGCCTGTGTCAATACCATAACAGAAACAGAACTTGGGGTTATCAACAAGTTTGCCTACGACCCTGTGAATGCTGTGAACAGAACTACATTTAACGGACTATCATTCTGTAGATATTCTGGGGAGTTCTATTTATAGACCAGATGATACAAGAGATCCAATAAAATATGCCTCTCAAATGACATCACAGCCATGAGATGCAATTGTTTATTACTTAGAGAGACATAGTCTGCAACTATGTCATTTAAATGTCCTCAGCATTAATATTTCAAGTGTATTCTTAGTCTGGACAGTACAAGATATTCATCTACTAAATCTTTCAACATTGTAATACTGTTCCATTTTAATCATTTTAATACTGCTAAAATTCTGCCCTGAATGGGAAGTGGACTTGGCCCAATGGATAGGGCATCTGCCTACCACTTGGGAGGTCCGCGGTTCAAACCTTGGGCCTCCTGGACCCGTGTGGAGCTGGTTCATGCGCAGTGCTGATGCGCGCAAGGCGTGCCCTGCCATGCAGGGGTGTCCCCTGCGTAGGGGAACCCCACGTGCAAGGAGTGTGCCCCGTAAGGAGAGCCGCCCAGCGCGAAAGAAAATGCAGCCTGCCCAGGAATGGTGCCGCACACACGGAGAGCTGACACAACAAGATGACACAACAAAAAGAAACACAGATTCCCGTGCCACTGACAACAACAGAAGCGGACAAGGAAGAACATGCAGCAAGTGGACACAAAGAAAAGAAAACTGGGGCAGGGGTGGGTAGGGGAGAGAAATAAAATAAATCTAAAAAAATAAAAAATTTAATAAAAAATTCTGCCCTGAACAATTATTTTATTTATGTCCTTTAAACAGACATCAAACTTATTTTTTGAATTTGAGCACCTTACTCTATGTGACATTTGAAAATGTACCTACTTCTTGGAGGTTTAGATTAGTGTGAATGTGTTCTACTTTATTCTTTGGGATTCTACCATGAAAATACATTTCAGATGCCCTTATTCTGTTGTACAACATAAACATGTAACAGTTCTAGAATTAAGGCACTGGGTCTGAACTCATAAAGGATGCTTTCTATTGAATTATGATCAGCTGTGCTGAATCCAAAAAGGTTTTAGAGAATCTAATTCCAAGGACTGGTACTATTGATTATAATTATTACCAATATAACTGAAAGACCTAACCTTCATAAATAAGATAATAATAAGTCCTTTGCCAAATAGAGTTAGGGAGATTGGTCCTTGCCTCCAAATTTAATATGTTTATCTCTTCAAGAGGCCATTTCCATGCATCTCTGCATTATTTTAATATACAAGGAAGGCTCAGAGTAAAGTGTGTGTAGAGGAGCAGAATGAAGCTAATTTGCTTTGTGAAAAATGGAGCTAAATTTATTTTTGCACATAAGAAAGAAGGGACAGAAGAAAGGAGAGAGAAGAAAGATTGGCTGGACTACATAGAGGACGTTTTAAGAATCGTGTTATCTGATATCCTATGATAAAAATGTATACTTTCCCACAAACCTCAAAAAAATCTTTGCCAAACACGTAAATATAGTACTTGTATGTATGTGATTTAAACAAGTTAATATACGCAAAATGCTAAGACAAGTTTAGGACACTTGGGAAACTCTAAAAGAACATTAATTCTTATTCTTATTATTAATATTGATTTTATTTACCATTTACAACCTTGCTTAGAGGAAAATACTTACAATATTGTGACATACATAAGCAGTGCTATTAACCAATTTTTAAGAAAACATGGAACAATATTGAAAAAAGAATAATTTCACCAGGAACTAGGGTGAAAGAGCTACTATAATTAAGCATAGATTTTAATTCTTTTAAGTTTCCCAATTGGTAGACAAAACATAGACACACACACACACACACAGTGGGTTATTTTGTCTTTTACTAACTTGAAATATATATATTTTGGCATATTAAGAAAAAAATTTCTGGCACAAAATCCCATGACTTTATGTTGTGGTTTGGTGAATTAAGAGCCTTTAAAAACATGAAAGGCGATTTGCTAACTTCAGTTTGTTCTTCAAGTAGTCATTTTCCTATAAATAGCTTGGATGAAAGCTGAAGATATTATATTAAATCATAACTTCAAAGGCAGTTGTTTAGGGACAAAGGGTAACAGAGACTAAAAATACTATTTCCTCTTACTTTGACAATATAAAGATATATAGAGAAACTAAAGGAATGATTTGGTTGAGAAGACACTTGTAAGATGATTTATTATTTCTTATGAATATTTCTAAATATTTCCCATATATTGCTAATATAATCTCAGTAAATAGGCATACATACACTAAGGGCCACACATACTATATTATACATACACTACTATAATGCATACATTTTGAATATTTTTATTTCTTACTTTCATGAAGTTAAAAAAAAAAATGTTTCTTAAGGAGTCCAAAATTTTGAGTTGAGTGATATGAAACATTCATATGTATTCAAAGTAAGATTGATATGGAAACATTCAATGTGACCAAAAATATTTTTGTTACATGTATGTCCCACTTTAAAAAGAAAAACAGCCATACACTTAGGTAGTGATGATTTACAATGTAAAAAATTATTTGATTGACAAAAGTTTTCATGGCAAAGTTCTTACTCCCCAAGTGTATTTTCATGATCTTTATAAACAACCAACTACTTGAAGGAAAAGAAGCTAGAGAACAAAGAAAATTTAGCTTTTTAAAACATAAGGTGGCATTGTCAATGGACCATCAGTCAGAAGTTATGACGTCAAAAGGGGAACAATGAATCAATTTTCAGTCTAATTTTCAGGAACTCATTGCTCTTGCTAAAATGCCTGGTTACACAAATATCAACATATGATCTAAATGACACTCCATAGTGTGGATCATTAAAAATTTAAAGATTTCATCTTAGAGGCATCCTAAAAGGTATCTGTTTTCAAGTTTAGGAGCACATTCTCAGCATATTAAAATATTGCAGTGGAATAGATAAGTAATGTGTCCAGCCAAATAGAACCAGAGCACAGGGAAAAAATGCAAGTAGCAAAGTTATCCTTTCTTACCTGTTACAGGAAGAGAAGATGCCACAGTTCACAGAGTCCATACACATCCAAAGAATGGAAGCCAAAGGGGGAGAAAAGGGAAAACAAAAAAAAGATTATTTGAGTTAACACCAAAGTGCAGGTAACAATAAAAATGAAACATTTTTCAAAGAAAACCATTATTCTCCTTTACCGAAGCCTTCTGATTGTGTATGTTTGTTTAGTTAAATCATTTTTTTTTCTGCCAAGTAAACTGAGTTAATTTGTCTGTAATGTGGTTGACCACTCTACACTTTAAAGTGGAACAACGGCACAGCTGCTTCTATTTACAATGATAGATGTACCTACCATTTTGAGCCTAATTTGACAATATAGAAACCCCAGCAGCAAACACTGAGCATGCCCTATGTTATCAATGCATGCACATTCAGCTGCAGGAAACCTGAAGTCATTTTCAAAGTCATGTTGAAAGGGACTTATGAGCTAAATGTGAATAGTTTGAATGTGACCCAGGATCTAGATATTTCCTTTGCTTTGCTTAATATGTATTGCACTTCTAAAATATGTCAGGAGCCAATGCTGGAGTATAGATAGGAAGCATAGCCTTTGCCCTTTGACATCTAATATTCTAAATAAATAACATTAATATAGTACAATTTTATATAGTACAATTGGATATAATTAGACACCAACAGGAGTTCTGGATATGAGATCATCAAAAGGCTTCTCCAAAGCGAGTCCCACCAATAAGCATTGTCCCTGTTAAAATTTTAAAAAATTTTCCCTTTCAGGGATAACACACATAAAAATGAAATTTAAGCACAGAGCTTTTTCTCAGATTATTTAGTAGACACTTAGTAATTTTTAAAGCAATGGGCATCCCTCACTATTCCAAGCCAGCATCAACTTAATATGTTACGTTAGGAAACTTCAAATCACCCCCTGAAATTTTACCTTTCAAAATGAGCTATTAGGTTTTGTTTTACCCTTGGTAAATAACATTTGCTCTACTAGAGTTTTCTTATTATTATTTTTTTCATCTTATTAACCCTTTTATTTTATTTGGGAAGGAACAGGAAAAACCAACCCAAATAAGTCAGGCCTCCCTTTCAAACCTTTTTAAGAACAAAGATCACCTCGAATAGGCTTACGATACTTCAAAACAAACTGATCACAATTAAACAGGATCAAAACGTAACCTTATCTACTTTACATGGATTCTTTCCAGAAGAGTCTTACCTCTTAAAGTTCCCAATCAGTTTGTTGTTTCATTCAAATTTTGTCAATGTGCATTCTATAAACTGGAAGTTCTGCCTATTTATAAAGTCTGACTCAATGGCATTTTTGCTACTGAGCAATACCAGTCATGTCAGCTTATTGTCTTTACAGTTAAGAATGTCATACATCAGATCAAGGCTGCTCTTACTGCAGACTCTCCAGCCCCTGATTTTAATTTCTTTGTACCCATATTATGTCTGTAGCAGTTTGATATTATTGATGAATTCCAAAATGAAATATTGGATTATGTTTGTAAACTGATCTTTTCCTTTGGGCATATTAGAGTATATCAGATTCATAGGTTTACTTGATTAAGTATTTTTGTAAACCTCTTGTGCCAGCAGGGCATGGGTCCCCACCCTTTGGTAGGTAGGGACTCACAGACAAAAGGCATGGCAAAGGACAGAGTTAAGCATTCTGTCCAAAAGCATTGGAGTTTTGGTGTTGAAGTTTGATGCTGAAGCTGGAGCCCTGGGAAACAAGGAACCCTGAACTCAGAGAGAAGCAAGACCCTGAAGTGAAGGAGGAGCCCAAGAAGCTTGAACCCTCACAGACGTCTGTAGCCATCTTGCTCCAACACGTGAAAATAGACTTTGGTGAGGGAAGTAACTTATGCTTTATGACCTGGTACCTGTAACTTCTACCCCAAATAAATACCCTTTATAAAAACCAACCAATTTCTGGTATTTTGCATCAGCACCCCTTTGGCTGACTAATACAACTTCTGAAATGTAAGGAGTTCTACTGTATAGGGAATTAACAAAGAAGTATATACATTTCTAAAAGAGAATTTTAAAACTATGAAGTATCTTAGCCTATGTGAGCTAAGCCCAAACAACTCCACATGTGTTCGTGACATTAGTGTTCCTTCATTCATTCTTTTCTGATCAGCCAATCAACCAGCCAATGTTCAGATGACAAACATTTAATGATCACTCACTATGTGCCAGGCTCTGTGTTAGGTGCTGATGTATAAAGAAACCTGAGATAAAAAGTTATTCTCTTAAGGATGTTCATCTCTTGCTTGAGACAAAAAGCCCACAAAGATGCCCAGTATTATAATGTGATGAGTGATACGATAGGGAAATGTGCATAATGATCATTGAGTATAACTTTAGAACCATAGACTCCAAATTTCTCAAAATGAATTCATTTCCTAATTCTGAGACTAGACTTTATCCTTCCCTCACAATAAATATAAACACTAGACACATCTTTTCAAATCAGAAAATCTGATCATGTCAGAACCCTTATTTAAAATACTGTAGCCACTTCCTGTATACTTCCTGGATAGCCTATCTGGCCTCAGGTACCCTGGCTCAGTCCAGCTCTGTGCTGCATCCCAAAGCACTTCCCCCTTGTTCTCTGAGTTCTAAACATACTGTAATCCTTCAGTTTCTGAAAGGCACAAGGCTCTTTCCACCACCCTGACCTTCCTGGCCCTTTGTGCGTGCTGTTTTCTCTGAGTTGAGGCAATGGAGCTATGTTCCCTCATCACCTCCATCTTTCTTCTTGGTAATTCTTTTTTTTAAAAAGATTTATTTATTTATTTAATTCTCCCCTTTCCCCTCCCCCTCCCCCTGTCCTGCTGTTTTGCTGTCTGTATCCAGTTACTGTGTGATCTTCTGTATCTATTTCTCTTTCTGGTCTTCTCATTTTTTCTCCTCTAGCATTCACCAGGATTCAATCTTTGGGACCTCTGATGTGGAAAGAGCTTTCCTGTTAGCTGTGCCACCTCGGTTCCTGATTTCTGCTGCACTTCATCTTGATTCTCCCCTTCATCTCTCTTTTGTTGCATTATCATCTTGCTGCATGACTCACTCATACGGGCACTAGCTCACCACATGGGCACTCTCACTATGTGGGCACTCAGCTGTCCACGCAGGCACTGGCTTGCAATGTGGGTACTGGCTCACTGTGCGGGCATGCTTTCTCTTCTTCTTTTTCACCAGGAGGCCCCAGAGAGCGAACCCTGATCCTCCCATATGGTAGGTGGAAGCCCTATCCCTTGAGCCACATCCGCTCTCTAGGATCACTTAGCTGATATACACTCAAAATCTGGTCATTTCCATGGTTAAATTCATTCATTAAACTATATATCTTTCCTTCAGAACTTAGATCTCAGTTTGCTTTTACATTTTCATTAATGTGATTGATCTCATTAATGACTATAAACTCCACGAGTGAAAACCACATTTGATTTTTTTTCATTAATATTACCCAGTGCCTTGTATCATACATGCTGTAGGAGCTCAATAAATAGTGTTCATTTTCAAATATATTGATAAGTTGAGAACTATTTTTAGTGATAGGAAGTAACACTAAGAAGAAAATAAACATTTGTTGGGAGTACATCAAAGATGCCAGCAGCTATTAAAAAGGCATGGGTGGGGGAAAGAGGTATTGAATAGATGGAACTAATGTAACTGTATGGGCAATAGAAGTGTTCCACAAAATTATGCAAGGATGGATATAAGACATGTTAAATTACGCCAAAAATATATAGGGGCTGATAGGCTAAAATGTAAATCATAATGTAAAACATAAGATAACTAAAAATTTAGAAAATTGTATAGTCTAAAATATAAACCACAATGTAAACCCAAATGTTACCTAGTTTGAAAGCTATTGTCTCAATATCTGTACATCAGTTTCAGTAAATATAGTATGAATATGTAAAAAGATTATTGCTGTAGAAAGGAAAGGTTTTATGTTGGATATGTGGGAGTACTGTATATTGTATATATGAATTACTGTGATCTAAAACTCTTGTGAAGATAAGTTCAATAATTAGGAAAAAAAAGAAAAAGAAAGGACGTAGACACTGAGGAAAAGATGGAAGTAGCTGCCTTGCCAATTTGCATACAGGGCAACACTTACTGCAGCAACGGAAGGCAAAACATCAAAAACAAAGCTTTTGCATTCTTTAATTTTTTGATACCCCAATTTATTTTTACCTTAATTTTTCTAAATTAGTATGTATTCTATATCTAACCTTTAAACTCACCACTATATACCATTTTACTATTAATGGAACCTGGCAATATATTGGGCTTCACTTTTGAAGAAGTTTTGGATCACAGAGAGGTTCAACAATGGCAGGGGAGGAATACTGGTGTGGGATGTTATTGACAGGGGACACATGGTTGGCAGGGAGTTCTACAGGGCATCTATCCAGGGTACATAATAATGTTTGGGTATTTTCATAGTGATTACAATTAAAAACAACAACTGAGGGAGTGCTGAGTTCCTAGCCAGGGGAGCTCTATCACAGTCCCTAAAGGAACAGCAACAATCCCCCAAGTGCAACGGCAAAGACCAAAAAAGAAGGAAGGTCCAACAATGAGCCCTTGATACTAATGACTATGCTTGTGAGCCTGTGCACCTGAAATAAGAACAAGGCCTAGAGCTGCAGGGTGCCTAAGAGTTACCTCCTGAGAGCCTCCGTGTTGCTCAAATGTGGCCAGTCTCGAAGCCAAACTCAGCATGTAAATGTGTTGCCTTCCCCCCAGCATGAGACATGAATCTCGGGGATGAACCTCCCTGGTGCCAAGGGATTACTACCAAGTACCAGCTGATACTGTAACTAGAAAATGACCTTGAATAAAAGGGTCAACTCAGACCAGCAGAATATCTCAGTCTACATATAATACCAGGAGTTAAAAATGCTTTTTGACCAGAATAAAAGGGGGAAATGGAAAGGACAAATGACTTTATATGGCTATGGGTCTCCAAAAAGAGCCGGGAGGTTATTAGAGGGATTACCCTTATGCACACTTCAGCAGAGTCCCAGAGAGACATAAAGTAGATACAACCCCAGGTATTGGTTCTTCTGAGGGGTACAGAGAACCACAGGTTCTATGGTCATGGCAGATGGAGTTCAGTGCCTTCTCAGTTGGCCCTACTTTGGAGTTTGTGTTTCTGTGTGATGGAGCTGGACTCAGATGTGATCTTTGTCCACAAGTCTCTCCTGTTACTTTTACCAGAACTGTAGTTGGTGCTAGGGTTTAATGTATACCCAGGGGACCTGAATCTCTGGACTGACCATGTGATAGACAGGCCCTGAGCCTCAAGAGACTTGCAACTCCTACACTCTGGTTAATTGGACTTACCCCACTCAGCTAACATGGAGGTGAATAAGGTCAACCACCACAACAGGGAGCCAAGAGTACCTACAACTGAAAGCAGGAGAATTGCATCCAGCATTCATCTGGAATCTAAACCCCCTCTTGATATAGATTTGGAGTGGACACAACCATTCTAAGGTCCACAGGATGGAGGAATAGAGTATGGATTAAAGTGGACTTACTGATACTCTATTCATGAACTATTGTGATTAGTAATCGAAGAAAATGTGGCATTGGTGTGGAGAAAGTGGCCATGGTGGCTGCTGCGGGTAGGGAGCAGGAGGAAGAGATGTGATGTGGGGGCGTTTGGGGGACTTGAAGTTGTCCTGGGTGGTGTTGCAGGGATAGTTACTGGACATTATATATCCTCCCATGGCCCACTGGGTGGACTGTGGGAGAATGAGGGCTATGATGTGGACCATTGACCATGCGGTGCAGCTGTGCTCAGAGATGTATTCACCAAGTGCAATGAATGTCTCATGATGATGGAGGAGGTTGTTGTTATGGAGGAGGGGGGTCAGGGGTATATAGGGACCTCATTTTTATAAAGATTTACTTATTTATTTATTTATTCCTCTCCCCACCCCCCACCCCGGTTGTCTGCTCTCTGTCTATTTGCTGTGTCTTCATTGTCCGTTTCTGTTGTTGTCAGTGGCATGGGAATCTGTGTTTCTTTTTGTTCCATCATCTTGTTGTGTCAGCTCTCAGTGTGTGCGGCACCATTCTTGGGCAGGCTGCATTTTCTTTCGCTCTATCTCCTTATGGGGCACACTCCTTGCTCATGGGGCTCCCCTACACGTGGGACACCCCTGCATGGCACAGCACTCCTTGTGCACATCAGCACTGCACGTGGGCCAGCTCCACATGGGGGACCTCATATTTTTTTAATGTAACATTAAAAAAACAAAGAAAGAAAAAAAAAGGCATGGGTGTGATTCTTTATTTTTTTCTGAATGATTTTTCCTAGTGTCTCCTTTGGATATGTTGATACCAGTGACCAAAGGCGGAACATACACATGCAGATTAGTCTCTCTATTTAGTTGTACACTTTCCTATAGATTTTTATTTCACCTAACTTTCTTCTATTTAATTTTGATTGAACTTGAAGTGGGGAAAGAAAATTGCTGAATGTAATTGAAAGCAAGTAATTCCAAAAGCTGGTCGGGACAAAACCAGATTAAGCTGCCTCAACCCAAGAAATGACCCTAATCAAGTCATGTGATTGTTACAAGCTTCTAACAGCACTGCCAAGAGACCACATGAAAACATAGTCCCCATAGGACAGACGATGCTGTAGCCAAGCTGTGCTTTACGGAAAACATGTTTTAAAAGAAGGAATGTGAATCCAAAGATACTGAAAAGTATTGTCATATGAGCAGAAAATACATTCTGTTTGGTTTCAAGGAGCCAGATGTGAAAGCTAATGATCTCAGTATCCTAACAAGTCTCTGGATCAGGCTCCACTGGGAGGTAAGGCAAAGAAAGCAGACTGACAGACAAAAATAATGAGACTGCACTTGCCCAGGAGAAAGGACCCTGAAGAGCAGTGGTAAAGGTATGCAGTAAATATCACCACTGTAGAAAGACATAACTCTCTGGATTATTATTAACAGGAATATTTATAAAATATCCACAGTATAATGAGAGGGGCTGTGAATTCATATACTTAGGGACAAGAATGGAGAAAGAGAAAAGAACAGCTGGCTGACACTTTCCATAGTAGGAACAGATATTTCTCCAATTTTTATTATTGTATTTTTGCAGGTGAAGCACAGAGGGTAGAGATCTAAGAGCAAGGGAGTGAGCATATTGCTAAGAGGTGAGGAGGACACAGAGTGAATGAAGAAGGGAAGAAAGAAACAAGGGTGAGTGAGCAGAGAGCACAGCATGGCCATAGGAAAAGAGTTTTAAAAAATAATTAGTTTCCCTTTAGAGCTTGACATGTAGTGGTTTATGACTTCCAAAACACATCACATACATGATTTTACTCCACCTCACATCAAGCCTGTGAGGCAGCCTGGGCAGGGATCACCACCCTCATTCTTCTTTTTTAGCTTTTCTAGCTGATCGCCGGAGGCTCAGATGTTACAAGTTGCCCCAAATTCCCAGAACCAACGAGCAGAGAAACAGGATGGATTGGCACACTTCTGACGGCAGAAAATATCTGGGGAAAGCAACAACGAAACTCTGCAGTTTGAGACTAGCAGAGTGCAAACCTGTGTAACTGCTGGTGCTACTACCAGTCATGGGTAAGGGACAGCTGATTCTGGAAAAGAAGAAACCCTCACCTGACAAGCCAGCCCTTGATTAAGTCTTAGTTTTCTACTCTTAATTCATTTCACAAATATTTACTGCAAGCCTACTGTTGGGGTTTAAATCACGCTCCCCACAAAAGGCATGTCCAAATCTTAATCCACATTTCTGTGGATGTGAACTTATTTGTAAATGGGGCCTTTGAAGATGTTCTTATTAGGTAGTGTGTGGACTCATTCGTGAATAGGAACTTCAAAGATACTATTTAGATGAAGTCAAATTGAATCAGGGTGGGCCTTAATCCATATGCCTAGAGGCCTTATATAGAGAAGAAATTCATACAGAGGCTGTCAGAAGAAGCCAGAAGGCAAAAGTCAGCAGAAACCAGAAGAGCCAATACAAGGGGAGAGAGATGGTCACATGATGAAAGATTGCTGGAATGCTACAGGTTTTGCAGAAAGCAAGCAGTGCCAATACCTTGATGTTTGACCTTTAGTCCACAAAACTGTTGGACAGTAAATTCGTGTTGCTTAAGTCAACCCATTGTGTGGTATTTGTCATAGCATCCATGGCAAGCGAAGACACCTACTGTGTGTCCACTATAGAGAAAAATGGACCTTGGACCCTACTAAAGGAACACACAACTTTCCTCTCTCTACTTACACAGGAAGAAAATAAAGAAACAGATTTCTTGTGATTGCTTTTTAAATCAACAAACACATTTTTAAATATTGTACTTTATATTATAAGTTTTTCTCAACAGCTTTGACAAGAATTCTAGATCATGTGTTCTTTTATTTCACATAGCTCATCTTACTTTGACTTAAATGGTATCGAAGGCAGAGGTCAGATCTGTGCATGGCATACTTGGTGAATTTAGTTCCCTGATTTTTTTACACAAAGGAAACAATGAAGTTCTCATTCCCTATTAAAATCCTGCATCCCGTTTTATAAAATAGAAAGTAAGGCTTTTCAGATGAAACTATTTTCGTGATGAATCATTCCTATTTATGGTTTGGAATGGAACTAAACAAAAGATACCCAAACTGGTTAGATTCCCTTTAGCACATTATTATTTGCAAGTGGAGGTAAACATTTCTTAAGTACATGGATAAAAGTGACCTTTACCCCACAGTGTGATGGTGTCACACTCATATAAATCCACAATCTGGATCAGTCTGGGCAAGAACTTGGGTTTGCTGAATTGCTTCCCAGTATTGCATAGAACTTCCTTACAAATGACCTTTTAAAGGGAGACTTGCACCAAGACGGCAGAAGTTGGGTGGGAGTGGGGATGGGGAGTAGGAATGTGGAGAGGGCAAGGGTCAGAAGCTCAAAAACTCAGAAATGTGCAAAGAGATGTTTAATTAATTACTAATAATTTAATTAACATTGATAATGACTTCCAGACAAAGTAGCCAAATTTATGAATGTCAATAGGACCTACATACCCTCTCCCATCTCAGGAATCAACCAAAATCTTGGAAAGTTAAGTCTATAACTGCCATACAAACTTTACTTCCTTCTTTCCACATACGTAGTGCATTCCTGTATTTTTAAAGTGTAGAACTTTTTAGTCCTTGTGTTCACTACTAATATTTTTCTCTCCTCTGAGCATACAGAAAGATTCTTGCTATTGGGAGGGGCCAAATGATTAGTTCTAGTGGATGAAATGTGAGAATAAAGTGGTCCCTTCTTGACTAAGACTATTGAAAGCTCATACACAATTACCCTGTCTTTCTTTCCCCTTGCCATAGTTACTGCAAGCCTCATGTTGAGATGGATGTGCCTCAAGATTGAAACAACTGAATTACTGAGAATAGAGGACAACTACCCAAAAGAATGGCCTAGACCTACAATGGACTTTGGGTAACGGAGAAATAAACTTTTGTTAAGCTATTGAGATTTGGGAGTTGGTTTTCATGTGAGTGCAACTTAAGTTTAATCTAACTAATACAGTCCACTTGTCCATATTGTTAATCATTAAGTTCTGTGAATTCTCTCTCAAAATTTCTCAAATCCATCCAACTCTAACCATTATCACTATCTTAAACCAACTTATCATTCCTTCCTAATTTATATTAATGGAACAATTCTCTCTGCCATTGATCCTGGTTCATTCTAATCCATTCTCCTCTGTATAAGCAGAGTCATCATTACAAAATTCAAAACTGAGTCTTTTGTTCCCCACCACTCTAAGGATAAAGTGCAAATTCCTTCCCATAGCCTGCAAGGCCTTTCATAATCAATTTTATATTTACCTCCCCGTTTTCATCTTTTGACATTCCACTCTCTATGCTTCAACCTTATGATCATCTGTTTTTCCCTGAAACTACTCAGATAACCTCACTGTTTCCTTTTTCTGAAACACTGTTGTCCACCTAATTTTCCCTAGGCTAATTCCTTAGAAACATGCTCAGGCATCATCTCCTTTCCTGACTTCCTAAGGTTTGACTGAAATACTTGAAGTCAGCCTCTGCTCATCCCTACATGGTCAACACCTCAGAATCCTGTGGCCACCTGTCTCCTTAGCTCCTTGATGCTTTTCTCTAGTCATTACCCCATCCTCAAGCACACAGTAAACTTTTAACAATCAATTGTTGAGTGAATTTATGAATGATGAATGAATGCTTAAACTCAAGACACCTTTTTTGCTGTTTCCTTTCTGACTTATGCTCAAGATGAAGAACAGAAAGAAAATCTGTTCAATCTGGTTTTAAATTCCACCTCTACCACAACCTACTCTGTCTGAACCCCAAAGTCTCCATTTATAAAATGGAAGTAATCACATCTCCATTATGGTGTCAATGTAAAAACTGGAGTTGTAAATATAAGATGGCCATAGATTGAGAGGCACAAAGTAAACACTAAATATGAATGATAGGTATAATATCAATTGTGGCTAGTTATTATTATTTATCATATAAAAACTAGTCTGATGGAGCAATGGAAATGCACTTGTATGTGAGATCAGTTTTCATTTCAAACAGGAACAAAGAGGAAACGGACTGGAAATGACTCTAAGGAATTATATGGAAAATAATGGATTCTTACTCAACCTCTCTGCCAGCTTCCTTTATCCTCTTCATCCTTTATACTTTTCTAAATACATAAATTTTGGAAGCTGCTTCCAACATTCCTTTCTTTTTTTTTTTTGTCTCTTAGGGCTCCTGCTATTGCTCCTTGCTTTTTCCATATTCTCTTCTCTTCTCATTGTTAAGAGCCTTTTCTGCATTTTCCTTTTTCCTTTTTTATTATCTCTGTCTCTGGCCAAGAAGAAACAGCCAGTTAATGAGCAAATGAATAAAACCAAAAAACCAAGCAACCTATTATCATTTAAAAT
Organism: Dasypus novemcinctus; assembly: GCF_030445035.2. NCBI lineage: Eukaryota > Metazoa > Chordata > Mammalia > Cingulata > Dasypodidae > Dasypus > Dasypus novemcinctus. Next base: position 38,609,631 of record NC_080687.1, read on the forward strand.
ACTAAGTTTTAACTCCAGGTCTACAAATGTCCACATCAGTCAACACACACTGGTTAAGCACCCACTGTTTAGGCCTGGGGCATGGAGCTAAGTACTTTTTTTTTCCTCTAAGCAAACATTAATTACTTGAAAACTACTGGTCATTCCTAATTTGAATAAATTTTCTTGGGAAAAAAATCAGTTCTTTTGCTGGCAGAAGGGAGATTTTTTTTCACTTAAAAAGCATACAGCAAATTGGTAGTATTTACTTTTTTTTAAAGCATATAGGAGAGCCACTTTTTAGTCATGAAAATTTGTCATTCCTTTGGTTGAACTAATAACCTAGGGGAATGCATAGATGTCAGTTAACCTAATCTATGAATATGTATCCATAAATACATAAATGCATTTATTTCTTTAACCACCAAATCTCACAGATGTCAGTGAAACATAGAGCATCATCATATATTAAAGAACACTGTAGTTTTTTTAATTTTTATTTTTGTATAACTTGAGTTTCTCACCCCTAAAAGGATCTGATGACCAAGGTGAAAACCTTGTGTCTTTTTCCTCTATCCCATTCTCCCAACCAAAAGGTACATTTTCTCCTTTGTAAACTAAATGAGGCAGCAGTATAATGAAGAATATGCTGATCAGGAATCCCAAAGTCTTAACTTCCAGCTAACACTGACTGGAGTAAGATTTGGGGAAAACAAAGCACATCTGCTAGCCTCCAGGTTCTTGGGTAAAATGGAAACAAGCTGCTACAAGGCCAATGTTTTAGTACAAGGGATAATTTTTTAAAGCACAAGAAGTTGAAGAATAACTAACCTTTCTCAGTAACTCATGACCAATATTACATAGCCCTGACTTTCAGGGAATTCCTCCTTATAATTTACATCAATCCTTTGTATGTGTGAAATACTCTGACTTATTTAGAGGAACTCAAGGACACCATAAAATCTAGGTGTTGTCATTGGAAGCTTCACTCCAGCAGCCTATGCTATCAACTTTTCCTCAGGGACTGGTTTTCCATCTTTAATACCACAAATATGTCTTTGGTTTTCCATCTTTAATACCACAAATATGTCTTTCTTTCTGTAATACAAGATACTACACAAAAAATATATCCCATTCAAGTGAGCAATGCTTGGCAACATTCACAAGATCTAATGTCACCACAGCTAGTAAACTGTCTCAAGGAATGATTTAATTCTTAGTTCACTGTCCCTTTTTAGATATGTCCAGGGATCCTGAGTAGCTGTCTAGGGAAATTAACTTAATTATCTGTGTTCCTGGAGTTGTTAACGCTACAGCAAAGATGAAGATAGCCTACTCTTATCATGTCCGTCAGATTTATTCCTTGAATTGAACAGTTTTCATCAGCTATGAAGAAGCACCATTCATCCCTTTCAACAAAAGAATACCTCTTATTTTCAGGTTGTTGTTGTTTTCGTAAAGTAAAAATCTACCATCTGCCAAGATATCTGTGCATCTCAGCAGGCGAGGCTATGTTCCGCTAAGTCAGCTTGAATTCGAGGACTGAGAGACCAGGGTATTCTGTTTATACTTTTGTTTTTGCATTTCATGGCTCTTCCCGTTTTTCTTCCTCTTTCAGCCCTGTGAAGATTTTGGGGCAAGATTAAACTATTTATCATAAGTTCCATTTCAACTTCTGAATTTCTCATTTTAGAATATGACCACACCTGTCTTTTTGCCTTGCTATGGTGATTTACAAGGCTTACAAGGGACAAAGTTACAATCATTTCAACTGTTTTTCCCCATGACTGGTGTTGGAAGAGTGAAGCACCTATATTAACTGGCACACACCATTGGCAAAAACAAACAACAGTTTAGGAAGTTTCTTCTTATTATTATTATGTATAATACTGGTTTCTGGGTAATGCAGTTATTTTCTCAGGGCTGTATTCTGAGCAAATAGCTTCTGCTGATATGAGCCTTAACAGACCCCTGATGGTCAAAGTGCAGGCAGAGGTTTCCAGAGAAATGAAGGAAAAAATGTGAAAACTAGCTTGAAGGTCATATTACATATTTATTATCAAGCAACCTACACTATTATGTTGGTATTAGTGCCCAAGGCCCTCAGGAAAATGTGCATTTGTGGAACATATTTTAGTAGCTGTATCAGCCTCCTGTCATCCCTGTTTAGTGTGCCCAGAGCTACATAAGCACTGTACTGCCCTATTGCATAGACCAGGGAGCATGCTTTTAAGCTCTAGATACCACTTTCTTTATTGATTCAAAACCAAAAAAGCAGAAGAGTGGAAAGTAACAGAAGCTCAGAGAATTGAATACATTCTGAACCCAAGTATGTTCAGGACACTTTGATATTGGGCACCATGACAGAAGTTTCCAAATGCAAAATATAAATTAAAGTGTCTATGTAGGGACAAAAAATTAGCCTCACTGGGGAAAGAATAAACTTACACTTTAGCATTGAATCATGTTTATTCTACCTGGGGAATTCCTATAACTGGTGAATGCTTCCCCATAAGGCAATATGTTTCAATAGTCAATCAACAGAATATTTAAGGCAGGGGTTCTTAACCTTTTTGTTCCATGGACTCCTTTGTTAGTCAGGTGAAATGAATACTACAGTAATTTATTTATTGCATACATTCATAAGTGAAGGAAATGCTAGATTTCAGTTAAAGGTCAGAGAAAATAAAGATAATAAGTTGATTTTTTTCAATTCAGGCTCACAGACCCCTGGTTAAGAACCCCTGATTTAGGGTATTGATTCTCATGCCAGTATGGCATCCACCTTCTATTTTATTTTATGAAATTGAAAAAAAAAAACACAAAAATCCCTGTGCCTCAGTTTCTCATATGAACTTTAATAACATAAAGAGAAATCCAAAAACGTTTTAAAAGAAATAGCTAAAAATAAATTCTAGCTAGAGTCAATGATTGTTGTAAGCTGCAAGAATTTTATGTCCATCCTTCTATCATTAAGCTGAACAAACATCCCTGGTCCAAATATTCCAGAGAAGTTGTGTTTTTTGGATTTCTGATTTCTCTTCATTGTAGCCAAATTATTCTTCCATCTAGAGTGATTGGCTGAAAACACGGAAAAACTCCAAATCCTTAACATATTATATTAAATTTATATTATTGTAGACTAAATACTACTTTCTCTGCATTCTCACAAAAATATCAACAAAGTAACTTTGCAGAAGCCAAAGATCCCTCCGAAACCTTACCACACATATTTTGCTACCACTTTCTTTCTAGGCCCTATACTTGCCTTTCATCTATGAGACCTGCCACCAGTTCTCTGCTACCAGTTCTCTTTTTAAAAAATGCTTCCTATCCATTTGAAAACAATGACTCCAGTCTTTAAGTTAATCTACTTCATCCTGACACCCCTCACCTCCATCCTTTGTCTTGGACAATCTCTCTGCTATCTTGGAGAAGCATCATCTTCTCTAAGCTTCAGTCACATCTCATTGTTCCCCTCTCCAAACCTGACACACTGCCATCAGTAACAACCCCATGAATTAAAGTTAACTGTGTACTAAGTTTAATGTAGGCATTTAACATTAAGAGGTGTCCAACAGGGAAAAAAATTGAAGATGGGGGGTACATGAAATGAAGACGATTCATTGACCAGCAAAAATCAATGAAGCAAAAATGAACTATTTTCCTCTCATTGATTTCTGCTGCTCATTGTATGTAAGCAGCTGTCTCTGCAACTTTCCACTCCTTTTGTGGTTCCCAGAGAGTCCATGCAAACAACATAGAGATGTTCACAACACTTGGCCAGAACCTTCTCATCCCAGCAGTGTACTTCAACCTCCTGGAAAGAAATTCATGCTGGAAAAAAAAGGAACAAATAACTATTGTTTCTCACTTAAAAGTAAATTGCAACCCACACATTCCTGAGCAATGTTTTCCTCACTTGTTTTTGATGTAATCACACTACAGCCCACTCTCAGGGGCCTCTTGACTTTGTCTGCCCACATTCTGAGTTAAGCTGCCCTATGGGAACCAAGACCTACCCTCTTCCAGACATGACCTTCCTATTCCAGAAAAATCACATTTTACAAAAAGTGTCATCTATCATCTGCAAAAGTTCGGAAATGCAAGTCTATGCCAAGAGTAGGGGCAGATATTCTGAGTAATTGGACACTGTGCCTGTTACCTAACTGCTGCCGGAGCAGCTGGAGACAAGAGGTGAGGAGACGAGGAAGCTTCCCGGAAGAGGCTGCAATGCCAGACACTTCAGATTTCATCTCAGAGGCAATCAGGTGTGTGTCAAACTCCCTACCTATTTTTAAACAGCATATGCATTCTAAAACAAGCCAGCATATACTTTTTTAAGAAGTTATTTACCGTGATGTGTCATAGGTTCTGGCGAAGACTGGCACGAGAGCTCAGATAAAGATAAACTCCTTTTGACGCATGCCCAGAATATGGAGGAATTCAGCACTGGCTACATTAATCACCCCTTATTTTTCCAATAAGAAAATGACCTGCTTACAACTGAATCCCCATTTCCTTATTAGCATTCCTCTAGGGGTACTCAAACCTGGGCATTTAACTAAAATCATTCAATGACAGGGCAAGAAGGTCCCAGTGTAATTAAACCTGCCATGTTCAAGCTGACACCATGTGGCAAGGTAGCATCCATAAGATATTTCCAGAGAAGTGGGGAAGGGCATAGATTTGGCTTTGGAAAGGGACTTCTGATTTGAGCTTTTGCTTGCAGTAATAAAATATATGAAAACTCTAGATAACAGAATAATACCTATGAAATTGAGCCAAGAACAGTATATTGGCTAAGATCAAGTATCTCTTAATTATATAAAAAAAAAGATATTCCTAACATAAACTTCTTGGATGAATCCAGCAAATGAATTCTTCCACAAGTAACTGATTACCTCCCTTTGCTTCTTTCTTTCCTCCCTTCCTTGCTTCCTTCGACCTTCATATCCTTTCATTCTCCTCTCTTTCATGGACATTGAGTGCTTGCTATGTACCACTGGGCCCTGTGCTAGGAGCTAGAGACACCAAGTTGACTACAGTATTTCCACAGCCCTTGCCTTAGTTTGCCATGTTGCTATGACATATTCTACACAATGGGTTAGCTTAAACAACAAGAATTTATTGGCTAACAGTTTTGAAACTAGAAAAAGTCCAAAGTCTTTCTCCCCAAAATCAGCATTTTCTGGTGCTGGCTGCCAGTGATTCTTGGGCTTCCTTGGTCTGTGTCTCTGCCTCCTGTCACATGGCAATGTCCTCTTCCTTCTCACTTCTGCAACTTCTGGGTAAGTTCTTTTTATGAGGCCTCTAGTAATCCAGAGTAAGACCCATCTTAATTCAGTAAGGCCAGACATTAACTAAAAATAGCACCTTCAAGAGGTTCTATTTACCATGGGTTCACAATACAGGGATGAGAATTACAATTAAGAACAGGGAAAGGAAGGTGGCTCACCTGATAGAGCATCCGCCTACCATATGGAGGGGTCCAGCGTTCAATACCCAGGGCCTCCTGGCCCTTGAGGTAAGCTGGCCCATGCACAGTGCTGCCGTGCAAAGAGTGCCGTGCCATGCAGGGGCACCTTTCTAGGGGTGCCCCACACGCAAGGAGTATGCCCCACAAGGAGAGTTGTCCCATGTGAAAAAGCACAGCCTACCCAGGAGTGATGCCACATATACGAAGAGCTGACACAGCCAGATGACACAACAAAAAGAGACAGATTCCTGGTGCTGCCTGATAATTCAAGCGGACGCAGAAGAACACATAGTGAATGGACACAGAGAGCAGACAAGAGGGGGAAAGCGGAAATAAATAAATAAAATAAATCTTAAAAAAAAAAAGATTAGGAACATTTCCAAACTGGGGTACATAATTCAACCCACCACAGCCCTTGAGGAACTAGCAATTCTATTTAAAGGGATAGATATTGAAAGAAACAGAGAAAAGAGTGATAAGTATATGGTAGAATAAAGCATAAGATGCCAAAGAACACAAAGAAAGGACATCAATGTCAGTTTACAAGCTTCAAGGATGGATTGTAGGAGGAGGCCTTTTCTTGAGCTGAGATGTAAAGGATAGGTGTATCTAGATTAAGAATAGGAGGACAGTCAAAAAGGACAACATGTGAGAAGATATGAAACTGTGTACTGTGTTCAAGAATGATTCAATTTGGCTTTAGCCAAACCATACATGTATGAGAGCAAATGAAAAGATAAATGAAGCTAGAGAGATCAACCATGGACAGCTGCATACCGAGCTACCTAATATACCTGGTTATTTAAACTTTATCTTGAAAACTAAAAATTCATTAAAATACTTTAAGCAATTTAGGATTGTGGTACATTAGATTCTTGTTCCCAAATTTCAATCTCTCCCACTGACACATGAACTTGCAATACAGTAGAGAAGACAAAGTACACATCCCTACTCTACTGATGTGGAATGTGCAACATGTTAAATATTGCTTTAAATAATAGAATGCAGGTGGACGTATAGTTGCAGGTTCTGAGCTTAGGTAAGCCCCAGGTGGGGCCTCTTTAGCCTGGCTCCTGTGCTCTGTGGTCCCCAGGAGAAGAACAAGCCACAGGTAGCCCCTACCCCTTCAGCACAGGTCCTAGAATGAGCAGACCTGAACCTGGCTCTACCAAACCTAACTAGGCTCACTCAAAATCAGCAAAGCCCCAGCTGACCTACAGACCTATGAGCAAGAAAAATAAACATGTGTTGTTGTAAGCCCTTGTGATTTGGGGCATCATTTATAACACTGCATTGTGACAGCAATAACTGACAGATGTCAGTATTGAGTACATTTCCCAGCTTCTTTAACCAAAGTTATAAGGAAATGATTATTTCAGACTCCATAAGGAATTAAGTTTGGGTAAAATTAGCTCTTTTGATAAGGACACTGTATCTCAATGTGGTAAGTAAGGAAAGGATAGAGGGATTTTGAAGCTATCCTAGATAAAGTCACTTTCTTGCCAATGTGTTTTCAGAGCTTAGGTTTCTTTAGAAAATGAGAGAAAACCAGAAAATAGATGTTAATAATCATTTACCGGATTTTTAAGTGAGCACTGAAATAGGCATAAATGGGAGTACCTTCTGACTCATGATATTCCTGTCTCTGTGAGCAGTTCACAAGAGCCTCAGGATACCACCTGGAAAGCATGTTTCTGCCCTCTTGAGACAGAGGACTTGAACTGAGAGTGATTAAGCTCATAAACTCAGAGGAGGAAAAGAGAAGCTGATAAACAGGGAAAGTTGGTCTGCAGAGGGAAAAAATGAGTCAAAACACAGAAAGAAGCAGAAGCTAGTAACAATTTGGCCACTAAGGACAGAGTGCATTCAAGATAAATTGTCTCAGATCCTCCAGCTATCTCCTCCAAATCCCACTGCCCGCAAGGCCTGACTTCACTTCCTGCCTTTTGACTCAAGATATAATCTTGAATCATCATAATAAATTCCCTTTTGCTTAAGCTTAAGAAAGGTTCTGTTACTTGGAACCAAAAGAAATTTGAGGAAAATGTGTGCTTTGTGCCATACATGTGCTAGGGGTGCAAGGAAACAGATACATGAACAGACACTTTCAACAGTTCCTCAAGTATGATGGAAATGCAGATCTAGGGGCCATCTACTAGAGATGGCTAGATGAAGAATTGACCAGGAGGGTATAATGCCATCTAAGTGTCCAGTAAGAAATCTGAGAAATGGTCTCCCCATTTAGCAAAAAAGGTCATTGGCTAATATTGAGAGAAATTTTAGTGGAATGATTCATGACAGAAGCGAAGTTGCAATGGTAAGTAAGATGTAGAAACAAGTGTAGACAACTCTTGAACTCTTTCAAGAAGCATGATTATGGAAGACTCAGGGCTGTAAGTAGAAGGGTATGTGGCCTGAAATCGCGGAGTTTTGTGGGTGTGTACTTTTTAATAAGTAGGAACGGCTTCACATTCCAGAAATGAGGAAGAGGTATCTCATGCTGACACATCTTGAAGAGTTTTTCTTTTGTTAAGCAGAAAGAACAGTACAATGAAATAGGAGAATAATGTGTCAAGAAGATAAAGACAGTCCATTCAGAAAGTGCAAGTTTAGTCAAACTAAACTGTTCTTATTATAAACCATCTACCTGGGAGGAAATTATTTTGGGAAAAAATGCATTGCCAACTTCAAATGGAATGCCTGAAAACTAATTACAATTCCTGACTTATTTATCCCCAATGCCTCACCAACATGATCCTTCTGTAATAGATTCATATTTCAAAGTGTGGAATTAAAAGAAATGTGCCAACAAACAATGACACAGAGACAACCCTATCAGGTAAAAAGGCAATGGGAAAAGAGAATATTGGGAAGATTTTTAGCACTACTGAATTATAGGGTTGGTTTCTTTTACAACTCTCATTTCCCAAGGGTACTGAATGTGTACCAAACAAATAATTGAAAAGCTATTTTCTTGACTTTGAAGACTCTTCTATATCTAGCATTATCTGGCAAAGACTTCCCTTGTTAAAATTAATCATGTTTTAGAGTCAGAAAATATTAGCACAGAAAGAAAACTACCTGTAGTAAAATGATCAGACCATAAAAATAAAGTGTTGCACCAACCACATTTGCTAGAACTTTAACTGGCACACTTTTAAGCTACTGTCATGCCCCTCTTACCACCACCATCACCTCCATCATCACCACCACCATCATCTCCTCATCTCCACCACCACCACCACCACATCATCATCAATACCATGGGCTAGCTGCCTAGCATGGGCTTTGAAACATAAATTGTTATTAACTTAGTAATTTTAGACATGGCTCATTCAGTGACAACAAAGTTCTATGCTACTTTTTCTCCTAAAACTCCTTTTCAGCTCCATCCGTGGTTAATAAATATACCAGTATAGGCCAGGGGCGGGAGTAGAAAGTAGAGAAGTAAGCCTCAGGCTGAGCGGTGGAGGAACAGGACCCCCCATAGCCATGCTTGCACTAATGACCTGATTCTCAGAGCACATTGACCTGCTGCAGGATGGACTTTTGATAGGAACTTATAAAAATAGCATGTGCAGCCAGGGCTTTATTTTTAATGTCCCAGCATTGATCAAAAAAGAGGGATTCAACTAAGCCAATGACGGAGAAAACTAATTTCATGGTGAAATAATTCTAAAATGTATTTAAGGTGCATGGGCAAGACCATTTTCAAAGAAATCTGCATTACAAAACATGCATGGGAATTGAAGACACCATTCAGACAACCTCCAGCTGCTAAAGAAAAACTGTTATTTTTTAGCTCTCTCCCACTATTTCCTGTAAACAATTTTATGAGGGGAAAAAAGTCTTCCTTACCATATCTACTCTTGTCAAAAGAAAGGCACAGCATGGTGTAAATATTTTGTTTTGTTTTTTCCATTAGCAAATATTTCTTTTCTCTAGTAAAAGGCATGAATAAACAAGAAGAAAACAGTGGAGCTGAACTTATTTTACTAGCATCCTTGAAGGAGATCAATATGGAAAAGTAATCAAAAATGGTCTGAATGGAGGAGAGTATGGGCCATGATGTGGACCATTGACTATGAGGTGCAGAGGTGCCCAAAGATGTACTTACCAAATCCAATGGATGTGTCATGATGATGGGAATGAGTGTTGCTGGGAGGAGGAGAGGTGGGGTGGGGGGGTGGGGTTGAATGGGACCTCACATATATATTTTTAATGTAATATTAGTACAAAGTCAATAAAAAAAAAAATGGTCTTTTTCAGATCTTGCCAAACATAGTTCAGTAAGGGCATATCTTCCTGTGAAGTGTGTGTTTTACTTTTAATGCCAAAAGATTCAAGAAAAATATTTTACTTCCTAAAAATGTCCAAAATTATAAGTTACAGTTTCTACCACAGCCATAAACAGGGCTCCAAAGAACACACAAGGTAGATTTTCCCGTTGTTTATGATAACACCTTGCCCAGTATGTGTATGTTTATGTATGCATGTGTGTGAGTATAGCCTGTTAAATAAAATTCAAATATTCGCACATATAATTCAATTAAATGACAACATAAAAATAAATATTCCACAGTTCAATTTCTGTGTCCTTAGTCCTTAAAATTTTATTTTAATTTAAAGACATCCTATTTCTTGCTTTCTGTGCTTTCTCATAATTTATAAGAAAAAAAATGTCCATTCAAGGTCCTTAGCCCATGATGCCATTCACTATTTACACATATGTTTCTAAGATTGATTCATTGTTTTCTTAAACTTAAAGCATGAAATATTATTTAGGATCGTGTGCAACAACTTCTAACATTTGAAAATGCAAATACCTGTTTGGAAAAGTCAACAATAAGATATGTTTAGAGAAAAAAGACTTTTTAATCATTAGGAAAACATAGTCCTTAGATATCAATAGAAAGAAGTATAGGACTAACACTGAATACACAACCCCAGGAATGGGTCTTCAACGAAGTCAGTTCAGAATAAACGGTGGGTCTAGACTTGGGCTATCAGGTTTGTTTGTGTGTTTTTTTTAAATTTGTTTGTTGGATTCTCTTATGGACCTCTTTGTACAGCTCCCTTTTTTTCTTTTATATGGATATCCATAGTTTATTCAACCAAACTATTATTTGTTGTTGTTTTGGTTTTCTTTTCATTGTGGCTTACCGTTTAGTAGTTGCGTGACTTTGGGCAGTTATTTGACTTCCCTGTCTCAAGTTTCTCATGGACAAAATCATAACTAATAGTAATCATCTGATACATTTGTCATGAGGATTAACTAAGTTAATGGGTGAATAAAGTCTATCACATAAGAAATGCCGTTAATGCTGTGATTGTTATCATTTATTACTATTATTATTATTCTTTACATGATCATCTGTCTCTTTAGTGTACAAGTTTTGTGAGGAAAAGGACCAGGTTCCATGTATTTGTATAATCTGAACGATGCCTTGTACATGGTAGGTTCTCAATAAATTATACCTGTCCAGGTTCTGGTTTTCGAGACTCTAGTGAGGCAAACAAGAAAAAATAATACCAGGGGCACAATTATAAAAGAATAATGGGAATTCCAAAAATATCCCATTTTGCAGCATAACCTCGCTTCCCTTTTCCTATGAGACTAATTAAAGAGAATTGGTACTAAGGACAGGTTTAAGCAGAGAATGATGTCAAGTGCTAATATGGCATTGCTGCAAGTTGTCCTGCAGTCCTTTTCCTTCACAATGTATTGCTTGTGAGATGACTTTCAATTTAAAGTTAAATAGCAGCCAATAAGCACTGGAAAGTAAAACCAAATTGTGGAACTTCTAGTAAACAAGGATGGGATGCATATGTGTGATATGATGACCCTGAGCAGAAGCACTGGTCATGGAAATAGAAGAAATGTCTTTACATTCAACCACTGAAACGCAGATAAACCCAAGGGCTGACCACCTTATGTCTAACCTAGACTATGCCCCTTTCTCCACCCAAATTGAAAAGCAGGACATGGAAACAAATTGAGGAGGGGGGCAGAAAACTGCAACTTTCTATAAGTTTACCTCCTATTCAGCTTGCAAATGGGAATCAAAAATAACAAACTGAAAGCATACATGTAAAGATGAAGAAATTGAAACTAAGGAAGCTTTCTAGCTTCAAAGTGGTACCTGGGCTTCAGTGACATTGCATCTTTTCCCTAAGCTTTCCTCTCACTAACATTTCTTGCTAAGAAGTGTAGAAAAATAAAACTCTACTCAGAGAGCACTCACTCTTTTCTTGTGCTATGACCAGGAAGATTTTATATATGACTTGTGTGCATCCTTCTCATCCTACAATATTTCCAATTTTAAAATAACCCTGTGTGCATTATTTCAGATGATCACTTTCATTTGGAAAACTTGGAAAACAGAAAAAGTCAAAGAAGAAATTAAAATTTCTGCAATCCTCTGGTTCAGAGAGAGAGTATTGTTCATATATTGATTTATGGCTTTATTTATTAAACTATTATTTTAAAATTGATCACAATATGTAAATCACAATGTATAGAAAACATATGATCATTGTAAATAATTATATTAAGATAAACACCTGTATAAGCATCATCCAGGTTAAGAACTAGAAAATAGCTTCACACCTAAGAAGTTTCATTTCTGTCCCACTCCAGTCACATTATCCTTCCTTATCACACCCCCATCCGTTCTCCCTCCTTAAGCCTGGCATTCATTTTGCATACCTAAACAAGGTATTAAATGTTTTTTTTTAATCTTTACATCAATGAAATTCTACACTATGTATTATCAGAGGTTTGATTTCTTTTCCTTCATCTTCATGTCAGTGTACAAGTCATCCATGTTGATGCATGAAGCTGTACTTCGTTCATTTTCATTGCTATGTAGTATTTCCTTGTATGAATAAACCCTCATGTATTTCTTGATTCTACTTTTGATAGATATTGGGGTTGTTTCCATGTTTTGCTGCAAAGATTGTTTTTAGCTATATTCCCTGGTGCAAATATACAAGATGTTCTCTGGGGTTTTTACCTCACACTTGAGTTGCTAGGTTTTTAACCTATTCTTACTCCTGAGACTATGTAGTTTCAAAATTTACTAAATAATACCAACTTGCTTCCCAGAGTACTTATAACAATTCCCACTCTGCCTAGAAGTGGAGGAGAGATCTCACTCTTCTACAATTTGACTAACATTTTGTATTATCCAACTTTTTAATTTCTGCCAATAAGGTGTGTGTGTGTGTGTGTAATTGTAATACTAGTAACTACTATGTTGTCAAATATCATAATATATTTATTATGAACTTTGTGGCTAGCTATATATGCTATTTTCAAATTAATCAAGGGAGATGGGAAGCTTCTGTGGCCATGTCTGCCCATATGATTTAAAACAAATATAACTGATTAGGAAAACTATCGTGAATGACACAGCTATTCACATAGCTAGCCAAATGAAAACCTGGAAGTCATCTATTCCTCTTACACTGTTTACCAACCTTCTAATAGGTGATCAAATTCTACTGGGACTACTTTTTACAATATAATTTTTAGAAAATGGGGTTCCTTTGCTCCAGTTATATAAATATATAACTGTTCCACTCTTCAGAGACATTTAACTAGTACCCACTTTTTAGTTTTCACCAACTATGAAGCTCTGAACATTCTTGTACAATAACATACGTGTGTTTTTCTAAGATGTATGTTGCAAAATCTTATTATTGGTCATAGTAGTGTGTGTGTTTAAATGTACTAAGATATCCCAAAAGTGAATAAGGGTAATCCCTTGCTATCACAGCCTCACAACAGTTCCCTTCAAGAGGTTTGGTGGGTGGGTAAAGGTAACATTGTACTGTTAATATTCATTTCCCTAAGTAATAATGTTCTTTCATATTTTGTCATATGTTTGTGAGAATTTTAATTTTCTCTTTATTTTTTGTCTTTTTTATTGTATTCTTTTCTACTAGTTTGCCTTTTTCTAGTGATTTGAGGAATACTTGCTGCCAATTTGTGGCTTGTCTTTTCTATCTCTTTATAGTGCTTTTGATAGATAACATCTTAATTTTAATATGGTCACATTAAACCCTTTACTTAATACTTTGTATTTTTGCTTCTTGCATTATTTGCATCTTGCTTAAGAAATTCTTTTCTATCTTGTCATCATAAAAACATGATCCTATATTTTTAGAAATTGTCTAAGGTTAGGATTAGAGTTAGGGTTAGGATTAGAGTTTCATAGTTTTTCTTTCATTTTAAAGATTTTAATCACTTGTACTTTACTTTTTGCATGAAGGTAGGCATCCATTTCACTTTTATCATATGACTAATCACTTGCCTAAGAACCATTTATATTTACTCCTTGCTCTGCAATGTTATCTCTCATAAATAAAGTTTCCATATACATCTGGGTCTGTTGAGGAACTCTGGATTGAAAGGGTTTATCTCGAATCATTTTTCTTCAGGGGTATCGTAAGTATTCCTTGTACTTTTCACACACATTTAAAAAATAGCTTGTCTAGTTACAAAAATACACACACACACAACTCTGTTGAGGTTTTGATTAAATTTGATTGGATCTATAAATCAACTTGAGAAAAATTAACATCTCCCTATATATGAATTTGATATAACTCTCCAATTACTTAGGTATTCTTTATTTCCTTTTGCAATAAAGTTTATATATTTTTTCTATTTGCTCCCTAGTTCTATTTATTTAACCCCACTCATTATCTAAACTGAGCTATAATATTAAAAAATTTTGTTAGATTTATTTCCAGTTACTTTGTATATCCTGTTACACTAACTTCTTGTTACTAGCATATATGCAACTCACTTTCATATATTGAATTTACATCCAATAACTTGCTAAGCTATTTTAATCATTCTAATTATTTATAGATCTTTTTGAGTTTCTACATAGACTGCTTTTAAACAATGACAGTCTTATTTCTTCCTTCCAATTCATAGTACTTTTCCTTTGTCTTTATGATGTTGGCTAAAACACCCAGTATAACATTGAATAGGGTTTTAGGTAGTGGGCCTTCTTAACTGGTTCTTGATATCAGAAAGAGTGTTTTCAACACTTCACCATTAGGTATATGTTTACTATAGGTTTTATAAAGATTCTTTTTATCAGACTAATAAACTTTCATTCTTTTCCTACTTTTCTAATTGTTATTCTTTTTAAGTAAAAAATGATTGTAGAAGTTTATCACATTCTTTTTCTGAATTCATTGAGGCTTCTTAAAATCCTCTAATATGTTTTGTGTGACATGTTACATTAGTCAATTTACTAATATTAAATCAACAATTACATTCCTGATTTAACACAGCTTGATCATTATATACTTTTTTTTTCCAAAGTGTGCTACAACTTTGATTATATATTTGCATCTATATTTATGAAGAGAGTAGCCTATACTTTTTCTTTCTTCTTGTCTTCATGACAAGTTTCTGTATCAAGGTTATGCTTGCCTTACACAATGAGTTTGGAACTGCTTCCTCTTCTTTCTTCCCAGAAAGAGTTTGTTTAACATTGGCATTACCCATTCCGCAGCTACCTGGTAGAGTCATTTGTCCCTGAAGTGAAAGTTCAAGGTCTACTGGTTTGGGCAGAAACCCTCCAGGTGAAACTCAGCTTTGGAACTCATCCACCTTGTAGAACTCCAGCTTTCGCTACAGCTTTAGCTTCTTCAGATTCATTACTTCTGTGTTAGCTCAGGAAAGCACTTTAAAAGATTTTTAAAATACATATTATCCAGCCAGTGGTTATTTTAATCAAGTGGTCTATCGTATTGCCATAAATGGATAGTCTAGTGGCTCTGTTCACCTAAATACACTTGACCTATTCTTACTCCTGAGACCATGCTACTTAAGCCCACCTTTGTGTTTCTGAAATATAGTCGATTCTCAGGAAATATTTATTAAATGAACAAATGAATAATGCAACTGCATTAAACATATTTCATAGTTGTTCTTATTACCATGCATTATCATTTTTACTTACATGTTTATCTTCCCTGCTAAACTGTCAGTTTTTGAAGGGTCTGATCTTGCTTATCTATCTTCCTATCCCCAGTGATGAGCATATTGATATTTGTTGGAGAAATGAGTGAATAAATGTGCAGATAAATCAATCAGTAGTTGTTAATTTCAATATATGTAAGTTAAATTTTACCCAGATGCTTTTTAATCTGCTACAGAAATGGTAATTAATGCAATGCAGGGGCACCAAGACATAAAATATTGAATTCTGCAGCAAAGTAAATTTACTGTCGTTTAATTGGGTGTATCTCCATTTTGTAGAGTTGCTTATGTAAATCTCAGATAATTAAAAGCCTACAGTGAGTTGTTCAATAGCATTTATGATGCTTTTTTTCTTCTGCCCCCAGGAATCTTGCTTTTGGCAGTAGATGTGCAGCTCGCACATATTATAAAAAATATACAAATATATTATTAAATATAGGTTACATTTCTTGACAATGTGCAATGAACCTAACCATTAAAAAAGAGGGCATTCAAATAGGTCCATCCCAGGCAGGCATACTGCCAGACTATCACCTTAACTGAAAACTGTCTGCAAATAGAATGTACAGTCATATGAGCGATCTAATTTTTAAAGCCATTGTCACTGTTATTTGAGGTAATGGGCTCCCACAGGTTACTTCTAAGGATATCAAAAATCAGTACCAATGCATGTGTGTTTCTCTGAAGAAAAACAAATACATCTGCAATAACTGACAGTATTTAGGTGATTAGAGCTGGTCAATGGCTGGGTTGAACAAACTGCCTTTAAAGTCTGAAAACAGCAAGGTATTACCTAAGCCTGAGAGCTCAGAGAAGGTAAAACAATAAAATATCTTTACAAAACGTTATGGACTGCACACCAATGTTCATAGCAGCATTATTCACAGTTGCCAAAACATGGAAGGAACCCAAGTATCCATCAACCAATGAATGGATAAATAAAATGTGGTATATACATAAAATGGAACATTATTCAGTCATAAAATAGAATGAAATTTTGATAAGTGAGACAACATGGATGAACCTTGAAGATAGCATGTTCAGTGAAATAAGACAGACACAAAAGGAAAATATGGTATATCACTGATTTGAAATAATTAAAATAAGCAAATTCATAGAGTCAGAATCTAGACTATAGGTTGTCAAGCAACATGGTGGGGATAGGGAATGTGAATTTAAGGTTTAAAATGTCCAGGGCTCCTATTTGGAACAATGGAAATGTTTCGGTAATGGGTGGTTGTGATGGTAGCACACATTGTGAACATAATTTAACTAAGAGCACTGAGATATATATCTAAATGTGGTTAAATGGGTAAGTCTCTAAGGTTGTACACATGGTAACAGATAAATTTTTGTCTGAAAATCCATGCAACTGCACTACACAAATAGCGAACCCTAAGTTAAACCATAGTTAATAGTACAATTATAAAGTATTCATTCATTAATTGTAGCAAATATTCCACAACAATGTAAGGTGTCAGTAATAGAGTAGTATATAGGTATCATGTATTTTATGCATGGTTGTTCTGTAAACCCACAACTTCTCTAATAAAGGGGGGGGAACCATTACGGAGTTTCACAGAAAATATATGAGCCCTGAGGAAAAAATGAGGCCAGGAAAAGCTTAGTTATTAAATTTAAAAATATTTTTTCTCACATATAAAGCCATCACCAACTTAAACTCAAGTAGAAGAAATGCTAAACAAATAACTTTCCACAGTGTAGACACCTTTACTTTGCTTAAATTCCTCTTAAATATCTGATAATCTGGAGCCAGACCTCTCTGTCCACTGTCAGGTTTGCTTCCTGCTTCACAGACTAATGGCACAGTGGCTGGATTTAAAACATGCCAGACAGTCTCGAAGCCAAACTCAGCATGTAAATGCAATGCCTTCCCCCCAGCGTGGGACATGACACCCGGGGATGAGCCTCCCTGGCAACGAGGGACCACTATCAACTACCAACTGATGATGCAACTGGAAAATGACCTTATACGGAAGGTTCAATGCGGATCAGCAGAATATCCACATCTACATAAAATACCATGACTTTAAAATGCTGTTTGACCTAAAGTAAGGGGGAAATGAAAAGGAGAAATGAGTTTATATGGCTACGAGTTTCTAAAAAAGAGTCTGGAGGCTGGCAGAAGGATTGCCCTCATGCACAACTGAGCAGAGTCAGAGAGACAGATAAAGCAGATACAACCCCCAGATATTGGTTCCTTTGAGGGCTAAAGAGACCCATGGGAGTTATGGTCATGGCCGATGGGGTTAACTACCAGGGCAGATGGCCCCTCTTTGGAAATGGTGTTTATGTGTGATGAATCTGGACTCAGATGGGATCTCCCTTCATAAGACTTTCATGCTAATGTGCTGGAGGTGCAGTTAATGTTGGGGTTTAAGATATATTTAGGGGATTTGAATCTCTGGACTGACAATGTAATAGCCAGGTCCTGAGCCTCAACAGACTCCAGCACCTACAATCTGATCTATTGGACTTACCACACTCAGCTAAGATGGAGTTGAAGAAGGACAACCACCACACCATGGAGCCTAGAGTGATTACAACTGAAAATGGGAGGATTGCATCCAGCATCCATGTGGAATCTGAGCCTCCTCTTGACATAGAGGTGCAATGGACACAACCAATCCAATGTCCACATAGAAGAGGTGGCATTGGATTGGGAAAAGTGGACATGGTGGACGATGGGTATGGGGAAAGGCAGGAAGAGATGAGAGGTGGAGGCGTCTTTGGGGCATGGAGCTGCCCTGGATGGTGCTTCAGAGGTAATCACCGGACATTGTAAATCCTCACAGGGCCCACTGGATGGAATGGAGGAGAGAGTATGGGCCATGATGTGAACCATAGTCTATGAGGTGCAGAGATGCCCAAAGATGTACTTACCAAATCCAATGGATGTGTCATGATGATGGGAACGAGTGTTGTTGGGGGGGGAGAGGGGGGGTGGAGGGGTGGGGTTGAATGGGACCTCACATATATATTTTTAATGTAATATTATTACAAAGTCAATAAAAAAAATAAAATAAAATAAAATAGTTACACCAAAAAATAAAAAAAATAAAAAATAAAAACATGCCAGAGGAATGGCTCCATTTATGGGGAAAACAATACCCTTTCACAGAAATTATTTTTTGATTGTTGTGCCATGTATAATATTTTAGTTCCATCTTGAGCTTTGAGTAAAAGAATCTAATGAAACTTTTGCCTTCAGTAAGTGTGATATTGTGAATTTAGCTACTCAAATATATCTAAAGTAAAACCATTTTGCTCATTAATCATCATTATAGTTACAAGGAGAATCAAGCAAATAACCTTTCAAAATGTTCCTGAGGTCAAATTTCAAATCACACCTTCAAGTTTCAAACAATGATTTTAAAAAATAGTTTACAAACATATGCACAAACTGTAACCAGATAATTAAACCAGATTTTAATTACACCATTATTCAATTTATCATTTGTGAGTTGCAAGAGCTGGCAAAACAAAATAAGAACACCGAACAATCTCTTTACAGTTTGGAGAGGCCTGATTTTCAGGAAGGAGTTGTAGCCTTTTGGGTGCCTAGATCTAGGAAAGGAAGATACAATGCAATCTTACCAGATATTGTCGAAAAACAGGAGGAAAATTAAAATCATCCTTTCATCCCAATGGATATATAGGAACAAACACATTGCAGCACAGCAACAGTAGAACTATCAGTGATACCATCATCATTCAAAACCGTATGCCTTGCTCTGATGGCAATGATGTAAGCTGACCTATTTAGAATTACACCTGTATTTTCAGATATACTCAGTATTTCTTTATTCTCTACCCTGAAATCAGTATGACTTCCACAATTTGTTTGCATTTTTCCAATGTAATGGCCAAGATAATTCTTATTAGCTGTTCCATAATGATCTTGGCACCTATTTTTTTAGTTCACTTATGTTTTTGTGTTAAGGAAAAAATAAAACATATATTTTTTCTTCCTTTGCTTGATGGCTCCTATAAAAATTAATATGTTTTGTTTTCTTCCTTATGTACTATAAAATTAGTAAAAAATCAAATGAGTGTGAATTATAATTTCAGAAGAGCACCTAACACCACATCCCAGTGTTTTACATATCAACCCAATCACAAATTGTGACTGTTCTCCCATCACCTCTTGCTTATAAACCTCCTCATTTTTATCAGTGTCTACTGCAGTCTCCATTTCCCAGGTGGTTCTAATAACGTCCCGGGTCCCTCAGAATATGTACAGCAGGAAATGGAAATATGATCCGGGAATTTCAAATCTCAAACTGCAATTCAAAGATGATTCTCTTTTTTTTTTTGTTTTGAGAACCTGACAAATGTAATAGATTGAACAGGACAGTCTCTTAAAATCCATTCCAAATGTGAAAAAAGAAAATGAAATCAGTGCCAGAGCACCTTGAATGTGAAATGCAGCTGCTTGCCAAGGCTTTGTCCCTTCTAGATTACTTCCAACCCCTGTGAGTGAGTCTGAACTTTATCTTAGCATTCAGAAAAATGGCTCCATTAGAAGAACTGGGCAGAAAATATCTAAGAAAAATTTCTTGGGCTGTTTATTTTTTAATGAGATAGAAGCAACATAATTCAGACATAACACTGCCAATCTATTACACCTTATACCACTTAGTTACTACAAATAAGATTGCATGAGTAAATTCTTACAACAGTAAAATATAATTTTGCAATCACAATATTCAGAATTCTTTTTTATCCCAGATTATCAAAAAATCAGCTTGACTATAGAAAGGACTCAGTAAGTTATTTTGAATGAATAAAAGGTAAGACCATCAATATGAGAATATAAAATACAATACAGGAGTTGTGTCCACCAAGGGTGGTGACTTTTAAAAGAAGCACTGCCATACTAGTGGACAAAATGTTTCTTATGTTTTTTTTTTAATCCTCTTCTCACCCAGTCCCTAAAATTGTGTGCCATACTGCTGAAGAAAAAAAAAAAGTTACCTAACCAAATAGGGTAGAATAAGGATCTTATCCACAGGCTTTGAAACCAGTGGATGAAGGCCTCTAACATTCTTATTGAGAAAAAATTTAAAGAAACACTTGGCATGTTAAAAAAAAAAGAAGAAGAAAAAGAAAAACAACTTTTACTGTAAAAAAAATGCCTATATGCAATTTAACTAAAATATTTAAAATCTTCTTACTTGAGAGGATCTAATGATAAGATTTCCAGGCCTGAATTAACAGAGCCACTTCTCCTTGACACTGAAATAGTTTCCTATTGATCAAATTCTGCAGAGGGCAAACTAAGCAGTCTTGTCTGCCCATCTATATATGTTTTGCCAGCTCAGAATATCCCTAAAGAGGAACAGAAGTGCTTGGAATCAATACTGTCCAATGTAATTTTTTTTCATGGCTATCAAAGAGAGTTCAGTAATTAAGAAGCAATTCCATTGAAATGTCTAGCACCTATACTATAATCAACAGGGACTCAGATGATTCACTATTTCTGAAATACTATTTTTGTGTTGACTTTGTACCTCACATTTATGTAAATCCACATTGTGAACACGCAGATAAACGTTTTCTCTTTCTATCACCTAAACTGCTAGATTTGCAAGTTAAGGGTATTCACTCTACACTGTTTGGGTTTAGGGTTCTCTTAATAATGCCTATCCTGGGATTATGAAGGTTCTGATGTAAAAAAAAATGGGGGAATTGAAACGAAGTATTTCCACTGAGTTTTTTAAAGGTAAATGTTAATCTGGCCATATCCAAATGACAAAAATTTTCCACTAAAAGGTTAAACAAATATTTAATGGCTGAAATAAACTTCAAACCATGGCAAAATAAGAGGAGGAATCTAAACAATATCAGTCAACTAATTGCAATTATTCATCATGTAATTGATAGAATTTAAAGATACGTATCATCATATAACTTACCCTGCTTTATTAAAATGCAATTACAAAATCTAGAGTTTAATAATTATTTGCATATATTCAGGATTGTTACAGTAATAATTCAGAAGGATTAATTTATTTCTTAAATATACGATAATTATAAATATGGTCAATATCTACATTTTCAAAGTTCCAGGCAGCAACAAAACACTTGATGTGAGAATAGAACAAAATATTTAAAATCAGGACAGCACAGTAAAATCTATGACTTATGCTAACAAATTAGATGTATATATTAGCAAAAATGTATAATTCATTACAAATGAAATTATAGGAAAAAGGATAATAGAGCAATAAAACCTCAGTTTAAATATCACCATCACTGAAATAAAAAGCTTTTACAAAGCCTCTAATTGCATATGTCACTTTCTCAGCTGACTTTATAATAAATTAAACTGAAGTGAAATGATCCTCTAGGAGCTTAGAATCTAAGATTATCAGGGTTGAAAAGTTAAGCACATGTGTAGTAGGTACACATAATACAGATTAAAAGAATATATAAGTAAGATTAAATATTTTATAACCTATCACTAAGGGAAATGCATTTAACTGATCACTTAGGAAAATGCATTTACACATCAGTGATTTGTATAATTGGGGTGGAGGACTGTTGAACATTCAAATCTGGATATAGTGGGGTCACTTTCCCTCATCTGAAAACTGATGACAAATGGATAATGCATGTTCTGATTAATCTAGTCATTTTCACTTTTACACAGCAAAAATAATTTACGTAACAAAATGTCAAAATGCTGCTTTTACAACTAGATCAATCTAGTCTTTCCAGCTTTACATAGCAATTTTTACTTAGAATGGGCAAAGCACTGGTTATAATTATTTATTTTATACTTGTACTTACTGTATGCATTATACCACATCCAAATAAAAAAGCAGAAAATAAATTTGTCTTTCAAAAATTTACCTAGAACACCCAAGTTTTTGTAATTCCATTGAGGGTTGAGGGTCCAAATAAACATATACTTAATAAAAAGCATTCATAAAGTAGGGAAAAACAACAACAACTATATTACGATAGACATCAGCGTATTTCAAACAGATTTTTTCTGAGGGACAATTTCAAGTTTTTAATGAAATTCTAGTAAAATTAAATTTAAAAAAAAGCATTCAGAGAAATTGACTCTTCCACAAAGGATAAAAACAGTTTAATTACTTTGCCAGGGACAACTTGGAGATTGGGAATATTCAACTCAAGAAATCCAGAATCAACCATCAGCTTTTAAAAGATTTTCAGTCATTTTCTACAATAATTCTACTGGCCTGGTTATTCAGCATTTCTGTTTCCACTATGAAGCTAGTATTAAAGAATTTTAAACTGATCTAAAATCCAGGCGTTAACCTGAAAATGGATAAACAATTGATGTTGTTTTACAACAAAGACAAAATACTAAATTATCTAACCACTAAAATTTTATTTCAAAACGATACTGAAAGTACCACAAGTAGCCCGTTATGCAAGTCCAAGCCATTCAGCTTTACTCTTAAGCATCTAATTTCTTTTTCACTTGTTTCATCTACTGAGTGCTGGGGACACAAACTGGGCTTACAATAGCTAAATAGATTAATTATACTGATGCTGCAATTATGATCTGATGATCACGACTGAGGTGGAAAATATGTCAGTGTCATTTATAGCACCTAGTGCATAGTAGACAGTCAATAAATGTCACTAATGTTTGATAGACTGAGTGGGGCTCAATAATCTCCTTACCGGGATGAAAACATTATTCTATAGAGCTAATACTTATCAGGGATCTTCTTACCTTGTTAAGATAGCTTGCTTTTGTTTTACTCCATTTAAACATCATGACATATCAACAGATTTTAAAGCAACTTGGTAAAATTAACAGTCAAACTGATAGACCAACAATATGGAAGAGAAAGCTGAGTCTGTTTTAGAAAGCAGAAAAAGCAAGGATTGGTGCCACTCATCCTCTGAGACAGTTTATTCCTTGAGCTTCAGTTTATTTCAGTGTATCAACTACATTGTATACTCCTCTTCTTGGCTGGCATGAAGGCAGAAATCATTTTTTTTTAGGGTTCAATGGTATCATTCCTTGGTAATAAGAGAAGTGGCAGAAATAAAACAAGCGGGGAACCAAATAATTAGCTACTAGACTCAAAACCTTAAAATGCCACATTTCTACTATTTCTACCCATTGTCTTATGCTTTGAGGAAGTTACTGTCAATAGTGTCCCATAATGTAAACTATAGACCATAGTTAGTAGCCATGCTTCAATATGTGTTCATCAATTTTAAGAAATGTACCATACTAATGAAAGAAGTTGTTAATGAGGAAAAGTATGTATGAGGGAGTGGGGGGTATAAGGAATCCCCTATATTTTCAATGTAACATTAATGTAAGTTAAGGCTTCTTTAAAAACACAGAAAATAATAAAATAAAATAGGGCCCCACATTCTAACTGGCTGCCAACCTGTCTTTTCTCATGCAAATGAGTATCTCTACCCATAAAATAACTCTAAATGTTTCAAATGGTAGACAGAAAGCCTTGCTATTTTAATAGACACCTCTCCATAATGAAGACAGAGCATCACAAAGGAGCAGATCTTAGTGTTATAATCAATGCAACGTAAAAGCATTGATCTGACAGGTATTTGTTATTATGAGTAATTATTGTGCTGCATGGTAATTAGGGATAAATGCTAAGTCGTTCACATAAGTGAATACAATTAATGTTAGGTTTACAAAGCAAAATAAAAATTTCATAGTACTTCACTTTTCATTAAATTACCAGCAAAGTCAAACCCTATTATCATATACAGTAGTTCTCAAAATTACATTGAAAATGGCAAAGTTCTCAAATCTTTGTCTCTTAGGGCTGGTAGATATTTCTACCCTGTATCATCACAGACACCACATGATTTCATTAATGCCACAGACCTGTGGCATATTCAGTTCCAAACTCATCCCTAATCCTAGACCCTTGTGATTCTCCATTCCCATGAAAGGACCTAGTGCAACACATTCAACCCTATCCAAAGTGCCACTACTAAGACAATGGAAATCCTAGGTGCTAATGGCAGAGAGTGAGCTAGGGTCAATGAGTAGTGGTTGAGAAAAGGAAGAGATTCTTCCCCTTTTTCATCAATTTTTCTCCAGACTCTTATACAATTACTTTTAATAATAGCCAATAGGGCAAGATAAAGGGAGTGAGGTGAGAGATTAGAAGACCCAGAAGGGATAGTCAAGTTATTCATAAGACACTCTTTTCTATATCAGGGTTTTGATCAAACCTGACCATTTTAACAATAGCCAGCAAAGTTGGCCAAGAAATAATTAAATTTTCCTTGCTACTTAGAGGGTAGGTAAGAAGGTGTTTTATGTACTGAGAGGTCTGTGATGCAATTCTTATCTTCCTGTCCATTTGCTCTCCAGATGTGTGATGATTTTAAGGCTTTTTGAAAGAGCAAAGAAACCAGTGGCTAATTATATAGTTTGTAGCCACCATAAAAAATACTATGCTAGAACCAGTCTTCTACTACCTCCAAATGCTACTAAAAGAACACCAGAGTTGCACTATTTAAGTACAAGTGGGTTAGAGACACAGTCATTTCCATTTGGCAGTGTTGAAAGGCAATTCTCCATAGTGTTTCTACACATCTTCTATCAGTTTTTGTTCCAGTTGAGTGTTTCAAAGGTACGTGTATGGCAAACAGGCTTGGAAGATAGAGTGTCTCCTTTGGGACAAAGGTTGGTCAGGTTTGCATACAAAGCATTATAAAGTGTTAGGGTTTTCTACGCACAGGGTTCCTCAGTTATGCAGCAAACCCATTGCATGCACATCATCCACCTGGGCTGTTACTCATCCACCCCGTGGGACTTGGGAGGCAGGGGGAATCAATGTGACCCTGAAGCTCAAGCTGCCTGCTATGCCACGAATAAGAAAGCCCTTTGTCTCTGACCCAAGAGCCTTGTGCTTTCTGCCAGCACACATGAAACTGTGCCAGAGTAAACTGTAAGCTTGCTAGTAGGGTAAAATCTCAGACCCTCAGACTCTTCATAGGTCCTCACAAATAGCAAGGTTGATAGTTTCTACAGATCCTCCAATCCACCCCATCCCACCCCTAGGGAAAAATATAGTGCCATGTTTTGTGCCAGAATAGATATTTCTGGTGCTGAAAGGAAAATAAATAGCCAGCTGGAAGAGAACTTCTCCAAGACCTGTAGACAGCTATATCATTTTTGATATTCTAACAATTTCCTTCATTTTGCATCACACTAACTTACAGACTGCTTACAAAGTTGATAATTCAAATAATATAGAAATAGAAAACTATTTCTTAAAACTCACAGTTTTAAAAAGAAAACAGCAATGACATTGAAAATCGGGCATTATTTTTCCACACTAATTTACAGACCACCTAGAAAATTTAAACAGTAAGTTCAATTATTTTCCAGACAGTAGGTTTTTGCTGATCTTTCGAGGAGATAAAGGGTAACTTTTATAATTCTCTGAAGTAAGGAAAAATTCTCCCGACATTTGGCTTATTACTACTCAGCTGTGCCATTCAGTTGGAGCACAAACTCGATGTTGTTCCAAAAGATAGCTATTTACCCTCAAGTTCTAAGCATATGAATTTAACAGATTTACCATATATATATTGTACCAACAGTTCTCCTTGGGTAATTAATGCTCTGCAACATTTAATTCTGCATTACGTAAATATCAATAGAGTGAAAAATAAAACGAGATGCAAATTTTATGCTCATTGCAATGTGCAAATTAGGCCATAGAAAAATTCCTGGCTGGATTCAGAGTTTTCTTGCGCCAGCTAGAGCCTCAAAAAAATGTTAAATTATTTTTTGCCAATTCAACAGAGGTAAAAAATGATCACATAAAAACCAGACTAAACAGAAACAAGTCAATGACGGTGCTATACATAAAGCTTTATAGAAATGAAGGACTGTAAAAACACTTCAAAATGTCAGAAATTCATTTAGAAATTTATAGTATCCTGGTATAAATTTGCTTTTGTGTAAATTTAGTCCAAAATTCTCATTATTACAACAATATCTATCTTCTCAATTTCTAGAACTATATCTATAATGTTAATTTGCAGAGTACAAGCAGTCTGCCAGTACTGTGTCCCAAAGGCAGCCTACTTGATTAAGTGTTTGAAGAAGATGTCTTAGAAGGACAAAACTGTACACAAAAACAATCAATCCTGCACAAAACCAGTTTTCATAATCATTTTCAGACATGCACAAATCAGAGATGTATTTGTGTTAGCTAACCACTACTAATGAGGCTTGGGCAGAGAATTCAGACTTCAATATTTAACTGAAATTTCGAAGTTCAGCATCTGAGTTAGGGTAATAGCATGGTTTGGAAAGCTAAGACAAAGCATTTTTACATTTTATAGATTCTGTATTAACACTCATGGTTGGATAGTATGACCATGCATGATACCCTTTAGACTACAGCAAAACCAAAACACTAACAAATAGGGAAACGGACTTTGGCCCAGTGGTTAGGGCGTCCGTCTACCATATGGGAGGTCCGCGGTTCAAACCCCGGGCCTCCTCGACCGGTGTGGAGCTGGCCATGCGCAGTGCTGATGCGCGCAAGGAGTGCCGTGCCACGCAAGGGTGTCCCCTGCGTGGGGGAGCCCCCACACGCAAGGAGTGCGCCGTGAGGAAAGCCGCCCAGCGTGAAAAGAAAGTGCAGCCTGCCCAGGAATGGCGCCGCCCACACTTCCCGTGCGGCTGACGACAACAGAAGCGGACAAAGAAACAAAAGCAGACAAAGAAACAAGACGCAACAAATAGACACCAAGAACAGACAACCAGGGGAGGAGGGGAAATTAAATAAATAAATAAATCTTTAAAAAAAAAAAAAAAAAACACTAACAAATAGAAAACATCCTGGCTAATGAAGAAAATTTTAAATATATTTTGGCTATTTTTTAAGGATAAAGTCACTTTATCTGTAAGAACATCATTGCTTTATTTATTTAAATAGCAGAAAAACAGACAATATGACTGTCATCTATCCATTCTTTTTCCCCTCTTACATCAGGTGATTTTTAATATGTTAGAGAAACTAATGTTCTATGAAACATAAAAAAGAGACAGAAATAAAATAGGTGCTGCCGTAGGAGTCAAAATCTGCTTCCAGGCATCGGTTGCTCCTTTGACATGGCAAAAATTTGCCATTGATTCCAGCTGGGACCTTCATACAGTGATATGAAGAACACCCAAATGACTGAAGCAGGCAGAGTGGAGTGTTTGTCTAGCACCAGTATACTTGGTACCTACCCAAACTGTTTTGCCAGTATCATAATTTCACCTCTTTAGCAGAGAAGCCAAATGCTCTATGACAGGCTACAACTGTCGGCCACATCCATTTCATAATGAACAAGAATAATCACTGCCTTCTGAACAGAAAGAATATTGCCACTGTAAAATTTCTGATTAATCATAGGCACAACTTCTATGGACAAGTTATCCAGAAACCTTTTGGGTCATCTTAGATTCTTGTGGGTCAGGTAAATATTTATAGTCAAGAATGAAAGATAGCTGGTCTCCAGTTGTGGAAAAATACTCAATTATTTTAAAATAAAAAGTTAAAAAAATACTCAACAGTTATTCAAATCCTAGCTAGAAAAAAAAGCATGGAGGTTGGCAAGCAGAGGTCTCTCTTCAGAAAAAAAAATGTTGAAAGACATCTTTATCTAAAAATAAACAGATCTCACAACAATTTCATAAAAAGTCAACAGCACAGAGATATTTCACAGACATCAATGTTCTGTTGAAATGAATAGACAAGTTTTTAAATAAATTTCAAAACAAATCATAAAAGTTCCTGTGGGAAATACCAGTGGGAAAACACAAAAATAACAGTCCATCAAAAGGCTCATAAAACTGATAAAAAGCCAATCACACACACACACACACAAATTTTGTTCAGGCTAAGTCATTTATTAGAACTACCTATCTCACAGAGTGAGTTCACAGAATCATGAACCACCACTGAGCAAAATATTTGTTTGAAGCCATCAAGCCAGGAAACACATGTAATAACTAGTTGGATCCTTGGAAGCAAAAGGTATAAATATGGGAAAGGGACAGGAATAAAAAAACACCCCAGGTTGTTCTTTGATGTGTGTTTTAAAATTCAGGATATATATGTTGTCTGTAGTTTTCATAAGCCAAATTATAGCTTTACCAAGCAACATAATATACAATACATAACACCTTTCACCAGTGTGGAAAACCTAACTTTCGAATTCTATGATACATTTTTATATGGAAGAAGTACTACATACGGTATCTAACATTGCTCATTATCTTTGGAAACTGTTCTTAAAAAGTAAGTCAACTGCAATAAATAGCTAGATAGCCTACTGCCTATATTGTCTTTAATAAGATTGAAATCACTCTGGAGATTTAAATATATATATGAATATGTACGTGAAGATATAGTCATACACACACACATATATATATACCCTTTAGGGGGTATTGTCTTCTGAAGATAAATATACATACATGTGTGTTTGTCTGCATTTTTTATTTATTTGAGATTTAACATGGACCCACACTATAAAGAGATCCATTAGGTGAGTAGCATTATTTAGTAGCAACAGAGATATGGAATAGGGTAAAGGAGGTAGAAGACTGGGTCCTCCACTGTAGAAATTCTTCAAGCATTGGAACTGGTAGCAATCATGTAGCTGGGTAGAAGAGGCATAATTTTTATCACTCCCTCACTCCCAGGCTGGCATTGTAGATGCCATAAAGAGCATTAGCAATGTCTTCCTAAAGTTAAAGGGGATATAGGATCTTATTTTGAAAGTAGTTCATACTAAGTGTAACTATTCTAAAGGATTCTAAACTATACCCATTCACCACAAAGGAGAGAAAAGTGGAAATAAAACTCTATATCATCCAAGATCATCCAAGTACATATGCTCACTTTTTGTCTGCTAGTGTATTAGGTATGGTATATAAAGATGAATAAAAGAAGTATGCTCACTGTTTAATGGAGACAGACAATTAAATTTAATTACAATACAACCTAAGTGCTAGAATAGATCTATGAGAATAAAAGGGAAGGACATTCTGTCAAGAAGGGTGTGGGTGGGAAGACTCTCTGGGGAGGCTACTCTACAGTTGAATCTACAAGCTGAGTGGATAGATATGAAAAGAGCCTTCAAGGCTTTAACAGAGGGAAAGGAACAGGATCAAAAGAGAATAAGATGGTTAGGGAAAAAAAAGACAAATTTCCTAAGTATTTATTCACTGGCAATTAAGGTAAAGACAGAATAAGACAAACATTGGGTACCATTCTATGTATTTTGGTCTTTAGTTATAGCTGGTTAAAAAATCACTGGAGAATTTTAAGCAAGGGGAAATAAAACGATATTTTATACACTTTGGTGGAATATATGGAGATGACAATGGTTGACTACTTAAGGGGCAGATAAAATTAAAAATATGGCAGTTATGAATAAGAAAAAATATGAAAGCTGATGACTTTTATGTCAGTGAGCTCTGCCTCCAGAAATCCCTCAGCTGGTAAACTTACTGAGTGGGAAAAAAGTGAAAGTTGTTTTTTTGAGTGTTCTTATACGGGAACCAGAGAAAGCCCAGTCAACAGAATGAAGAATGGAATGCACAGAGACCCCTTAAGTGAATATTGCAATAGTCTACATCTTGAGGGCTATAGATGGGAAATGGGGAGACAAGACAAATTTGAAATTAAAAAGAAAAAACAAAAGAGACCTATGTGAACACTTAGAAATAGAGGTTGGAAATGAGAGGACTTACAGTTTTCTGCTTAAGTAATGAGGTAGATGTTAGTGTCACTAACTGAACTAAGGAATGCAGGAGGACTGCATTTAGAGGGCAAACTGTTGGCCTTTCAGGATCTCAAATTCATTTCCACATCCACAAAGTGAGGAAATTATCCTAGTGAGTCCTAACATCCATAGCAGTATTGGCCACCTTTGAAAATAAGAATTATTCTAAAACATTTCACATTCAACTAATGGATCTTACTCTCCCAGCTCTCCTGGACCATCAATATGCCTGCTATCTTTCACTGCCAGAGTTGTAAATAAATTCAGTAAAAAAAGAAACCACCTGAATAAGAATAACGAAACCCAGTTCAAAACTGTCAGGAGTGCCACACATACTCTTCTAAGAGGGAGGTTATACCACAGACCTTTTCAATTATATTCCTTATCATTATGAGAAGGGAAAAATATTCCCACTTTTACCCATGCATCTGTATTCTTATATATAAAGAATCATTTTTTTTAAATTAAATATATAGCTGGGATCATAGAAAACTATATATATTTGGAGGTGTTACAGTTGGGTAGATTAACATGCAGTGAAAGATGATACTGACTGCTTCTGATTCAGCAAGATGGCAAAGTAGGACATTTTAGGAAGTCATTCCTCCACAGAATCTTTAAACAACTACCAAAAACTAACTGGCAGTACCATCTTCCTCAAAACTCCAGAAAAATTTAAAGGGTTACACTAACTGAACAAGATTTATATCCAGTCAACAGAGTTTTAAAAACAGCAGAAGTTAATTGCACTCTTGCTGGCCCTTCCTCCAATTCCTCCTTGGCTCAGTGTAGAGCCAGCCTGCACTCCCATTGTGGGTTCCTGGCCCTTTTTTCAGAGGGAGTAGAGTAACCCTTGTCACAGACTAGGGTGCCCGTGTGTCAGTGCTAATCTATCAGGTGGCAGCATGAAAGACTGAATCAGAAAACTTGTCTCTAGCTTGCATTCTGAGAACTTGCCCCACAGGCAGAAGCAGCTTGCTGATAACCAAAACAGTGTTAGAAACAATTAAGTCAAAGTGGTTTGGTACAAAAGGCTACCTGCAGAAAGTCATACAATGTAGCATCCAGGACATGAGAAAGTTTACTTCATAAAGCATAAAGAAGGTATTCAAATTCTTATAACCAGGGGAATTCCTAAGACCATGAACAAGCACAAGCCTAGCACAAGACAACGGTGCAGAGAAGTCTGAGAAGACCCTGTACCTCACATTCACATCAGTCAATCTTCTTGATAGGAGGGCTAAACTCTGAAAGAGAGCACCAGCCAACTCAGAGCCGATATGCAAAGACTGTGAAAGATGTTTTCTAGTTTCACTTGTTTGTCTTGTTATCACTAGTTGGATGCAAACATAAGGAACAAAGAGCTCAGGGACTAAGTCCCAAAGTTAAGACTTTAAATTATAAAATGTACAGTGTGCAACAAAAGATTACAAGATAAAGAAACAGGAAAAGATGGTCCATCCAAGGGAACAAAATAAAAATTTAGAAATCATCAATGAAGAAGACTAGTTTGGACCTAAGAGACAAAAGTTTAAGAAAAATAATCCTCAAAATGTTCAAGGAGATGAAAGGAAAACAGAGTAAGAATGAAAGAATATCAGAAAAACAATGAATGAACAATATGAGAATTTCAATAAAGAGGTAGAACTTTAAAAAAGGAACCAAATAGAAATAGTGGTGATGAACAAATTAACAGCAGATGGATCTGGCAGAATAAAAGAATCAGTGATCTTCAACAGAAGACAATTAAAACAATTAAGGCCTAGGAGAAGAAATTGAATTTTAAAAAAGTGAGCAGAACCTAGGAGACCTGTGGTACACCACCAATTTTACCTTTACAGGCATTATGGAGGTCCCAGAAGGAAAAGAAAGAAAGAGAGAAGAAATATTCAAAGAAAGAATGGCAGAAAATTTCCCAAACTTAATTCAAGATATGACTATAAGCATTCATTCAACAAGCTCAATGAACCCCAAACAGAATAATGTCAAAGAGAACCATGCCCAGATACATAATAATCAAACTGGAAAATGCCAAGGACAAAGAGCTCTAAAAGCTATGAGACAGAAGAGGATTATGGGGAGTTGGCAGAATAGGAAGCTCCAGGAATCTGTCCCTCTACCAAAACAACAATTGAACGGGCAGGAACTGTATGAATCAACTATTTTGATTCTAGTGAAACAGTGCAATACCCAGGGAGGAGTGTTTGGGGGTGGGGAAAAAACTGCAGCAAATACCAGTGGGTTCCATCCTCCCCACAGTGATACCATGCCCCATTCCCCAGCCTCATGGTGGGCAGCAGTGAGGACCGCAGCTCAGGCTCCTGGCTCAGCTTGCTGGTGCCAGGATGAGAAATAACAACGTAGTCCAACACACTCTGGGGGGAGAGTTGTGACCTAATCACTAATTACTGCTTATGATCAGCTACCTCAGTTGGCTAGGCACTCTCTGAAGGCAACCATTCTTCCAGCCCCATCTGGTAAATGTGGCAGAGGAATCTTAAAGACAGTAATCTTCCCCAAAACTATGGAAAACAGTTAAAGGACTATATTACCTGGAAAAGTGCTGAATCCAGAAAATGGAGCTTCAAAAGCCAAAGAAGAAGCATCTGGGTATGGTGAGGAGTGGGGAGTTAATGCTTCATTGGTACAGAGTTTCTGTTTGGGATGATGGAAAATTCTTGGTAATGGATAGTGGTAATGGTAGCACAAACTGTCAATGTAATTAACACTGCTGAATTAGATATTTTAATGTGATTAAATAGGAAATTTTAGGGTATATATATGTATGCTACTAGAATAAATTTTAAAAAACACAGTACTGTACAACACAAACAGTGAACCTTATCAATCATAACAAAGATACCACACTAATACAATGTGTTAATAATAGGAAAAACTGTATAGGGGATATATGGGAACTTCTGCATGAGTTTTCTGTAAACTTACACATCTCTCTTTAAAAAAGATTTTTAAAAAGATGCTGCTGATTAAATTTAGCCTAAGTTCATGGATATAAAAAAAAACTATGGCAGGAAACTATTAATTGCTTTAGAACTCCTATTTTCATAAACATGTAGATACTCAGGTTGATCGCCAACTTACATGCATTTCATAAACAAAATTCTTTTACTAAATAATCCTAACATCATAAATTTTTGAATGGTTATTTTACCAAAGTAATATGAAGGAAAATATATAATATGATGTGTTCTAATGGGGCTTATTTTAAATCTTTAATTAGCAATGCTTTGATAGTAATGAATTTTATTGTTTTTTAAATAAGGCATTTAGGATTTGACATAATGCTCATAATCTACAAGAAACTTTAAATAGGTATTTTAACAAACATAAATCATAAATACAAATGAACAAAACTCATTTGGCTGTCATATATTTGGGTTACCAAAACTGATATCAAGCATCCTCGTGACAAAAGTTTTGTCCAACTGATTGTTTTATTTCATAAGAAACATAATAGCTTCAGAGTTTTCTTCAGTAAACAATAGGTGATATCTGGTTCAATGCTTTTTCAGCACAAAATTACACCGAAGAAAGGCCAATGTAATGGGTTTGACCTATTATTTTTACCTATTTCTTTCCAATTTCCACAACCTATTGTACCATCAAGTATCTCTAATGCAGGGTAATTCATTTCTGACTCTCCACAACTGACCACTAAACACATCAAATTCATTCGCTACCTTTGATAACCCCCATCTGCTTTAACAACTTCTCCTTACATTTAGATTATGCTCTTATTTAGACAGAGTATATTGTGCTCTAAATCTTCTGATCTTCAAAGAACATGTTTACAAGCTTCAAGTGCGGTTTGAAAATGAGAGAATGGAAAAACCTTTAAAAGTGCTGCTTCAGCAGACGCCTTTCATTCAGTCTATTTATAAGAAACTACCAGATAAAACCTTTGGTCTCACATCGCTATCCTCAGTGAGATCACATATATAAATAGCATAGCAACAGTATCTGTTTTATATGCCATATAATTGTATGCATTATCAGGTTTAAATCCTTTTAACTCTCATAAAAAGGTGAACACTACTAATATATTTCCACCTAAGGAACCTTTTCATTTAGGTATCATACTGAAGACAGAAATCACAGTATAAAATGGCACTTATATACCAACCATATATGTTCCCATACAAAAATAAAAATTTTCAGATTTTAGGATTAAGAAATTAAGATTACTTATTTAGGCTGTCTCTGATACCCAAATTTTGTTCAACTGACAGAATAATCATACTTCACTGTTTAAGTAAATTTGAATTAAACATGTAATATGCATAACTAGGAAGTCTTTGTCATAATAAAACTTCCTTTTTTGCTTGCTCCATTTCAAGGCCCATTACAGGATAACGGACTAGTGCTTTGAAACTATGTTCCATGTGATATAGGCTATCCCTCTGTTCATTCCCAAGAAGCTATAGAACCTATCTGTGTCGAATTGTATCGTGTTTCTCTTCATATACCCCAACCCCTGTATCCTCTGCACTAGGCAATTTATTATTAAATTTTGTCAAAATACCTATGCACATCGCTTAGAAAGCAAGTGGCTCAGAAGGGCCCCTAATAAAAGGAAGAGGCCCCTGCTCTACACTCTGTGAATTCTTTAACCTTTACCATATCCCTGCGACCCTTCAGCTTCTCTCAGCTGTTACAGAAATCTGTAAAATGGGAATAATAATAGTACAAGTAGCTCATGGTGAGGTTTAAATGATTTTTTTAATGTGCAAAGTACTTGGAACAGTGTCAGGAACATAGTAAACTGTATGCAAGTGTAATCTGTGAAAATGATAACTTTTAAAAATCAGGACCAACAATATCAAGTCCTACTACAGTTATATTGTATCTGATGACTATAGTTACTACAGGTCAACTCCAGAAGCTGAACTCTAGTACAATGTGCTTAACTTAAGGGCATGGAAGTTGCTTACTTCTCTCATCAACAAATATTTACCAGTCACCTATTATGGGCTAACCACTTTTCTAAAGTGTTGGGAATACAGTGGTGAACCAGACCAATATAGTGCTTACAAATAAATAACATAATTTTAAATAGGGATTGGTGTGATGGCTCCAAAGTCATGCCATCTAGCTTTTTAGGGAAAATATTCAAAGAATCATTGTTTTCTTTACAGCCCATGATTGCTCAAAATTATGCTACCTTTCAGGGTGCTTTATATTTCTATAATATGTCTCTATATATTTTTCCTTTATTATTCTTGTTGGGAGAAAGATTAATATCATTCAACTTATTTTTCATTCTATTGATTGAAATCCTTTCTATTCTTCTGGAAGCCCACTAATCTCCTAATCTAATTTGGTTTAGTTATTTCATGCATGGAACATGATTTCTTGTAAAACTTTTTTATTTCCTAGTTACAAATTTATTTTTGCATGTGTGGGTTTTTAAAGCTTTATTTCTTTATCTGATTCTCATTTTTTTCACTGTCAATTTCACTCTTTATTATATCAGCTCCATTTTTTTCCCAGACACTTCCCTCTTGAAGTCTTCTTTTCTCCTTTCTTATCTGGTCTCCCTATGTTTGCTACAGAAATGTTATCTTGTGACTTTCCTTTACTATTCTCTTGGATATCCTGTTTTTTTGTAGCCCATAACTTTGTCTTAATTCTTACCCTCATTTTGATGCTGTGCATATTCAATTAACTTCCTAAAAATAGGTACATGTCTGAAAATGACTTTATTTTGGTCTTCTTACTGATAATTTATTAAGACAGAATTCTTGACTGAAAATCCTTATTTCAGATTTGGAAGTCAGTGTTCCATTGCCTTCCAAAATTCAGTGTGCCGATAAGCAGTTAGAAGCAAATTGAAATTTTTTTTAAGGGATAAATTTATTTCTCTCTGGTTAGTTTGGTGTTCTGTAGTTTCAAAATAGTATTCTCAGACCTGTGTATTTTCAGTTTGAAAATATGTGATACTCTTTATTCTAGGAAACTTTCTTATATTATTTAAAGATTTATTCCCATCATGTTTTCAGTTACTAATACCTGGAAACCCTATTAATAGAATATTGGGAATATTAGATTGATTTCTATCCCTCTTATTTTTCTATCATGTTTCCAGACTCTTTTTGTTTTATATTCTGGCAGGTTTCCTTAAATTTTACTTCTAAATATTCTACTGTATTTTGTATATCCACAATAACATATATATATATATTAATTTCAGGAATTCTTTCTCATTCTCTGATTCTTGGCTTTTTATGGCATCTTATCTTTGTTTGATGGATGTGATATCTCAAATCTCTCTGAGGACAGCAATTACCACTTTTTCATGTGTGTGTTTTCTCAATCCTAAATTATCTGCTTCCTTTAGGGTCAGTTTTCTTGGTCTTTATTCATAATGTTAAAGATAGTTAAGCTTAGCTATCTTGTGTTTCTTTTTTATTCATTCATAATAATAACGGAGTCTGTTTTTATGGATGGGCCTTGTCAACCGACAAGTTCCATTTTAGTGTGAGCAAGCGAGGAGCTGACCATTGTGCAATCCTCCCCAAGAGCCACATGTGGAAAGCTTCACTCTGTGGCATTACCACTTCCATGAGTTTTATTGGTTCTCCACAAGAACTGTGTTCAATTTATTTTTAAGCCTCTTCTCTATTTCTTCTCTTCCTAGTAGTGAATGCAGGTGAAAAGGTTGGACTGGGGTGTGAAGATATCAGTTATTCCATTTAATGATTCCTGTTTGTATCTGCATTTTTTATTCCCAACACTCTCTTCTTAGACTACAGTCTTGATGGGATTCTTTAGGTCAAATCGCTGCAGTCTTCTCTACTGTGATCACCTATCAGCCCTCTTCCAGTATATTCTACCATCCTGTAATTTGTGTAACTCTTTTATGCACTTGTGGCACCCATCCTGTTTTCTTCACTTGTATCTAATTATGCAATTTATTATC
This sequence comes from Dasypus novemcinctus, assembly GCF_030445035.2. Taxonomy (NCBI): domain Eukaryota; kingdom Metazoa; phylum Chordata; class Mammalia; order Cingulata; family Dasypodidae; genus Dasypus; species Dasypus novemcinctus. The sequence goes on from NC_080687.1 coordinate 38,646,840, forward strand.
CCTTTTGTTTTGTATTAATAAATTCTTGGGAATTTATTCAAGAAAAAATAGCATATGTTCAGTCTGCCAGTTTGTACTAGGAACTCTGTCTTTGTTACTCTATAAGGGAAAATAATTTCAGCATTAGCAAGAAAACACAGAGAGGCAACATCACCCTACAGAATGCTACAGAATAAGTGGAGCATATCAATATATCGGCATACAAATAAATCAGCCCCAGGCCTTTTAAAAATTGTTCCAATTCACCATACCCATGAGGAAATTCTATCCTGTTTTTGACAGATTTTATCTACCCCCCAAAATCAAAAGAGAAGCTTACTCTTGACCCAGATTGACTGGCATGGATTTACAGCATAATGGAATTTCTCCCCTTTGCAGAATCCCCTAATTAAGTTGTCATAATGGCAGCTCTAACTCTGGGTAACCACATACCTCTGTAACCTCTACCTGTGATGGTTAGGCTATTGTATCAACTTGGCCAGGTAATTGTGCCCAGTTGTTTGTCAAGAAAGCACTGGGCTAACTCTAATACAAGGGCATTTATGGACTTTAGTCACCATTGACTTTACTACAGTGGTAAATCATAGACAGCTTGTTATAATTACATCAGTCAGGGAGATTGCCATCATTAAGAGTGACATTTAACCCCATCAGTTGAATGCCTTGAAAGAGGAAGTGATTTCGGCATTGGAAAAGAATTTCCCAGCTCATCTTTGGACAGCCAACATCCTCCAGAACTCATCAAGAACCTTCACTGGACTTTCATTGCAGCCCCTGGTTGCAGCCTGCCTGTGGAACCTGGCATGTGCCTTGTGCATCCCCACAGTGGTGTGAGAGACTCTTAAAGAATTACGTACTACTGACAGAAATCTCTTGTTGATTCTGTTTGCCTAGAGAACCCTGACTAATACACTATCCATGTATCTAATTTAGGGCTAACAGTTACAATGTGCTACTATGTGCCAGACATAATTCCAAACACTCAATGTATACTAACAATTCAGTCCTCATTGAATCCTATGAGGTGAGGATTCTTATTATTCCCAGTTAACAGTTGACAGGAAATCAAGGGGGCATGGAAGGATTAGTACCTTATCCCTAGCCACAGAAATGTCTGGTGTCAGGCATGCAGTCTGGTCCTAGTCTATACCCTCATCCCCTACACAAACTCTCTCCTCACTGTGATTTACAACTAATTTTTTGAATTGTTTTAAAAGCCACTAAATATACGTCCATTTGAAATTGTAGCTACCATTCTGTTTCCACAGGACAAACAGAACCACATATTATGCTTAAAATGAATCTTGCAATAGAGTATCATAAGAGGATATTTGAAAAATTAACAAGACGGATAAGGTAGAGGAAATGGACAAATTCCTAGAAACACACAAGCAGCCTACATTGATAAAATAAGAAATTGATGAACTTAAAAGACTAATCACAAGTAAAGAGAATCAGTCCTCAAAAACCTCCCAACTAAGAAGAGCCCAGGACCAGATGGTTTCACAGGTGAATTCTACCAAATATTCCAGAAAGAACTAACACCAATCCTGCTTAAACTCTACCAAAAAAGAGAAGTAGAAGGAACACTGCCTAACTCATTCTATGATGCCATCACCAAAGTCAAACAAAGATGCCACAAGAAAGGAAATTACAGACCAATCTCATTAATGAATCCAGATGCTAAAATCCTCAACAAAATACTTGCTAATCATATTCTATAACAAATCAAATGAATTATACAACATGACCAAGTGGGGTTCATCCCAGGTAAAAATGGATGGCTCAACATAAGAAAATCAATGTAATACACCACATAAACAGATCGAAAGAAAAAATCACATGATCCTCTCTATAGATACAGAAAAAGCATTAAAAAAAAACAAAACAGCAGCCTTTCCTGATAAAAACACTGCAAAAGGTAGGAATAGAAGGAAACTTACTGAACATGATAAAGGATATACATGAAAAACAGACAGCTAATGTCATATCCAATGGTGAAATTCTAAATCTTTCCCTCTAAGATCGGGAACAAGACAAGGATGCCCACTATCACCACTGCTATTTAGCATTGTGTTAGAAGTACTTGCTTGAGAACTTAGGCAAGGAAAAGATACAAAAGGTATCCAAATTGATAAGGAAGAAGTAAAAATTTCACTATTTTCAAACATGATCCTATACATAGAAAGCCCTGAGAAATCTACAACAAAACTTCTAGAACTTTAATGAGTTCAGTAAAGTCACAGGTTATAAAACTAATGCACAAAAATCAGTAGCATTTCTGTACACCAATAATGAGCAATCTGAGGAGGAAATCAAGGAAAAAACAATATTTACAATAGTAACTAAAAAAAAACAAATACCTAGGAATAAAATTTTTTTCTTCTTTATCTTCTTTTAAATGTTACATTCAAAAAATATGAGGTCCCCATATGCCCCCCCACCCCACCCATGCCATCCCTTCCACATCAACAAACTCTTCCATCATTGTGGCGCATTCACTGCACCCAGCGAATACATTCTGGAGAACCACTGCAGCACATGGACAGTGGTCCACATTGTAGTCCACACTCTCCCCCAGTCCACCCACTGTGCTATGACAGGACATACAACATCCAGCATCCATCCCTGCAGCACCACCTAGGACAACTCCAAATCCTGAAAATGCCCCCACACCATATCTCTTCTTCCCTCTCCTGACCATCAGCAGCCACCGTGGCCACCCTCTCCACATCACTACTATAATTTCTTCCCTTACTAATCACAATAGTTCTCCAGCAGAACACCAATAAATCCACTCTAATCCATACTCTATTCCTCCATCTTGTGGACCTGGGATGGCTATGTCCAGTCCCCCTCTACATCAAGAGGCAGTTTAGTTTCCACATGGATGATGGATGCAATTCTCCTGCTTGCAGTTGTAGGCACTCTTGGCTCCCTGGTGTGGTGGTTGACCCTCTTCACCTCCCTGTCAGCTGGCCAGGGTGAGTCCAAGAAACCAGAGGGTATGAGCTGCAAGTCTGCTGAGGCCCAGGGCCTGGCCGTCACATGGACAGTTCACAGATTCAGGTCTCCTGAGTATATACCAACCCAAATGCCAACCACAGGTCCAGTAAAAGTAACGGAAGAGGCATGTGTAGAAAGGTTATATCTGAGTCCAACTCCATCACACTCAGGAACACGAACTCCAAAGTAGGGCCAAGTGACATGGCCCTGAACTCCAGAGCCATCTGCCTTGACCATAGAACCTGTGGGTCTCTGCAGCCCTCAGGAGAACCAGCACCTGGGTTTCCATCTACCTTGGCTCTCTCCAGTACCCTGCTGAGGCATGCATAAGCATCACCCCCTGATGACCTCCTGTCTCTTTTTTGGAGACTTTTAGCCATATAAGCTCACTTTTCCTTTCCATTTCCCCCTTTTTATCCAAAGTCAAAAAGCAGTTTTTAACACCTGATATTACATGTAGAATGAGATATTCTGCTGGTCTGAGTTGACCTCTTTGTTCATGGTCTTTTTGTAGTTACAGCATCAGCTGGTGCTTGGTAGTAATCCCTCAATGCCAGGGAAGCTCTTCCCTGGGAGTCATGTCCCAAGCTGGGGGGAAAGCAACACATCTACATGCTGAATTTGGCTTAGATGATGGCCACATTTGAACAACCTGGAGGCTCTCAGGAGGTAACTCTTAGGTACCCGCAGTTATAGGCCTAGTTCATATTTCAGGCACACAGGCTCATAATCAGAGCCATCAGTATCAAGGGCTCATCATTGGACCATCCATCTTTATTGGTCTTTGCCATTGCACTTGGGGGATTGTTGTTGTTCCATTGAGGAGTGTGATAGAGCTCCCCTGGTCAGCAATTCAGCTCTCTCTCATCTGTCATTTCCAACTGAAACCACTATGAAAATATCCAAACCTTTCTATGTATCCTGTATGCATGCCCTGGAAAACTCCCTCCCAACCGTGTGCCCCCCACCAATGACACCACACACAAGTGCTCCTCCCCTGCCATAGTTGAGCCTCTCTGTAGTCCAAAACTTCTTCAAAAAGGTAGCCCAATATATTGCCAGGTTCCATTAATAGAAAAATGGGATATAGTGATGGGTTTAAAGGTTAGATACAGAATACATAGAAATTTAGAAAAATTAAATAAAGAAAAAATAAATTAGGGTATCAAAGAAATGAAAACATGAAAAAGCTTTGTTTTTGACATTTTGCCTTTCATCACTGCTACAGGTGTTACCCTGTATGTCAGTGGCAAGGCAATTTCTTCCATTTCTTCCTCAGTGTCTACCTCCTTTCTTTCTTTTTTTTTTTTTTTTTTTTTCCTGATTATTAAGTTTCTCTTGACATAAGTTTTAGGTCACAGTAATTCACATATACAATATATGGTACTCCCACATATCCAACATCAAACCCTTTGTCCGTTCCCCAATAGTGATCTTTTTACATGTTCACATTTTATTTGCTGCAGCTATTGTACAGATACTGAAATGATCGCTTTCAAACATGGTTCCATTTTGGTTTACATCATGGTTTATATTTTAGACTATACAATTTTCTAAAATTTTAGTTATCTTATGTTTTGCATCATGGTTTACATTTTAGCCTATAGACTTTTACACATTTTTGGTGTAATTTAACATGCCTAGGAATAAATTTAACTAAAGATGTAAATGACTTACACACAGAAAACTACACAGCAGTGTCAAGGGAAATCAAAGAAGACTTAAATAAATGAAAGAATATTTCCTGTTCATGGATAGAAAGACTAAACATCATTAAGATGTCTTTCCTACCCAAACTGACCTATAGATTTAATGCAATACCAATAAAAATCAACACAGCACTTTTTACTGAGTTGGAAAAACTATCTATGAAATTTATTTGGAAAGGCAAGAGGCCCAGAATAGCTAAAAACATGTTGAAAAAGAAAAATGAAATTGGAGGAATCACATTACCTGACTTTAAAACATACTATAAAGCTACAGTGATCAAAAACACATGGTGGGGAAGTGGACTTGGCCCAGTGGTTAGGGCGTCCGTCTACCACATGGGAGGTCTGCAGTTCAAACACCAGGCCTCCTTGACCCGTGTGGAGCTGGCCCACGTGCAGTGCTGATATGCGCAAGGAGTGCCATGCCACGCAGGGGTGTCCCTGCGTAGGAGTGTCCCACGCGCAAGGAGTGCACCCTATAAGGAGAGCTGCCCAGCGTGAAAGAAAGTGCAGCCTGCCCAGGAATGGCACCGCACACACAGAGAGCTGATGCAGCAAGATGATGCAACAAAAAGAAACACTGATTCCCGTGCCACTGACAACAACAGAAGCAGACAAAAAGAACACACAGCAAATAGACACAGAGAACAGACAACTGTGGGGGGGAAGGGGAGAGAAATAAAATAAATAAATAAATCTTTTTTAAAAAAACCGCATGGTGGGTGCTGTGCCACATAGGGGTGCCCCCGCGTGGGGGGGCCCCATGCACAAGGAGTGTGCCCTGCAAGGAGAGCCACCCCACGTGAAAAAAGTGCAGCCCACCCAGGAGTGGGGCTGTACACATGGAGAGCTGACACAGCAAGATGACACAACAAAAAACAGATGCGGTTTCCCAGTGCTGCAGAGGGTGCAAGTGGACACAGAAGAACACACAGTGTATGGACAAAGAGAGCAGACAACAGAGGTGGGGGTGGGGAGGGGAGAGAAATAAATAAAATAAATCTTTAAAAACAAAACAAAACTGCATGGTATTGGCACAAGGATAGACATACCGACCAATAAATTGAGTGTTCTGATGCAGATCCTCCCATATACAGTCAACTGATATTTGTCAAGGCCACCAAGACAACTCAACTGGAAGAGAATGGCCTCTAAACAAATGGTGCTTTGAAAACTGGATATCCATATCCAAAAAAAATAAGAGAAGAACACCATCTCACACCTTGTACAAAAATCAACTCAAGATGGATCAAAGATCTAAATATAAGAGCCAAGACCATAAAGACCTTGGAAGATAATGTAGGGAAACATCTACAGGACTTGTAATACAAAATAGCTTCATGAACTTCACACCCAAAGCATGAGCAGTGAAAGAGAAAAATAGATAAATGATACCTCCTCAAAATTAAAATCTTTTGCTCCTCAAAGGAGTTTGTCAAGAAAGTGAAAAGACAGCCTAGCCAATGGGAGAAAATATTTGGTAACCACATATCTGATAGGAGCCTAATATCCAACATATATAAAGAAATCCTGTATCTCAAAAAGAAAAAGAAAAACAACCCACTTAAAAAAATGGGCAAGTGATTTGAACAGACACGTCTCCAATGAAGAAATACAAATGACTAAAAAACACATGAAAAGATGCTCAACATCACTGGTTATTAGGGAAATGCAAATCAAAACAGTGAGATACCATCTTACAACCATTAGACTAGCAGCCATTTAAAAAAACAGAGTACTACAAATGTTGGAGAGGAGGAATGGGACCCCTCATCCACTACTGGTGGGAATAAATAATGATCTAGACATTGTGGAGAACAGTTTGGCTATTCCTCAAAAAACTAACTGTAGATCTGCCATATGACTTAATAATTCACTGCTGGGTATATACCAGAAGAATTGAAAACAAGGACACCAACAGAAATATGCACACCAATGTCATAGTGGCATTATTCATTATTGACAAAAGTTGGAATCAACCCAAATGCCAATCAACAGATGAATGGATAAACAAAATGTGGTAGATACAGACAGTGGAATATTACTCAGCTGTAAGAAGGAATACAGTACTAAATATGGAATAACATAGATGAATCCTGAGGACCTTATGTTGAGTGAAGCAAGCAAGGAATTGAAGGACAAATATTACATGACCTATCTGATACGATTTAAGCAAATCGAGCAGACTCAGAGAGCTAGAGTCTGAAAGACAGGTTTATAGGAAATAGAAGGGGAGAAGAAGGTTGTAAGCCAACGCCATATGGGCAAAATCTATGGTAAGGTGGAAGTAAACAGTTGTGTAATGAAGAGATATGTCAGTGCTGTAGTGGTACTATTGCATTGGGCTGTGCAAGCTTGAAAGGGGGGGTAGGGTGGGGAGAATGGGTTGGACGGTCCATAGAACTGGGAGGAGGGTTGGGGGAGGGAGCAGATGAACACTGGGGATTGGTGGGTATGTGGCTGAAACTACAATATTAAGAAAGCTCTTTTTGCAATATGACAAGAAAGGGTTACTGGTTTAGGGTGTTGGATGGGGGCATTTGGACAGGGCACACCTGGGGGAGTCTTTTAGAGAATGTGCGAGTGATCATTTTGTCATCGTGTGTTGTATCAGTGGGTGGAGACACACATAATGAGAGGGAAGGAGTTGGACTCCCATCCTGGGGAGGCCTGATATGTTCTCAGACAGAAGGAAGGGTATCTATTGAGAGCATGGGCAGTTCCTAATAGGGGAGCACAGACTAGTGTGTCAAGCCCTCAGCATCATTGCAAGTATCTATGAGTCTTGTCCTTCAAGGAGTGAAGCCTGGTAGTCGCAGTGGGCCCTGAGGAGAGGAGGAGAGAGGAATAGAATAGATGGAAGATGGGGTATTTAGGGGGCAATGGAAGTGTTATATATGATCTTGCAATGATAGATACAGGCCATGTTAAATTTCATCAAAAATTTATAAAGTGTATGGTCTAAAATGTAAACCATAGCTATGTTTCAATATTTGTACATCAGTTGTAACAAATGTACCATCCATGTGTAAACAAGTTATTAATACAGAAAGGAGGAATAGGAGGAGAATATTGGGTATATGGGAGTCCTGTATACTCTGTATGTGACTTTACTGTGACCTAAAACTTCTTTGAAGACAAAATGAAAAAAAGTAATACACTAGGGAAGAAATGGAAGAAAATGCCACTGTACATACAGGACAACAGATATTACAGTGATGAAAGGCAAAACGTCAAAAAAGTTTTAAGATATTTTTCATTTTTTTAATATCCCAATTTTCTACTGTATTTTACTTTTAATTTTTCTAAATTATTATGTATTTTATTCCTTATATTTAAACCTATCATTATTATTTCATTTTCCTATTAATTGTATTTGACAATATTCTTGGCTTCATTTTTGAAGAGGTTTTGGATCACAGAGGGTTACAACTATGACAGGGGAGGATCATTGGTGTATGGTGCCAGTGATGGGGGGACACATGGGAGGAATACATATAAGATATATAAGTATGGGCATACATATAAGATATATAAGTGTGTTCAAATATTCATGGGGCATTGCCACAGTGGGTAGAGAGTCACACAATAACAAAAATATTGAATTCCCATCCTGGGAAACTCTGCCACATTCTCTAATAGAACAGTAACAATCCCCCAAGTACAGGGGCAATGACTAATGAAGAAGGATGGTCTATTGAAGGACCCTTGATATTGATGACTATGCTTATGTGCCTTTGCTCTTGAAATTGCAACTTCATAGCATTGCTTTAAAGGGTGCCTAAGAATTACCTCCTGACAGCCTCCATGTAGCTCAAATGTGACCTCTCTCTAAGCCAAACTTACCACATAAATGCATTACCTTCCCCCCAAAATGGAACATAACTCCTGGGAATGAGCCTCCCTGGCACTGAGGGATTACTACCAAGCACCAACTGGTGATGCAACTGGAAAAAGACCTTGAATAAAAGGGGGAAAAGGTAAAGACAAATGAGTTTATATGGCTAAGAGATTTCAAAGTGAATCGGGAGGTCATCCCAGAGGTAACACTTATGCAAGTGTCAGCAGGATCTCATAGACTGCCAATATAGGTACTACCCCAAATAATGGGACTCCTAAGGGCTCTGGAGACACCCAGGTCCTACAGTCATGGCAGATACCTCCATAGTTTGGTGCCTTGCCAGTGGGCCCTACTTTGTGCTCCCAAGTGTGAAGGATTAGATTCAGATGTGAGACTTCTCTACACATGTCTCTTCTGTCCCTTTTATTTGAACCTATAGTTGGTGCTGGAGTTGGTAGGTGTATGTCCAAGAGACTTGAATCTCTGGGCTAGCCCTGAGCCTTAGCAGAGTTGTGTCACCTACACTCCAGTTCATAAGACTCACTCGGGACAACTAACAAGGAGGTGAGGATGGGAACCAAGAGAGTCTACAACTGCAAGGAAGAGTCTCATCCTTCAGCCACACACAATCAAAGCCTCCTCTCAACTAGAGGTGGAGTGGGCATCACCATCCCAGAATCCTCAGGATTGGGGAATAAAATATGAACTAGAGTGGACTTATTGGTAGTCTACTATAGACTTATTGTGATTCTAGCAATGGAAGAAATTATATCATTGATGTGAAGACAGTGACCACTTCAAGTGCTGAAGTCAGGGAGAGGGAAAAAAAATTGTAATATATGGGCAATTTCGGGACTTGGAATTGTCCTAAATTACATTATAACAACAGATACAGGCCATTATAGATCCTCCCATAACCTACAGAATTGAATGGGAAAGAGTGTAAACTACAATGTAAACTATAATTCATGTTTAGTGGCAATGCTCCAAAATATGTTCATCAATTGCAATGAAAGTACCACATTAATGGAAGAAGTTGTTTCATTAGTTGTTTCAAAAGTGGGAGGTATGGGGAGTATAAAAAATGTTACATTTTTTATGTAACATTTTATGCACTCTAAGTATCTTTTAAAAATAAATAAAAATATAATAAAATAAATAAAATGAATCTTACTATAATTTAAGATACTATTACATGTTGTCAAGATTATTCAGTTTTGAGAAGTTTTTTATAGAACAATGAAACAGCAAATAAGACATTAGCAGGTAAGAATTCTCAAACATATAAAACATGGGTCCTGCATATTCATGCTTGAGAGAATACCCACATATTAGTGTAGAGAACACAAGACTTTGAGTTAAGAAATCTAGATATGGATTCTGTGTGACTTTAAATAAGTCATTTCACTTCTCTGGATATATAAAATGAGAACAACACATGAAAATATATAGCATGGTGAAACAAAGTCAATGTTTGAGATTTTTGTCAGAATGTACTTGAAATTCATGCATATAATACACCTTCAAAATGTTCATGTTTCATATACCTAAGTTGGAGGAGGAAGGAAATCAAATTATTGCACAATGAATAGAGTTTAGTGGGACATAAAAACCAGCTTGAACTGAAAATAGACATCAATCCCTCTATACAGTGAAGTATATATTGAATGAATGAACGAGTGGCAAGAAATATAACCTAAGAGCAGTGAAATTCTTAAAAGATGAATGTTGCTGACATTTGTAAAGAGTAAAAGTCATGACATCATAACAGAGTGTCCCCCTGTGAGTTCACTGTTAAAAGTGTTACTCCTCTCTAAGATAGGTTGGAGGTTTCCAATAACATTTGTCTGTGCCTCTGACTGTCAAAGGAATTTATTGTGCATTTATACAAGTAAGAAAGAAAAATTAGAAAAGAGACCAATCCTCATACTTTTTTAACATGAGGAGTATCCCCAGCAGGATAACTGGGAAAACAAAAGTTCCCCTAAAATAATTTAAGTGCCTTTCATCAGAGGTATGGAACCGTCAACAGCCTTTCTCTTTTCCCCAGCATATCATGAACTGAGTACAGCAAGAAAGATGCTGAATAACAAAAGGCAAAGGTTCAATCTAGTAACATAAATCTCTTTGAATTCAAACATTCCCTTCATTTCTGAAAACAGATGTCAATAGCTCCTACCAGTCTGTTTCTGATCACTTGTTTCCATTCCAAACAGTCATGAGGAATCTGAGTTGCCAAATCCTCTGAATTTAATTCAAGCATTAAGCATCCCTGTGTGTTCAGTAGAATGCCAACTACTCTCTACTGTAGGATGGGGAATTAGCAGAGACAGTGGGGAGGAGAGCAGGCATAGGAAAGAAATGATAGCATTTTCCTTGCCTTCAGTAAATGTAAGTCTTCACGGCAAAGAAGACTCAAAAAAGACAAAACATTGAAGAGGTTGAATAGTCAAATGGACCACTGAGTATTGATATTCAGCAGCCAGGAAGTGACCTCAGTGAGACAGCATGAATAAGAAGGGCATTGAGGGTAAAGACGGATGACATCCGTGTGGGCCACACTGACCAGGAAGTCTTTAGGAATCAGGAAAAACTAACCTGATTCAGGAGAACCAGTCTGATTTTCACATGTATAAATAAGAGAGGAGGCATGTTGGGTTGGGTAAACTTAGCACTCAAAGACAAGAAAAAAGTATGGTTTAGTTAAGGAGCAAGGAGGAAAACAGATCACAGGATGGCCTCAGTTGTGTGAGGAGCATCCTTATGACACATTTTGTAAGAGCCATAGCCTTCTAGACCACTTCTCTGAGTTTTTTTCCATAATGAATTTGTACAGATAAAAGAAGGGTTGAGGCAAGTGGACTTGGTCAGTGGATAGGGCGTTCATCTACCACATGGGAGGTCTGCAGTTCAAACCCCAGGCCTCCCTGACCCTTGTGGAGCTGGACCATGCGCAGTGCTGATGCGCACAAGGAGTGCCGTCCCACACAGGGGTGTCTCCGTGTAGGGGAGCCCCATGCGCAAGGAGTGCGCCCCATAAGGAGAGCCGCCCAGCGCAAAAAAAAGTGCAGCCTGCCCAAGAATGGCACCACACACGCACAGATCTGACACAACAAGATGATGCAACAAAAAGAAACACAGATTCCCGTGCTGCTGACAACAACAGAAGTGGACAAAGAAGAACATGCAGCAAATAGACACAGAGAACAGACAACTGGGGGGAGAGGGGAGAGAAATTAAAAATAAAGTAAATTAAAATAATAAAATAAAATAAGGAAGGGTTGAAATAGAACAGAAAAAGAAAGAGGCCTTTTTTTTTCCCCATTAATATCCTCTGCCTGGAACTAATCAATATGTATATTTGAGTGTTTGCTTTTTCTAAGTGTATACATTTTTAAATCATAATGGAAATGGCACAGAAAACTGTACAGTACTGGGAAAGACTGTATAATACAATGGATGTAGTATAAATGTGAAATTTAATTTAAAATAAAAGGATTTATACAATATAAATATATTCCAATATGAACAATTAAACTCCAAAATCTTGTAAGACAGAGGAGTTAAAAATTTAAACTAGCAAACAATGATGGTGAATTTCAATTACCCCTCCATAGATTAATGAAATGCCTCAATAGATAAATATGAGCGGCAAGGCTTTTTGATAAAACAAATGGCTGTTTCATAGGAAAACGTGAGACTGAGCAATATAATAGAAAGAACCATGGATTAGGGGCTAGTCATTATGGTTTCTAGTTCCAGGCAGTAGAAGAGTCATTCAAAGATAATGAGAAAGGGAAAAGGGGGAGGAATTAGGAAAGAGCAATATCTTAGCCAAAGGGAGTAGATTGTTCCAAGGAGGAGAGGATGGCTGAGTTCAAAGTTGCAAACAGATCAGATAAATAAGGCCTGAGAAGACTACTTTATACTGTATTTTGGAATTCACAAATGATCTCTGGAAGAACAATGTCAGAAAAGTTGAGATCATTAAAGGCAGACAAAGTACAGAGAGCTAGTGATAAAGAAAATGAAAAGTCTGGAAGGAAAGAAGAAAGAAATACAGAGGTACCTTATGGAGAAGGCATAAGAAAAGGAGTGTTTTTCTTTTTTAACATCATACTAGAATTTGTTTACACGTTGAGGGAAAGAATCCTATTCATAGGTAAGGTTTTAAGGACCAATGATGTGAGAGAATCATCCATCTATTCACTTCATCAGTGATTGTGTGAGAGCCTTTCTAGCACTGTGCTTATCACTCCCTGACATCATGGGGTTTATCTTAGCTGGGATACAGACGATTACCATAAGTTATTTGTTTTAATGGATATGTTCAAGTGCAGAGGATACATAGGAAACATGTAACTGTATCCTAAGGGAGTTCAGAAAAGTTCACAAAGGAGGAAAGTTGGAACTGACGATTAACGAATGGAGGCATTTCATAAAGTAGAGTCTATGCAAAAGCAGTGTCATGGGGGGAAAAGGTGAATTATATGAGGAGCTCACATTGGAAAATAATGGAGACATTTCAGTCTCAGAGAGGAAGAAAAAAAGTAAACATGGATAAAGATATGGCTACGTTTTGAAAATGAATGGAGAAATAAAGAGGGGAAGTTATGTCCAAGGACCTCTATTTTCTCAATTGTTTTTTTAAACCACATTGGTTGCTGGTCACATTTAAGCACCAAATTTTGAATTTTCACTTTTAAAACTATCAAAGTGCTTAACAGGTTGATTTACCATCAAATACTGAAACTTCATAAAAATTGAAAATAAAATGAATTGGGATTGAGGACAGGTGGTAGTATTGAGAATTTCTCTAGGAAGAAGACATCAAATCTAGAATTATTTCATTAAACCTTTCTTATACATTATGAAGAAAACTAGTCAAGTGATTGATAATCTTGTAGAGGACAGGAAACATGGGCAAAACATCCTAGGGTATAAATAAGAATATAAATGCATAAAAGAAAAGTATAGTACTAGTAAAAAAACAATATTAAATTTGATCCTAACTAGGGGGTCAGATTACCCAGTAAAGCTCAGGAAGCAGGGTGAGAAGCTTGGGAAGAGAAATCATGAATCTTGGCAGAATTGTGCAATAAGTGGTCAAGACCTTGTTTATTAGTCAGGGTTCTCTATAGAAACAGAAATGATAGGAAAAATAAATATAAATATATACATATATATTAAGAGAATTTAATAGGAATAGCTTATATGACCATGGGGATTGGCAAGTCCAAATTCTGAAGGGCAGGCTACAAGTTGGAAATGCCAATGAAGGTGAAGCTGAATTCCCTAGAAAAACCCGGCTGGCTAAAGTAGAGACAGAAAGTCTTCCTTCTGACTTCTGAAATGTTCAATTCTGTTTCTAAGATTTCCAAATGATTGGATTAGGAGCCTCCTTTCATTGCTAAGGGTGATCTCCTTTGATGACTGTAGATGCAATCAGCCATAGATACAATCAACTGACTATACATGCAAATTCATCTATGATTTCCCTCACAGTAACAATCAGGCCAGATCTTGCTTGTCCAAACCACTGAATACTATAACCTCATCAAGACAACACATGAAATTAATTCTAACACCTGGTAAGATAAGAGACAGTGACACTGGTAACAATAAATGTCCATGATTCTGAGCCATCTGTAACAATTGCTGGCATATTTCAGAACTGATCACAGGTTTGGATGAATCTGGTCCTGCATTTGGAGGCCAATCAACAGCCTGACTGGAAGGTGGGTATGCTCAAAGTCATTACTAAGCTTCCCAACTAAGCACATAAGGCAATGGTTATGACAACTGAGATTGGTGTGTAGGAAAATGAGAGGAAGAAAGAAGGAAGAATGAAAAATGAAGAAGGAAGGAAGAAAGGAGGAAGAGGAGAAGCTAGGTGATAATTATAGGAATCTTTTAAAATGCACCAGGTTATCAATCTCCTAGTGGAAATTTAGTCACTGGCCTACTTGCCTAACTAGAAAATGAATCAATATTTGGATACATTCTTCCCTCCATAAAACAATAAAAGATGCAACCTTGCTTAGTTAAGGGACTAGAATACTAAGTATTACTTTATTATAGATTGTTTCTTATTAGAACTGAAAATTTAACTATTACCCAATTATTTTACCTCAAACAAAAACATAGAATACAGAATCAGTGAAAAACACTTTTTTAAAAGGACAAATTTAAAATGTTTCTGGCATTGGCTACTTTTCAGCTCCATTTTTCTTACTATTTATTGGCCGGATAGGCCTGCCAAGGATTAAAAGTCATATATGAGGGGGAAAAATTACCATGCACTCCTCACTTATGATTTTCAATATTTTAAAAGAGCTTAAAGATCTTTTATTTTATACATTTGCTGGTAATTGTCTTTATAGTTTTATTGGTATTAATTTCATACAGTTCATTTAGAATGTCAAGCCACATATGTACTATAGTAATAAAGTTATTATTACTTCATAGAGATATAATTATAAGTAATTTTGGTTCTCTCATTTTTGTCCTCTCATTTTCTTCTTGTGTGCCCATGTTTTATCAGAATGAAGATGAGTCTGCTGACCTTTTGCTAAAGAACAGTTAGTATGAAGAAACTGATGATATCATCCTGTTTGAGGCCTCTGAAACTTTTATTTTCTAGCTCCATTAGCTTCTTAAGAGTCAGTATCATTATATTACTATTTTACAAATAAACTTCCAAACATCAGAGGAGAATGTAAATGCTACAAAAGAGTAAATAATTCAAATAATATGGGGCCTCTTTTAGCCAATGAAACATATTTCAATGTAATGTTTTTGTTCCTTATTAACAATCTAAGAGAAAAGATTTACTTAAAATAAAAGAACAAAGGAGTAAGAGGGAAAAGAAAATTTCTCTTTACTTGGTAAAAATCTGATGACATACATCATTAAATACAATACATTTCTCAGTATTGTATTTACAATATAATACTGGTCAGCAATCCAAAATATGCAATAAATATAATCTATGTCCACTAAGATAATTCCCATATTTCTAAAGGCTTCATTAGCCATAATTTTGAAGGAGTTTGTGACAATCTATTTTTTTATAAGAGAGCACCCTAGCTGGTCCAAAGTATGGATAAGTTGTCATTATTGCAAATATTTCATTCCAAATATAAAGGAAAAAGGACAAAAAGAAATAGAAGGAAGGAAGAAGTAGACCTTGAGTTTCCATTTCCAGGCCACGAGCTGTGCAGTGAAGAGCACAATGTGGGGGGGGGGGGGGGGGTAACATACCCTTCTGGGTAGAAGGATCAGAAACTGGATCTCTTAATGGGGATAAAACACTCATTTCAGAGCTTGTGCTATAGGGGGATGAAACGGATATACTGGAATGAACATTTAATGCTTTTTAACACACCTTTGTTGTGAGAAAGACACAGGTATGGACCATTGACTTAGACAAATGTAAACAAAGAACGTAGTATGCAGGGGGAATTTTGAGAAGCTGGGGCTTTGAGGAACTAAGTTGTCCTCCGAGGGATGATCTGTATATTAAGCAAGAGTTAAGTCTGCAAACACAATGCCTTCTTGGAGAAATAGCTCTTGCCAACCATTGCTTGTTCTTGTGGGCAGGTGCATGTTTTATATGAGCTGTTTGCTCACAGGTAAGAAAAGACTGAGAACATATAGAAGATCTGTGAAAAGGAATTGGACTAGGCATGGCAGAAGTCCAAGGCATATGCTATTTAAAAATAAAATTCACGGGCACTGAGAAATGTCTAAAGGACCCATACTTTATTCTTGTAATTTAGAAGAAGATATGAGGAAGAAGTTGGTCATTGTGACTACAGCTTTCTGTAATATGGCTGTCCTTTGAGAGTAAAAGATTAAGCCCACAACCCTGTGGATAGACAGTTGGATCTGAAGGGACTGGGAATTCCTGCTATCAGTCACCTTGAAAAGACAGACAAGTAGACTTGGAAGGTGGCACTAAACTGCTCCTCGGTTTAGGGGAACTTCTCTCAGTGTTGTTTGCTGAGGTCCAGACTCTAATGAATCTACCTCAAAAGGTAGAAATATGTGGTGGAGGAAGTATGCCTCTGAAACATGGAGATAGTCAGTGAGCTGGCAAGAGAACACCCTGTAGTCAGGCAGGGTGCCACTGCGTGGCTGAACAGAGGAGCAGCTTCAGAATCGCCAAATGGGCTGGGGCTTGAACATTAGCTAGTGACCAACGAGAAAAGGTCTTGGTGATGCACTTCCCTTTGCATTTTGGGGAAAGGCTGAAAGCCCAAGGTGGCAAGGAGGAGAGCAAGAGCCTCTGAGCCTAGCATAGAGAACAGCAGGAGAGACAGCAGGAGCCCAGATACCAACTCAAGTTGATCCTCAGGATGGAGGCTTTGGTCACAGCATCTGTGAACACGGCAGCCGCAGGAGAGTCTCAAGTCAATTCCCTGCAGTACAAAGGCCAGATGATGCTCGGACTGGCATCAGTGTCACGTGCAGACACCACCTTGGAAAGTTATTAAATAAAGGAAGTAATCCCAAAGAATCTGGAGGGGAGAGAGTTCGCCTCCCACTATTTGCCAGGCTGATACTATCAAGGCACCTGTGAATTTTACTGTCAGAGTTATAATCATTTGTATTCCCCAAGCTGGTGAGACCCAGGAGACATTTGCATTACACCCAAAATAAATAACTTCTATGAAGCCAGAAATTATGTTTATTCTAATTCATGGATAGGAAATTGAATAGCATAAGATTTCCTCAAAGTGAAAAGGGCAATAACCAAAATTAGAACGTAAAGCTTCTAACATTCACAGGTAGGCTAAGACCCTAGCTGCAATGTTGTCTCAGAGCTTGAACCCCCAACAGACACACTAAATCAAATTGTGAAAGTATAGTGATCAACATCAATTTAGATTCTATGAATGAGCCCCTTTATTTTATCATCCCTTTCTGTCAGGGTTTATTATTTGTTAAGGGGTTCAAATCTGCAATTGAAAAATATTTCTGTGAAATCCAGTAACACACACTGGTTAACCATAGCTCAATTTTATAAACTATGATTTGTCAAATAATCTGTGATTTTTCCCAAACAACAGCCTGCATTATCTGTCAAAAGAATTTACCTATTCCCTATAATTTTCCATTGAACTTAGAGCATATCTGCTTTACCTGAATTCTTGGAGGGTTAGAAATTTAAGCCTAAAAAAAACACTTTGTGATAGAAAATGTAAAGTATTAGAGCTCAAGGAACTGGAAATATCAAGTTCAGATTTATGAAGGAATACTATACTCTTTAGACATAGCTAGGGAATGAAATTATATAGGGGAAAGAGTAACAATCAATCAAGCTAACAACTACTGAGCAGCAAATTCTTTTCTAAATTTTCTAAATTTTCTAAATTTACATATAGTAGCTCATTTAATCCTTTACGAAAAAGGATGGACAGTGTTATCATATGGGTTAGGTTTCTTGTCTAACATCATACAGCTGAATGGTAGCACTACATGATTTTTAAAACAGGTGTATCAAACACCACCACCAGTATTCTTTTTATAATATCATACTTTTTCATTTGTAATCTTCCTCATATTTAATGATTGTTTCTTTTGGGAAACTTTTTATTCTATTCTGATCTAAATTTCACTCTTTGCCATTTACACCTGTTTATTTGAAATCTATTCTTGTGAAGCTTCAAAACAGCTGGTCACTGGTTTTTGGTTTAAGAGCTCCCTCATATACTGTACTCAAAGATAATTAAATCCCCCCATCAGCAATTTTTTTTTTTAGCTGAGTAAGCCCATTTCAATGTTTCCTAAAAAAGATTTCTGTAACTTTAAATATCCAGCAGCATCCCCATTTCGTGTTGACTTTTACAACTGGAATACTGGCACATGGGTTTTTATAGTCATTCATAACTCCAAAGACTATTATCTCCCATCATGTTCTTTAACCAACTATTTTCAATTTAACGCTTAAGCAGCTTGGTTCTCCCATTGAGCATTTTGTCCTTACTGAGAATCATTATGTTTACTTGTGACCATTTTCTCCAATTTGCCAAGAAGCTATTTCTATTTCTAAGTATTTCTCCAAATTATTTACCATCCAGGTTCTTCTATTTCAGTATATGTCCCTCTAGATAGGTACCCTATAGTGTGTCTAATTTTACTACCTATTCATTAATGATGTAAAAAAGCCTATGCACATTGACATAATGTACACCCTAAGAAGATACACTGAAAGGGGTAAATCACTTCTGTGGAATTCTCACTAAAACACAGAAATTCAATCTAACTAAGTAAACATCAGACAAACCCAAATTGAGAAGCATTGTATGGAATAACCATCCAGTTATTAGAAAACACAGTATTCCTACACTTTAAAAATGTCAAGGTGATGAAAACAAGGAAAACTTGAGGAACTGTCACAGATTGGCAGAGACTAAGGAAATATGGCAACTAAATGCAGAGTGGGAAAGTAGATTTGGCATAGCTGATAGGGCGTCTGCCTACCACATGGGAGGCCCAGGGTTCAAACCAAGGCCTGCTGGCCTATGTGGTGAGCTGGCCCACGGGGTGTCCCCCATGTAGGGGAGCTCCACGTGCAAGGAGTGTGCCCTGTAAGAACCGTCCCTCATGTAAAGAAGTGCAGCCTGCCCAGGAGTGGCGCTGCACACACGGAGAGTCAATGCAGCAAAAAGAGACACAGATTCCTGGTGCCGCTGACAAGAATACAAGCAGACAGAGAAGAACACACAGCAAATGGACACGGAGAGCAGACAACTGGGGCGAGGGGAAGGGGAGAGAAATAAACAAATAATAAATCTTTAAATAAATAAATAAATGCAGCATGGGGTCCTGGTATAGATTCTGGAACAGAAAAGGACTTTAGTGGAAAACTGGTGGAATCTGAGTAAAATCTGTATTTTAGTTAATAATATCATACCCAATATTAATTTCTCAGTTTGGATAAATGTACTATAGCTATGCAAAATGTTAACATTAGGAAAAGCTGGGTAAAGGATTTAAGAGAACTCTCAGTTGTGTCTTGGCAATGTTTGTGTAGTTCTAAAATTATTTCAAAATAAAAAGTCAAATAAACAAACAAATCATCCCTATGGTAGTAAAACCACATATTTTATCACTATGAAATATTTTGTTATAATTGCTATATTAAAGGAGGTAAGAGACAAGAAGGAAGCTAATATTCTTTGACATCTACAGCTGATAGGCCCACACTGGGCACTTGACAGGTGTTATCTCATTTAATCTTCACAACAAAACTTGTCATCTGTAAAATGCAATAAATCATGAAACAGAAGCTGAGAAATATTTAAGTGACATGAACATTCACATAACAAGTGATAGACCTGAACTTCAAACCTAAGTTCATTTCATTCCAATGTACACTGGTGACTATAGACTGTACACTCTGTACACTCCACTCATTTTACCTGTCCTAACTCCAGGGTTCCCCTTCTTGACTGTACATTGGAATCACTTGGGGAACTTCAAAAATACTGATGCCTGGGTCCCATCCACAGACATCCTGATGTGATTGCTTTGGGATGCAACCTAACCTCAGCATTTAAAAAATCTCCCCAGATGAGTCAAATGTATAAGAAACAAACTCTACTAGTTTATTAATGGTAAGGCCATAGGGAACAGAACTCAGATCTTCACAGGACAGTCGTATCTCTCATTTATCCAGCACTAAGCATGTAAGATCAAAATCAATTAAATTCAACTTGTGCAACATATTATTTATGGAAACGACAAGAGAAGAAATTCTTTAAAAGATACACGGGGTGCAAGGACAAGCTTTAAAGAAAGCTGTCATCACCTAAATGCAGAGGGTGCCAAGAATTAAGAGGTAGTTGACTTAAGAGATAAATCTCAAAACCCTTCCAGTATGGAGAGGAAAGTACCCATCTTTGGACTAGTAGAAGTCAAATGACATACTGTCTTTGATTTTAATTTCCTCTGGCCCCTTTAAAGTGGTAAAAGGAAACTAACAAGCTATGTAAGACTAATGAAAAATAAACATTTTCTTTCTTTTGAGTGGAATTAAAAGGAGGAAAAACTGAACAGCTTCAAGGTGAGGAATGAAACAGAAAACAGCATAACGAAGGCTGCAATGAGTATTTGAAAACCATTCTGTTTGCTGAATTGTCAGCCATGCAAGCACTTACAGACAATTACAACCTTAGAAAACAAATAAAAAGTGGGTAAGTAGGCACTTTGATACTTCTTCTAATTATAGGTTTACGAGCTGGATTCTAAAAACACAAATGGAGGCAGTACAAACAATAGTAACTCTAAAATGAGGTTATGAAGTTATTAGCTTTACATAATTACACAGCAGTGACAGGTTGAAGAGACCCCTGCCTGAAGCATAATTCCTTTCCTTTTTATTATTGGGTCTTAGTCTGATAGTGCCACTTTTTTACTTTAGCTTTTTAAAAATACAATTCAAATTGCATCACCTGAAATTACCCATATTTGACTTACCAAATGGCAATTCCACATACTGAGTTATAGAAGGAAGATCTCTTTCATCTCTCTTGAGTTTCTCAGGAGCACAGACTTATGTTTAGAGCACCTTTGAAACATCCATAACACCAACCTCAATGCTGTGAATAATAGAGTATGCTCAGTAAATGCCTGTGCAATAAATTAAAGAAATTCACCTACCTATAGAGAAAGCTGTGTTTTCTAATGTTTGACCAATTTAAAACCCTGGGAACTATCACCTGTAATATATATCCCAAATAAAATTTCATTCTTGTAATTGGCTCAGATACCAAACCACAACCTGCAAATCATCTGACAGTCTGGGTTTAGTAAAGAATGATTATTTACTGTCCCTACTGATTTGTTTGTGCAAGGTTTTAGAAAGGAGGTGGGGTTAGAGGTTTCTCATTATATTTGCACAAAAAACAGAGACTTATAATGAACTACTTTATATACCCACGACCTGCAGATGGAAATTGTTGAGTTTTCCTTTTTTAAGCATAGAGAGAAAATCTAGGAAAACAAGAGCAATCTACAGAGAATAACATAAACTAATTCATAGTTACCTAAAATTCTGACTAATAGAAACCTATGTACGTACTCCAGTTCATAAAAAATTTTACCTTTGAAAGTCAAATATAGACTTGGCATATTTCCTCATACGTGTCAAAAAGAGGTTTCTCTAGGAAGTTTAATTCCAAAGGAGAACTGCAGAGTTCTTCAGGGCTTCAGGCAGCAAACTAAAGGCTGTAATACCTTGCATTTATTTAGTACTCACAGTGTTTGCTGCTCTAGTGTTTCATACATATTAGCTCATTTAATTCTTACAATGATCATAAGAGGCTGGTACCATTTTTATGCCCATTTAACACATGTGAATCCAAGGCTTTGAAAGGTGATACATCCTTTGCCCAAGTCACATATCTATTAAAAGGCAGAGCTAGGGGTCTAACCCAGTTAGTCTTTTCCTAATCTATGTTCACATCACCACGCTATGGGTACACCATACCAGCCAACCTTAGTTTCCCAAAAGGATCTGCTACAAGACTCACTCTCAATAATATTCCAGGATTACACAACCCATTCGTACCTTATTTTGATGTATATGGTAGGTTAGTAGTGCTTATCTTTGGGTGTGGCTATACATAGTCTTGAATTCTAATATTCTTTTATTGTGTGATTAATTCAGGGTATATGTTATGTTCACTTTGTAAAGGAATATGAGGATATGTCCGTTTAATATTTCTAAATGAAATATTATCAAATGACATAAGGCTTTATAAATCTTTTAATTTATGTGATTATGTTTTATGTTTGGACACCGATTAATGGAAATCATTTGCAGGTAAATAATTAAACAGGAAAAGGGTAGACTCAAGTTTTATGAAAATAAGAGTGAATATAAATTGAGCTGTTTTAATTTTAATTGGAAATATTCCATTGTTCTGGAATTCATTTGTTTGGTAATGTCAACTGTGGTAAAAAAAAAAATTATCTCTAATAAATGTGGTCATTGTAATTGGATTTTTTATTACTGAACTAGTTGGGGAATGATGATGAAGCTTTTTAGGGAGCATGCACTTGTAATATGAATATGAATAGTCCCTGTGGTCGTTTTGAATACAGTCTTCATGAAGTGTAAAATTGGGATAACAGGCTTGCTTAGAGTATATAATGCATGTGAATCATTTGGATCATTGCAGTCAAGTTACAATTGCATGTTTGGGGAATGAAATAAGTTTGGAATTCCACAAGTTATGTTATTATGCTGTCAGCCAGACCACTGCAGTAGCCTCGTAATTGGCTTCCCTAATTCCATGCTGTTAACTCCCTTTAGTCTATTCTCAACGCAGTCGCCACACTAAGCCTTTTAAGCCATAAGAGAGATGAGTTACTTTCCTGATGTGAATCCACCACAAGGAGGACAGATTATAAATTCTTCACAATGACCAACTCATTCAGCACCACTCTGCTCCAGCCACACTGGCCCCTGCCATTCCCCACGCTTGCCGTGTGTGCTCCACAGCACAGCCTAGGTACCTGCTGGTCCTGCTGCCTGGAAAGTTCTTCCCAAAGAAATCCGAAAGGCTGGCACCCTCCTCAGAGGCCTTGCCTTAAACCCAGCACAGAGAGTCTCCCCCACCCTGCCCCATCGTAACTTCAGCCCACTGACCCACTTCAGTTTTCACTACTTGAGAGAATATATCACTTTGTTTGTTTCCTGTCTTCTCCACTAGAATATAAGTTCACTGAAGGCAGGGACTGTTTTTGTTCCCTGAATAGTGCTAGGCACCAAACAGACACTCTAGAGCAGGGCTTCTTAACAAGGGGTCCATGAGCTTGAATTGAAATTCAAAAAAGCAGTATTCTTGTGGGGATGTGTTGGTGTGCGGGTGATATATTTATTAAATGATACACAGTATAGTGTGGACTTAGTAAGGGGTCTATGGTTTTCACCTGACTGGATGAGGGATCCATGGAACAAAAAGGCTAGAAGCCCTGCTCCAGAAAAATACATGGACTAATTGAGGTAATCTGAAAAACTGAGTAAAGGTCTGTGAATTAATAGCCCATACATTAATTTAAATTGAAATACCAGAATTAGAATGATGAGGTACCCTCCTCCCTAAGAAACGTAGAGTGTGCACATTCATGGGGTCTATCTGTATGACCACAATATTTTGTGATCCACTTTCCAAAACCCATAAGACTTTGGGAAAAATAAGAATAGGAGACACTTCCTTTTGCATTTTTCTATTCCTTGTTTTGTTCCCATTGAGTGGTGATTATGAGCACAGAACTGGGAGAAGCTGACTGGGTTGAATCCCAATCTCTGCCTTTTAGTAGATATGTGACCTTGGTACAAGGATGCCACCCATCAAAGCCTCAGGCTTCTTATCTGTTATTTTGTTTCAATTATATATGTATTTCATGCCAGTGCTATTAGTTACTGTTAAATATTCCTGCTTCCTTTAATGCCCACATTTAAATGTATGTTGCTTACAGGGTTATGCTAGAATTTTATAAGACAGTTGGTAGGCCTAGGTGCTTACAAGACAAATGAAGGACATATGATTAAAAAAAAAAAAAGAGAGAGAGAAATTATTTATTAGTTTATTAAAAATTGCAGAGAGAGTACAGAGAATTCCCATTTGTACCTTCCACACCTATAATTTCCCCTGTCATGAACATCTTGGGAAGTGGAATTGGCTCAACTGATAGAGCATCTGCCTACCATATGGGAGGTCCAGGGTTCAAACCCAGGGCCTCCTGGCTCATGTGGGGAGCTGGCCCATGCACAGTGCTGATGCCCGCAAGAGTGCCATGCCATGCAGTGTTGTCCACCACTTAGGGGAGCCCCACACACAAGGAGTGCTCTCCATAAGGAGAGCCACCCAGCGCAAAAAAAAAAAGTGCAGTCTGCCCAGGAGTGGTGTCACATACACACAGAGCTGACTCAGCAAGATGACACAACAAAAAAAGACACAGATTCCCGATGCCACTGACAAGAATGCAAGTGGACACAGAACACACAGCAAATGGACACAGACAGCAGACAATGGGGGTGGGGGAATAAATGATAAATCTTTTTTAAAAATGAAAATCTTGCATTAGTGTGGTACATTTGTTACAACTGACAAACTGTAACTTTATTAGTAATGTCTATTGTTTACATTTGGGTTCAGTCTTTGCATTGTACAGTTCTACTATTTTTGACAAATGCATAAAATGTATTCACCATTACGGTATCATATAGAATAGTTTCTGCCACGTGCTCCACCTTTTCATTCTTCCTCCTTGCTCCTGAAACTGTGGCAGCCACTGGTCTTTTTGTGGTCTCTGTAGCTTTGCCTTTGTCATAAAGTTGGAATCTTGCAGTATGCAGCCTTTTCAGACCTGCTTTTTTCACTTAGTCATATGCATTTAAGGTTCCTACATGTCTTTTTGCAACTCATTTGCTCATTTCTTTTTACCATTAAATAATATTCCATTATATGGATGTGCCACAGTTTGTTTACCCATTCACCTATGAAAGGGCATTTTGGTTGCTTCCAATTTGGGGCAATTATGAATAAAGCTGCTATGAACATCTGTGTGCAAGTTTCTTAATTTATTATGATCTCTTGCTATTTTGTTAGAGTCCCTCCCATCATAGATTTAATGTCTTTCATTAAATCTCAAGAGTATATGCAAAGGTCATTGAGAGGATAGAAGTGTGTGGGAAGAGGTGCATTCCTAAAAACAGGAACTCTAATGGAATTAGCTCTAATGCAATTCACAGAACATGACATCTTTATATCCTAGTCCACAGGGAAAAATCATCATACCATGACCATTTCTCTTTAAACCTCTTCAAAATATCCTGAAATTATAATACATCTTTTGCCATAGTATCTTCGGTCATCATTCTTTACTGTTGGAACATCCTGCTCAACCTTCACGGATGTATATGTGCCCTTCATAATTGCAGGAATTACCACCAACCCCTAATTTCTTGATAAATTCCGTTCTCTATTTTCTAGAACATCATTTGAGGAACACTAAAGGCATTGTAAAACCCACATTTCAACATTCAAAAGGATACTCCTGTATTTCAGAAATGTTCACCAAAGTGTAAAATACGTGACAGAGATAGCTCTTCCCTAAGCATTCACCAAACTAACAAAATTTATCAAATAAATTTTTTCAAATAAAGATTCCTTGACCCATACATTCCTTCTACATGTTATGTTATAGCACATTCTGTAAATATATTTTGAATCTGACAAAGAAACATGATGACATGAAGGATGGGAAGGTGAGCCAGGAGAGAGATAAGGAAGATGAAGATGCCCAAAGATCCCCAATAAAGTAGATGTAGTGCAGGGACCCCCTTCCGAATATAAAAATTTGACTTTTTTCCCTCAAAGATGTGCCATAAATTTTTTTCATTTAAATCCAGGTACTTAGGTAATTCCTAGCGCTCTTCTTCCCACCTGCCCAGTCAAAATTAAGTCTGTTAGAGTTCAAAGTCCCAGGGGAGATAGATGTATTGTTTCCTGCTGTTTGTTGGAGAACTTGAGGAAAACTTTAAGCAGGAGGGGAATCAAGAAGATACTCTTCGTGTAACCTGTGACCGCAAGGCTGTGCCCCCAAGCCATGTACATGATTTCATGGCCCACGTAGCAACTCCTCCTATACAAATTCATCCATCAGTCTATTAATTATCTATATCTATCATCTATTTATCTATATCTATATCATTTCTATCATTTTCTCTCTATGTATCCATCATTGTTCTAGTCTCTGTATATACTACCAACCTACCCAGCTTCCATCAAAAAATCATGCCAAGCATTACTGATACTTTTGCAAATACTACACTTCTGAACCCAGTTTTTCTCTGTCCAGGCCCAATCTAAAGCAAAATACCAAATTTTCCCTTAAAAATTTTTTTTAATTGGCTCTTTGCTTTTCTCTCTACAACTTCAGTATTAAGGTGTCCTTTTGCTACAGACACTTGAAGGATGGTTTCACATCAAAATAGAAAAATGAACTCATAATTAGTAATTTACATTTGTTAACTAATTACATTTACTGAAAAGAATTCACACTAAATTGTTACAACTGAATATTTCTATGATCTTTTTCTTGCCTCTATAATTATAGAATGAAAGGCTTTTCTCCTCAATAAAGGAATTTCAGGCATCTGCCTAGTCAATTAACAGTGGGGGAAAAATATCTGATTTAAAATCTGTAAAAAGCTTCAAGGGAGTTTATCAACCAGAATGTCATTTATCTGGGCCCCCCAAGTCCCTGGCTCAGTTTTAAGCTTCCAAAAATGTAGACATGGGTCTGGTCCCTCCTGCCTTGAAAGGACTGCCAGTCAGCTGGGAAGGGCTTGCGCTTGAGGAGGCTGGGACGGGCCAGGTTCAGAGATATGGAGTGACTCAGCGATGTTCAGAGATACAGCTGAGAAACAGCAACCTTACACAAAACAGCGTGTGGCCTTCCTGCCTTCCGGTAGAGCTCAGACAGCCTGTTCTTACTTTTCTACACGCTGTCACTGCTTGCTTCCTCTCTTCCAACCATTCCTTCTTCTTTTCCATATTACCAGCATCTGATACAAATGGGTTACAATGCATGTTCGTTGAATGAATCATTGAATCATCTGTACCTGTTACAAATGAGGAAGAAAGCAGAGAAACTAGGTCTGGATTCTCCCAGCATTTAGGGAGAACAGGGCTTATCTTGCCTCAGTACTCTGAGCCTGACCCTTCATTCCCAGGCTTTGGACTATGTTTCATCCAAAGATAAACCCACAGCTCAGAACTCACTTGGAAAGTCAGAAACCACAATTTAAGATTAGATAAATAGATGATATATAGAGTTGCTGAACAGATACATATGTAGATGTACAGTTATAGACATGTTATATCATTGTTACATTATATTACATCATAACAATCATGTTAGTGGCAGGATCCTGTATAGATGATGGTAAACAAAACAGATATGGCTCCGCCTCTCATGGACCTTAGAGTCCAGTGGAAGAGTAAAATATTAATTAGTAAGCTCCCTCAGGTTGTTAAATCAAAAGCCAAATTCTCTAATCACCTTCCTCAGTAGTAAAACATAATGTTTTTATCTTCTCTGTCAGATTTCTCCGCCTCTAGCCAGGAAGAGAGCATCTCAGGGCTGAGAAGATGAAGGGATGTTACATTAGAATATAAGCTCATGAGGGCAGGAATATTTCTCTAATTTGTCTCAACCCCTAGGTCCTGGCAGAGGTATGTTATACACAGTAGATACTCAATACATAAATGAATTTATTGGTCCACTAAAAACACCAACCACTGGTAACTGCAAGAAAAAGGAGAAGTAGCAAACTGGAAAATAAAACTGCAAAACATGTTCACTTATCTGATAATAATTCTTCCAATGCCTGTTCCCTTGCTAAAGAATTTCTGAATGTGTGCTGGCATGCAGAAAAGTTGCTCCGTGCCTCTGCTGATAAGAAAGCAGGCAGGCCCTCTAAGGGACAGTGGAAATTAGTGAAAAAGCTATCCAAAAAGTACACTTGGCTAGCTTACAGTTCTGAAGAAGGATTCTTCTTTGTGCCTACCTGGTGCCTTTATGTTCTCCAACCAATCAATTTATTGAGTTCAGTTGTTCAATAAATTTGGCCTGTACAACCAGCAGTGGAAATGCTTTAAACACTTCAGAAATGATCAATAATAGTAAGTGCCATTAATGATGAAATCATCTGTAAGTTGTTGTTTTAATTCACAACCCTATGCTTACTGACTGCAAAATTTATATTACTCCAGTTATTAATCTTAGTATTGGGCTAAGTGAGGTATCCCCAAACTCAATTCTGCAAATGATAAAAAAAAACTTAAACAGAAAAATATTTTTTTCGACTGACTGCAAATATATTTTAATGCATGCATCCCGAGATATAGGCAATACTGATTGGATGAGAAGAGGCTGTTTGGCTGGGTGCCATTTTACCACTAACTAAAAGAGCTAAGGACTGTTCTGCAAATCTCCTAAATAAAAAAGCAATCTAGTTTCTGGCAAGGAGATCAGCAATGGCCATTTCATATAAATGAATCTGTCATGATTTCATTTGCACCCAAGTTCGATCATCCAAAATAGCAGAAACAGCAGGCTGTGGTGTGGCTTTTCTTTATCTGTTTTTGATAGACTGCTTCTCTCTTTCCTGGCCCAAATGACCACTGCCATCGATGAAAAACTGTACTACAAAATTGCAAGAATATTATCCTCAATTTTAATAGTCAACTAACTTACTGACAAGAAATTGTGCCTTTTATTTTGTTAGTGCTTTATAGATTCCTAACACAAAATCAAGTACGAATGTGATACTCCCTTTATATATCTTCATCGAAATAAGATAAGTGGAGCATGACAGGCTATAAAGCACATTCTTTGCTTACTGGTATGCCCACCTGTTCCAGATCATTTGCAGGGCTGCCAATAACAGAAGGAAGTGGCATAAATGAAACACGATTTTTTTTTCAGTAAGATTCTCTTGCAAGATCCACAGAGAACATAAACCATTATTTTCTAAAGCCAATCAAAGGTCCTCTATGCCAATATGCACATCTAAACAGCAAAGCAAGCTGCTCTTCCTTCCCCCAACTCTGGCTATTCCAGTCAAATGGTGCCTAAGCTGCTTCATTAGGCAGAGCCAACAAAGACAGGGTTCTGAAATGGTTTGCCCTTCATTCCAAAAAAAAAAAGCAGAGCACTGTATTTTTTTCTTTCCTTCAAATGGCAATGAAAATTGTTGTGACTTAGCAAGAGGATAATGGAAGTGCATCACTGGGTACTGAGAGGCTTAAGAGTTGTATTATACTTTGTCCTTTTCTTCAATGCAACTTGTGGGCTCCTCACAGATTCCAGAGATTTCCCCGGCAGAGGAGTAAGATAACTCTCTACCTCCCTCCCTCTTTCATCTGCTCCAACCCCATCTGTACTGAACATCATGTTCCCAGACAACGTCCCTCAGGAACTGTAATTTTCTGATTAATGTTACACTGTGAGAAAATTCAAAATGGTTGAGCAGGTCATCCCATTCTCTAAGGAACCATAATTGTAAGGCAGCAATATCCTAGCCTGAAGTTACTCAGTTATGTGTAAAATACCTGATTTCTAAAGTTACCTTTTTGAATAAATATTATCCCTATGAAGGCTAAGATTTAAAAAAATGAAATTTGTTGACTTCTCAAGAAAGTTTTCTTGCTAAATGTTTTCTGTTTTGAAGAGAGGGTTAGTATAATGTCTTGTTCAAATATCACAGGGTTCTAAGAAAGTCTTCATCATTTCTCAAAAAGATGCCATTTTGAACACCTAGAGTTGATTTTGTGCAAAATGAAAATGAATCCATATTTATTCAGTGGGAATATGTATAGAAAGAGTACAAGATCATGAATCAAGATATGTTAGTGGAAGTTAAAATCCAAGAACTAGCTAAAATTTGGCTTTCAGAAAATATACTCTTTGTACCTCATAATTTTATATACAAATTAAAAGGTAAGACTGAATGATGTTAAGATCCCTTTAAATTCTACAATTCTACTGTTCTAATTGATAAGGAGCAATGTAAATAACAACCATGTTAATTGCTTTAACGTTTCATAAGTCACAATGAAATAAATTTCCTCTCTGAATGACTAGCTTATGTGAAAAATTTAATTTTTAAATTTATACCCATAACAAGCATTATCAGAAATACCTTGTTTCTTAAAGAGCTGACTGGACAATCACCATTAGTTTAGAATTTTAGAAGAAATGAAACAAAATCAGTAAAACTTACCATCTGGATTTGAAAAGACATTGAAAAAGGCTCTCTCACATGTTTGACTTTGCCGTCCCTGAAAGAAATTTGGCTACTGTCCAGTTTAATTTATGTAACACTTTGTTGCTTGTGTTTAACGTAATTGCAAACATGATGTGCATTCATAATTGAAACCTGAGCTCTAATGGTCAATTTTTCATTTTATCAAAAACAGCTATAGGAAGAAAGGAATTCCACTATGGAGTCTGGTAAGTCAAATGCTAAACTGCAACAGTAATCAAAAGTATTCACAGGACAGCTATATAAGGCATCATTAGCTGGTAAGGTTCTAGACTGATGTTTGCCTATCTTAAGAGATCAATTCCTACCCAAACCACAAACCATAACAGTTGTCACATAAATATGAATGATATAAATATCCACAAATATGTCATTCTTAACTGTTACTTTTTAAGCAAACTTGAGAAGGATTTGAGAGAACAATAAAACCCAACATGTAGAGAATACCTGAATGCCATTGAAATTAAATAGAGAATCTTTCTTCTAAAAATTGTTTATCTGAATTATCTAAATATTCTAACACTTACTATTATACAATAATTAATGGAGAGTATGAAATTTCATAGATGATTTTACATTAAATAATGTATTGGGGCTTTTTTCTCTTTTTTCCCCAACTGTATTTCCTGATCACAAATTTACAAGAGTTACCCTTCATGCCACAATGATAACAGCTAATTCTAAGGATAAAATAGTGTGCTTTTTCCCTATTAAATTTTACTCTGTTTATATCCACTCACTTTATTTCTGGATGACTTTATTTTCAAAAGTGCTCAAGGACCTGTTGGTCATAAATTTAAGAAACTCTAATCAAAGAATAGCATTCATGAAAAGATGAAACAATATTGAGTCCCAGGCTGGCATCTCAAATTCCAATTAAAAACAATCATCCGATGAGATTGAAACTCAGAGAGTATCTCTTCAAGGAGACCCTTCACGTAAGAGTGTGCTCACATAATACACACCTGTCTCCAGGTGTCTACAGTGCATTGGTGGTCATGTCCTCAGGGCCTGAAACAAAAGCCAGTTTTGGTCTCAGAAGTACACAGAAAGTATCAGACTAAGGGACTGATTTGAGAAACAGTAAAAAAAATGGGATACTGCTCCAGAGTTTTCTCTGTATTTCATTCTTTTTCTTTTCTCTCTTCAATTGTTAATTTAATAAAAAATGATTAAACATTATGTTTAAAGCTTATATTTACAATAACCTATGTGCATATACATAAAAGGTACAAATGCAAATTCTGAAATGGAAATTTGCAGGTGTTAATGGAGTTTATTTCCTACAAAACTGTCCACTTCAAATTGAGCTGGAGACGTTTCTACTGAGTGCCTGTAATTTACTGAAACAAGAGATCCAATAGAAACCATTTAATCCTTGTCTCATCTATCTCCTCCATGGCTTTTGATTGTCTCTTATTGTGGCAGTTCTTCTTATGGCTTCTAGAAAAATGCACACTCTTGATTCTCCTCTTAGCTCTCTGGCACCTGACAATTTCTATTCAAGAATCTTCTTATAGAATCCATCCTGTTCTCTAAATGACAGTGCTTCTTGGGATTATATCTTCTGATCCTCTTTTTCTTTGCCTTAGAGTCTTTATCTCCAATCCATATCTTCTTCCTGGGGCCCAAAGCTATTTTGAGTCATCTGCTGGACCTCTCTTCTTACCCTGGAGAACTCACTTCAAGGTATCTTAGATTCCTTCCTTTCACACACACACACACACACACACACACACACATGCTTATCTTACTCATTGAGCAAGTCCTATTGTTTCTACAAACATTTTACATTACAAATCCATTTTTTGTCCATCTCCATTACCACTTCTTTTGTCCACATCCTTATTATTTTTCATTTTAATTTTGGCAATATCTAACTAATTGCTTTGCCTCTAAATCACCAATCCACCCTCCAGGCAGGTAGTTAAGTGGCCTTTTGAAAACAAATCTGAGTGGACCACTCCTCTTCTATAAAATCTAAATTGGCTCTTGTATCTTGTAAGATCAAGTCTAAATGCCTAGACTCAACACAGGAATACGGCCTTGCTTACTTCTCTGCCTCGTCTCTTACCATTTCCTGACAACATACTTTGGCTCCAACCCCCTCACAATCCTTGCATTCCCAGAATTTGCCATGTTGTTTCACCCACCTGAGCCTATAGACATTTCTTCCCTCTGCGTAGGGAAGTTATTACATGTAATAGCTATTACAATATCTATTCAGCTATTTACATCCTAAAATGTGTTCCGTGAAAATTCTTCGGACTCTTGTGTGTGGCTTAGCTGCATTCTTCTCTGTAGCAACCTGCTGACTAATGGGCAGAGGGGGTTTTGAAGGAGCTTCCTCACCACTCCAGGTCACTGAGTAATAAACTTAATTGGATATTTGGCGGGATTTCTATTCTACTCCTCTCCAAAGGAAATCTTTTGCTTTCAGCCATTAAAAGGTGAAACTAATTTATTTCCTCAACATACAGACCATTGTTTTAAGGTTTTATTTGGTTGTTCTGGAATAACTTATTATGTATATCAGTTTTGCCCTTGAATTCTGGTTGGCCTTCACTTTGTTCATATATACTCCAATTATATCGATGGTGGTTTGTGTGTATATAGACAGTGAGGCCAAAGAACTCTAATCTGGAAATTCAATACCCACGTTCAGAGCTACGAACTCCAGGGTTCACATAAAATTTGCATACCAAACAACTTTCTTGTAATATTTTTAAAGATATATAGTTTTATTCTCCCACCATCTTCTAATTATAGAGAATTTGGAAAATATATCCTTCATAATGTAACTAGCATTGGACTGCCATAATTAGCAATGTTCAAGGTACTGTATTAGGCACTGGAGAGAATAAGAAGGTAAACGAAAATTAAGAGTCCTATTGAGCATTTTTCTAACCCTAGCTCGCTTCTGTTGTACACAATATAAATGGGATATTTGTTTATTTAGCCAATATTTAGTAGCCCCTGCTATGAGCAGACACAATGCTAGGAGCTGAGTATAACCATTTCTTTTTTCTAGGATTCCCCTACAAAGTTGACCTTGTGCTTGTTGAATATGAACAAGTCTCTCCCAACTGGGGAACTTGAGCTAATCTCCCTTCAATATTCAAACACCTTCTCTTTCATGGAGTCCTCCCCATTAGAGCTCATCATTGTTTATGCAGATTCTTCGTGGTGTTTCTTTACATCTCTCTTTTATAGATGCTCAAATGGTATTCCTATGGGCTCTAAGAACATTTGCAACACGTTCTATTTAGGGTACTTTGGTCACAATACTATGTATGCCTGTCTGTCACAGCCATTAGACTCTCTCCTCCTCAAGGTCAGAACTAGTTCTTTTTCACCTTTGTGTCCCTAGCAAACACATTGCCCATTCAATAATGAGAACATACAAATGATGCTCCTCTTCTTTCCTCATTCATGTTAGTTGTCTCTTATATTTTAGCTATATGCATATTTGTGCAATGTACTGACATTTGGGGAATATGTTTCATTCATTTTTGTATGTCCATCTAGGCTATATTGGGTCCCATGCAGGGAAGCATTGTCATAGATTCATAAATATAGCACTTTATACATTATCTACTTTGAAATATGAATATTTAGAAAAAGTAAAGGATAGAGCACATTTACCATTATCAGTATTTAAAACAATGCCAAATGCCCTGAATATTGATAATATTAAAGCTTTTGAGTTTTAACTAAATCTTTTCTGAATACTGAAGTTTGAAATCTTATTTAACTTAGAAGATTCTTATCCCTATCACTTATTTAACAATATTTTTATTTTATTATCTGACTTGTTATTTAAATGCAATATTATTCTCAAACTTTTCTAATGTTCAGCCTTACCCTCTCATCTATAATTGTAACACAAGTTTCTTACAGGCAAGGACAATTTTTTATTCTGCTCTAAATGGCTCACAGTGTCTTGATCTTGCTAGAGCACCAAAAACCTTATACATTGATTTAAGTAATTATTGCTTTATTCAGGGATAAATTTAACAAATTACTAAAGTAAATGTAACCTATTCAGCCAGGTGTTTCAGATTCAATTTTTTTTTCAGAACACCAAAGCACTGATTTTCTTATTCAATAAATGATTTTGAGCACCTACTCTGTGCAAGACACTCTGCCAGTCATGAGATAAAAATAATGAACATCTCACAAAACCCAAACTGCCCAGCATTAGGCACTTCATACAATCTTGCTCATTTAATTATTACAACTATATGAAGTGGATACTCTTATTATTCCCATTTCACCAGAGAGAGAAGTAATGCTTAATTAAGCTCCGTAAGTTTAAATTGGTAGTGAATAACTGAGCAAAGATATGAGTTTAAGGTCTTTACCATCATGCTATACTGTCCATAGAAGTCTAAAGTGTAAGAATGGCTTACGTACTTAATGAATGAAAGAATTACCTTTACTAAGATAAAACTGATAGGGAATTATAAGTAATTCTTGCCCTTTAGGTTTAAAATTTCACAAAGAATATTTTAATTGCAGTTTCAATATTAATAAACATATCCATTTCAAAATCATTCCCTGGATTTAAAGTCAAATTCCATTTAAAAAATGTAACATTTTGCAAATCACTGAATCAAAGAATGTTATACAAATATCCAGTGGCTAAACTGGAGAATAATTATTATGATGCAACTTCCACTGAAAACAAGAAATATACTTAAACTATACAATTGTATATGTATCATGTCTCAGAAAATATTCAATAAATGTCCACTAAATGAAATTAATGAGAAGGCAAGGGACTTGCTGTGCATCTATGTCTGCTCTCCGTAACAGTCTCAAGAAAATAGCATGGACTTCCCTAATCAAAAACTGATTTAGAATAACTGCTGACAGAAGACTGAATAACTCAATAGGCACTTTTATGTAACTCAAAGATCTGCACACACCTCAAGGCATATTATGTTTAAATAAGTTGTCAATATTGCACTTTCATAGTTCAAAATTCTTGTTATCAGAAAAGAAAGCTAACTGCATGTTTAAAAAATCAAGCCATTCCAAAGAAAATTGAGAATAAATATAGAGCAAGTTCCAACCTTACTGTTATATTTGTCTAAGTTGAACAGCTTCCTGGTAGTGAAATGCAAATGATAGCTAAAACATTCTGCTAATTCCCAAGTTCCAGTGCAAGACGAATACACTTAGTACTTTAGTGTTCCAATTTATAGTTAATGGATAGTGCTGGTATTTTCACAGTCATGAAAACAAACTACGTACTATAATTTTATGAAGCAAAGCAAAATGTACAGGAATAGATAATGGTTATATTCACTTGTATTTGAGAATAAAGAAATCAATGTTACTGAGCATAATAATTATAGTGCAAGTCTTATACTCTAAAAGCATTATTTGAATGTTTTTGTATTTTTTTGTATTAAAGAGCCATCATAATTATTTGTGTATGATACCAGATTAAAATCTAAATAAAAATATAAAACTGATTAGAAAATGCTGAGGCTGTAATTAAACTGAACTAACCCAAAATAAACACAACAGCTTAATACTATTAGAAATTTGATCCTTAAACAGTTGTGGTACCTAGCATTAAAAAATTATGAATGTCAAGGAAAACAAATCGATCACAAAGCTGAAAAGTAAGTTGCCCCCCCCCAAAATTCCCAGAGTCTTACAGAACAAACTGGAGAGTTTTATTTTCTATTGTTCTATCTTTCCAAATATCTACCCTTTCTTATAGAAAATTGGTTCAATACTCACCAGGGAGAGTTTATGAATTTGAATGACTCTTAGGAAGTAACTAAAGACACACCAAAGGCACTTGCAGGGAAATGTGAACAGTTCCTCTGAAATCCTTTTCTTCTAGAACTGCCCCTTTTTGCATTGCCATGCCTTTTAACACCAGTGGAAACACAAGCTCCAAGGATTCTTGCCTTGTTATACTTTAAGTAATCGTTTTGGATACGAAAGGCATTTTCTGTTAGAAAAGTTCTGAATCTCATTTTATTCAGTCAAATGATATTCTTTGTGTATCTCCTAGGAGCAAGACATGGTATTAGATCCACAAGTTATAAAAATACAGGGTCATGGACCCTTTCTTCTACAAGTTCCCAACAGCCATGACCAAACATGTTAACAGCATATTTCCTCATGTAGCAATATCTTCATATTGATTCCCCAAAAAGCTGTATTAGTTAACATTATAAATATGAATCAATATCTCAATTAAATATTTATCTATCTATATGAAGACATTTTCAAATGTTTGTACAAATGATGGTGTATATGGAGATAAAGATATTATAAATAGCCTGAATCTTGGGAAAAAGAATTAACACTTTTACAAAATTTGGCCACTCAGATGATGGCCTGCTTTTGAGTCTAGCTAGATATTTAGTACTGCATTTTATTACCCAAACCCATCTCCTCCAGCATGTCACTGTCTTTCTCTGATCTACTGTGAGTCAGTCTGACATTTTTTTCTCTATTGCTGCTGTTTTTAATGTGATGAGCTTTTGCTAACTTCATGGCTTGTTGACCCTATTTGGTACCCTAGAACCATCCAACTTTTTTCTTCCAAAGTTTCCTTCCTATTTTACTCTATAAAATGTCTTCCATTTCGCTCTTGCCATCACAACTCTCACATATTCTTTTTTTTTTTTTCTCCTGATCCTTCATCACACTGACAGGTTAAGAGTCTGCAACAAAAGATTCAGAAATACATCAGCCCACTCTTTAAATATTAAGTAATTTCTCTCACTGTAGTCAGGTAAAGAGGAATTTTCAGCCAGGTCTCCCCAGGACAGGAGCTGTCTCCCGACAGTACATTAGACCCTTTGGGAAGTTACCTTAAAGTTTTGGGGTCATGCTAAATTGTATCCCAAGGGCATAAAAGGTACAGTACAGCCACCAAAGGAATTCATCTTATTCCTGGGGGATAACCTCTTTCCCCTCCACCATAAAAATATGATTTAAAATGAATTAATTGGAGGATAATTTCCCCAGGCCTCTATACAGAATTTGGAAAAAAGTTCAATGTTAAAAGACATGAACTTTTAGGAATGTTTCATAATTGCAACTCCTCTCATATGAACAACAGATGCTGAAAGAAATCACTATTCTACAGAAACAGTTTGTTTTAAAATAAATCAATTAGAAGATGTTACTGAAGACAAATAAAAATATCGAGACATTCTTCATTTATATTCAAAGCTGAGGATTAGGAAAACAACCCAATTACTCATCCAATCTGCCCATTTAAGCACCTGTCAACTAAAGGGATTAATATGCCTTATGTTTATGGAATTAGGGGCAGCTCTATCACAGTTTTTGCCTGAGAACCATTAACAAACACATTTTCTAAGTATGTATTAACATTTCTTGGCTGTCACTACTGTAATGACCCCAGTATAAGCTATTGAAAGCATTCAGATTTCACAGCTACATTACTATACATAAAAGGTAAAGCTCCCACCCCTAGCAAAAAAAAAAAAATTGCTTCCCCCTGCACCTAAAAAAAAAAAAAACAGTTGTTTCAAATACCCAATTCATAGAAACTAATTATTCTCAGAGGGATTCTTTTTCTCCTTGAAGAGACAAATTAAAACAAGTGTAAAAGGAAATGATTAAGTCACAAAAGTGAGAACTACATAATGTAGATTCTGTTACTAGAGATACCATATGTAGCATCTGCAAATGATTATCACTCTCAGATGGTAGCAACACCTGTTTTGGCTCTGATTTTGGTGTGAAACTCTGTAATAAAGGTAAACCAAGTCTATTTGTGGATAAGTAAAACACTTTGGCAGTGATTTCCTGCCACTGAAAAATGAAATAAATGTGCTATACGTATACAAATAAATTGGCTGTTATGTAAGATTTCAAATAACTTAAACATAATCAATAATAAAAAAGAAATTAACCAATTAAACATTGACGAAAGACTTGAACAGACACTTCACAAAAGAATATGTATGTCTGGCCAATAAGTAAATGAAAAGAAGCTCATCTTCAGTCATCAAGAGAGTTGAAATGCAAACCACAATGAAATTCTTTTCACACCCACTGGAATGGCTAACATTAAAAAGACTGGTCTTAGTTAGGACATGGAGCAACTAGAAATATCATACACTACCTGCGAGAATTTTAAAATGATAAAACAACTTTGGAAAAACTGTCAGTTTCCTTAAAAGCTAAATATGGACCTACCCTATGAGCCAGTGACTAGGTGTCACCCAAGGGAAATGAAAACATATCCACAAAATAAATACATAATAATGTTCATTACTATTTTATCATAAGAGCCCCCAAAGAGGAAATAACTCAAATATACATCAATAGGAGTATGGGTAAACAACATGTACATTCATATAATGGAATACCAACAACAATGAAAAGTATTGAACTATTGGCCTATGCAACAACATGGGTGTATCTCAAAAATGTGTTGCATGAAGGAGGCAAGACACAGAAATGTATGAACACACTTTATGATTCCATTCATATGAAAGCCTACAACTGGCAAAACCCATTCTTAATGACAGAAATCATAACAGCAGTTCTGTCTGGGAAACCAGGGACGGCCTGAAAAGGGGCATAAAGAACTTTCTGGGGTGATATAAATGTTCCATATTTTGATTGGGGTGCGAATTACATGAGTGTATATCATGGTCAAAATTCATCAACCTGCACACTTAAAATTGTGCATTTTGAGAAGACAGCAAGATGGTGGTGGAGGAAGTTGCTCTTAGAGTCAGCTG
Organism: Dasypus novemcinctus; assembly: GCF_030445035.2. Taxonomy (NCBI): domain Eukaryota; kingdom Metazoa; phylum Chordata; class Mammalia; order Cingulata; family Dasypodidae; genus Dasypus; species Dasypus novemcinctus. Next base: position 38,686,005 of record NC_080687.1, read on the forward strand.
TTGCTACAGGGCAGTTAGTAACCCCCCCAGAACTCTCTGGAGCTAGCTGAAACACCTGTTTGGGGGCGTCAGGAGGTCAGAAGGGCATCCTGCAACACCCTTTAAGGAATGGAAGAAGGAGGCTGCCCATCTGCTGAGAAGACTCATAAGTAGAGCATTCCATGCCCAGGAGGCCGGTGCCCATCCTCTACCAGAGGCATGAGCCACCTCCGGAGCCATTGCGCAGCTGGAATTGAAAGCTCAACTTCCCAAAAACGGGGAGGAAGAGACAGTTGGGCACCAACTTCAGCTACTGATGAGTAAAATTCAACAAGCGAAAGTATAATCCTGAGAACAGCTAAAGTTTGAGCCTGTCCAAAACAGAAAGAGACCAGGAGCCACCATCTTAACTCTGCACCTGGCACAAGGAGAAGTGGGGGGACTGAAAATCCCAGTGTTGGTGGGGACCAGCTTCTTTCCATCTAGGTCAGATTGCAGGTCTATCCTAAGACCCAGTGCCATCTCCAACAGGGAGGAAGTTGCAGAGACCTGTGCCAGCCTCTCCAGGAAATTGCTGGCCAAGCCATGGAGGTTGGTGACTGTCTTACTCTGGTGGTGCAAGCCACCCCAGGAGCTGTTCTGTGACCAGAATTGGAAGCTTCATTTCCCCAAAACAGGGGAGAAGGAGATGGTTGGCTGCCAGTTTCAGCTACTGATTGGTAGACTCGGATGGCTAAGGAATAACCCTAGGAACAGCTAGGGTGTGAATTTGTCCAAGTCAGAAAAAGGCCAGTGGCTGCTGTTTTAACTCCACTCCCAGCCTGAGGGGAAGCCGGGTGACCGAAAATCACAGAGATGGTAGGAACCAGTTTCTGTCACCTGGATCAGCCTGCAGCCCTAGCCTAGGCTTCAGTCCCATCTCTGGCAGGGAGGAGGCTGGCTAGCTCATCACCAGCCTATTCAGGTAATTGAGGGTACCTTTGGCTGGCACTAACTGAATAATGAAAAGTCTACTGGGGCAACTGTGGCCATCTTGGACCTGCACTGCATAGATTGCTGCCCACACCTGCAGCTCCATCCATGCCCCATGCAGGGTAGAAAGGGGCATGAAGCTTCATCAGTCTCTCTGGGCAACTACAGTTTAGCCCTGCACAACTTGGATTGTTCCACACAAATGTGACTCTTTCCCTACCTCTGGGAAAGGAGAAAGTTGGGAGAAGCTTCATCTGTCCCTGGGGCAATGAGGGCAGCTTGAGCCTCCACAGTTTATAGCACCAATTACATCCTTGGCTCCTATTGTACAACCAGCAAGGGAGAAAGGGCAGGAAGCCCTAAACTAAACAGAAAAACTGCACCCAGAATAAATACTCTAGTAAGCCAGATGCCAAGACACCAACAAAAAATTACAATCCACACCAAGAAAAAGGAAGCTATGGCCCCATTAAAGGAACAAGATAAGCCTCCAGATGACATAAAGGAGCTGGGACAACTAATCATGGATGTTCAAACAAATCTTCTTAATAAATTCAATGAGAGGCTAAAGAGATTAAGGATATGAAGAAGACACTGGATGAGCACAAAGAAGAATTTGAAAGCATGCATAGAAAAATAGCAAATCTTATGGGAATGAAAGGCACAATAAATGAAATTTAAAAAACAATGGAATCATATAATAACAGATTTGAGGAGGCAGAAGAAAGGATTAATGAGCTTGAAAAAATGGCCTCTGAAAGTGAACATACAAAAGAACAGATGAAGAAAAGAACGGAAAAAGTTGAACAAGGTCTCAGGGAACTAAATGACAGCCAGAGATGTGCAAATATACATGTCATGGGTGTCCCAGAAGGAAAAGAGAAGGGAAAAGGGGCAGAAGGAATATTTAAAGAAATAATGTTAGAAAAATTCCCAACCCTATTGAAGGACATAGATATCCATGTCCAAGAAGCACAATGTACTCCCATCCAAAAAAATCCAAATAGACCAACTCTGAGACACATACTAATCAGAATGTCAAATGCCAAAGACCAAGAGAATTCTGAGAACAGCAAGTGACAAGCAGTGCATAATACCCAATAAGATTAAGTGCTGATTTCTCACCAGAAACCATGGAGGCAAGAAGACAGTGGTCTGATATATTTAAGATACTACAAGACTGTGGCAGAGGCAATATTCTAAACAAGTACCCCTTGGGTTTTAGTCAAAATTCTGGGAAGGGGCCAAAAGTATAACATAGCCCCTTAGAAAAGCAATTGTCTGCAGCACACAAAGCTGTGTTGAAAACAAAGGGCCTAACCTAATAGTGCCTGGTCACTCTGAAGATAGCCATCCCTACCCAGGGATGGATTACAAATACTAAAAACAAGACAGAAACAATGGGCTGTTGTGAATCACCCTCTAGGGGGAAGAGATCTGTGGAAGAACATCTGGGATGCCTGCCAGCAGTGACAGGTAACTGTCTGTCATATCCCTGCCCTCTCCTCTAACATCTCTGTTAGGACTGTTGAGGCAGATGTCTTCGTGGAGATCCAGAGTCATAAACTTGAGACCTGAGAAGAAGCAGAGTGGCTCCACCAGAAAGGCGAACATTTTGAGTACCAGACCTTGTGGAGCCTAGCCCAGCACACCCAACTCATGGACATCACCCGTGAGTGTCCTTCATGCTCACTCCAATGACTGTGACATCAGTCCCCTCCTGCTCTTGGAAGGGGCAAGGTATGCTTTCACTGCTACAGACACTGCATCAGGACTCTTACAGCAAAACAACTGTAAGAGTCTTTCTGACTAGAAAATGAATCCTCACAACAATGACCTAAATTTAAATTCAATTCTGTGAGTTTTGGCCCCAGGTCCAATCAAGATGCTAATAGCAACAAAGGCATTGAAATTATGAGTTAAAGTACCAGTTGCACCATAGCCCAAAAAAGGGGAGTAATAATAATTTGTTGCTGCCTATGCCTCAAACTATACAAATTGGGGAAAATGAAGTCATTTTTGATCAAGTACTGGCTTATATAGCCTTGCTGATTGAGAATCTTAAGCCCATGAGAAATGAAAGTCTATTCATTAAATATCTGCTAGTTGGAAGTCTTATTGTGAGTTGTTGTATAATCTACTGCAGTTATAGATTATGTATAACATGCAATTTTGAGCTTGGGAAAATTGCAAACTATAAATATGCATTTATGCCTACAAAAAAAAAAAAGATACTACGAGAGAAAAACTTCCAGCCAAGAATTTTATATCCAGTAAGACTGTCTTTCAAAACTGAGGGCAAGATTAGAATATTCACAGATAAACAGAAACTGAGAGAATTTCTAAGCAAGAGACCAGATTTTCAGGAAATACTAAAGGGTGTGCTAGAGCCTGAAAAGAAAAGACAAGAGAGAAAGGCCTGGAAAAGAGTCTAGAAATGAAATTATATCAATAAAAGTAATTAAAGTGTCAAAAGAGGGGTGAAAATAAAATATGACCGATAAAACTCAAGTAGTGAGAAATAAACTTACCCAACAATGTAAAGCACTTGTATTCAGAAAACTTCAACCCAATGTTAAAAGAAATGTTAAAAGTCCTAAATAACTGGAAGAACATTCCATGGTCATGGATTGGAAGACTAAATATCATTAAGATGTCAATTCTACTCGAATTAATATACAGATTCAATGCAACCCTGATAAAAATTCCATCAGTATTTAAAAAAATATTGAAAACAAAATTAGCAAATTTATTTCAAAGGGTAAGAGGTCCTGAATAGCCAGAAACGTCATAAAAAGAAAAGCAAACCCTCAGCTCCAGACTTTAAATCAAACTGCACACTATAATGGTAGAAACAGCATAGTACTAGCATAAAGACAGATACATACACCAATGGAACCAAATCAATGACTCAGAAACAGACCTTCACGTGTATGGTAAAGTGATTTTTGACTAGTCTGTCAAATGCACACAGCTCAGTCAGAACAGTCCATTCAACAAAACGATGCTGAAAGAACTGGATATCTACAGTCAAAAGAAGGAAAGAGGACCTCTACTTCACACCTTATCCAAAAATTAACTGAAAATGGATCAAAAACCTAAAAATAAAAACAAGAACCATAAAACTTCTAGAAGAAATTGTAGGAAAATATCTTCAAGACCTGGTCATAGGTGGTGGATTCTTAATGGAGAAAAGAGAAGGACTGAAATGGACTACTCATGTTTAATGTATGCAGAAGTTTTAATTAGTTTTACTGTAAAAGTGTGGAAATGTATAAAATGGATGGTAAAAATAGTAACAGCTAGTTTATAAATAGGGATGTGGCTGAAAATCGTAGTCTAGGGATGTAAATGCCAATTGACAGAATGCTAGAAAATAATCTAGGAACTGAACAGCACAGTAAACCAAGAGGTGGATGAGAATTGTGGTTGATGGTACAGATGCAGGAGTACCCTCTGTGAGCTAGAGCAAATGTATATCACTACTGCAGGGTGTTGGGAATGCATGGGAAAAATACAATAGGAATGACCTATGGACCATGGTTAGCATTAATAATATAATATTCTTGCATCTATGCCAAAGATGTACTGTGTTGATAATGGGGCAGTATGGAAAATGTGACCCAAATGTACACTATGGACATGGTAAAAATCAGATGATATTATCTTATCTGTAACAAATGTTCTATCACAGTGTTGTGTGTTGATAGAGGGGTGTTGCTTGCGAATTCTGCATATGTGCATGATTGTTTTATAAGTTTACAACTTCTGTCATAAAAAATATATTTTTAAAATAATAATAATATCTGTTGGGGGAAAAACACACCAAATGTAAGATAAGGATTATAATTAGTAGTAAGATTTTGACAATATTCTTTCATAATTTGTAACAAACATCTTACAACCATGCAAGGTATTGATTTAAAAAATAATAATAATATCTGTTGGGGGAAAAACACACCAAATGTAAGATAAGGACTATAATTAGTAGTAAGATTTTGACAATATTCTTTCATAATTTGTAACAAACATCTCACAACCATGCAAGGTATTGGTGGAGGGTTGATATTTGGGACCCCTGTATGATGTTACGCATGTTTGCTTTGTAAGTTCACAACTTTCACTATACCCTTGTTTATGTAAGTTCATATATAAGTGATATAAAGATAATAATAATAGGGTTGGTTGGGGGAAAATTCTTTGGTTGGTAGTAATATTTGACAATGCTCTTTAATCATTAGTTAAAAAGGCTTAACAACAATGTAAGGTATTGGTGGTAGGGTGAGTTATGAGAGTCCTGTATGATGTTATATATGTTTGTTTTGTAAGTTCACAACTATTACTATACACTTATTGTTTATGTATGTTTGTGTGTGGGTGATATATTTCAATAAATTAATTTTTTTTAAATTGTGCATTTTATTGTGTGTCAATTATACCTCAAATAGAAACACAGAACTAAAAATTATCATTGAGCATTGATCATTTGCCAACAAATGAACACTAATTATTGCAGTCATCTAATGATAATAATTTATATCATATTCACTATATGTCAGGCTGTTCTAAGCAGCTAACATATATTAACTCACTTAATCTTCACAGCAATCTTATGAGGTAGATGTTATTGTTATCCCCATTTTATAGATGAGATTGAGAGGGTAAATAACGACACAGGTCTCACTACTTGTAAATCTATCTATATCTTATATAGACATTTAAGAAGTTTAAACACCGACTTTAGAGAATCCTTAGTTTAGAAAGCGTGGGTTGATGAGGCCCTTAATTCACAGACTACGAAAATCTTACTGACTGCACTAAAATGGTAAGTAAAAAAGTCATCATAGAGTATTTTCTGATCCATGACTGTATATGCCTGTGACAATTATAACACTAAATAAATAAAACTGTGTGGAACTGAGGAAGGAAAACTTTTTACCAAGTTTCATCAAGTACATTGGACACTTTCAGACTGCAGAAAAAGAAACAATGGACAAAGCTCTGGAAGAGATAACTGTCTAGAAAGGGACAAGGGTATTTGGGGGCCTGATAGAGCTGACATTTTGAAAGATGACTCAGATGATGAGAAAACAAAGAACGCTTATTAAGTCTGTTTAGATATCTAATTTGAATTACTTAGAGGGTTGGACACAGTTTCAAATGACCCCTACAAGTTGGAGTTAAAAATAGAATCGGGCGGTGGACTTGGCCCAGTGGTTACGGCATCTGTCTACTGCCTGGGAGGTCCGCGGTTCAAATCCCAGGCCTCCTTAACCCGTGTGGAACTGGCCCATGCTCAGTGCTGATGAGCGCAAAGAGTACCTGAGTAGGGAAGCCCCACGCGCAAGTAGTGTCCCCAGTAAGGAGAGCCGCCCAGCGCAAAAGAAAGTGCAGCCTGCCCAGGAATGGCGCCGCACACACGGAGAGCTGACACAACAAGATGACACAACAAAAAGAAACACAGATTCCCGTGCCGCTGACAACAACAGAAGCAAACAAAGAAGATGACCCAGCAAATAGACACAGAGAACAGACAACCGGGGTGGGGGGCAAGGGGAGAGAAATAAATAAAATTAAATTTAAAAAAAATAAAATCATGTTCAATGGTGAAGTTAGGTCTTTCAGTTAGGGAAAAAACCCAAAACACTGAGGTATAAAAGAAAAGGAATGTCATTTGTTGAAAGATTCCCAACAAAAGGAAGATGCAAACTCTTCTCTACCCTCACAGTCTCCATACCATTTTAATTACTTTGATGTCTTCCCCATAGTTGCTTAAAATAATTAATAATCAACATATTTTAAATTAATGAAACTCAATTTTATATTCAAAATGTTATGGTTTTCATTCTGGGTAGGTGTTTTTTTTTACTTTTTAAAAAAGATTTTCTGATTGTATCTCTTTACACTGTCCATTCCTCTCTTCATTTTCTTGCAAAGTGCACTCTGGGCTGGACACCAGGGTGAAGGTTACTCTTTGGAAGAGGAAAAGATAACACCTTGGAATCTTGATAAAGTACAGCTCAGGGAGATTATAGTGACAATATATGAGGAGAGGAAAGAATCCTGTGCAAAGGACCAGTATTGTTTCCGCTACCAAATTGGTCAGAGAATTATACTAATTACTCAATTCCAAAACCACAAAGCCCCCTGCCATTGCTGGAATCTCCCTTCAGTCATTCATTCCTAATGACTCCTGTCTTGCCACACCTCCCTGTGGCCTCATCCTCCCATCAGCATCCCTTCTCTGATATGCTCCTGTTATTAGCTTTCTAATTATAGCCATTACCAACTCCCAAGTTCCCATCAACTATGATAAGTTCCTGTTATCACCTCTCTAATTATATCTATCACCAACTTCCTTATCCATACTAACCAATTAATTAACTAATCAGTTAACAAACATAAAATTAATACTTATCAAGCCATATTTTTAGATATCATAGGGGATAAAAACTGTAATAGGTAGCTTTCCATAAAACTCCAGGAGTTTATAGTCTATTTGGAAAGACAAGACTGTGTGCATGTGTGTCTGAGAAAGAGATTTCAACAATACCAAATCAAAGGGAGCTTTTCCTGTGTGCTGAGCAGAGGCAAGTAAATGACTTGAGCTTCCTTCTCTGAAGAAAGAACAGTGTTTATACTTGTAGGAGTTGCATGAAAAAAACCTGTAGGGGGAAATGATAAAGCAAATCTCCCCTGAAAAGAAAGTTTAAGTCCTGGAGCTGGGGTCACAAGGCTGAAGCAGTAAAGTATTCAGATCACTGAGAAAAGGCCTTGTTGCAAGGAAAGGAGTAGCTATTCTACAGGCAATATGAGTCAATGTTTCAACCAAAGGTCACACCTTCTACAGTACACACAGAAGTAAACTTGTTACATTTGGGACCCCCAATTCTAATTGGAAGCCAGTCTATTGACAGGAAGAGAGGTGGCATGACCAATAACACTAGCCTGTGACCATGGGTGATTCCTGGACACCTCCAGATCTAGCTCATCTCTGGCAGCTTTCATTTCACTGATCTTTTATAATGGGTAGAGCTTTGATGCAGGCTACCCATTAACATATTTTCTTTGCATTTATTCAAAGCAACTTTGGGCAGTTCCTCATTTCTACAAATAAACAACATAAGGAAAATTTATATAAATCAATGCAATCTCATAAAATTCTTAGCAATAATTTCCTAAATTGTAGAGTCAAGGCAATGTAGAGTAAAGAGAAGTGAACAGTAAGTAGTCAACAAATCTTAGTATTAGTTTAAACACTACTGCAGACATGTTATATGAGATTCAATTTTCAGGTTTAGACTAGCTTTAATGTCTCTTTGAACCTAAAAGATTGTTTTTATCTCTGTAATCTCAAATGTTAGATTTGTTGGTAATAATTACAAATTATAAAAATCTCTTTAAAACCTTAAAAACCAGCTTCCTTTTTCTCCAACTACAAATTTTAACATGTATCATAATGCCTAATAACAGTGTGAAAAAACTGGTCATTAGACAAGTCTTTACATAATTATTCAGAAATCTGAATATTAAAAAATAGGTATGTGTGTTATTTATCTACTGCTGAGAAACAAATTGCCATATATTTAATGGCTTAAAGCAATATACATTTATTATCTCACACAATTTCTGTGGGTCAAGAATGTGGGCTGGGCATGGCTGGGTCATTTGCTTAGGGTCTCACAAGGCTGTAATTAATGCATCAGCTCACATTCCTCTTCTACACTCATGTGGTTGTTGGCATAATTCAGTTCCTAAAGTCATTGTTCCCTTGCTAAATGTCACCTTGGGGCCACTCTCAGCTACTAGAGGCCATTCACAGTTCCATGCCACATCACTCTCTCCAATGGCCCTCTCACAAAATGGTAGCTTACTTCTTGAGGACCAGGAGAATTTCTGATTTCCATCTGGTGAGATGCAGTCATATGCAATATAACATATCCACAAAAGTGACATCCCATCTCTGTTCTCATATTCTATTGGCTAGAAGTAAGTCTTTGGTTCCACCCACTGCTCCAGATTAGTGGATTATACAAGGTATGATTCCTCAGGTCACCAGAGCATGTGTTCCCATTATGTGTACTGAAAGCCATTATTCTTCCTCTGTCAATCCACTAAAAACTGATTTTTTCCCTGGATGCTAAGAATTAAAACAAGATATGGAAGAATGCTATTGGGAAACGTTCTTATACTAGTACCCATGACAAGAGCAATCAGTAGTAGAAAGTACTGTTCAGCACTTTCTATGTACTGAACTGCACGTGATTGCATTTTAATACCCTACATGGTTTTCCTCATTATCCTCATCTCACAGTAAGAAAAGTGAGGTATAAATAGGTTAAGGGCTTTGACAAGGTCACATAGCTAGAGAGAAGCATAACTTGCTTGAAACAATGACCTCAGTTTACTCCACAGCAGCAGAGGGACTGTCTACTCATTTTACAAATCTCATGAAATCATCACATCCCTAGTTCTCAATTTCCTCATCTGTAAACTGGGGAAGATAATGAATCGTGGTCTAGATACCTCCAAGTTTGATGTGAAAATAAAGTGTTATTAGGATATTAAAGCCCTTCACACAATAAAGGATACATGGCAAATGTTTTATAAATGGCATCACTGCTGTTCTGTTGTAAACTCTATGTAAACAATACAGTTCTCTACATAGGAAAGTGCAGGTAAGGGTGTCAGACTTAATGGCTCTTGTTTGCTTTTTTCTGGCAGGCAATTTTTACAATTCTTTACTAATCAGCCAATACTTGAGGTTAGAAGATCTCAAAGCCAGAGAGGGGAATAAAAATTCTATCTACCTTTCATTGGAGGAGAAGCAATCAGACTCTCTTATCCACAAATAAACTGAAATAAAAGAGACATTTTTTAACTATTCATATCGCTGGAACAAAGAAGTAGGCTGCTTTTATGCTTGATAAGAAAGTTTGAGTTAACATTTATTAAAATGTAAGGTACTCATGTAGACAGAAATGGATTATTCAAAAGAATGGAAGGATCAAAGAGAAAAACAAGACCTTCAGAAACATTTAAGAATATACAATCACACTACTAGACATTATAAAAAGTAAAACACACTTAATACATCTACAATGTGCTTTAAAATTAGACAACTATATTATAAATTGTCCAGTCTAAAAAGGCAGCTATTTCTGAGGCCAAGAGGACTACATATTTCTCCTCGGTTTCCTTGCATTCCTTGGCTTTACCTTTGCCATAGACTTGTTTTTCATTTTTAATCATTCCTAGTCATATCTATGTTGCCAACATCACTAAGTGTCAAGTTACTACAAGGGGAAATTCACAAATAGGAACCCCATCACTCTTGTCCAAGGGCCACCTATAGGACAGAGGCAATAGGGACACAAGTGTTTAACAACTAGTCTCCAGGTAGGGAGCTACCAAGGGTATATTACTGACTGGGGTTTCAGAAGAGATGTGCATCATCTGCTCTCCGGAGAGCTGGTGTGATCAGTCTCTGGAACACCACTTGGTCAAAAAGAAGCCATCAAGGGAAGATTAAAATTCAATTTAATGTAGTATAATCTTTATATCTATATACCAAAGATTTGGTATTTTGTAACTGGGGTGGACAGGATTAATTCAGGATGCCTTTTGAAGGAAGGAAGTTTATAATAGAATTTTTCAAAGGATAGGAGTGTAAGAACAGTAATTAACTACGCTACATAAGCTATAAATGTTCTTCAGGTTTAATTAATTTGATTGAGTGATTAATTTGATTAATCCCAGGAAGTAGGTGTATTCTCCATTTCACAGAAAAGAAAACAGAGACTAGGACAAATGTCCTCATAGCTAGTAAATATCAGATCCTCCCTCCCACCCTCCCTCCCTTGGATTCAAAACCAAGTCTCTGAATCTCACATCAATGTTTTTTTAAAAATTTTAGTGCATTGCTAGGGGTAGTTTGACACACTGGGAGGAAAGGAAAACATGGAACAGAAAGAGACAACTGTTTATCAGCAGTTCAAATATACATCATAACAGCAGACTTACTACTTTAGCACCTACTTAGAATAGAGAATAGAGTTTATTCTGCTACTAAAGCTAAATCTGACGTAACTAGTTTGTTCCATTATAAAATAAGAGCAATTGAAGTTACTAGAAACTTCACGGGGATGCTACAGAACTAACAAAAAAACAATTCTCTTTTTTGTTCTCCAAAAGTACGTAAACATTTTACAAAATTGTCATTCTTATGAAAAAGCAATTTATCTTTTAACTCAGGTACTAGCAAAAGGGCTAGAATTTCTCTAACCCCCTCTGGAGCAAACAGAAATCTTCAAATAATATAAGTGCGTTAGCCAAAAGCTTTCCTTTTGAAAAGGCCACCTGACAATGGTTGAACAAATGAAGACTTACTAGAAAATTTGTGTAAATAGGGAGAGACAATGAGTATTTCAATGTTTTAGCAACCTTCTGCACTTAATTTTTTTTCCAATTTTTTCCTACAGCTAATAAAATAAAATAATAAAAATTTCCATTAGCTTTCCCACAGTATATAAAACAGGATGATTCTGACTCTTTGCTATCACAATTCTATCATCTTTTGAGGGCATTTATTTCTTTAAAACATCCAAGCCTTGCTTTGTGCAAAATTGAGTTTGAATTTGCAGTATTCTTTTACTATTCTATATCATATTACTAGACAATATACCATAGGCAGGGCACATTCAACTAATAGGATCACACTCTAAGCTCTTTATTGCAAAGATTATTGGCAAAAGGCTATATTCGTGCCTTTTCTTCATGTTCTGCACAATAAGGATTATAATTCAATTTTATACAAACCATATTTCTACCAGATATGCACCATATCACTTCTAAAGTTAATTTATCAAACTTTAGGTGTAGCTTTAGAAAAATGAAATCATATTGATTTAAAACAGAAACTACGAAAAATGGTTGATCCCTTATTTTGTGCAAAGGGTCAAATAAAAGCAGGAAAGTGCTTAAGATTACCAGATAGGCTTAGTCTTTTGCTAGAACCTGAACGAGTGATCCAAAGTGCATATCCCCTTAGCTCAAGATTTGTTAAAATCATAGATAGAGCCAAACTGTCGATTAATAGCTACAGTTATTTCAATCCAGAACAAACTGGCTAAACTAGCTAAGACTGCCTACAGCTAAGGCATGCCTCTTGGCGGGCCTTAGACACTATAAGAATATCTGTGGGGCAGTTTGAGAGGTAGAACTTCAGACTCTGGTTTGCCCAGCTCTGTCATTCTTGAACAATTTTCTGGTATCACAGGCTGGAAATGATCACTAGCCTCTGGAAGGCGAAACATACAGCCTCTTCCACTAAGAGGAAATCTAAACTTGTTCAGATTCTTAGTGGTCTAAGTTTCCTTTCCCCAGCCCTCAAACTTTATTTTTTACCTTGGAAGTACATGACTAATATTTTATAAGGGACAAAAGGAAATATTTTTTTGTTGTTTCTAAATAAGCCCATCACCCTTCCCTGTCACAGGTTCTGCTGAGTTTTTTTTTCAAAAAGAGAAACTGCATATTCACAATCAAAACTAAAAGTAGTCAAGAAGCAATAGCACAAGTTTTAAATTTTTTAGTGCTTAGCTTTTTCTTCTTTAAAAAATGAAATCATCAAGATTTTTACTGGCAAGCAAGTGACCATTTTTATCTGCTTCAAGAATTGATGAAAATATATGCTTGTCCATGCGCATTATTTTCAAATTTATAGCATCAGTAGGAAGACAGCAATTATTTAGAAAAGACTCAGCCTTAAAAAAACAAAGTTAACTTTATTTAAAACCACTCACTTTTTAGGTTATTATAATCATGCACTAAATCTTTCCATACTTAATAATGGCCTGGATAACTGCAATAGCCTCCTAATACGGTCTTTCTAAAACTCCTCCAGGGTATGGAGTCCTCTCTGCAGTCCATTCTCCACATTGAGGCCAAGTGATCCTTTCAAACAACCCCCATGCTTAAAGTCCCAGAATGCCCTCGCACTGTTTTTAGGGTAAGACCAAAATCACCAGCAAGACTTTGAGGCCTGAGAAGTCTGCTTCCTCTCATACCTCCAGCCTCTTCTATCATGCTCCCTTGTGCTCACTGCTCTTTGGCCATACTCATTCTTTTCAGTTACTGAAATTTGCCATTCCCCATCCTGTTACCAGGCCTTTGCACACACTCTTCACCAGTTTGGCATACTCAGTACTCTCTGCTACCCTCATTTCCACCTCTCTTACCAAGTTAGCTCCCACTAATCCTCCAGATCATAGATCATGTGTCACTTCTGCAGGATGCCATCATTTCCTTCAGCCCCACCCTCTAGGTCAGGTATCTTTGTTACAGGTTTTCAAAGATTTGTGTTTTTCTTCTTTATGCCCTATTTATTTAGTTATTGTGGCTAATTAGTAAGGGTCCACCACAGTTGTCTGGAAGCTCTATTGGGACTCTATTAGGGGTCGTATCCTCTCCCTGTTCATCATTGCATCCCCATCACTGACCACCATGAATGGCACAAAGGAAATGCTCAATAATTAGTCATTTAATTAATTAATTAACCAGTCTCTTTTCTTAAATGGTTTGACCCATGTCAAAAGTAATAGTAGAGATCCAGTGATTATTTGGAAAGCAATCAGCCTGTAAGTATGTATTGAGGTCAAGAGTTAAATAGGACTTATAGAAGGCTTAACAGAGTATTGTTATTGTTAGGGCAACTATTCTTCTCTGGTAGGGTGTGAATAAAGATGTCAGGAAGATAATAATGGAGGAAGGAAGGGAAAGGCTCACAGTTGGAAAACAGTTGCTTCAGCAGAAGGTGGGTATTATTCCCTCAAGTCAAACTATAAATGCATTGAAATAATGTATCTTCACATTTGGGCAACATGTTTCAAGCTACAGGCATGTTTCATATGCATCAATTCTTTCATTCCTCTCTGCAATCAACTGAGGTGGGCAGGGTAGGTAGTATTCATACCGGCTTTAGAAACTAAGCAACCTCACAGAATGACTTTACCAAGGACACAGAGTAGAAGCCAGTCTGGAACACAGGTCTTCAATGCTTGCTAGTTCCCCTCTTTTTCCATGCTCAATGTGTCTTGTTACTTATCTGAGAAAACCTAAGACAACTAACATCACTTCAAAAAAGAGTTTCAGCGGCTTTCCTCATTCAAAACTGTTGGAATGAAACTCTGCTCCCTCATGAACCATGAAGCTAGGGGAAATGGGGGAGAAGACATATGGATCCATTGTATTCATTCATTTGTTCTTCCATTTTTTCCTTCTCTTCTTTCTTCTTTTAATATTGGCACTTTCCAAAGTGCAAGATGATAGAGATATACAGCCAAATAACCATAGTTTCCTGAACTTACATATATTAACAGTAAAAAGAAACAAATACTGCAAAAAAGCAATGCTATCATGAGAGCATAGGGGAAGAAATGCCTCTTGAACATGTAGGGGTTTGCTGAGCTCATTAGTGAGACTGAGGAGGAAGAGGAATTGAAAGTAGAAACCCAAAAATCTGCATATGGAGTATGGCTGGCTGTTTGTTTTGGGGGATCAGTTTGGAGAAAATTTACAAATGGGGTTAAAGAATCAAAGAACTCATCTGTGCAGTGGAGCTAGAAAATCAGTTTCTCAATGATGGGAACAAATGGCAGCTTTTACCATGGAGTGAACTGAAATGTTAAAAATTAACCTGATGTTAAGAAAGCTGAACTGCCTTGGGTTGGGGGAACAGGATAGAAACTGGTGATCAGTTAAGAGGTGTTGCAAAAATCAGCCCAGAGTTGATACAGCCTATATCAGAGTGGCTACCAGAGAAGGATAGATAGAGGGACATATGTTGGCATATACTCAAGAGGTAAAAATCAGTAGGTGTTGTTGATGGATTCAACATGGCAGATGAGAGAAAAGGAAGAATCTGTTGAAGATTGGAAGAATGATCTCAACATATTTCATGGTAATGTTAAATATCTACAAATATATTTCATACATATGAGTCTTTATATGTAGATTGTAGCCTTCTTATAGAAGAGGGTATTCTATTTATGATTATTAGACTTAATTAAATATTCCATGAAGAAGATCTCTTGGAAGATGGCATATTAGAAAAGCATAGGACTTTCGTCTCTCTCAGAAAAATAGCTATAGGACAGGCAGACATGACCTGGGGAAAAAAATGTTCTAGGTTTAGGACACTAGGGGAAGGCTGGACACCACCCAGAAGAAAAAGGGCCCAGGAGAAAAATCTCATGGAAAGACCATGAGTAGAAGCTGTAGCTGCAGCTGCCTGTGCCTGTCCCACACCCTATGAGCAGACAGCTTTTAATTCTCCTGCTTCAGTCAGTGGCTACAGACAGAGGGGGCAGCTGGGATCCATCTCCACAGGAAATGGGAGAGAAAGGAATGCAGCCTAAGGATGATTCAGCTATTGGCCAACAAATATGGTCTGCTGTGTCCCACGAGCACTTCCAGGCCAGGTGGGACCAGGCCATTGTGCCTTGGGAGCTGGCAAGGACTGAAGATATCTGACCCTTTCAACAACCCTCTCTACTGACTGGGACTGTTCATTGAGGACACAGAGGGGAATGGAATTATAACCTACCCAGGAAATGGGAGGAGGCTGCCAGCAAAGGTTGGAGAGCAACCTCTGAAAGATTTTGAATTGCAAAGCTCTGAATAGCCTCAAGGCAGGATCTTCTATCACTATTGCTGTTCATGTTACAGTAAACACACTCCAACCAGGATTTGAACTGAGAGGGCTGTCAAAGACCACCATCTGCTGGCAAACCTAGGAAGTGCATGTGAGGAAAATAAAAGTCAAAAACTGAGAGCCTTTTTTCTGGCCTTTACAGCCTCCCTTCACAGGGCCCTTGGAAGTGGGTCTGCAACCCATTTCTGGGTCTATGACCCAAATTTGAGCAATTAACAGGGTCAATGCTAAATACCTAGAAAAGGCTGAACCAAGAATCAAAGAATGACAGTAATGCACAGCCTCCCACCACTAAATCCCTACAAAAGAGAAAGAAATCGAGCATCAGAGTAAACTAACCACCACAATCAGGTACCTAGATATCAGCAAAAAATTGCAAGCCATATTAGGATAATAGAAGAAAAGGCCCAAGCAAAGGAATATATCAAAGGTCCAAATTAGACATAGGATTTAAGACAATTAATCAACAAGATTTATACAAATTTTCTAAAATCAAATTAATGAGTTGAAAGACAATATGGCTAAAGAGATAAAGGACATCAAGAAGACACTGGGTGAGCACAAGGAAGAACCTGAAAACCCAAATAAAAAAATAACAGAGCTCACAGATATAAAAGACACAATAGATGAGAACAAAAATACTTGAGAGGGAAGTAGATGTGACTCAGGCAATTAGGCCCCTGCCTACCACAAGGGAAGTTACTGGTTTGGATCCCAGTGCCTCTTAAAGAAGACAGCAAGCTGGTGCAATGGGCAGATGCAGCAGGCTGACACAGCAAGAGAAACAAGAAGAGGGACCATAATGAGAGGGCACAACAAAACAGGGAGTGGAGGTGGCTCAAGCAATTAGGCATCTCCCTCCTACATCAGAGGTCCCAGGTGTGGCTCCTGGCATCGCCAAAAGAAACAAGGAAAACAAAAGACACAACAAGTGAAAAACAACAAGGGGGTGGGGAGAAATAATTTTTTTTTTTTTTAAACACACATATTAGAGCAGAGCAGGTATAGAGCAGTTAGTTGAATATCTGCTTTGTGTGTATGTGATCCTGGGTTCACTCTCTGGTATCACCTTCCCCACACCAAAAATAGAGGCATACAACAGCAGACTCAAAATGATAGAAGAAAGAATAAGTGATACAGAGACAGAAGAGCTGAAATTGACGAGAGAGAAAAGAATGGAAAAAATTGAGCAAGGGCTTAGGGAATTGAATAACACAAAGCACAATGGCAGGCATTTCATGGTAGTTCCAGAATTAGAAGAGATGGGAAAATGGTTAGAAAGAGTATTTGAGGAAATAATAGCTGAAAATTTCCCAATTCTCATGAAAGAAATGAATTTACATATCCAAAAAGCACAGCGTACCCCAATCAGAATAAACCCAAACAGACTCTAAGACTTACTACTCAGAATGTCAAACATAAAAAATAAAGAGAAAATTCTGAGAGCAGAAAGGGAAAAGCAAACCATCAAATACAAAGGATGCCCAGTAGACTTAGTATGGATTTCTCATCAGAAACCAAAGAGGCAAGAAGACAGTAGTATGATATAATTAGGATACTGAAAGAGAAAAATTACCAGCCCATAATTCTTTATCAGGCAAAATTGTCCTTCAAATATGAAGGTGAGTTTAAAATATTCACAAATAAACAGAAACTAAGAGAGTTAATGAAAAAAGAATCCACATTTGCAGGAAGTATTAAAGGAACCCTTACAGCCTGAAAGAAAAAAACAGGAGAGAGAGGCTTGGAGGAGAGTGTAGAAGGCAAGAATAGCAGCAAGGATAAACAAAAGAATAAAAAGACAGATGAAAATAAGATATAAAATATGAAAACCAAAGAATAAAATAGTGGAAGTAAATAATGCACTTACAGTAATATCATTGAATATGAAAGGATTAAACTCCTCAATCAAAAGATATAGGTTGACAGAACAGACTTTTTTTTAAATGAGCTGCCTACCAGAGACACATCTTAGACCCAGGGATACCAAGGGGAAAGTTGGAAAAAGATAAACCATACAAACAGTAACCAAAAAAGGGCAGTGGTAGTTATACTAATATCAGACAAAACAGACTTTAAATGCAAAAGAGTTATAACAGATACAGAAGGTACTTATATATTAATAAAAGAGACAATCCACCAGGAAGAAATAACAGTTATAACTGTCTATGCATTTAATCAGGGTGTCCCAAAATACATGAGCAAACTCTGGCAAAACTGAAGGGAGAAATAGACATTTCTACAACAATATTTGGAGACTTCAACATACCACTAACATCATTAGGTAGAACAATTAGACAAAGATCAACAAGGAAACAAGAAATTGAACAATATGATATAAAGCTAGACCTAACAGACATATACAGAACGTTGCATCCCAAATCAGCAGGTTATACATTCTTCTCAAGTCCTCATGGATTTTTCAATTAATATACTACATTAATATACTACATTAACAAATTGAAGGAAAAAAACACATGATTATCTGGATCAACGCAGAAAAGGCATTTAACAAAATCCAGCATCCTTTTTTGATAAACATTTGGAAAGATTGGAATGGAAGGAAAATTCCTCAATACGATAAAGGGCATATATGAAAAATCCACAGCCAACATTGTACTCAATGGGGAAAGGTTGAAATCTTCTCCTTTAAGATCAGGAGCATGACAAGGATGTACACTGTACTACTGTCATTCAATATTTTGCTAGAAGTTCTAGCTAGAAAAATTATACAAGAAAAAAAAAAGGCATCCAAGTAGGAAAAGAGGAAGTAAAACTCTCTCTTTGCAGATGACATGATCCTATATTTAGAAAATTCTGAAATGTCTACAACAAAGCAACTTGAGCTAAAAAATGAGTTCAGCAATGTGGTAGGATACAAGACCAGTATGCAAAAAATCAGTAATTTTTCTTTACACTAGTATTGAACAATCTGAGGAGGAAATCAGGGGGGAAAAAATTGGATTTACAATAGCAACAAAAAGACTCGAGTACCTAGGAATCAATTTAGCCAAAGAAGTAAAGGGCCTATATGCAGAAAACTGCAAAACAATGTTAAAAGAAATCAAGGAAGGCCTAAACAACTGGGAAGACATAAGACATTCTGTGTTCATGGATTGGAAGAATAAATATCATGACGATGTCAATTCTACCCAAAATGCTTCAATGCGATACCACCAATCAAAATTCCAAAGCCTACCTTACAGAAATAGAAAATGCAATTACCAAATTTATTTGGAAGGGAATGTGCACCCAAATAGCCAAAAGTATCCTAAAAAACAAAAGTGATGTGGGAAGACTCTCACTGCCTGACCTTGAAACATATTACAAAGCTACTGTGGTCAAAACAGCATGGTAACTTATGATGAGATGTGTTTACCAAGCCTGATGAAGTTGAGACAATGAAATTCTTTATTTTTGGGTGGACAGATGTACCAGATTAGATTTGTCTGTTTAAAAAAAGGCAAACATTCTCATCAAAACCCCCATTTCTCATCTTCCACTATTTGTTTTGGATTGGGCTTGGGGAAAGAGACATTTTTCTTAACTGTCAACTTTGTTTGAACACATTTTTGTGATTCAATTGCTGTTTTGTGTCAATTGCTGTTTTGTGTATTGGGACCAAACAGTTGTCAATAAACTTTACAAGCAAGTATCTAAAAAACAAAACAAAACAAAACAAAACAAAAAAACCCAGCATGGTAGTGGCATAAAGATAGATACATTGATCAGTGGAATAGAATTGAGATTCCAGAAATAAACCCTTATCTCTATAGCCAACTGGTTTTTTACAAACCTACCAAGTCTACATTACCAGAATAGCCTTTTCAACAAATGGTGCTGGGAGAACTGGATATCTATAACCAAAAGAATGAAAGCTGACCCCTATCTCACTCCCTATCTAAGAATCAACTCAAAATGGATCAAAGGCCTAAGTATAAAAGCCAGGACAATAAAACTACTAGAAGAAAATGTAGGGAAACATCTTCAAGATTTTGTGGTAGGTGGTAGTTTCTTAGATCTTATACCCAAAGCATGAGTAACAAAAGAAAAAAATAGATAAATTGGAACTCCTTAAAATTAAACACTTTTGTACCTCAAAAGTCTTTGTCAAAAGGGTGAAACATCAGCTGATTCAATGGGAGAAAATATTTGGAAATCACATATGCAATAATGGTTTAATATCTATGATATATAAAGAGATACTACAACTCAACAATAGAAAGACAAATGACCAATTAAAAAATGGGCAAATATTTGAATAGACATTTGTCCAAAGAAGAAATACAAATGGTAAAAAAAAAATCATGAAAAAATGATCAACATCATTAGCAATTAGGGAAATGTAAATCAAAGCTACATGAGATATCATTTCACACCTACTAGAAGGGCCACAATTTAAAAGACAGAAAACTACAAGTGTTAGAAAGGATGTGGAGAGATAGGAACACTTATTCAGTGTAGGTGAGAATGTAGAATGATAAAGCCACTGTGGAGGACAGTTTGGCAGTTCATAAAAATGTTGAATATAAATTTACCATGTGACTCAGAAATACCATTACTAGATATATATACAGAAGAACCATGAGCAGTGAAATGAACAGATATCTGCACACCAATGTTCATAGCAGCATTATTCACAATTGCCAAAACATGGAAACAACCCAGGTGTCCATCAACTGATGAATGGATAAACAAATTGTTGTTGACACACAATGGAATATTATGCAGTTGTAAGAAGAAATGAAGCTGTGAAGTATATGGATGAACCTGGAGGACATT
This sequence comes from Dasypus novemcinctus, assembly GCF_030445035.2. Classification (NCBI taxonomy): domain Eukaryota; kingdom Metazoa; phylum Chordata; class Mammalia; order Cingulata; family Dasypodidae; genus Dasypus; species Dasypus novemcinctus. Next base: position 38,706,451 of record NC_080687.1, read on the forward strand.
ATGTTGAGTGAAGCTAGCCAGACACAAAAGGACAAATGTTGTAAGATTGTGAACTAAATATTCTGTGTAAATTCATGGAGTTAATTATTAGAATGTGAGTCAACAGAAAATAGAATGATGTTAGAGAATGGAAAGCTGAGGTTTAACCTGTGCAGAATTGGTAAAATGGTTGTTTGTTAATCTTTGAAAATTGAATAGAAAAGGCGAAAGTACATCACAGTGTTTGTAACCAGGAGTGCCATTGTATGGATACGACAGTGGTTGAAAGGGAAAGTTTAAGGTCATGTATATTACTAGAAGAAAAGCTTAAAAATGTAACATGGGACTGTATAGCATAGTAAAACCTAATGTGAAATACAATATGGGTATTTTTGCTTTTCTTTGAAACTGAACAAGTGTATATTAATGTTACGAGATGTTAAGGGGATCAGGCAACAAAATTATTTTAAGAGAAAGAAACCAGACACAAAGTACTACATATTGTATGATTCCATTTATATAAAAAGTAAATATAAATCAATTTATAAAGATAGGATTAGATTAGTGGTTATGTGGGGCTGGCAAAGGATAGAGGCATTGAGAGGTGACTGCCAAAGGGTATGAAGGTTTTTTGGGTTTTCTTGAGCAATGAAATTGTACTAACATTTTTTGTCGTGATGATTGCACAACACTGTGATTATCCTAAAAGTTACTGATTATACACTTTGGATAGATTGTAAGGTATGTGTATATATCTCAATAAAATATTCCAAGCAATATTTTGAATGATGCTCAGATAATTTTAAATTATAGGCATATAATTTAATTATTGATCATTTGAAATCAAAAGTTGTCATTTTTTAAACCTGAAGAGTCTCTTAAATTTCACTGATATTAAAATGTCAAAGAAAATCAATTATTTCAGTCCTGAAGAGATATTGTCACAGATACTACTAAAAGGGTAGGAACCAAGAAAAGAAATTACAAGCCAAGTTCAAAAGTGACATCTTAGCCCATAAGATTTTCAAAAAGCTCCCCAGCTATTTTATTAGGTTAGTGCAAAAGTAATTGCAGTTTTAGACCATGAATTTTAAATCATTATAACTAGGCTCAAACACATTTTTATTAATCAAAACAGGAACAATCACAATCAACACATTTTTGCCAACAAGAAATAAGTTTGTTTATTCCTGTAATATGAAAATCTGTGTTTCAGGATTCGAAGAACTTTTGGAAAGCATTTTCTGCTTCCTGCTGGTTGTGGAAGCATTTTCCCCCTGCAAAAAAATTGTCAAGATGCTTGAAGTAGTGTCAGCTGGCGAGAGATCAGGTGAATATGGTGGATGAGGCAAAACTTCATAGCCCAATCGTTCAATTTTTGAAGAGTGGTTGTGCGACATGCAGTCAGGCGTTGTTGTGGAGAACTGGACCCTTTCTGTTGACCAATGCCAGGTGCAGGTGATGTTTTCAGTACATCTCATCAATTTGCTGAGCCTACTTCTCAGAAGTAATGGTTTCGCCAGGATTCAGAAAGCTGTAGTGGTAGCAGACCACCAAAAGTGACCATGACTTTTTTGGTGCAAGTTTGGCTTTAGAATGTGTTTTGGAGCTTCTTCTCAGTCCAACCACTGCACTTGTCACCCCTGGTTGTCGTATAAAATCCAATTTTCATTGCACATCACAATCTGATCAAGAAATGGTTCTCTGTTGTTACCACACTTCAAAACAACTAGTGTTTTAAATTTTCAGTCAGCTCATGAGGCACCCACTTATCAAGCTTTTTCACCTTTTCAATTTGCTTCAAGTACCGAATGACCATAAGAAGGTCGATGTTGAGTTCTTTGGCAACTTCTTGTGTCATTTAAGAGGATCACTTTGGACGATTGCTCTCAATTGATCATTGTCAACTTCCAATGGCCGGCTGCTACACTTCTCATTTTCATGGCTCTCGTCTCCTTTGCAAAACTTCTTGAACCACCACTGCACTGTAGGTTCATTAGCAGTTCCTGGCCAAAAGGATCATTGATATTCCTAGTTGAACTCAAATAAGAAAATCACTTGAATTTGCTTTTTTTCTAACATCATTTCCATAGTCTAAAATAAACAGCCAGTAATAAGTCATTAGCAAAAAAAAATAAAGCGAGAAATGCACATTAAAATGATGTATAACATAACCACATTTATTTAAGAGTGTATGCCAATAGCAAATGACAAATTTCAACAATGCAAAAACTGCAATTACTTTTCCACCAACCAAACAACTTTAAAACGTCTACAGTGAATGTTATTTTTTCCTTTCCTATTGTTAGAAATTTTAGGTATAACAACATTGTTCATCAGTTCTAGGAGTATTGGCCCAATCTAACATGAAGGATTGCTGACACAACCTGCTTTGTCTGCAGAAGCCTTTGAAATAATTTTAGTTAATTATTCCTTATAACCACCATCTCGTTCAGTGAATTAATAATGCCCTAGCATACTGATGAAGAATATATTTATTGGACATAAATGTGATGGTAATCCAGAAATTATATGGCATGCCATCCTTGTGAAAATTAAACTTTTCTAATTACAATCCATGGACTTATTGCTCCATGGACTTACTGCTTATAACCATGTCCAATGTATTATTCAAATAACTCAATAGGGTTTGTTTTTTATTTCTCTCCCCTTCCCCCCCCCCCAGTTGTCTGTTCTCTGTGTCCATTCACTGCATGTTCTTCTTTGTCCGCTTCTGTTGTTGTCAGCAGCATGGGAATCTGTGTTTCTTTTTGTCGCATCATCTTGCTGTGTCGGCTCTCCGTGTGTGTGGCGTCACTCTTGGGCAGGCTGCACTTTCTTTTGCGCTGGGCAGCTCTCCTTATGGGGTGCACTCCTTGTGCGTGGGGCTCCCCCACACGGGGGACAACCCTGCATGGCAGGACACTCCTTGTGCACATCAGCACTGTGCGTGGGCCAGCTCCACATGGGTCAAGGAGGCCCGGGGTTTGAACCGCAGACCTCCCATGTGGTAGGTGGATGCCCTAACCACTGGGCCAACTCCACTTCCCTCAATATGGTTATTTTGATGCATTCTAGATATTCATATAGACTTCTTCAACACTTGCTCCATGATTAGGCCATGATAAATATAAATTTAATACACAAATTTGGATTCCACCAAAAATATATGATTAAATACTTTGAGATTTATATTTCAGAATACATACCACAGATGAAACTATGGCAATCAAGACAGACCAGAGGATAGATAGTTTAAAACCTGTGTTTTTATCCTAGAATCAGTGGTAAATCCACTCTTGTGGCTCTAAGAGGCCAAGACTGCACCAGACAGCAGATAATCAATAGATCTGGCAGTCACCTGCTAATGGCCCCTAAGCACAAGGTGGAACAAAGATGGGCTTTACAGAACTACCTTTTAAATCATATGCAAAGTTTCTGGGCATTTTTTGATGCAAGGAAACACACAAACAATGATAAATGGAACCTACACCTTTAGTAATTGATTCTGCACGGGACAGAAAATATTTTGGGTCTTGGAATAAATGGAGGATTCCATTGGTCCATGTCCAAAAACATGTTTTGTCCCAATGTAGGATAATAAAGTACAATGAAAATTTTAAGCACCCTTTAGAAAATACCAGCCTGCCCACTGGATTTGGTTCAGTCTACATGGATTTTGGCTGTATTATAATTCTCTGCCTTCTGAGTCACCTTTTGGATTTCCAAAGGATAATGTTTTAACTGATATGCACAGACTGATGATAAATAGCTCCATGAGAAGAATGATTCCTTTACGGAATAACGTGATGATTCAACCACCTAATTTTATATGTAGACAAAAGGTTTAAATTATTAATTTTACAGGTGTGGATTATATTCTGTAAAGATGATTCATAGGTAATTTAAAAATCTGAATCACTAAACACAGTCCTGATTATCTCTCCACAGTGTTCAAGTTTGTACTCAGAAAACACAAACTGATTGTGGTCTTAGACAAACATAATAAAGTGATATAAAATGATGATTTTAAAAAGTCATGCATATATTAATGTATTCCAAAGCTATACATTAATGGATTAGCTATGCCACAGCTCCTTTTCATTATAGAAGACTGAAACAGAGGCAAAAAGGCTTTAAAATAAAGAAGTTTTTCAAAAAAATGAATCAACTCATAAATGTTTCTTAAGCACTTCTGGGTCTTAAGTACTTACCAGGTACTGCAAAGGAAAAGACAAAGTGGTAAAAGATATGCTTCTGACTTCAGAGAACCTAAAATCTTATTAGAGACAATGACTCATATACATTTAAAAAATTATAGCATCATACAAGGCTGAACATTAGTAATCAAAATAAGATTATAGTTTATAGACTATAGAGTTACAGAAATTCAGGAAAGACATAGATTACTATAAGCAGAGTTAATCAGAGAAGATTCCTTTGAAGCTACCCTAAAGAAGAATCTTCTACTTATTTCATTCACCCGGATCATGCACTGACACAGTGCAAGGAAATCTATCAATTTACTGAATTTAACTGAATGAAATATAGGGTTTTCAATAACAAAAGGAAGTAGAAGTATATTTTAGACCAAAAGAGAACACTTCAGACCAAAAGAAGAAGTAGTAAGATGAAAATAACAAGATCAACATCATCAAAATAGTATTTTTGCTAAAATGTTTGACCTGAATATAATCATGAGGAAATAATCAGACAAATCCAAACAGAGGGACGTTCTACAAATAGGAAAGTAGGCCTTACAAAAGGGGAAATTGTAAATATGTTGAAATAATTTATCTTCACATTGGGAAACATATTTCAGGTTACAGATATGTTTCATATCCATCATTTCACTCTTTCCTCTCAACAATCAGGTGAAGTTAGCAGGATAGATATTACTCAAAATCATTTTATAAGTGAATAAAAAATCTTCAGACTATTATTTCCCCAAAAGCTCAAAGAGAAATCCAGGGCTGAATCACAGGTCTTCAATGCTGTCTTCTTCAAAACTTCCAAAGGCATAACATCAAAACATCATGCAGGGGTGTCCCAGTTTAAAGGACACCCAAGAGCCATAAAAATCTAATGCAATGCAATTCCTTGATTGGATTCTGGTGGGGGAGAAAACAGTTATACAGGATTTTATTCCAGAAAATTCGAACATTTGAATATAGACTGTATCTTAGATAATATTGCTGCATCATTGTTCATTTCTTGGGTGTGATAATGGCATTGTGGTTGTACAGAATGTCCTTGGTTTTTAAGAGATGTAACTAAAATATTTAGGTGAGCTAGATCACAATGTCTGCAACTTAGTCTCAAATGGTTAAAAAAAACCAACCCACAAATCTCTAAGTAAATACACAACCACAAAGAAAGAGATGAATCAAATGTGGCTTTGGTGAATCTTGGTGAAATAAATATTTGTAGGGAGAGAAACAATGAATCAGATGGGCCTAGACTGGTGGATTGAAAAAGGTATGTAGATAGGGAAGGAGTGAACAGTGGATGGAGATCTTTGAATGAGGAACGTGGCCTTGACTTGGTCTGACAATAGTGATTCAGATTACACAAAAGTCTTTAGCATAAGAGTAAAACAATGACTTTATATGTCAGGACAATAAATATGGCAGCATTTGCCAGAAAGCACTAAATGGGGAATGGTTTGCTGGCCAATTAGAAGAGTCTTTCATAGTAAATCAAAGGGGGAGATAATGAAAGCAGAGTCGCCATAGAAGCAGAAGTAATAAAAAGACAAGGATAGATCCAAAAATCAATAGGAAAAATAGGTTGTGGATGCAAGGCTTATATGGATGATGAATTTATCTCAGATTATTTCCCTCACCAACCTCCTCAAAAACTTCAAGGTAATCCTCATCTGTCTCTGAGTACCACTAAATTTTGAAAAACCACAACCCCATTTATCTTGGGTCTTTCCCATAGGCTGCAAAACGTTAGCCATGAGTCCCTGACAAACAGCAAGTTCAGAAGAGAACACTGATTCAACACTAATGCTAATGCACAGCACCCACCACAAGAATCAACAAGAAGTAGTGACAAACAGGTCAAAAGAGAGAAGGAGGTCAAAATCATCTGTGAGATTTCAAACTCAGTTGGCTGAAAGAAATGGAGAAATCTGTAAGGAGGGTTGGCTTGTGGTGAAGGCAACATTCTCCGTGTTGTTTCTGAGATGAGAGTATGTCAACAGAATGGTTAAGTCCCAAGGTATATCAGAACCTGTCTGCAGCAACAATTTTCTTTTCAGATTGCTTTTTGTGCCGCTTTGTTTAAAATACAGTAGATATACTTACTCACATAATTAGTTTATCTGACTTTCTGTCAAATCAATATTCATCCAAGCAAATCAATCCTGTTGCTTTGTCCAAGGCATTTGGTCAATCTGTGTCACAATAAAGCATCTCTCAAGGGTTTTTTCCTCTTCCAGATCTTTTTTTTTTTTCTTTCCACACAACTTATTTCTAGTCTTTTACTTTCTTATTCCCCAATTCTTTTCTGTTTAGATTTCAGTTTCTTACATGCAGACTTGAGCCTATATGATTTTATAGCTGAATAATGCTAGAGTTTTGGATTGTTATTTTTCATAAACACTACATGTACATAGTAAGAGCCAGATGGACCAACGTTTGAATTCTGGCTCTGCTACCTACTAGATAAATGATTTGGGCAATCTACTTAACTTCTATAAGATAGATATAATAATAAATATCTCAGACACACCTTAGTTAAATAAGATAATCCATGCAAAATGCTTTTTATAGTACCTGAAAAGTAGTAAGCACTTAGTTATTATTATCACCAGTATTAACTATACTTAAGTATATAAGATAATAATCCTCTGACTAATGGTAGCATTACTATAAATTTTCAGATTAAGAGTACTTTAGGGATAGAGAAAAAGTTTCAATGGATACATTTTAAGGACCATTTCCAAGACCCTCTAATTCTACAAATGTCCATAGAGATTAATTTATTTCTATGTTGTCTCACAGCTCATAAGTTGCAGATACAGAACTCATCCAAGGATCTTCCAAATGCCAGGTCAGAGAGTGCTTCATCACTTCATCAAAGTGTGATCAGGCCAAGGAAGAATTGGAATTACTATCAGGGTCCATTGTGATTTTAGCATATTGCTACAATGAGTGCTATGCTGCAGTGTGAAAGAGAGAAAAGTTAAATGAGGTTTTATAGATGTGAAACGGATGCTGGTGCCACGGGGTGGAGAGGAGCTTTATTTTTCAAAGCTGTGAAGTGTCTCTTGAAAGCCATGACAAACAGTCTTTCTTTGGAGCTAGAGCTTCTCATTGAGGAACATCTTTAATCTGAAAAGAACAACTTTAAGGGCCCTCTTTGATTTTACAAACCCAATGCAAGTTTCTGATGCATTATCTTGGAGGTATGTAACAGGACTTTTGACTTCACTAGAGTCTGAGCTTGGGTTAATAAATGGTTGGAATCACTTTGTCCCTCCCCCATATGCGGCAGCTTGCTAGGTCGGTAGAGGTGGGGTCTGGCTGCGGACGAGGGGTCGGTCCAGCTTAGGACGAGGGGTCGATCCAGCTTAGGACGAGGGGTCGGTCCAGCTTAGGATGAGGGGTCAGTCCCACTTGGGACGAGCGGTCGGTCCGGCAGCAGACGAGGGGTCAGTCTCACAGGGGTTGCGCGGTTCGGCTGACGGGGTTGCCCGGCGAAGCCGGCGACGAAGGGGTCGCCCGGAGAAGCAGGCGACGAACTGGGGACAAGGGAGGCCAGGCCCTTGTCGGGGGCTCTCAGGACTGGAGGGCGCACGACAGAAGAACTACTGCGGAGACAAGGTAAACAGGCAAGTCCACTTTATTGAGGGAGAGGCAACAGTTTTATAGGGGCTGGGGAAGGCTGATTGGTCGAAGCCACGCCTTGTTCTGATTGGTTGCCGGAGAAAGGTCGGTGGGAGGTACTGGAAGGGGGAGAGGTGGTGGTTATGGATTGGCTGTCGCTGTTGCTGGGGGAAGTGGCAGGGTTTAGGGATTGGTGGCTGCTGTTGCTGGGGTAGAGGGCAGACTTGAGTTTCCCACACACGCCTGGCTGTTGCTGCTGTCGGGGGGAGGGGAAAAGGCAGACTGGAATTTTCCACCCTGCGCCTGCACAGGGAGAAAGAAGAAGAAGGCATCGTGTGGCGCTATCCAGGAGGAGGGGCGGCCACGGAAGCATGGCTGCCGAGAAGGGGAGACCCAAGGGCACTCTGCGCCCATGATGAGCTTCCTTCAGGGGTGGTGGTGGGCTCGACCAACCACCCTATTATGGGGGCAGCGGTTTGGAATAGGCCTACCGCGGCCGCCGCCCCTCGCCAGGCCAGCAAACCACACTTCAGCCCGAGGGGTGACCGCATTTCCCCCTTCTTTTCAAATAAGGGCCAGGATGGCAGCAGCAACAAGTAGCCGAGGCCCAAGAGGCAGTAAGCAATGAGGGAAGCGGGGCTGAAGAGGGAGGTGAGTATGCCGAGGATATAAATGTACAATTTGGGGGGCGGTATCTTGCCGTTGCAAGCAAGGGTGGCCAATGTCCAATTCTCGTTGATCTTAGCGGCTATAAGGTCCATCTGCTGTTAAAAGTCCAGAATGACAGCGCGTTACAGGTAGTTGATCTCTTCTTGGTGGCGAAGAGCGGTAGAGGCAGACTGTGTGATGGTCTGGAGGGTCGCAGCAGTGAGGACAAGTCACGTCAGGGCACCAGCGACGGTGGAGGCGGCAGCGTCGGGAGTGGTGGAGACGTAGGCGAGGACAACAAGAAGGCCAAAGTCTCCACGGGTGCGAGAGAGGCCGATGTTAACAGGGCGGGCCGACATGGGGCGGCCCAATCTGCAACGCAATGGGGGTTCAAGCAAAAAAGGAGGGGGGCGGGGGACAAGAAAGGACGCCTTGGATGGCTGAGAAGAGGAGTGAGGTCGAGACAGGAGGAAGCTCCGCAGAAATATGGGGAGGCAAAGCAGAAACGTTTGCTAGAAAGCAGGCCGCGGGCCGGGGAAAGTGGGTTGCGGGCCGTTTAGCGGGGCTGAAGCTGCTTGAGAGCAATGGCGGCATGGGGGGCCGCGGTTACAGAAGACTTGGGGCACCTTGAGAGCGCAGCGATGGGAGCCGAGGGGCGCGGTGAGACGAGGGGTCGGAGCCGATGGGACTCCAACGGTGGTCGCGGGCCAAAAGAAGGCCCCGACGAGGGGAAGGCGGAACGACGAGCAGTGGAGCAAGGCAAAGGGGAGCAAGCGCGGAGGGGAGGAGGCAGAGGTGAAGGCAGGGGTGGAGGTGCTCAGGCACGCGCTCCTGAGAGTTTTATTGGCGCCTCTTAATCATAGCGGGTTGGTATAAGCCCCCGACATGGAAGGAGAAAGCCATCCAGCGATTCTCCCAGACCGCTGTGGATCGTATGAGGTCACCAAGGTTCAGGAGCAGCAATGCAGAGCGAAAAGATAGGGGTGAGAAGAGAGGAGGGCGTAGGGCTGTGGTAGGGTTACTTCAGACGTGTAATCATGCGCTCCCAAGAAATCCAAGGCTCCTCTTAATCATAGCGGGTCGGTATAAGCCCCCGACATGGAAGGAGAAAGCCATCCAGTGATTCTCCCAGACCGCCGTGGATCATATGAGGTAGCCAAGGCTCAGGTAGCAGCAATGTTGCATGAGAGAAGCCCCACAGTGAGAAGGGGGGGGGGGCGCCAGGTTATGGAGTGAGGCTGTGGTGGGGTTGCTTGGCCCCACATTGGGCGCCAGCTGCGGCGGCTTGCTCGGTCGGTAGAGGTGGGGTCTGGCTGCGGACGAGGGGTCAATCCAGCTTAGGACGAGGGGTCAGTCCAGCTTAGGACGAGGGGTCAGTCCCACTTGGGACGAGCGGTCGGTCCGGCAGCAGACGAGGGGTCGGTCTCACAGGGGTTGCGCGGTTCGGCTGACGGGGTTGCCCGGCGAAGCCGGCGACGAAGGGGTCGCCCGGAGAAGCAGGCGACGAACTGGGGACAAGGGAGGCCAGGCCCTTGTCGGGGGCTCTCAGGACTGGAGGGCGCACGGCAGAAGAACTACCGTGGAGACAAGGTAAACACGCAAGTCCAACTTTATTGAGGGAGAGGCAACAGTTTTATAGGGGCTGGGGAAGGCTGATTGGTCGAAGCCACACCCTGTTCTTATTGGTTGCCGGAGAAAGGTCAGTGGGAGGTACTGGACGGGGGAGGGGTGGTGATTAGGGATTGGCTGTTGCTGGGGGAAGTGGCAGGGTTTAGTGATTGGTGGCTGCTGTTGCTGGGGTGGAGGGCAGACTTGAGTTTCCCGCCCACGCCTGGCTGTTGCTGTTGTTGGGAGGGGGGAAAAAGGCAGACTGGAATTTTCCGCCCTGCGCCTGCGCAGGGAGAAAGAAGAGGAAGGGTGCTGCCCTACAAGGCATCGTGTGGCGCCATCCGGGAGGAGGGGCAGCCGCGGAAGCATGGCTGCCGAGAAGGGGAGACCCGAGGGCACTCTGTGCCCATGCCGAGCTTCCTTCAGGGGTGGCAGTGAGTCTGACCAGCCACCTATTATGGGGGCAGCAGCTTGGAATTAGGCCTACTGTGGCCGCTCCCCCGCCAGGCCAGCAAACCACACTTCAGCCCAAGGGGTGACCGCACCCATAGCCATTGGTCTATTAAGGTTAGAGGTTGTTGGAAAAGGATTTGTACACATTTGCATCAGAGGAAAAAAGCCATAACCCTACTCTCTGAGATTCAATATTACTTAAAGTGCCTAATGGATGAGTTGACCCTGAGTAATGTGAAGTTGGGGAGACCTCTGAAATAAAAATCACCAGAAGGAAAAGGAGTCTTCTAGCTAGCCTAACCCAGGGTAGGGAAGGAACATTCTCACCCACAGCCACAGTAGCGGACAGAGTTATTTATTATTTTTTTTTAATACTTTTAAAAATTTTCTTAAATAGTTTAGATTACATAAATGTTACATAATAAATATAGGGGATTCATCAAATGCAATGAATGTGCCACAATGATGAAAGAGGTTGTTGATGTGGGAGGAGTGGGGCGGGGTGGGATGTGGGGTATCTGGGAACCTCTTATATTTTTAATGTAAAATTTTTTTGTGATCTATGTGTCTTTTTTAAAAAATACAATTAAATAAAAATTTAAAATTTAAAATAAGTAAATAAATATAGGGGATTCCCACATGCCCTACTCCCCACATCTCCCACACTTTCCCACATTAACAACATCCTTCATTAGGGTGGTACATTTGTTACAATTGATGAACACATTTTGGAGCATTGCCACTAAGGGTGGATTATAGCTTACATTATAGTTTACACTCTATCCTGTACAATTTTATAGGATATGACAATATAAATAATGGCCTATATCCATCATTGCAATATAATTCTTCAATTCCAAAGTCCCGAAAATGCCCCCATATTATACCTGTTTTTCCCTCTCCCTTCCCTCAGAAACTCCAGTGGCCACTGCCTCCACATCAATGATAAAAGTTCTTCCATTGTTAGAATAACAGTAAGACTATATTAGAACAAGTGTAAATGCTAGTCCATCATTCATTTCCCAATCCTGAGGATTCTGAGATGATGGATAAGTGATGCCCACTCCACCTCTGTATTAGTCATCAAAGGGGTACTGATATAAAATACCAGAAATACCAGAAACTTGTTGGCTTTTAAGGGTATTTATTTGGGGTAGAAGCTATCAGTACAAGGCCATAAAGCATTAGTTACTTCCCTCACCAAAGCCTGTTGCCATGTCTTATAGCAAGATGGCTGCCAGTCTCTGTGAGGGTTCAGCCTTCCTCTCCCTCCTAAGGTTCCATGGTCCCACCTTCTTCTGGTCTCTGTGTAGGCTGGCATAAGCCTTTGTCTCTCTCCTCGGAGCTATATTCCTCTGGGCTCATGCTCTCTCAGTCTTCATTTTACCCTGACTTAAAGGTTCAGAGCACCCCAAGGCTTAAGACACCTCAAGGTTTGGTTCTCCCCTCCCCCACTTCTGGTGCTCCCTCAGACACCATCTGTCCAATAACATTCTCCACACTGTCAACTTGCTGCTCCTGACCACTTTTCACTCACCTCTCTCAGCCAGTTGGAACAGCTCCCCTTCCTCTGTATATTCCTCTATTTGAACATTCCTCTGTCTCCTGGCAGAAATGCTTGGGTCTTTTAGGTTTTACACCTATAGGCTGTTCACGCCTCAGGTTGCACACAAATTAGCAAGTGCCTGAATAAGAGCAAGTTTAATCAACAACTACACACCTGAGCACCTCTGAGCTTCAGCCTGTTGCCAAGTCTGGCTCACTGTTCTAGAAACTTCTTTCCCTCAATAGATCCTTATGATCTCCCTTGTAATTTGGGTTCTCTTGAGTCTCTGTCTCCCATCGTCACCCCATCCATTGTCTCTCAGACTTCCAGACTTGTCTCTATATGACTGAACCTTAATCACCGACATTGAAATGTTTCTCTAGATGAAAACCCCTAGCCCCATAAAATTCAAAAGTACTATGGTATGGGGTAGATGCTGGTCTTTCCTTTCCTTTCTGTACACTCAACATAATATACTGTTGAGGCCTGCTCACAAGAGCAAACACATGCAACAAAAATAAAAGTTACACGTTTGTATTCTACTTTAGTCAGACCATCTGCTCTCATTAATAAAATGTACCAAAAAATAAAATAATAAAATAAATAAATAATTAATTCTGGATTGAGGAAAGGAGAAAAGAAATCTCTTAAAACTTACAGAGCTCTTCATAACTATGATATTGTTTTGTTAGATGCAAATATTGATCAGAGAAGTAAACCAACACAATCAGCAAGAAACATAAACAGATGTCTGTTATCTACAAAGTAAATTTTATTATATTAGCCCTTTATTAGAAGTACATAGCCCTTGGGCTTCAATTATTAAAGTGATATGACTAAGCTTGACAGTTACATATTATCACAACCCTTACTAAAACGCCTTAATTTGCTATACTGGCACACAGCCCTTCCTTCTAAATGAGAGAAAGGAAAATTTCAGTGGCCATAATAATGACCTTTACCTGAATTTACTGACATATATTTTTTTAAAACATTATCTGCAGAATGCAGGCAATCCCTTATAGGCCGTATTCAATAATACCTTATTCAACAATGCTCAGTATCTTGTGAACTATCTAGTTAATAGGACACAGTGATTTAACTTTTTACCCCTTTAGGAGGTAAAGAAACAGTCACAATGTAGTTAAAGTGAATTTCTCTGAGTTGCAGAGTAGGCACATGGCAGAGCAGGTGCTCCCAGCAGGCCTCTGCCTCCACAACCACTGATGCTCTCGGACAGTTAGTTCTCGGGGAGAAATACCTGTGTGCCAGACCCTGTGCTTGGTGTCTTACATGTATTACCTCATTCAAGCCTCATGGTTAGCCTGTGAGATGGATACTATTTTGTTCCCCTTTTACAGATTCTGTGATCAAAGTGAGAAGAAGTTGAGTAAGCAGTTCCAGAGTGATGGATCTGGGATTCCACAGTCAGCACTTCTAATTCCTGGGCCGAGAGAACAATGCCCTTGGAAAGAATGGGTCCTCTGGTAAAGGGAGTTTTTAAAAGCACTCTGTCATCCAGATGAATAAAGTTGAAAAATACAAATTTAGAAATATAAAGCTGGTGTTATGAAATTTACTGATTTCACTTCTGCTATCACTAAGAAGTGGTGTCTATGGAGTGTACAAACTGTAGCATAGTTTTGCATCAAGCATGGACAAGATAGAGCAGCAACAATTCGGAATTATTGTCTTCTGCAGTCATAATTTTATTACATATTTGAAAATAGCTTAGTATATTTTAGGGCCTCTTTTTTCTCTCCACTACACTCATTTTCAAACATGGATTTAATTATACACAATAATATGTTCCGGCTATCTCTTGCTTAGGCTTCTTGAATCCAGCTTCCACGTTTACAACAGCCTGCTAAAAATGTCAGTCTCAAACTTAGCAACTACATTATGTATATTTCTTTCTCCCTGAACTACACTATAACCTACTTGTGAGTAGGGACCAAGTTTTACTTACTTCTTTTTTATATCATGAGAATCTAGCTCAGTCCCTCAATGAACACTTTTGGAAAATGAACAAATAAGTGAATTAAAAGTAAATAAATTAATATAAAAGTAAAGTAGATTATGGAATCATTTATTTTTAGAGCGTCAGGGATTGTAATTATTTATTTTGTTCAAAACTAGTAATATTTCTTCATATAGAAGCTAGACTTTTTCCAAATCTTTTGACAAGATTTTAAACAGCATTTACACTTTTTATACAAAGTGATAAAGTAATGCCCTAAAAATAAAAATAACTTGTCATCTTTTCAAAAGAGTGTGATCATTTCAAACTAATATCTGTTATATAATTCATATGTCACTTATGAACACAAATAGACACACATACACGCAAGGCCAGCTAACTGAAACTGTTAATGACCAATATTGAAACAGAATCTTCATGAAACCATGAGCTCCCCAGTGAAAATATTTAGAGTTGTTTGAGTGCCACCTATCCACAATCGTGTAAAGAAAAAATTTCTGCCTAAGAAAAGTGATCAAACCTCTCTGTCAAACCGTTTTAACTACAAGAGTGCATGATCACACTGAAACTCTATGCATCTTATTCTAATATAAACTGATTTTAGAATATCTTCCTTCTTTCCCCCTTGCTTCTCTGATTAAAAAAAAAAAATTCATCTGTGCTCATCTATGTACTAGGCTGGTGGCAAAATTCTAGAATATTTCTACCAAGAAAATTTTTTTATAATGCATAGCCTCATGCTAGGCAATACTTAAAATTGTTCTCAAACTTCAGTGTGTAAGAATCATCTGGGTAGGTTATTAAAATGCAGATTCAAAGACCCATTTCTCTACCCCCACCCCCTGACCTAAGAGACTCAAAAGATCTGTTAAGTGACATAAACAAGCCTAACTTTATAAATGACAAGTCAGTCTATTAATCCCATCAAATCCTAGTAATCTCCTTTGAAAATATTACAATTGTTTAATGTGAAAAATCTTACCAGACATTTTACTGTAACTCTTTTTTCCCTTATCCCAAGTTAGATGTTATTCTACCAGAAAATATTGGTCCAATTTTGACTAATTCTGGTCCTTTGATATGCTGCTTTATAAATCTATTCTAAAATTTCCCTCCCTTTTAATGGTGTCACTCTTCTGTCACAATTACTTAACCTCGTTCTTTTGATGATAATGCTTGTGGTGTTTTGACTGAAGGTGCATATCAGATGGAAGCAGCACAGACGCCAGCAACTGTATGCTGTGCCTTAATGTATGATCTGGTTCATTATTTTACAGGTTTTAAATTCAGTGTAGGCATTGTCTCTTTTTTATCAAAGAAAATACCTCAACAACTACCCTTTCTATTTCTTTTATAGAACTCCAGCTATTTGTTAGACTTCATTACTCTGTGCCAAGGAGATTTAATTAAATACAACAAAAGTACTTGAGAACCACCACCAATAAATAAACACATACACATGTAGAACATGGTTTTTGCCTTTGAAATTAAGATACATTTTCCTAAGGAGAAAGTTTCCTTAACTTCAAAAGACAAAGTTTCCAAGGAAAGAGGACAACATAGATGAGGGAATAAGTAAGCATTTACTGACTACTTATTATATTCTGGGGATTTGCAAGGTTTCTTATGACATCCTCACAATAATTCTGTAAGGTTGGTATTGTTCTCCCTAATTTATAGATTTAGCCTCTCATAAAGTCTAAGCAATGTGATAAAGGTTAGTAAATGTCATAGATGCTAATAAAGGCAGATAAAGGATTCACTCTCTGATATGTCGAACATTTTCCATGTCCTCAAGCTTGGACATTTTTGAAACAATACAATTTTCCTAAAAAAAAATTACAGAGCATTTTGAAAATGTGAAACACCAGCGCCATGTTAAAATGACACTAAAGAAACAAACTTGCCTCCAGATTGAATTACCTTGTTATCTGGTTCCTTGACTCAAAGGATAACACAAGGGTTCCCAAGCACACATCGTTACACCAAGAACCTCTTACATACTGTCTAATTTAATCTAAGAAATTATTACCTGTAGTTAATAATCCAAAAGCAATTTTAGATATCAATCCATAAAACCCACAAATCACACTTGAAGTGAATTTACACATTCATCCTATTAAAGATAAAATACACTTGCATTTTAGTTAAGCCCTGGAGCAAGTTTATTTTTCTTTACTTAGCTTAGTCCCCAGGATATTATTATCCACCCTTTTAAACTCCATCTGCTCTTACGACTGAAGTCACACCACCTACTTGGTGGAAGTCTGGATTATGCTGATCATTCCAGGTTCCATATGTTTCTGGGCTGTGGTTACCATACTGACTGGCTTGCAAAGCTCAGAAAACAGATTATTAAGGAAACGAAATGCCAGGAACTCAAAACATTGAAGACAAAATATGTAAATAAATCCACAGAGAAACGTTGGCTGAAATTATCTTTGAATATAGCCTTAAAAACAGATACACACACTTTCCCAGGACCTCTGACATTACTAATTGGATGCTAATGTCACAAACAGTAATGTTCATAAAATGCATCTTCACCAATAACATCTAAGTTGTTTAAGTCCTTGGGATATAGTTTTCTTATCAAGTAAATATCAACCATCAATTTTCACTCAAGGTCAAGTGTCGTTCATATATTACAATTTTCTCAAGTTTAGATGGCATATGTTAATTGGCTTTTTATTTCATGTTGAGAGATATTAATAAGCAATAAAGACAAATGATTGAGAACTAAAATAAGCACCCTGCTATACACACTAACCCAGGCCACAGATGTACAGATAGCGATTCTTAGGGAGAGCATGATGATCTATTAAATTTGCTTCATTAAGAGCAGTTTGATTTGCACAGGAAGAGAAATTCATTCATTCAATGAATATTTTTTATACATTTGCCTATATACTCTCGCCTAGGCATTGGGATACAGCAGAAACAAGCCCCAGAGATCTGTACCCTGAAAGCATTTATACTTTGGTGGGGAGTAGAGATAGACAATAAAACGCAAACAAGGAAGCAAGATTGCTGGTCCTGATAAAAGAAAATAACAGAGTGATGGGAGACACCAAAGAGTCAAGGGTGGGTGGAAGAAGGGACAGTTCTTTACAGAGGTTCGGGTAATGCCTACAGAGAACCTGGCATTTTTGCTAAGTCTTGAAAAATAAGAAGGAACAAGGCAAGGGAAGTGTCAGAGGAGTGGTGTACCTGGCAGAGGAAAGAGCAAGTGGACTCTGAAGCAAGAAAGAGCTTTCTATGTTCAAGGAAAAGAAAGGACACCAGCATGGCTGGAACATGGTGGGCAGGGAGGAGAGGGACCATGATGAAGCTAACAATGTGTGCAGAGGCAGAATCATGTGGGCAATTACAATTGAGATAAGGAAAACATTCCTGTTCCTTGGTTAATATATAAAATTAATGTGTTCTTCCTAAGCCAGCTGGTGTTAGAAGGAAAAGTGATAAGAAAATTTTAGAATTGGATGGGAACTTATGGATTGTCTATGCCACCTCTTGTTTTCTAGATATTGGCCATAAGACCCAGTGAGGGGAAAGCAAAGTCAGTGAGGAGGGGAGTCATAACTCAGGCTCTCCGAATTCTAGTAACCATGCCATGACACCCACAGGTTTACAGTTTGTACATCCCATGATCTGAATGGCTTCTTCATAGTCCTTGTCTGATAGCAAACATCTAGTGGCTGAAGAAAGCTTCTCAAGCTCTTCTCCAAAGACCGAATTTTTTTTTTAAGAGAGAGCCATACTAAATGACAGCAGAGACGTCAGAAGCACTTAGACAAATGAGAGTTTTGAACAGAGACTGAAATAAAGTCTTGGTGAACTCCACAAGAAGCAGAAACCTGATGAAATTACAGAGAAGGAAAGAAAAGAAAAAAAAAAGGCGGGGGGAGGGAGATACAAAAAGAACATAAATAAATAAATGAATAAATAAACAAATAAATTACAAAGAATGGGGAAATTCCACAAGCTGAAAAAGCTGTAATTAGCAGACACCAAATAGCTAAAGTTAGGAAAGAAGTGAAGTTTGCCAAAGATGTAAAATGAAATAATAAAAATACATGAAAATAACATCAAGCAAGTTTAGCAGTAGAAAAAAATCTCTAATTATTGATGGTCAATTAGGTCAGATTATCTTATTAATGTGTTCTAATACCATTTTCAGTTGTTTTATAACTAATAAAAATAAAAATACTATGGAATGTAAAACAATATAAGAACACTCAATAGAGTAACTGCAGAGCAGGCTAATGAAATGGACCCTCCCTTTCTGCAGAGACGGATATGGAACTGGTCTGGTCAGTGTTTACTGGTTTGGGGACAAGAAGCTGAACCAGTAACTTTATATTGCTCCTTCTAATTTTAAATTGAATCATTTTGTACTCCATGAGTGCAAAACATGATTAAAGGGCAAAACTCTTAAGAAGAGAAAGAAAGCAGATTTAAACCAATGTCATGACAAAATAAGATCACGGCAACTTAGAAGTTGTGATAGTCAGACATAGCAGTGCTTTTTTAATGTCGATATCAGTGTGTCAGGCAAACCATGATTTGTATACCCCTGGGACAACATGGGGAAAAACCTAGCCACTTATTTCAATCAAATTGATGAGAACAGACATGATTGAAATAAGCACAGAATGCTTGAGGAAGATTTAGCTTAACTCTCACAGCTTCACATAACATCTCTTTAAATCACGTATTTGTTAACAACATGAACAAAAATCTAAATGGTCCCCTTCTCAAACTGGTGAGGAACTCAGGTAATGAGACAGAAAATAAAAAGCATACCCCTCAGAAAGCATCATACCAGTATTAGATTTATAATTTATTTGAGTGACTATCACTATGGATTTTTCTTGCTTTTTTTAATAAAAATAATTTATAGCTGTACCCTTTTTTAAAAATGTTTTTAATGTGTATATTGTGTGCATTCAATTTATGTATATTATGCATGGTCTTCAAATATTGGAATATTTGAAAATCATGTATTTCAGGTTCAGGAAGGTAAGCAAGTGTTTTTGGTTAAATGGTGGCCAAAAAAGATATGTCCACATCCCAACACCTAGGAACCAGTGAATGTGACCCGATTTGGAAAAAAGATTTTGCGGATGCAATTAAGAATCTTGAAATGAGATCATTGTGGATTATACCAGTGGGCCCTCAATATAATGACAACTGACCTCTAAGACACAGAAGAGGAGAAAGCAGAGGAAAAAGCACTGTGGAGACAGAGGAAGTGACTGGCGCTCTGGAGTACTGTCAAGGAATGCCATCGGAAGCTGGCGGGAGCAAGGAAGGATTCTCCCCCAGAGTCCCCAGAGCAAGTGCATCCATGCCCCACTTCAGACTTCTGGCCTCCAGGACTGGCAGAGAATACATTTCTGTTGTTTTCAGCCATCAAATTTGTGGCAATTTGTTACAGCGCCATAGGACACATAGAGCTCATTTTAAAAAATAGCCGCGCCTAGAACCCACCTGAGACCAATTAAATAGAAATTTCTGAGGGTGGAAACCAGTCATCAATTTGTTTAGTAGTTCATTTTGTTTTGTTTTTGTTTTTACTTTTTACCAGATGATTCTAACGTGCAGCTGGGGTTGGAATTCCCTGATCTAGGCCGAGTGTTGTGTGTAACATAGAGACGCTGAGGCCAGAGAGAAGTGACTTGCTATTTTGGGTAAAATCCAGGCCTCAAACTAGCCACTATTTCATCAATATCATTATACTGTCAGGAAATGTCACCAAACTTCTCCTAAAACTAAAAAAGGAGGAAGAAAGAGTACAACATTTATAAAAAGATTTCATTCTGAAAATAGTCACCAATGTGCTCATATTCTAGCTTTCCCCACACATTTTCTCCAGGCAAAAATTACATAAAGCTTCATTTTCTCTGCGCCCTTTTTTGGGTGGGAGACAAACACCCTCTGTACTTACTGAAGCACAGTGAAGCCCAAGAAATCGCCCTGAAGAGCTCCCTAACAGCCTCATCTCTGTGCTCATCAGTCTTCTTGTTCATCCGCTGCCCAGATGACAGAGGCCAGTCAGGTGCTAACAGATGTCCAGGGCTGGCCAGGAGGAGCGCAGATTAAAAACACAACGTTCAGCATCTTCTTTCCCTCAGTTTTCTGCAGAAAGACTTCAGTGGCAGCTCAACTGATGGCTATATTGTGGGATCCTAGATTTATACTCAAACGGGATCATCAGGCAGCTGATAACAATAACCTAAGGCAATTGGGTATTTTAAGTCTGCTTCCTGCTCCGCCAGGCAGAAAACTGGGGAGCGAGGGGGTGATCTTGTGATTCCATAACCAAATATCCCTCTTCCCACTTTCCTGCTGTCAGTCCCAAAAGGAAAACAACCTGTCGCTATTTGGCAGTTTTGCTCAGAGAACTAATTTCTGTCCTCCTCTCTAATATGCTGCGAGAGGAGTCGCTCCCACTCTAATGAGGGATTTGGTTTTTCATCTAGAGAAAGAAATAAACCTGATGAAATACACTGGGTCCATATCATTCTTTCAGGACTATGGGCACATAGACACCCCCACTCCCAAGCCCCTCCCACACAGGCACAACATGGAGACACCATTTTTCTCTCACAGACTTGAGTCTCCAGGACTCAAACGCGGAATGCGCTGTGACAGAGTTTTATTTCTCTCCTATATCCCACTGATCTTAAGACGTGTTTCTCGGGGTGAAATGTGCCCTTTACAGAGTTATGCTAAAAAAAGGAATTGGAAAGTTTGTAAACTTGTTACAAACTTGTGACTTGTTAGTGATAATAATAAACATTGGCATGTATAAACAGCTACCATAGCCCTCCTCTTAAACCTCAAACAAAACTCTTCCAAATATCATAACTAAGTGCTTGCATGTAATCTCTGTTCATTTCCCCCCTGAATCCAGAATATTTGTTTAAGCTTAAAAATAAAAGACAGGAAAGCGGACTTGGCCCAGTGGTTGGGGCGACCGTCTACCACATTGGAGGTCCACGGTTCAAACCCTAGGCCTCCTTGACCCGTGTGCAGCTGGCCCACATGCAGTGCTGATGTGCGCAAGGACTGCCCTGCCACGCAGGGGTGTCCCCCGCGTAGGGGAGCCCCACACGCAAGGAGTGCGCCCCATAAGGAGAGCCGCCCAGCGCGAAAGAAAGTGCAGCCTGCCTAAGAACGGCACCGCACACACGGAGAGCTGACACAACAAGATGACACAACAAAAAGAAACACACAGATTCCTGTGCCGCTCACAACAACAGAAGTGGACAAAGAAGACGCAGCAAATAGACACAGAGAACAGACAAGGGGTTGGAGGGGATAAATAAATAAATAAATAAATCTTAAAAATAAATAATAAATAAAAGGCAAAGAGGGAAATGGGTGGAGTATTTTCCAACACAGAAAAATTCTAAATAATTGGTAGTTGACTAAGTATAGCAAATGCAAAAATATGAATGGCAAAAATTGAATTTTTACCCAGTTCTATTATATTTCTGTTAAAATAAATTATGCTCTGGATACTGAATTATATCATGTAATTTCAAATGAAGGAGAAAGTTATGTTTTTTTAAAAGCTCCGACATCAGGCTTGCTGACTCAAGTCTGTATTAATGCTTATAATGTGAGGAGCCCTGTTTTTCATTGAACAGTCTACGAGCTAGCATAGAAACATGTCTTCTTCAAATAAAATGAAGCTTAATATCGTAAGCATTTAAATACACCATTCTTTGGTGCAAAGCAGTTTTACTTTTATTACTGTGTTCCTGACATTTTTTGTTTTGTTATTTATAACCCCCTAATCCTCAAGCCATAGAGGATGGGCCTAGGACTGGGACCTCCGCACTTTGTTCAGTAGGTAACAAGTTTGGGCCTGTAAGTGTAGAATGAGAATTTGAACTCAGTGAACTATTATGCACAGTGAAGGAGAGAGAAACTTGAAAGGTATGAGGAAAGCACAAATGAAGAAAAAAGGAGTCAGCAAGTCTAGGCTTAGAGGGGGCTGTGTGTGGAGTGGGTAGATTTGCAAGATGTGGTACAAAATAGATTTGAAACTTATCCTGCAATCAAAAGATTTGAAACCACAGATCCTCCTTTTATCATTCATTTTCTAATAATGATGTTTTTTAATAAGATCACTGCTTTCTAAGAACATAATTTCCAAGTTATATGAAGTATTATCCTACAGTGTTAAGATATTTGTTTTACTTCTCTTTTACAAAAAAAAAATTTAAATATTGGTTTTAATCTATGTTATACTATAATAAATTATCTCCCCTCTTTATACAATAGAAAAATGCAAATTGTATTATTTGTGGCTCCATTTAGCAACTTAGTCTTAGAGCATACTTCCTAAGTGATGGTTCTTAGGCTACCCTATCACAATCACCTGGAGCAGAGATGCCTGAGTCACACCCCAAAATTCTGATGTAACTGCTGTGGGGTAAAGCCTAGCCATGGGGCTTGAGAACCACTACCTAGACCCAGACTTACAAGTCTCCAGGTGATTCTTAAACACAGAACATTATAAAAGTAGAGAAAAAATTGGACTTACATATACCCAAAAAGGATTCTAAGATATTGATGTTTATAACAAAGCTAAATACCCTCCTTTCTTTCAGTCACCTCCCAAGAGAAGGACCAGAACTAATTTAGAATATGATCATTATAAATCTCTCTTTAGGGTGCCTTAGAGTTTCCAAAGGATTTTCTTGAGGTTATCTCACTTAATATGACAACATCCTCATTAGATCAGTCTTATTATGACCCTCATATTTAAATATTAGCAAATAGAGCATTTGACACACTCAAGGTGAATTAACTTGTAAGTGATGAAATCAGAAAACACAACCCAGATTTCTGCCTAGAAAATTTACTTTACCTATATCCATGGTGACCATATTTTCTATAAGAAAATCATGGGGTCTGATCTTATAAAGGTACAAAACCTGAAACCCTAAGATGTATCCTCACACTACATATTCATGGTGTTTCCTTAACCTACCTAACTAGACAACTCCAAATAATAATTTTAAAAACACTTATATTTGCTTAGTACATATATCATGTTGCAGTTGACAAGGTGTTTTCAAAAAGGAGAGTCACAGAAAATAAATAGAATAATTTAACAAGTATTATTTTAAATTCATGATTGGCCTTTTGTTTTTACCCATGACACCCCAGTGGCTAACACAGAGCCTAGAACAGAGTGATGATTCCATAAACACTTGTGAAATGAGGTCTAGACTAATATCTGTACCCTACCTCATACCCTTCAGATACCACATGGCAGGCTAGCTTGGAAAATTCTACTATTATAAGAGCATTCACTGCCACAAAATACATCCTTCTAGGTTAAGCTACACCTAGAATCTCCATATTCAGTGTCTCACATGGCAGAGGTGGACATATTCTAAAAATGAGTGTTTTAGGGTGGAATATCTGAGCATCAGGTATGGGGACTTCCTCCCCCCAGCCCTAGCAAACTGCATGCATCTAAAATATCTGTGCCCAGACTTTTGCTATTTGGTACATAGACATTCTTACCTAAAACTTTGCCTTAACTTGACCTTGCCAAAGAAAGTGCCTTTCTAACCTCACTTGAGCAATTTGGAAGGGAAGAAAGAATCAGCTGCAAACAGTTTGAAGTATGTCCCTTTAAATAAAGCACTTAAAAAATCCAAAAAAGTATTTTACCAGTCTTTAGCAATTCTATATTATACATTTACTCCCTAGGAGGGAGATTATGAATGAATTTTTAAATAAAATGAGATAATCTATTCATTCCTCTTGATCTGACATAATCCTCTCATATGTCTGAGAAGAGCACAAACAGCCCTTGACTTAAAATCTTAAAATATTTTTCTCCCAATATTTTTGTAAACTATTTTCTTTCTTCAAGAATGTTGGGTAGAATGCTAAGTGAAAGAAACCAGACACAAAGTACTATGTATTGTTTGATGTCATCTATACAAAAATTAAATACAGATCAATTTATAGAGACAGAAATAGATTAGCAGGTATGTATGTCAGGGAAAGGATAGAGGGATTGAGAGGTCACTACTAAGGGGTTGAAGTTTTTTTCTTTCTGGAGTATTGAAAATGCTCTAATATTGATTGCAATGATGAATGCACAGCTCTATGATTATACCAAAAGCCATTGATTGCAAACTGTAGATGGATTGGATAGTTTATAAATACATTTCAATAAAATTGATTAAAAAAAGAATGTTTGGGAAGTGGATGTGGCTCAAGGGATTGATCTCCTGCCTACCACACAGGAGATCCCTGGTTTAGTTCCTGATGCCTTTTAAAGAAGACAGTGAGCTGGCACAAAAGGTAGGTGTGGCAAGCTGATGAAAAAAGATAATGCAACAAGAGACACAAGAAGAAAAAACATGAGAGACACAACAAAGCAGGAAACAGAGGTTCCCAGTGCCTCCTAAAGAAAATGAGCAATACAATAAGCTGATGCAACATCATGATGCAACAAGAGGCACAAGAAAAAAAAACATAATGAGAGACAAAACAAAGCAGGGAACGGAGGTGGCTCAAGCAATTAGGTGCCTCCCTCCCATGTCAGAGGTCCCAGGTTCGGTTCCTGATGCCTCCTAAAAGAAGAAACAAGGAAGATGAACAGACACAGCAAGTACAAACAATGAGAGGGAGTGGGGAGAAATGAGTAAGTAAAACAAAAGTTTTGAAAGTTGAATAAAATAAATTCTTGGCTTATTTAATTAATCCACTATTTACCAAAAAATAAAAATTATTATTTTATTATGGGAAATGCTTTCTTTTATGTTTTTCTCTTATAACATAGTTTTGAACAATAATATCAATGATGAAGGAGAATCACAAGCAGTTTCTTTCTTCATTTCCAAAAGTACATAAAAATGAGTACCAAATACTTATTGAGCTCAAAAACTTGCTGAATGGAATACATAAACAAAAGGAACATTTTCCCTCCCATCTATTACTTGACAAAATACCATGATAAAAATATCTTAATCTTTTGACTTTTCCATTCCCTTTGAACTTTATGATGAGGGAATATTTCATGGAAATGTTCAGAAAAGGTTAATAGTTGCTGTTAGATAAATGTAACCACACAAGTGTTTACAAAAGACAAAACCACAGGAGGGTTTACAATAAGGGAATGTAGCACAGGTTGGTATGAATGCCTAAGGTGTAAATAAATGCCTTTGGAACTGGTACCACTGAGAAGTCACTGTTTTCTATTGTGGCAGAGAAAGCCAGCTGTCCCCAAAATCCTTTCTCCCCTTTTGGATTGCCTGGTGCTCTTGCAGTTACATGTGGCCATGCAACTAGTCCTTGCCAATGAAATCTGAGAGAATGATGTGTGCCATTTCTGGGTCAACTTTCTATTTTTTAAACTTTTAATTTTGAAATAATTATAGGAAGATGCAAAAGAATCTACAGGGAGGCCTCAGGCACCTTTCATCCAGGCTCTCCTACTGGTAATAGCCTTCAAAACTAATATTCTCAAAAAGAAGGAAATTGACAATGATACAATCCATATAGCATAATCACGTTTCATCAGTTTTACAAGCACTCAGGCATGTGTGTAGTTCTATGCAATTGTATCACTTGTAGCTTTGTGTAACCAACACCACAATCAAAATGCAGAACTGATCCATTATCACAAGGCTTTATAATTATAACCTCCCCCTCCCATCTCTAATCCCTGGCAACTACTAATCAGTTCTCCATCTCTATGACTTTATTTCAAGAATGACTCATAAATGGAATAATACAGTATGTAAATTTTTTAGAATTGGTTTTTTTTACTGAGCATAACGCCTTTGAGATTCATCCAAGTTGTTGCATGTATCAATAGTTGGTTGTTTTTTATGGTTGAGTACCGCTCCATGGTATGGATGTACCATTGTTTGTTTAACCATGAACCTATTGAAGGCTATCTGGGGCTTTTCCATTTTGAGTTATTCCAGTTTTGGATGAAATGAACATCTTCCACTCTCGCTTTCCCTTCCACAAGATAGATGCAGATTTCAGCAAGGCACTAGAAGTAGCAGAGAGACACAAGATGGAAGAAGCTTCACTCCTAAATCACTGAATCAAGGTGAATCTTCTATTGTTCAGCAATATTAATCTTGAATTGTTAAAAGAGGCAGAAATTAACTTTTATTGTATTTGGGTCTATTTGTTACAGCAGTTTCACATACCCCATCAAATATTGCTAATAAACTAAACAGAACACAACCAATACAAACCAATCTAACCTAACAATTAAATATATTTTCTGTAATCAAATTATATTCAAGAAGAACAAATTTTAAATTAACCATTTTGTTAGAAATCTTTGTAAAACATTTATTTTATTTTTTAGAAAAGGAAAGTATCATTAATTACTGCTTTGTAATAGCAATACCATCAAGGCTTACTAAGAGTGCTATATAGGTAATCCCCATATTAAGTGATCCCTAAACAGAATGGATTATTCAATTACTGTGTTTTCAGAGTCCCTGACATCATGGCTAGCTGTCAGCCATCATTTTTCATTGTTTTCTAGGCGCTTTACCTGCCTTTAATATTACTCTTTCATCAAGTTTGATATTCAACTTCTGTTCCACTGTCATGTAGCACAGTGGTTCTCAAACATAGGCTGCATCAAAATCACCTGGAAAGCTTTTTAGACTCAGAGTGCTGGGCCACCATCCCCAGAGTTTCTGACTCACATCTGGGGTTGGGAACAATAATTTGTATGGCTAACAAGTTTCCTAGGCAATACTGAGTTTGCTAGTCTGGAAAGCACATTTGGAGAACCACTAACCAGATAAAACCAGAAAGGTATTTGGTTTCAAACAAGAGTAATAAAAGCCTGGAAGACTACATGTGTGTCTCTAACGAGTCAAGTAGGTGGGATTTGGTAGCCAGATTTTATAGCATGGACACAGGCTACTGAGAAACTTGATTTTGTTGTTGTCATTGTTATTTGTTTGTTTTGTTTTTTACTTACCTCCAGACCCTCATGAAAGTTGGCCATCAGACCATAAAGGTCGTGCAGCCTAACCTCTTCCCAGAGCAAGAAACTGCTCTATAGGCAAAATTGCAGGCAGCCCACAATCTGTTTTAGCACGTCTAGTGATGGGGAACTTATCCTTTGGTTGTTTTCAAATAGTCGAGACTGTCAGATGAGCAAACTCTAGTTAAGTGTTACTTCAAAATGATGTGAATTAGTGTCTACATTACTCAAGGTTCTCTAGGGAAACAGAATTGACAGGAGATATCTGTAAATAGTGTGAGATCTTATAAAATTGTCTCACACGACCATGGGGATGCACAAGTCCAAATTCCGTAGGCAGACTGCAAGTCAGGGACAGAGATGAAGGACCTCATTGAATTCTCCAGGAGACGCTGGCTGTCTGAAGTAGAGGTGGG
The DNA here is from genome assembly GCF_030445035.2 of Dasypus novemcinctus. Classification (NCBI taxonomy): domain Eukaryota; kingdom Metazoa; phylum Chordata; class Mammalia; order Cingulata; family Dasypodidae; genus Dasypus; species Dasypus novemcinctus. The sequence goes on from NC_080687.1 coordinate 38,733,926, forward strand.
CCTTCTCTCTCCAAATGCTGAAATCACTTCTTTCAAGGCCTTCAACTGATTGGATGATACATCACTCATTGCTGATGACAATCTCCTCAGCTGATTGCAGATGGAATCAGCCATAGAAGCAATCAACTCACTGATGATTAAAGTCCATGAAATGTCCTTGTATGACAATTAGTCTAGGGCTTTCTTGATCAAACAACTCCGCATCATTACCTGGCTGAGTTGTTAGCCCAGGGTCCAAAACCAGATGTGGAAGGATGAAACATTCTTAGCTTTCTCTAAAAGTTTTTAAAGAAGTCTTCAAAAAAACCTTACAATTTTCTATTACACATGTATATCATTGATGTTAAAGGAACTCTGAATTGGCCTTCAGGCCCTGGGTTACCAAATAGCATCTGGCAAGAGACACACAAGGTGAGTACATTACACAATCAGATTTCAGGAGGACACAGCTTAGAGAACTAGACTTATAGGAAATAGGACAAGAAAAAGAGGCCTAAGCTCTGACCACTCATCTTCAGACAAGTCTCCATTGGCCTCCATCTTCCAATAAACTGCTAGAACAGCACTAAACTGACAACTGCCATTTCTCCCCTTTTGTTGACTATAAAATTCCCAAAGCTCACCCCAAACATTTTGAAACATGTCCTTTTAGTTCGTGTTGCCCAATTCACTAATTCTTATACTGTAATAGTAAAGATGTCTTTTATCTATTTGCAGCAGCTGTTCTTTTAACATTCAGAATAAGAGGAAATAAAGTCATCCAAAAAAAAAAAATCAGAACTAAGTTTTATGTTAGAATTAGCGCAGTATTGTGATTACACAAAGAGTCAGGAGAGTGGGATGTACTCTTCTTATGAATCTTATCACTTAGTGTTAGCCCAGACTTCTTCACTTATTGTACAGGAGTAACATACCTCTTATCTTATAGGTGTACCAAATCAAATAATGTATATCGAAGCATTTTTAAAAGTGGGAGGATAGATTGTTAGTTATTAATTGCCTAATTATTAATAGTAGCACTTTCATTTCCATCGTGTTTCCAGAAATTGTTTTCATATTTTTTCTTTATTAAATAATTTGTGGGTTTACAGAACAATTATGCATAAAATACAGTATTTCCATATAATATCCTGTTATTAACACCTTGCATGGGGGTAAAATTTTGTTACAATTGATGAAAGCACATTTTTTTAAATTATTTATTATTTTTTTAAAAAATTACATTATGAAAAATATGAGGTCCCATTCAACCCCACCGCCCCCACCCCCCACTCCCCCCACAGCAACACTCTCTCCCATCATCATGACACATCCATTGCACCTGGTAAGTTCATCTCTGAGCATCATTGCACCCCATAGTCAATGGTCCACATCATAGCCCAGACTCTCTCACGTTCCATCCAGTGGGCCCTGGGGGGATCTATAATGTCCCGTAATTGTCCGTGAAGCACTATCCAGGACAACTCCACGTCCCGAAAACGCCTCCACATCTCATCTCTTCCTCCCGTTCCCCACACCCAGCAGCCACCATGGCTACCGTTCCCACACCCATTCCACATTTTCTCTGTGGACATTGGATTGGTTGTGTCCATTGCACATCTATGTCAAGTGAGGGCTTAGATTCCACATGGGTACTGGATGCACTCCTCCTGCTTCCAGTTGTAGACACTCTAGGCTCCATGTTGTGGTGGTTGACCTTCTTCAACTCCATGTTAGCTGAGCGGAGTAAGTCCAATAAATCAAAGTGTAGGAGCTGAAGTCTGTTGAGGCTCTGGGCCTGGGTGTCATATTATCAGTCCAGAGATTCAAATCCCCTACATATATCTTAAACCCAGCACCAACTACAATTCCAATAAAGTAGCATACAAGTCTTGTGAAAAGAGATCCCCTCTGAGTCCAATTCCATCACACAGAAACACCAGCTCCAAAGAAGGGCTATCTGTCATGGCAGTGAACCCCTTCTGCCATGACCATAGAACCCGTGGGTCTCTTTATCCCTCAAAAGAACCAATACCTGGGGTTGTATCTACCTTATCTGTCTCTTAGACTCTGTTCAGTTGTACATAGGGGTATTCCTTCTGACAACCTCCAGACTCTTTTTTAGAGACTCACAGCCTTATAATCTCATTTCTCCTTTCCATTTCCCCCTTACATTAGGTCAAACAGCTTCCCGAAGTCATGTTATTATATGTAGACAGGTATATTCTGCTGTTCCGCATTGAATCTTTAATTCAAGGTCATTTTCTAGTTGCTTCTTCAGCTGGTATGTGGTAGTGATCCCTCAGTGCCAGGGAGGCTCATCCCCGGGTGTCGTGTCCCACGCTGGGGGGAATGCATCGCATCTACACGCTGAGTTTGGCTGTGAGAATGGCCACATTTGAGTAACATGAAGGCTGTCAGGAGGAAACCCCCAGGCACAATGCTACTCTAGGCCTTGTTCTTATTGCAGGTGTATAGGCTCAAAAGTGTAACCATTAGTATCACGAGCCCACTGTTGGGCCCTCCTTCCTTCCTGGTTCTTGCCGTTGCATCTGGAGGATTGCCGCTGCTCTCCCAGGGCCCACAACAGTGACCCCCCGGCCAGGAGCCCAGTACCCCCCCAGCTGTTGTTTTTGTTTCCACTATGAGTATATATAGACATTACCGTATACCCTGGGCATATGCCCTGTATAACTCCCTGTCAACCATATATATCCTGTCAATAACATCCCATATCAGTATTCCTCCGCTGCCATTGTTGAACCACTCTGTGATCCAAAACTTCCCGTAAAGTGAATCCCAACATAATGTCAGCTTCAGAAGAGTCTTAGATCACCGAAATTCATATATACAATATACAGTATTTCCCCAGATCCACCATAAAACCTTTTCCCTTGCACAGCAATAATCTTTTAACTTATTCATATCATATTTCCTGAAACTGATGTACAGATTCCGAAACTATAGTTTTCAAACAAGGTGACATTTGTGCTTACTATGTGGTCCATATTTTAGGCTGTACAGTTTTCTAAATTTTTTAGTTATCCTATGTTTTGTCTTATGGTTTTCATTATTAGTCTGTCGTCCCCTATATGTTTTTGGTGTAATATTAGCTGTTTTATATTCATCCTCATGTACTCTCACATAACTCCTCTTTTGCCCCCTTATTTACCTTTGTTCCATCCATTCCACATCCATTTTCCCCTCCCCTTAGGGCCCACAACGCCTGCCAATCTAATACCCCGGGAGCCGTCCTTTCTCACGAGAGATACAGTTCTCTCTATTCGATGGAAAGCACATTTTTTATAATTGTACTATTAGCTATAGTTCATGGTTTAACTTAGGTTTCACTGTTTGTATAGTATAGTTCCATGGATTTTTGGTTTTCAATTTTTATTCTATTACCATATGTTCAAGGAATATTTTAGTCTCTTGGTTCAGCCCTCATAACTATGTGGTATATAAATGCCCTTTTTCCTCCCCCTGCATTTTCTTTTTATAATACCAAAACATCATAAATCATGTCAGTCTCTATCTCTTGGAGATTTCAAAAACTCCTGCCGTTCCACCTCTCTTAACCTCTCCACAGCTGTGCCTAACGAGGGTGGCCACAACATTAAGCCTACCTTGTCGCAATAGAAGCTTAGCCTGAGAGAATATTAGCAGAACTCTTTCTGACAGTGGGAAACGGAAATGTTTTAGCACCCTCACCCAGCTTATCCTGTCTGTTCTTAATATCATGGATTGCCTTGTTTTTCTGCTCCTTTCCCACAGCCAGTGTGAAGGTCTAATTTCCAAAGCCCTAAAGACCTTCAACATTAATTCTATTTGTCCCACACCCCAACAAATGAGCACTGAGAAGGATGTTTCCTTCCTCACCCCTTTTGAGTCTCCTATGATGTATCTAAGGGATGCCCATCCTTTGGCCCAGACACTAAGGTTCCCTGAGTTTTTCTGTTCCCTCCCTACAGAGGATGAACCCCGAAGCAGAGTCTCTTAACTTCCCAGGAAGGTCACTACTTGCAGCTCTTCCTGGATTCTGCTAGCATCCAACACTCCACTCTAACTCCCACTACTCTCCGAAATCTTGTTTAGGGGCAGCTCAGAGCTGCTCTTTGCTTTTTCTCTGTCCTGTCTCCTAAAGTATGTTCTCACACTCTGCTAGACTACCCAGACTATATCACTACCCAGTCTTTGTCAAATGGTGGGACAGGGGGGCTGTGGTGTGTCCCTGCTCCTCCACCCCCCATAGCCTACTTTACTTCTAGCTCCTCCGTTACCAAGTCTTCCCAAGCCCAGTTTGCAGGAGTTTAACAACCCCTGTTGGGATCTAATAATACACAGAATTTTTTCATAACTTGCCAACTTTGTAGGCATTAAACCATTTTCTGTTACTCTACCTTAGTAACCCAGATCTCCTGGAGTTTATCAGTGCTTTCTGCATGTTGAGACCAATGGAATGAAGAACTCCAGAATCTGTGTGATGTTGCCTTCCTTCTCTACAGCTCTACATGGCCCCAAGATGACTGGTGGCCATTCCTGACAACCCACGTGTCAATGAGAAGACTATCAATATCATTAATAGAAAGTAGAAAAACATTAACCCAGTCAACTTCAATAAGGAATCAAAGTTTTCTAAAAATATATGATTAGTTAATTTGTCCATCTATAGAACTAGGAAGTTTTCCACTTTCCTGTATAGAAATTCAATTCAGAAACTTTTAAAAGCATATGCGTTTTATGATGAGCTGCTCAATACTCTTACTGCCAGTAAATTCTTGAGAACAAACAATCCCGTAAAATGTGCCAGTAATTTGAAGAGGTAAAAACGTAACCATGGCTGAAACTGCCTGAAAAATACATTCATTCATATTATCAGTCATTTGTTTCTAGTAAGAAAAAGAATCCCATTAATCTTGCCTATGTCTGTCTTTCCAAGCACTTTCCACAAACACTGCAATTGCTTCATGAAGATAAAGATGAAGTGAGTGCCAAGGGCCATCTAATGCATCAGAAATAATGCAATTCTGTGAGTTCTCACATTTTCTCAAGCCATTAAATAATATTTAATATTTTCTTTTCACTTTGAAAAATTTCAGACTTAGAGAATATTACAATAGACACCTATGTACCCTTCATTTTTCTCTCTCATATATATCTTTTTTTTTTCTTACTTAACCATTTGAAGGTTGGTTGTAGACATCACACTCACTACTATTTCAGCTTGCATCTTCTAAGAATAAAAATATTTTCCTATATAACTACAAAGTTACCTCAGCTCAGAAAACTAATAATAATTCAACATATAGTCTAATACACAGTCTATATCAAATTATTTCAATTGTCCCCAAAGCCCCAAAATGTCTTTGGTAGTATTCTCTTTCTTTCTTCTTGGTTTAATCTCAGAATCCAAATTTCATGCAATGCATTTGGTTATTAGGTCTCTTTAATCTTTTTATTTTATTTATTTATTTCTCCCCCTCCCTCCCCGACCCACCCTGTTGCCCGCTCTCTGTGTCCATTTGCTATATGTTCTTCTGTGTCTGCTTGTATTCTCATTAGGTGGCTCCCAGAACCAATCCTGAGATGTTCCAGAGTGGGAGAGAGGTGATTACTCTCTTGTGCCACCTCAGCTCCTCTGTTCTGCTATGCCTTCTTATTTTCTCTCCTCTGTGTCCCTTGTTGTGTCATCTTGCCGCGCCAGCTCTCCACATCAACCTGCACTCCTGAGTGGGGCAGCTTTTCCTGCATGAGGCCAGCATTCCCATGCAGGGTAGCTCTCCTGCATGGGGTGGCACTTCTCATGGGCCAGCTTGCCCTCACCAGGAGGCCCTGGGCATCAAACCCTGGATCTTCTATATGGTAGATGGGAGCCCAATTGGTTGAGCCACATCCGTTTCCCTCTTTAATTTTTTTCAACTTAAGATTACCTCTGCTGTTTTGTTTTTTTCTTGATATTACATTTTTTGAAGTCTCCTTTCCAGCTGCCTGTCACTATTCCCCATGTTCTGAATTTGTCTGTTTCCTCATAATATTTCTAGATTTAACATATTTGCCAGGAATATTACCTAGGTGATGTTGCAACACATCAGGAGATCGATAATACTACTATTGATGATAATAAGTTTGATCACATAGATAAAGTCACTTCTACTATAATAGGTAACTAATGTTTGAGAAGATTCTTTGTGTGTGTGTGAGTAGATTCTTATAGATCAAGTGACTCTCTTGTTTCCCATCACCTTTCTCCAAAAGTTTTTAGCATCCACTAATGAACATTGTCTGATTCAATTAGTAAATTGAAGCTTGCAACACTGATTTTCTTATTCTACCTTTCCTCTACATTTATTAGATAACATTCTTTTGTCAAGAAGCATTCTCTCTCTCTCTATATATATATATACACACATATATAGTTTTATACTCTATTATAATATTATTCTTTTCTAATATCCAAATTATCCAAATTTAGACAGTGAAATCTATTTCCTATCAACTCTAGAGGAGGACATATTCTTAGATTGGTTTGTTTTTGTTTAGTTGCTTTATTTTTTCAATAGGCTTTCATTTTAAATGGATTTTCATACTTGTTTTGAGAAATTACATAAATTAGGGAGGTAGGGAAATTATTGCTCATTTGATGGTAGGTTTAATCAAATAATCTGTTAGTACACTTGAAAAATGTTGATATATAATATGATTGTATATTTAATAGCAAGTAGGTCTTTAGTTCAAATTTATTTCAGTGAAGTTTATTAAAACAAAACTATTAGCATTAAGAGCAAAGTAGTATTTAAAATTAAAAATTAACAAGAATCTCACTACCCTTAAATTTCCCTTTCTTTTGCATGAGTCACCTCTATGCATTTTACATTGTTGGGATGATAATACATATAATTAGCATTTGTTGTTTTCACCTAGAAAGCAGTAGCATTAACTTCTCAGTGGAGCCAGACATAAATTTGAAGATATATGGAGTATCACATCATATATCATAAAACCAAACCCTATGCAGACTATATTTTAATTATTATTTTTATTATAAAATAATACAGACACATGGCACAACAAGAAAGCCAAACAGTACAAAATGGAATATAATGAACTAAGTTCCCCTCCCACAGATGACCATCAGTCTTCCTCAAAGGCATCTACTCTTCTTCGCTTCTTGAATTTACTTCCAGAAATTAAAATTCATAAACATATGTATGTATGAATCCTTTGTTTTTGTTATTGTTGTTAAACAAATGTGAATTTACAACAACCAGTTCCCTACCTTTGACTGGTTTCTCAAAATGTTTTTGAGCAACTTAATACATCAGCCCACCCCTGTCAGCTAACTCTGCATGTTTTTCACTGCATAGATAAATTGTTTCAGTTTTCTAGGTTGCTGAAAGCAGATACCATGAAATGGTTGGCTTTTAACAGTGTGAAATTACAGCTTACAAGTTTATAGTTTTGAGGCTGAGGAAAATGTCCATTCAGGGCATCACCAGCTGCCAGCAATTCTGGACTCCTCTGTCACATGGCAAGGCACATGGTGGCATCTGCTTAGAATCATGCCTGATAAAGAGTAAGTATTTATTAGATGTTGACATTTTATTTCCAGAAAATTTTCTGGCTATTGTATTTTTATTTCTCCCTATGAGCATCCAGATTGGATTGGCAACTTCCCAAACCTGTGGAAGTCAGCCTCCAAGATGCTCCCCAGTGAGCTCTGATCCTGGTATTCACACCCTCACATGGTGGTCTCCTCTCCCATTGCCTGTGGCAGACCTGTATAACCAGTGGAATACTGAAGAAATGGCAGTTTGTGACAGTTGAAGCTAGGTGTCATAAAAGACATTGCTGCTTCCATTTTGCCCTCTCTAGCCACCATTTGTGTGAGGCCCATTTGTAAAGACACTCAAACAGCCTATGGGGAGGTCCACAAGAAGGAAGTGAGACCTCCTGCCAATAATGTGTACCATGTGTATGAACCATCTTAGAAGCAGATCTTCCAGCCCCAGCCAAGAGTTCAGATTATAGCACTGCCCAAACCTCAGGAGGTACTCTAATCCAGAACCACCAACTAAACTGCTCCCAAATTCTTGACACACAGGCACTATATTATAATAAACATTTATTGCTGTTTTAAGTTACTAAGTTTAAGCTAATTTGCTATGCAACGTGGTTTAATGCACCTTCCAATTGGTAATTTTATTGGGAGGGCATTGAGTGTGTAGACTAATTTACAGAGAACTTACCTCTTTATAATATTGAATATCCTATGCAAGCAGAAGTTCTGTATTACCATTGATTTAAGCTTTGTGTATAGTTTATGAACACCAGAAGATATTTTATGTTTATTCATCTACCTGTCACATTTCTCTTATTTTTGTTGCTATTATAATTTCAATATCTCCTTCCATTTAGTTCTTTAAATTGTTATTGTTACTATTATTTTAATGCTATTAATTTTGTAACCAGATGACTTGAAAGATTCTGTCTTTTTTTTTAGGAGCTAGACATTTGATTGCTTTGGATTTTTCAGGTGTGCAATCATACCATCTGTGAATAATGACAATTTTACCCCATATTTTCATTTTTATAGCCATTATTTCTTTCTCCTTTGTAACTGCATTGACTGAAGTAATAAATATTAGCTTTGAAAATGTATTATTGTAGAAGATATTATGGTCCATCAGTATTTATCAGTTTGATGTCTTACATTACTGTGAATATTCTTGCAGTCAAGCCCTGCCACTTTCCCAATTTGGATGAAATGGTTGACATTTTTATTTTATTTTATAACATCTCCTTTTGGGAGAATAGGTAGTTGGTTTTCATTAATTTTACTGAATCAAATATCACTTCCAGTGTCTTAATAATATGACTTACAAAGAATAAGATGAGAGTCTTTGTGGTCACAGTCACCATTTTCACTTACTATCCCTAATCCTATTTGATCTTTAACCCAAAGACTTAATTATCTCCTTAACCCAAGGAAAATATAAATCAGAAATATATAAATAAGCACAAACATGCTTCTAAGTTAAAAAGCTTAAATTGAAAGGGAGCAGAATCTTGACATTGTTTAGGAAAAGAAAATCTTCCCAAATAATTTTTCCTTTGAGTAGCTTTCCAAAGTAATTCAATTTCTGAAATATATATATCAGAAAACAATTTTCAAAATGAAACAGGACAGAGAAGAAGCAATGGGAAGCATTTTTTGAGACCCAGGAAAATGAAAAGGCTACAGGGTAAACTGATAAATTGATTTTTAATAATGTTAGAAGCTGGTAAACCCTCTCTTCATTGGGCTGCACTAAGGGAATACACTAGTCGCTGTTAAAACACCCTCCAAGGATTTTCAGTTTTATTATTACATCTCATGTGAAGGAAAAGAAAACCAAAATAACACCTGAGTAAAAGCAAATGTTCATTACTACCTAGAATTGTTTAGTATCAGATTTTTCCTTATCTATGTCTGAAAGAAGAACATCTAGTACTTCCTAGAGAAGACAAAATGAGCATTTAAGCTTAGGCTTGGAGACCCCTCATTTTATGATTCTAATTCTAGAAACTCATCTTGCATATAAATGATAATTCTGCTTGAGAAGACCCTCTTTTATGCTTTAACAACAAATGTTATGCCAAGACATTCCAAAGTGAATTGTCACAATGCCAGATTTATAAGCAGTTTAGATTAACACTAGCAGAATCATCTTACATCAAACAGTAGAAGATTTACAAGAGTACATTCTGTGACAATAACATGTAAGCTGTTTTTTTCTGTGCTTAACTTGGAACCATAGACACATTCAATGCAAACCTTTATAAGTCTTAACATCTGTTGTAAGCAAGATGAAAAACAATAGATGCGGGAAATTGGATTTATTTCAATACTGATTCCAATGACCTAACTCAATGTAGCTACAGGGTTGATATAAATAATGACAGGAACAAGAAAGACTATTTAATCTGGCCAAGGAAATTTTGTGATTTAAAATCTACACCTTGGACTCTGCAAAATATTCTGTTCAGATACCCAACTCAGCAGCACAGTGTAGCATTTGTGCAAGTGCCTTTATTCAAGAGAAAGGGTTTCATCTTCACTTCACATACTATCTTAACTGGGATTATAGGATTTCCTTTGAAATAAATACTTTGTTGACTTCGTGTATCTGCTCCAAGATCTCCAGTCAACACTTACATCAACATTATTTGGTTTTCATATGAGTTAGATTCTCTCAACAGTACAAGTACTCAGAAGCTGAAAGACTTTGCTTAACAAACCTAACAAGGTTTTAGCCTTAACAATTCAACTATTATTCCCTTTGCAGAAATTTCTCTTCCTTTTTCACTAATGCTGAACTGAAAGGTTTAATGTTTGCCTTATGTTGCAAGAGTCTAACAAAACATATTCAAAATGTAAACTTGTTTCAAAAATATATGACTGACATGTTAAGTCTTGTGTGAAGCTACACCATAAATATACTTTCAGAAGTGAAGTGACTCTCTATATTCTCAGTCTTCATGGGGTTAAGAGACATCCTTTGGATATTTCCTTTTTCAGGAGGTGTTGTGAAATTCTATTTAAAGCTTTGAAAATGTTATGCATGGTTTGGAAAAGGAGAGAAATAAACTTAAGAAAAGAAAAATACAATTCTAAACCTCAAGAAAAATATAAAACATAAAAACCCTCAAATACATTATGAATATAGAATATACTTGAAATCTGAGTTGTTTATTTCAAACTATTGAGAAAAGTTTAAAACCCGAGAATAGTTGTTGTTGTTGTTGTTGTTGTTTTTAACTTAGTGGCACAGTCCTCACTAATAAATCAGAAATGTTAACTGAGAATTCTACTAATACTTTAAGATTGTTCCAAATTCAGAGGAGAATGAAGAGTCAAACAGTGGGTATCAGTATTTAGGGTATCAGTAGTCAGTCAAGAACAGGACAGAATATTCCAAGATGTAAAAATTGTCACAAACTTTTAATTTAATAAACCCTGTTGGTTGTCTGTATTAAACACATCCCTGACTTTGACTAGTAACATTTTCAGTAAAACCCAACTGTGATGTGCTAAGGATACTTTGATTAGTTGTCAAGCTTGTCTTCACTTTTGCTCTTTACAAAAAGTCTAACCTTGAGGAGTATGTGTGGCCAGAAGAAGCCTACATGAAAAGGGATTGGATACGCCAGTAAGTGCCTACAACTCTGAAATGTGCTCTGGGACATAAGTTGAGAACTTTCTGAAGCTGACCCACTCCAACTCCCTGGACGCAGATGCTATCGATAGCAAAATAGAAACCTGCTGTCCTTGTGAAAACACGTCAAAGTCCTCTTATAGAGACTTTCTCAACACATTTAGCGATTTTTCATTGAAGCCACAAGTAACCAGTTTAATTTCAGTAACCTTGAAAAATGGATCTTTGGGAAAAATGCTGTAGAAGGCATATTTACAAATTTTGTCACAACCAGAGTTAAGTTTCATCTTACATGGTTTGCCATTGATTAGTACTATTTCAAATACTGAAGTACTCCAAAGCACATTCACTCTAAATATGATACAACTTGCAGCTTTTTTTATTATGTGAATAGCCAACACCTCCTGATGTGGAGTAATTGAAACTACAATAATAGGTCCTCAACTTGACTCTAATGGATTTTGAATGTTACACTGCCCTAGATAGCCTTTTCTCTCACAGGATCTATATCCAACACCCTTGAATTTTGCCAGCAGAGTGCTGCTGTAATACTGCTGAAAGGTAGATGTTGATTGTTTTCCATCACCTGTAGAATTTCTGAGGCAAAGATCTCCCTCATTTTTGCTGACTCCATTAGTTAGAATACTATGATTGCATATTGTTGACATCTAAACTTAGTTATTTCAACAAATATTTATTAAGGGTCCACCCTTGCCAAAGAGTGTGCTAGATGTTAGGGATACAGATAAATAAGAGACTTATGTTCTTTGCCTGAATGGCTCAAAGCCTACTGGAAGATACCAATAATTAAACAGAAGTTCTACAGTATAAATACTATGAAAAGGAAAGCATATCGTGGGGGTATCTAGTCTAGTGGTGGTAGAAGGGGAAGAGTGAAGAAGGGAGTTAGGTGAAGTGTTTGGATAGAGTGTCATTTAAGTGGGCTCTAAAGAATTAGCAAAAGCATGATAGAACAAAAGGAGACAGAGAACAAGGGTAGAGTCATTTTATAGGCATGGAACATGTATGGCCCATTTTCAGTTCTTCTGCACTCTAAGACAGAAAACCATGTAGCATTTCTGCCCAACTCCATCTCTGATTATATTACTAATTTCTATTAACGTTAACTGTGGTCCAGTCAGTAAAAAGGGGCTTTATTATAGATTTCCACTATTAAGTGATCCTGCAGTACAAAATTATATTCTTCTTACCTGCAGTGTTGGAATTCATACATAGGGATGATTTCACCACGCTACTGGCTTCATCTATGAATTTAAAATACATAAGCAATAACTGATGGAGCAACTATAATTTAATCAAGGCTGGGTGGGTCTTAGGTAGAAAAGAGGCAGCAAAAGTCAGTACTAAGCTGGGAATGTGGTTGGAATAGATGGTTAATCAAAACATGAATTCATTGGCAACTGCATGGAAGCTTTGATAGAAATCCATGGAAACAGCCTATATTAGTTACCTATTATTGTATAACAAATTACCACAAAATACTGCCATATAACAAAGTATGTTTATTATCTCACAGTTTCTGTGGATATGGGCACAATTTAATTGAGTCTTCTACTTCAGGGTCTCCCAGAGCCTGCAATAAAGGTTGGGGCCTCATCTGATGCCTCGACTGTGAAAGTGCTCACTTCCAAGCTTACTTGGTTGTTGGTAGAATTCAGTTCTTCACTAGTGTTGGCTGGAGGCTGCCCTCAGTTCCTCACCATGAAGACCTCTCCAGAATGGCAGGTTGCTTCAAGAAAGCATACAGGCTAAGAAAGCAATAGAAGGAGTCTGCTAGCAAGACAGAATTCACATTCTCTCGAAACCTAATCGTAGAAGTGACATCCCTCAATGTTCCCATATTCTGTGTGTTAAAAGGAAGTTACTCAAGGGGAGGGGGCTAAACAAGGCCATAAATACCAGGGGCTAAGATCTCTAGGGGTCATCTTTAGAGGCTGTCTGCCTTGCAAGCTGATTGATGGTCCACTCTTAATGTGTCTCAGGACAGAGTAAAATGTGCTCAAGTTTTAGCATGTTTCCAATTCTCTAGAAGAATTAAACAAACATGAAATTACACTACTGTTGGTGCTTGGCTTCATTTGCACTTTAAGTATGTTTAGAATGGCCACAAGCATGACTGGTCCCAACAGAGAATTTTATCATAGCTAAGAAGAAGTCCCTAATCATATGTATCTTATCTCTTTCTATATAGGATACAAATGAACAATATGGTACAGCATTATCTTCTAGAACATATGAAAGAAAGAATAAACAAAAAAAAAGCAAATGGTAAACATGGACATGACTAAAATGAATTCTACTGACCAAATAAAATTCTTGCACACCTAATGGTTTTTCACATTCATTAGCAACATAACATTCTCATACAGTTCCAATAAATAATACTCGGCACTAGATCTATGCACACACTCTTAAAAATTAATCTAGTCACTAAGACAAACATGCTGTAGAAAAAAAGCTGTCTAGGCTGATAACAACAATGCCCTGAAACAACAATATGAATAGGAATATTTCAGGTAGAGTAAATTGCTAGAGGCTGTATTTTGTAGTCTAAGTAATTGCATTTTGAAAGGATTGATGATACCCTTATGAAAAGCAAGGCACTATGAGCTCACTTTAAAGAAGATTTCTCCTGAAGGCTGCCTACTTCCATGTAAATATATCTCTAAAACAAAGCAAAGAGCAAAAAGTCTCTAACACCCCTCTTTCCAGTGTTTCTCAAAAGCTGCCTTAATCCATGCTGTGGGATGAGATTATTACCCACTGAAATGTTTCTTCAACATGAAACCTGATGATTTTACTAGAAAATGTGACTGTGTGCTATCATTTTGTTCAGATCTGATCCTCACACAATCAAAAAAAGTATTTCCTGTTCTTTCCTTATTATTTACATGTGAACAAACAAATAACAAAGGAGAAAGCCAAAAGATCATGTCATAGATTTCTCATCTATGGACAAAACAAGCACTCATATAATACCTCAATCTGAAGGCTCAGCACACTGATTCCTAGGCTCAGGTTCCATAAAAGCAGCAACACTGCTCACAAGCAATGACCTTCATTAAAGAGAAAAATTCAAGGGGAAAGTAACATCAAAAGAAAGAATTGAAATATAAACCAAACCCTTTTTCATAATAGAGGACAGTTCAGGGTCGGTGTGTGCTACTAACCACAGCAGGAGAGAGAAAAAGTACAATAAACGTATACCAAAACACAATATGCCCACTCACTGTGTTTAAAAACTAGCCAATAAATAAAAAGAGAAAGAACAGTGGCAATGCATAACCAAATCTATAAATAATCATCAGAAGGATAGTGTGGTATGATGCTAAAGTCATAAACTTTGGAGACTCTGTCATTTACCAACTGCCTGACCTTGGGCAAGTCTTCCAAGTTTTTGAGTCTCAAAACTATGTCATAGATGATACTTGAATATCCCTTTCCTTTCTTTTGCTTCTTTCAATAGTAGGTAAAATTTATGAATAAGGAAGAACTGTATCGATTATTGAAGAAGTAGACATCAAATTACTTAATTTCTCCAAGCCTCAAGTTCCTCACTTGCAAAATATAGATGAAAACAGTACCTGTCTTAGGACAACCTTATAGTGTTGTTTTGAAGATTGAAGAGTTAATATTTTTAGAAGAGCTTAGATGAGGGTCTGGCACCTATATGCATACACCTAAATAATACATGCTGTATAATTTTATGTTAAATAAAATTAAAATAAATAAAACACCATAAATAGAAGAAAAGGGATACTATGCATATGGAATGACGGGGAAAATCAGGGGATTGGAGAAATAATTAAAATGGTTAGGAAAAGAACAGACAATGGAAGATATGGTAGGGAGAACAATAGACTCCCAAATATGTCAATAACCTAAACTCCAGAATTTATGAATATGTTCCATTATATGACAAAGGGGAATGAAGATGGCAGATAGAATTAAGTTTACCAATCTATTGACCTTAAAATAGGGAGATTGTCCTGGATTGTCCAATTGGGCCTCATGTAATCATAATTGGAACAGGGAGGCAGAAGAAGATAGAGTGATGCCATGAGAGGACCCAACCCCTCACTGCTGGCTTTGAAAGGAGGCCACTAGCCAAAGAATGTAGGAATCCCTAGAAGCTGGAAAAGGCAGGGAAATGTATTCTGTCCTAGAGCCTCCAGAAAGGATGCAGCCTTGCTTACACCTTGATTTTAGCCTAGTGAGACTGGTGTAGGACATCTGGCCTTTAAATGATAAATCTATGTTGTTTAAGCAGTAAGTCTTTGGATATTTGTTATAGCAGGAATACGAAGACAATACAGGAGAGGTCAAAAAAATAATAGACTAATGGGTCTGGTTGTTCTTGATGCTTAAGAAATCCCTTCATGGAGAGCAGGTGTCTCAGTGTTTGACCACCTGCTTCCCATGTACAAGGTCCCACGTTCAATCCTTAGTATCTTCTAAAAAAAAAAAAAAGAAAAGAAAAGAAGCCCCTTTTATTAATTATACCCTTTGTATGAAAGAAAAATGTTTCCACAACCCTTTGGCTAGTTACATTAAGAGAAAAGAGTCAGTACAATACCAAGTACTGAATATAGGCATAAACTCAGAAGACAGAGTTTTTGGCCTTAAATATTGTGTAAACCTTTCTGAAATATATCAGTTATCTCTAAATTAGAGTCACAGATGGAAACATTTCTTCTTGAATAACACAAAGTCCAATAATACTGAGAAGAACAGAAATGTGCCCAGATAAATGATCTGTACTTGATACAGCATGGTTTCTCTCTAGATAGGGTAAAATTTCTACCTGATAATTAAGCACCAAATGAACCATTTGAAAATCTCGGTGCCATGAGCAAAAGAAAATTAAATTAAATCAAAATTAACAATGAGGTCTGGGTTGAGTAAAGACAGATTATTGCTTTGTCTGGATTCTGTCTTGTTAAGGAGAAGCTATTCTTCAAAACATCAAACTCTAAAACACAATTGATAGGATGACATTAGCAAGTAAACATGATAATTGAATCGTTTAAGTTCAAACTAATGTGCAACAGAATGCTCTCTTGACTACAGGGCAATGCTTCAGATGAACTCTATGAACGTGTTTAGCTTTCAGTTCACCATATTTTTTAAGCCAGGCATAGTACTGGAGGCTAGACATTAAAGCTGAGTAAAACACAATCCTTATCCTTCAAGGAACTCGTGGTCTAAAAGAAGGAGACAAATAACCAAAATATAACAAAGATTATGCAAAGAAATATAAAATATCATTGAGTCACAAAAGTAAAAGTTCAAATTTAGGAAGGAACCATTTACCCATAGATCACTGAATGTCATTCCCAGGAATGCCAAAGTTTAAAGAAATTTTTAAAGCAAGGCGATCTTAATTTCTTTTCATCATGGGTCCTGTCACAAATCTGAGGAAAACCTTGGACCTTCTGGGATGAGGGACAGTGGGGAGGAAGGAGTCAGAGTTAGGGAGAGGGAAACAAATACAAATGTACTCAAAGATACATACAATTTCAGGATCTTCATCTGAACTGCTGATTTAGAAGATCTTATATCAACTGAAGATATACAAATAACAAATCACTGGCGGCAGACTTGGCCCAGTGGTTAGGGCTTCCGTCTACCACATGGGAGGTCCGCAGTTCAAACCCCAGGCCTCCTTGACCTGTGCGCAACTGGCCCATGCGCAGTTCTGATGCACGCAAGGAGTGCCCTGCCATGCAGGGATGTCCCCCATGTAGGGGAGCCCCACGCACAAGAAGTGCGCCCCATAAGGAGAGCCGCCCAGCACGAAAGTAGGTACAGCCTGCCCAGGAATGGTGTCGCATACTCGGAGAGCTGACTCAACAAGATGACACAACCAAAAGAAACACAGATTCCCGTGCCACTGACAGTCAGCAAATAGACACAGAGAACAGACAACCAGGGTGGGGGGAAAGGGGAGAGAAATAAATAAATAAATAAATAAATCTTTAAAAAAAAACAAAAAACAAATCACCTATAATAACTGTGGAAAATAAAGTAGGCATACTAAAGAAAGTTTTCTTTATAGTAAAATTTATCAAAAAAATTTACATTGAATTATTTATAATGGTAGAGAAGAATGAAAAAGCATCCCATAGAGTTTGGGATTTAGCAAGTGCAAGACATTTTTTTTAACTTTTTTATTTTAAAAGAAACTTAGTTTACATAAACGTTACACAAAAAATATAGGGGATTCCCATATGACCCACTCCCTACCCCTGCCACATTTTTGCCACAATTAAGAACACATTTTAGAGCTTTGCCACTTAGCGATGACTATAGTTTACATTGTAGTTTACACTCTCCCCGAATGTTTTTGCAAGTTATTACAAGATACACAATGCCCTGTATCTGCCATTGCAATGCCATTCAGGATAATTCCCAGGTCCTGAAAATGCTCCCAAATTATACCTATTTTCCCTCTTCCTGCCCTCAGAACCTCTGGTGGCCACTGCCTCCACATCCATGATAAAATTTCTTGCATTGCTAAACTCACAACAAGTCAACAGTAGAACAACTGTAAGTCGACTCTAGTCCATCGCCCATTCCCCAATCCTGAGGATTCTGTGATGGTAATGCCCACTACACCTCTAACTGAGAGGGGGCTTAGACTCCCAGGCAGATGGATGGGACTTTCTTACTTGCAGTTGCAGACTCTCACTGTTTCTTGAGAAGGTTGTTGTCAGGCATCATCTCCTTGATAGTTGTCCTGGATGAGTCTAGTGAACTGGAGAGTAGGTGTTACAACTCTGTTGAGATTCAGGGCTCAACTGGCACATAAACAGCCTAAAGATTTAAGTCTCTTGGACATATAACTATCAACTCTAGTACTAACTATAGGTTCAATAGAGGGGCAGCAGAACCATGTGTAGGGAAAACACAACTGAGTCCAACTCTTTAACACTGGGGAGAATAAATTCCAAAGTAAGGTCGACTGGCAGGGTGCCAAACTCCTGAGCTATCTGCCCTGCCTATATTGTCCAGAGTCCTCAGGAGCCCCACTATTTGAGGCAATATTTACTTTGACAGTCAATGAGTTCCTGCTGATTCATGCATAAGGGTAACCTCGGGGATGACCTCATGACTTACTTAGAAGTCTCTTAGCCATATAAACTCATTTGTCTTTATCCTTGCCCCCTTTGGTCATGGTCTTTTTCCAGTTGCATTGCTAGTTGGTTCTTGGTTGGAATTCCTTGGCCCTAGGGAGGTTCATCCCAGGAGTCATGTCCCATGCTGAGGGAAAGGTAATGTATTTGTATGCTGAGTTTTGTCTTAAAGAGAGGCCACATTTGAGCAACAAGGAGGCTCTGAGGAGGTAATGCTTAGGCACCCTACAATACTATGCTAAGCTTCAATTTCAAAAGAAAAGGTTCATAAGTACAGTCATCACAATCAAGGGCCCAAAGCAAGACATTCTTGAAGTCTCAGTGCTTTATTTTTAAAAGTTTATGAAGTTTTATCTTATTCTATAATATATCTACTTTATTATAAAAACTAATGTTTTAATTACTTACCACATAGTAAATACTTAAAAGTCCTTCAGCATCCATTCCTCAGCCCCTGGGTCTCTCTTCAAAATATATCCAATAAAACATCCCAGGGAGATCTGTCAAGACTGATTCATTCTGAGATGGCGCACTTGTATAAATCTTCAAGGTAAGAGTATCCCAGTTTGAAAAGCACAACATGAGAAACTTATTAGAGATTGTGGGCTCTGCAGAGTAACTCATTATATAATGGAATGGAATTTGTACACCATAATTTACAAACTATAGATTTTATATATGGGCCCTATCAGATAAAGCCAAAACTATACATATATGTGTTGACATGTATTTTTCAATTGCTGCATTTCGAAACTTACATGGTACAAGATTGCCCATATTGAAGAAAAACTAGTCCTTCTACAGAATATAACAAGAGTCATTCTCAATCTCAGCCAGAAGCATACCTGTAGTTTAAAATAAAGTGATTTTTTAAATTGGATTCAATTATTTTTCTTATTTACTGTGTTTTTTTAATCTATACACTAAAAAGGTGATTTAAAAATTAATACTATTAATATCTTTAACTACTTTTTAAACATAATAAATTATTTTGGAAGCAATGCATCAAATTTTCATTTTCCCACTTGAAAACTGACCAAATTCTGCACACAAGTCTAAAAAGAAATAACTTTTTAAAAGATAATTTTTATGTCATACAAAATGCAAGTCATTTTCTCCCAACACTGTAGACTCCTACTTGGAAATAAATGGGTTTTTTTCCCACATATAACCAGAAAGGACTGAATTTCAATGATTTTTTGTTCATTAATTTCACCATTATGTTTGCGAATAAAATGTCACACATTTCTCTAAAAAATAAGTTACCTGGAAGCTAAGGAAATATCTAAGTTTTTTTTTAAAATACAGTTTAAGAATGGAATTACCGATAAGTAAATATTTATTCATTCAAAAACTATTTACTGAGCATCTACCATGTTCAGTACTACTGAAATATAAAATGTGTGGCAAACATGGCATCCAGGTACAATACACAGTTTAACATGAGAGACAGATCTGTAAACAAAATGACACAAGGAAAGAAGTATTTACATGTTTAAGAAAACTTAGACCAGGGAAGCGGACTTGGCCCAGCCGTTAGGGAGTCCTTCTACAACATGGGAGGTCCGCGGTTCAAACCCTGGGCCTCAATGACCCATGTGCAGCTGGCCCATGTGCAGTACTGATGCACGCAAGGAGTGCTGTGCCATGCAGGGGTGTCCCCCGCATAGGGGAGTCCCACGCGCAAGGAGTGCGCCCCGTAAGGAGAGCCGCCCAGTGCAAAAGAATGTGCAGCCTGTCCAGGAATGGCGCCGCCCACACGGAGAGCTGACACAGCAATAGGATGCAACAAAAAGAAACACAGATTCCCATGCTGCTGACAACAACAGAAGTGGACAAAGAAGATGACGCAGCAGATAGACACAGAAAACAGACAGCCGGGGCGGGGCGGTGGGGGCCAGAAATAAATAAGTAAATAAATCTTTAAAAAAAAGAAAAGAAAACTTAGACCAAGTTCAAGGACCTCGAGCATGAACATCCAGTTCTTCACTGTCTCCAGTATCCAGCACAGGGCCCTGCTGTCTCTGTAGAGTGATCACTATCAGAATTGGAATTAACCTACTCATATTACTGAAAGCATCCTCTCTGCCAGGCTAAGAGCTTCACATATGCTGTCTCATGTAATTTTCACATCAACCTCACAAGGTAGGGGATATTATCACATCCAATATATATATAAAGAAAATAAAGCTTACAAGGGTTGATGTGCCCAAGGAGGCCAAGGGGGCCAAGGGGGCACAGTGTAAATGACAGAGCTAGATGTGCACCCA
The DNA here is from genome assembly GCF_030445035.2 of Dasypus novemcinctus. NCBI lineage: Eukaryota > Metazoa > Chordata > Mammalia > Cingulata > Dasypodidae > Dasypus > Dasypus novemcinctus. Next base: position 38,754,527 of record NC_080687.1, read on the forward strand.
GAACTATCTTCTCCGTATCCCCTGCCCTGACTCATCCTGCAACATCAACATTCTCTAATATGTAAGGTATCCTTTGGATTGTGCTGTTTTTATTTTCATATATTGTATTAGTTTCTGCAACCAGCTCCAAGTCCAATATCTCTGTGTGACATGTTGCCCACTTTTTAGGTCCTGGTATAATTCTCTATGATTCAGCAACATGCAGCTAAAAGATAAATGATCTATTTCCAACATATCCAATACAGTAGTTGATAAGGACTGATAACAATTTTTTAAATTAAAAAAAAAAAAATCCCTAAAACCTAATTCAGAAAAAGGGAAACTAGGAAAACTACACAGAGCATCCTGGTTGCCGTGACAAATTATATACACCTGGAGAGAAAGAGCCAGGTCTCTCTTTCCTGGATATAGGAGTTAGTTTTTCAACCAACAACTTGCCAACAGCAGTTATAAATTCTGGAAAGACTTTCTTAACCTTCTGGCCTCCAAGGTCTGTCTGTGATTCTGCTCACAAGGACATCTTTTCCCTTTATCTTCCACATCTGCATATGAGATGAGCATTCTCTAGCCCTTCCCGAGATCTGGATAACTACAGTAACCCATTGTTAATACAGATTGATGGGAATGAGGGGGAGGCCTGAGGCTTGCTTTAAGAGTTGAAAAGACATCCACAAGTTTGAGTTTCTTTGTCAATCGAATCAATCTAGTTCTTTAATTACTTAACACATTTCTGGTCCATTTGATTCCTGTAAAGTATTTGCATCTGGTACTCTCTGCCATGGCTTCTGGGCCCTGCTCATCCACGTCTTTCAGAAGGTTTAGGACCTCTGCTTTGAGGCAATTAGGAAAAATAACCTTGGACAAGAAAGTGCCACCCTCATTGGACCCTTTCCCCTCAGGCCTTATCACTTTGCAGGTGGAAATGCTTAATGAGAGGAATGTGGTAGATCCTGACAGAACAAGCTTGCTTTTTTGCCCCATCTCATCACCAGTTAAACATCCCCTCCATCCCTCTGCTTGCTTTAAGGAGAGACTTTGGCTTTTTAATCAACTGGCACAGATTTCAGGCCCCAGTCAAAGAGGGGATCTCAACCAAACTAAATGTTCTTCCCTCTCCTTTTTCCAATAGACCACCTTCAGTCCAGTTTTTTCTCTTTCTTGTAGGTTATCACCAAAGGCACCACATTCTATATCCTGAATGTCCTCTACTATGCTACTTTCCCTAAGATGCTAGCCTTAACAGGCAAAGCATCTATATCCCAAGCAGCTTAACTTGACTGTTATGCAAACATGTGAAACCATGACCACCAATTGTTGAACTGAGAAATAAAGGACATTCTCCACCCTTGACTATCTAAGACCCCAAAAGCAAAAAACCCCAAGGGAATTTCAACATAACATAGCTCTTTAGGAAATGAGATAATTGAAACTAGTATAGATAACATCACCTCCTCCTGAATCCCACAAACTGGCAAGAAAGAGATATGAAGGCATTACAGTTGGTGTCCCTAACACCTGAGGAAGCTGTCGCCTAAGCTGGTAGGAGCAACTCCAAATATGTCCATTTCATGCTACAAAACCCCAGGAATTGGAGGCACTAGGATCTCTGAAAGTAGAGGACTATATGGAATAGTGATACCTATTAATAATATTGGTTGAAAGATGCAATCAGGTCTCCAGATTCCCTCTCATACTTTCCCTGTCCAGGTGATAGCCCTTGCCATGCTCCAGGAGAAAACTGAAAAATTACCCTGGAGAGAGTGAAATGGAAAGACTGAGTTCCAGTAGCACTGTGGTCTGAAAACAAGTGATACGTGAGCATCTGCCTAGAGAGCTGTCAGGAGCCCTAGTGCTTTTTCCTCCACTAGTTCCCAGAACACTGCAGCCTGTACACAAATAGCTTTCCTGTGAAGTGAAAACCAAAGAGGAAAATACCTACACATTCTGAAAGTTGGAGGTCCCCCAACAAACTGGTTCACCATCACTTTCAGAGTTTCCAGTTAACCCTTTAGTACCTCATCCTTACATGGGAATTTCAGCCAAACACCACCAAACAATGGAGGAATGCCTCTAGAAAACTGATGCCCAGAGTAACCAAAATAGAACAGGAACCCAGAAGTAGCAAAGAAAATGGAGAATAAATCTTTAAAATACTATTACAAATACTCTCAGAGAGATAAGGAGAGTACATCTATAAAATAGGAAAAGGAGTCTATAAAAATATTCAAAAAACAAGTGTTCCCTATATTCTAACATCAACAACAACAAAAAAAAGAATTCTTAAAAACTAAAATATGATAACACAACTGAAAAAAAATTAAAGATTTGGAAAATAAATTAAAGGAAATCTACCGGAAAGCAGATAAAAAAACTCAAAGAATTGTGCAGTGGGGGAGAAATTATAAGAAAATTAGGGAATCAATCCAGGAAGTCCTACTTCTAAAGAACAGGGACTCCAGAAAGACAAAAGAGAAAAAAACAGAGGGTGGAAATATCAAAGGAAAAAAGCACTTTAGAAAAAAAACGTGCAGATTGTAGAAGATGAGAGGGCCCATTGAGTGAATGAGAAATGCTCACACCAACACATATCATCATGAAATATCAGAACAGTGGGATAAAGGAAATTCCTACAATGTTCCAAATAAGAAGGTACAGGTGCAGTCATAACATAGGATGAGAAAAGACTGGCATTCCACATCTCAATAGCAACACTGTAATCTAAAAATAATACAAAAGTGTATTTCAAACTAGAGTCAATTATAAGAATAGAAAAAATAATTTACACCCCATGAACCTTTTCTCAAGATGATACTAGAGGATGTGTTCCACCAAAATGAGAAAGTAAACCAAGAAAAAGGAATATGGGAAGTAAGGAATTTAAGAGAAGTTAAAGATCACTGGGGAAAGCACACACAGCATCCGCCTACCATATGGAGGGTCCAGGGTTTGATACCCAGGGCCTCCTCACCCTGGCACATGGTAAGCTGGCCCATGTGCAGTACTGTTGCACACAAGGAGTGCCTGCCACGCAGGGGCACCCCCGCGTAGGGGTGCCCCATGCGAGGAGTGTGCCCCACAAGGAAAGCAGCCATCCATGAAAAAAATGCAGCCTTCCCAGGAGTGCTGCTGCACACATGGAGAGCTGATGCAGCAAGATGACACAATAAAAAGATATGAAGTTTCCTGGTGCTGCCTGAAAATGCAAGAGGACACAGAAGAACACACAGTGAATGGACACAGAAGGCAGACAACAGGGGGAAAGGGGAGAGAAATAAATAAAATAAATCTTAAAAAAAAAAAAAATCATGGGGATCCCTGGGAAGATGGAAACAGAGACTCTCGGATATATCAGGCTTAGAGATTATAAGTCCAGAATGGGCAATAGGTGGCAAAATACAGAAGTTTCTTCAAGAGAAAAATAAACTCATGAATTATTTCATGTTTGAATGCATTGAGAACAGACATAATTCTTTCAAGGGTGACTGATAAAACTATATTCTGTAGGTGGGCAACTTAGACAACCAGAGCCATGTGTACTAGACAAAACTGCCAGCTCATAGAGCCTCTATTCCAGAAGTTAGACTCACCATCAAAAATGGATGATTACAGAAACTTTTAAAATCTGTTTCAAACTACAAGTGTCTCTGGGATACCTTACTCTGATGTGGTTTCCACCATCTCCCTTGGTATGGTCTCAACATTCTCCTGCTTGTGGGGACTGCCCTCAATAAGTACATGGCACCTACTGCACTCCCAGTCAACAACAGCCAGTGTCCTCCCCATCTCAACAAGATCTGCAGCTATTATGGGACATCGAGATTCCAACAGCTGTGCATACCTCCATGTACACACTTTGGATGGTATTTTCTATGATCTTTAGGTTCCTTGAATACCTGTCCTCCCCTGTCACCCACCAACAGATGGAGGAACAGAGAAGCAGCATTAACGAAGACTTGAACACCTACCCCAAAATCCTCATCTTGCAGAATTTGCTTATAATGACACTGCATCCAGAATACAACTAGGACTTCCACCCCTGACAATTTCTCCTGCAAATCCCAGAACAATCACTATTCCAAAAGCTCGTCAACAGCAGGGGTAAGCTATAGGGTTCGCAAAAGCCCTCCACATGATCCAACACTGAAGACCTTCAAAAAGACAGAAGATACTCAAAGCCACAACTGCCTTCTTTCCCCTGGGCATCTTTCCTCTGACTTTTACCCCAAATCCAAATAGATAACCTAAAGAGCAATTATTTTAAGTTAATTATCTGCCAGGGAAGGACATGATTCACTGTGGAAACTACCCTGCACCCTATACCCTGAACAATAAATGTGGACTCTTTGAAGGGAACCTCCCCCATTTTGATTCTGAGCTCGGCTGTCACAACCGAGAAATCATGATTCTAAATGTTAATCTACGACCTGAAATGCCTACTAGCAATGCGCCTGCATTTGGTTTCCTTTCCTTAAGTGGATTTTCTCAAATAAATGTTTACTTATATGTAACTGATAGAATATACAACTAAATCAGCACTACACAAGTCGATGCATATTTTACACACTAAGCAATCCCCTGTACAAAATGTAAAGCGCCTTCCATTCTGTTTAGTCGTAATCCCTTTAGCCACAGTGGCATTTTCCAAGTTCTCATGGTAGTACTTTTACAAACGATAAGCCCAAAGAGAGTCTCTAATGATTAAGGTAAAACTACAGCAGATACCAATGCAAGACACTCACTCACCTTTAGGTAATATTTCAAATGGTGCCACAAACTCTGAGCTCTCAGGAGGAAAAAAAACAAACTTTGCCAGGCTTTACAAAAACTGTCAGCAGGCAAATTAAATAGATTGTTAGAGTTTTATAGATGATGAAATTGAAATAAAAAACAAAAAGAGAGTTTCTCAAGGTCACCAGGTGGTAGCAAAACTAGAGCTGGAACAAAGATACAAAATTTAGAAGGCCTATAAGAGCCATATACACCAGAAACTTCAGTATTTTTATGTATTATGCAAAACTGTCACATATCTTTAAGTGTAACAAAATTTAGAACTATGATACTTGGAGAAGAGAAAACTGAAACACAAAAGAAAAATAGTTATATCATATATGTTTAAAATTCTGGATCTTTATAAACAGAGTAAATTAAAGGACACTAGATACTATTATTTGAGTATAATTTGTCCACTGTCTTTATAAATTACTTAGCATAAAGTTTCCGTCCAAGTTCATTATCACTATGAAATTTTAGCCACTGATCTTTCCTTTCTTACAATAATTTCAAAAATAAATTATTTTAAAAATATAGTTCTGTGTATATATTACCATATCTTAAGATGCATAATGAATACAGAAGGGAAAAGAGTTGAACACATAAAACAACTTTTCACTAACAATAAATTCTGTCAACTTAAATGAATTTCACAATATCTTAAAAACTTTCCCAACCAATTTAAGTGGCCAACTCTAGCTTCTTGTATAATAAACCTTATTCCAGACTCCATAATGTTAAATGTCTAAAGTTATATAAAAATATTTCCTCATCTCAGAACACCCTGAGGAGATACCATTTACATAAATTTCATTTTAAAGCAATATTTATCAAAAATGCTTATTAAAATATAGCATTAAATAGTTAAATATATCTGCCCTTTTATTTGTTGTCAGCCCTCTAAATTACACATCTAAAAATTAGAAAAACTATACTTTTTTTCATAAATGTCTGATAATATTACAATACACAGCACAATTTTACTTGTCAGTAATAGATGGGTTTTCCTAAAGTTTGATAATTAAAATCAAAAGCTCTAGGATTTAAATAAATTATCAGCCCTAAGATAATATGTCCAAACTATATACAGTGATAAAATAAAAGTAAAATTCAAACTAAATATCATAAAATCCCACAGCAGTTGCAATCACATCTCATAGAATTACTTAATTGAGCAAAATTGAGGAAAAGAGTACTATCCTAAAGATATTTATGACACTATTAATTCTATTGGTGAAGCTTTTGAAGATGTCTGAAAAAGGAGTTTCTGAAACTTCTGCTAGCCTATTTGTGCTAAATGGCTGTCACTGGCAATTTCCTCTTTGAGTTTAGCTTACTACCCTCTATTGCTACAAATCTCCTTGGCTGGCATAGAGGCACACAGGCTAAATTAAGACTCCTACAGTTTCTCAGCATGGTTCATTTAAAGGAGACTTGTTGTCATTTCATATCCTTTGTGGCAAGAGACAGGTTATAACAGGAAAGAAGAAGGCACAATTTAAAGCCACATGGTATTCGTGTGACAAATCTGTTGGAGGGCTATGTCAGACTCTGTTCCATTCACTGTTCCATTCACTACCTTTATGAAACTTATATTCTACTGGGAGGAGGTAGAAAATAAACAAAATGAGAATTCAAAATGCATAGTATGCTACATAGTTAGAAACAATATATAAATAAGGAAATGAAGGAGATTAGAAAGTACCAGAAGGCAGAAGATTGCAAGTTGAGACAGGTTCTTCAGCAAAGGTGACACTGAGTAAAGACCAGAAGGAGGTATGGGAGCAAACCCTCAGGGCAGAAAGAATAAGAACAAAGGTCCTGAGGAGGATGTGTGTGCTCCAGGAACAGAAAGGAGTGTGGGTGGAGCACAGCAAGGGGCCACCAAAGGTCTCTAGTATAAGAGAGCCAGGATCTGCCAGACTGGCTACTGTGCTAAGAATAAATTATAGGAAGGCCAAGGTAGAAGTGGTGACATAGTTTGGCTTAGACTAGGGGATAGTGATGCAGGTGGTAAAAAGTAGTCATATTCTGGATATATTTTGAAAATAGAGTCATATGATTTGCTTAAAGCTTGAATTTCTGGTACTGAAGAAAGGAAAGAGCTTAAGATGACTGAAGAATTTTAGCCTGAGCAACTAGAGAATAAAGTTTCCAATAACTAAGATAACTAAGATTGTGGGAGGGGTTGATCTGGGTGCAGCTTAGATATATTTTTAGACATGACAGTTTTATATAATCTATTAAATATCTAAGAGAAGATTTTACATGGATATATGCCATTGTGTATATGAAGAGTGCCGGGAAGGTGTGCAGGCTATAGAAATCATGTTAGAAATGTCAAAATATAGATGATTTTTTGAAGTCTTGAGGGGGAATTAGGAAGGGAGACTGGGAAGAATTCATTTGAGGTAGGAAGAAAACCAGGAGAGTATTGTAACCTGGAAGCCAAGAAGAGAAAAAGTGTCTCAAAATGAAAGATGCCAGCAACTATGTCAAATGCTGCTAAAAGGGCAAGTAAGATGAGAACTAACAACTGGCCACTGAGTCTAGCTATATGGATATTATCAATGGTCTTGACAAAGCCATTTCAATGGACTAGGGGAAAGAAAGGCTCATTTTAGTGGGTTCATGAAAGAATGGAAGGAGAATGGAGAGAGTAGGTTCAGGCAATTACCTAAGAGTTTCATTATAAAGTGGAAAATCAAAATAGAGCAGAAGTTTAAGAAGGATAGTGGATCAAGGCAGAGTTTTTTCTTTAACAGGGAAAAACAACATTTTTATATGTTGATGGGGATGACCCTAAAAAGGAAACTTGCTTATACAGGTCCCAAAGGGGGAAATTCTTGGATCAATATTCTTGAATGCACAAAGCAGTAAGTCTAGTGCACAGGTTGAGACACTGGCTTTATATAGGAGCTAAAATCTTTGTCTGTGGTAGTTTTCATAAAGGGAGTATATGCAAGTGAATCTCTGAGGTAATGGGGGCCTGAGAGTTGTTTCTAATTGTTTCCATCAGAAGGAAAGTTAGCAGCTGAGAGTGAAGATAGGGAAGGACTCATTGGGGGATTGAGGGAAGGCATGAAATTGTCAAGGAAAATAGGAGCATGAATGGACTAGAGAAGCATGGTACACTTACTCAGCAGTACAGTGGGCTCTTTTGAGGCCCACAGTCATAAATGAAGTTGAATCTTATCAGTTGAGCTGTTTATTTTTCCCTAGGCACAGTCACCTGCATGGGTGCAGGTTCAGAGTAGGCAGTGAGTTCAATCTCCCCAGGACTGTAGTTTTGTCAAGCAAGTACAGTGAAGTGACAGAAGAACAGCAACCTTGAGAGAAAGGGCAAGGGAATGATTACAATTTTGACTATGGATTTTATGTAGAGAAAGGAGGGAAGTAAGGACATGAGGGCATGAGACAGTGAAAAGGTGGGAGTGGTTGCATTGTAGGTCTTGGAGATGTTGAAGGATTACTAGAGTTGTGTTACCAAAGTAAATGAATTGGAAACATAAGACATGGTGGTCAGAGAATGGGATTCTTTAAATTAAGATAAGGAGGAGTTGAAATCATTAATAATAATGAGATCTAGGCTGGGCCAGTTAAGAAAAACTGGAGGAAAAATCACCAGGGGAGGAGGATGGCCAAGGAAATTAGAGACAAGGATATGAAAAGGATCATCCTCATGAATACTGAGATCACCAGAAATTACAAAAGGAGTAGTGAAGTAGAATGACACGGTCAAATAGAGGCAAAGTCTTCAAGGACTGAGTGGGAATGGTCTGGAAACAGGAAAATAATGTCAAGATGGGAGGATCATGGGTGACTTAGGCTAATAACATGAGATTTAAAGCAGAGGCGTTAAATAATATTTTTCTTAATATTATACTGCATTAAATACAAAAGAAGATGATCTTTCATTTATTTTTTATAACTTGAACTTGTTAGACAGAATCAAAAAAAGCATGCTTATAATTCATCACAGCCAAGAAGACATAAATAGGAGTAATCCTAGAAGGAGTAAAGCCTGGACCCCAGCCCTAGGAAGGGGTCAGAAATCCACACTTAATGTCCAAAATTAGGAGGCAAACATAGTTCTGACCTTGTATTAGTTTGCCGGAATGCTATGATAAACACTACACAATGAGTTAGCTTCAACAATAAGAATTTAATGGCTCACAGTTTAAGAGGCTGGAAGGCTTGCTCCCTCCAAGAGCTGTTATTATGCTATTGGGGTCCCTTGACTTTCCCATCACATGGCAATGTGCTCTCCTTTTCTGCTTCTTTGACTTCCAGTTTCTCTTTACAAGGTCTCCATTAATCTGGTTTAAGCCCTGCACTCATTCTTTTGGGTTCACATTCAGAGGAATGCAGATTAAGATTAAGAGCATGTCTATATTGGGATCCATAATTCAACCTACCACAGACCTGAACCAGCATTCATACCAAACTGACTTGAAATGATGGTCTCTGGCAGAGAGGAAGGAGTCTGTGAAGAAGCTGGGCTCACCAAAGCATCAAAGCTTTAGACAACAGACTAACTCAAGATACCACTCACAATGGAAATAGGGGTCTCAGCATTCATGCTTTTTCCTGATGCTGGAGATGGTGGTATCAGCTTGAAACTCACCATACTGTACCAGGTGGTGGGGTATGGTGGATCTGGAAACTGCTGTCTGTTAGTCAAGTGAAACACCACCCAGTAGAACAATAAATAAGACACACTCTAATGTCAGAGAAAAATCAAAATGGAAATTTGCATGATGGTGAATCTCAACCTGATCTCAAAAACAAAAAGTCCTATTTTCAAACTGAGTTTCTTGGTTAGTTTTCTATACATGCATGTGCCTCCTCACAGACTATTACCAAAACAACACTGCTAAGTATAATTGTGAAAAGTGAGTAAAACTTATTAGAAATGAATGTTTTCACATTTTAATGAAAACTTCAGGGAGGGAGACAATTTTACACAAGGAAATGTGAAAGTTTTGATTCTCTTCCTACAACTGTTCAATTGGTTGTCAGGAAAAATGTTCAAATGTACTAGTGGCTATGAATGAGAAGTAACAATTTCAGGATCCAAAGGAAAAGAACATAAGATAAGTACCTTGCTAAGTCTACCACAGAAAACAGTATGTAAGAGATCAAAGTGCTCATGTACACATGAGAGTGACATTTTAGGACAAAAGAAGGCTGATTCCATATGATACCACATATTAATTCTCCAATGCACAGCACCAAACCTCCACATCAGTTAGTTCTCTGATAGATAATTTTCTTCATCTTCTCTTTTCCATCAAAGCACAAAGAAAATGAGTCATTTCAGGAGTAACCAAAAACACCTACCACCACTGAAGCACTTAAAGGAATCTCATCAGAAGCCAAAACCACAGAATCATCTCTGTTGGCCTCAGAGAACAAAGAACAAATTCTGGGGCAGCAATCTTGTTTTTCCAGTGTTCAGAGAGCACTAGTATTTCTAACTCCCAACAAAGAACTATCGAAAGACTTCTTAAGTGCTATATAACCAAATCCTGAATTGTACCTGCAAAAATCATAACAGGTTTGTTAAATACTGCTTCTGGTATCAATAGTGTAATGTTGAGGTTAAGTGTGGAGTTTTATTCTAGTATGGCTTAACAACAAAAAACCCTGTTAAAAGCTAAGGACATTGAAAAAATTAAAATAAGACAATAATTTTTAAAATGCTAAGGACACAGAGCAATTGAAATCCACAGACACTGCTAGAAGGAATAGAAAATGGTATAGACAATTTGGAAAACAACTCCTCCAAAGGCTAAACATAGAGTTATATGATAAGCAATTCCACTCCTCCTACATATACATCCAAGAGAAATAAAAACAAATATCCAAATGAAAACTTGTATATAAATGTTCATCACAGCATTATTCTTAATAGCTAGAAAGAATGTAAGCAACCCAAATGTCCATCAATATATAAACAAAATGTGGTATATACATGCAATGGAATACTATTTAGCCATAAAAAGGAATGAAGTTCTAATATGCTATGGCATGGATGAAACTTGAAAGCATTATGCTAAGTGAAAGAAGCCAGTCCAAAAAAAACCACATATTGTATGATTCCATTTATATGAAATGTCCCAAGTAAACAAATCCATAAAGACAGAAAGTAGGTTGGTGGTTGTCTAGGGCTGATAGAGGTTGAAGGGGAAAGGGGAGAGGCTTGAAAATGGGTATGAGGTTTCTTTTGGGAGTGATGAAAATGTTATGGTAATACTTGGATAACTGTGAATATACTGAAAACCATTGAATACGATACTTTCAATAGATGAATTTTAAGATATGTGAATTATATCTTAATAATTATGTCACAAAAATAAGCCAAGAATAGATCTAGAGACAGAATTATCATTTTCTTTGGAAATATCTGCATGCCAAAAACTCTTCTTTCCTTTGAATATCATTGTTAAAACTTGGATTTCAACAAGTGACCAGCATCCAAAGTGTGATTCTTTGTGATTTAAGAACTCCTGTCCATTTTTTCCATGTTGCTTAATATAATATAGAAAGTTGGGAGAAAATGGAAGGGGGGTAGGCGTGTTTGTTCATATGAGGAAAAGAAATGTCCAGAAGCCAGAAAAGTAGCATCTGCTCCTGCTGGCTGTGACTAAAATTAAGCTCTAATTTAGCTTTCAGCTAAAATTATCATAATTGAAATAAAACTAACAAACTGGATGTGACTTGCATTTTTCTCATCATTTGGGGGAGAGGAGGCCAAATGGTACCTCAGAACAGTGAGCTTCTTCCCTGAAGGGTCTTTATGGCCACACATGTCAAAACACCTTCTTTAGCTACCACTGCTCCACTAATGGAACCACTCTTCATCTACCCTAACCCTCCAATCCATAGCCAATATATTATATTTGGAGAAAAAACAAGGAAGCAATGTTGCTGAGTACCTGAAGATAGATTGGAACTTGGAAAATCATGGTTTTTTCCTTTGACTATTCTTTGTTGGTTCTCTTTTTACTAAAGAGAAATTTTCACACACTCATAATCATACACACATGTGTGTGTGCACATGCAAATAATTTTATCACTATTGTGGCCCACCAATACTGGTTTAAGAAAACAGAACAGCACTTATGACAAATATGTGCTCAATACGAACTGTAAATATTAACATAATAATGATAATACAAAAAATACAACCAGAACTGAGCTCTCCAGGATTCTGGAAAAGAGCCAAGTGCTGAAGTATGTTTGGCTTGCTCCACAGTGGCTTCAATTCCTGTTTTACTTACAAAAGGAAAAAAGGGAACATGGTCTTATTATAAAAAAAACCCACTGACTTCATAGGCGACTTTGAAAAAGTCACATCTCTCTTGGGTATCTATTTTATCCATTTAAAGGACTAGCAAACTTGCTATTTGAAATGCAGAGGAATACAAATATTCTCAGCTGAAAGGTGCTAAGCCTGTGCAAATACATATATTCATATGATTAACACAGTCCTTTATAAACAAAATGGCATTTTCATTTGTTATATTGTGTGACAAGGAGAATTGATTAAAAAGAAAATAAATTAATGCATATGATCAGGAGAAAAATTATGTTCTATATTATTTAAGGCTTTAATTTCATCAGGAGCTTTGAAATATTCTATACAGAAAGATTTGTTGGATATTTCTCATTTTTAATCTCTGAAGGACTATCCTACAGTAGTCTAAAAACTAAATGTAGCAGAGTTATTGTTCTGAATGTAAATAAGTGTTTGAAAGCATAACCTTAAACTCTTCAAGTAATAGATCCCTATCAGGTTAGACAATGTGTTATTTTTATTCTTATTTATTCTGCAACTATTAATAATAATTGGTTATATTTAAACTTTTCTATTTCCACAGAAATTATGATGGTCTGTTTCTTTCCATTTCTTTATAATGGCTTGGGTCATAACCAACCAATATCAATTGTCAAGTTCTTAGAGAAATATGGCTGAGCCTCCCAAGAATAATTAATCTAAATCCTTTGTGCAGACACTGGGTGTAGTATGATATGAGTCACTGATTTTCTCCTCTACAGTTGATGTATTCAGCAAGAAGAAAGACTTTTGTTTAGTAGCAATTGTACTTCTTTATTTCTTCCCAAGGTCAAGTACATTTAGGTAAGCTCTGTTCAACCATAGCTAGATTTAGTGCTTCACTTGGGAAAGTGAAAAGTTTCTGACATATTCTGCTTTGTTGACACTAGTATATTTTTTGCTGTTGTTGCCTATTTTCTGTATTTATGTATCAAGAAATATAACATAAATACATAAGGGAATGTAATACATAAATACAGTTTAAACAATAATAAAATGAAACCCTTGCATCTGACCCTCAAGAAATAGAACATTCACATACTTTCAAAGATTATTTTTATTACCTTTGTATGTAACCTTAAATAATATATAGGTTAGTTTTACTTGTTTTTATACTTAAATGGAAGAAAACTGAATATATTCTCTTCTGAGATTTATTTCTTTCACTCTACCATATGTTTTTTAAAAATTCATCCATGTTGATTATTACAGCTATTGTTCATGGTGTTGGTCTTTTTTTAATACAAAATATCTCCCTCCAAAGAGATACAGACTGATTTTTCTCTTTGGAATAGAATAAGCATTAGATGAATAGGCCCGTCCTTTTTAGACTGGAAATGGTGAGTTTCCTTCACAAGCATGAAGTAAATAGTTCTCCATTTCTGTCTGTCTTCCTCTTCTTCTGAATCCCACTCACACCCCCGATAAATTCACTCCTTGTAAATCTATTCTAGTTTTGCTTACCCTGGAATGCTTAAGCCGAAAACGGGTACACCAACAAATTAGATAGCATAGATGAAATGGACAAACTCCTAGAGATACACAAATTACCCCTACTGACTTGAGAAGAAATAAAATATCTCAACAGAAAAATCATCACTAGAGATATTGAATAAATAATTTAAAAACCTCCCAGCCACTTTTTTTTTAGGGAGTACTGGGGAGTGAACGTGGGACCTTGTATATGGGAAGCAGGTATTCAACCACTGAGGTACACCCACTTCTGATCCCAGTAACTTTTTATGATGTTCTTCTATACTTGGTAATAAATGTCCCATGACAATGCAAGGTGTTGGTGGAGGGGTAATGTAGGGAATTCTGCGTGCTATGCATGACTGTTCTATAAGCTCACAATGTCTCCAATTAAAAAAAAAAAATTTATTTTTAAATTCCCAGCAAACAAAAGTCACCAAACAGTTCAAGCAATTAAAGCCAATCCTGCTCAAACTCTTTTAAAAAAAAACTTAAGAAGGAATTTCCTGACTCACTCTATGAGGCCAGCATCACCCTAATACCAAGCCTAATAAGGATACCAGAAGAAATGTGAAGACCAATATCCCTCATGAATATGGATGCAAAAATCCTTAACAAAAAATCCCAGCAAACCAAATATAAAAGCACAGTAAAAGAATTATACACCATGATCAAGTGGGATTCATCCCATTAATGCAAGGATGTTTGAACCTAAGAAGTTAAAACAATGTAGCACACCACATTAATAAAACAAAAGAAAAAAGATATGATAATCTCAATTGGTACAGAAAAGGAATTTGACACAATCCAGCACTTTTTTGAGAAAAACATTTAGGAAACTAGATATGAAAGGACACTTCCTCAACACTTTAAAGGGTATATATGAAAAACCCAGGCTAATGTCATTCTCAGTGGTGAAAAACAGAAAGCTTTTCTTGAAGATCAGGAATAAGACAAGGATGCCCACTATCACCATTATCATTAAACATCACACTGGAAGTTATAGCCTGAGCAACTGGGCAAGAAAAGGTACCCAAATTGGAAAGGAAGAAGTAAAAACTTTTCCTATTAGCATATATGATCCTTTACACAGAAAATCCTGAAAAATGTACAACAAAGCTACTAGAACTAATAAAAGCATTCAGTAAAGGGGTAGGGTTCAAGAGCAACATGCAAAAATCAGTATTGCTTTTATATACTAGTAATGATCAATCTGAAGAGGAAATCAAGGATAAATTCCTTTAGGAAAGCAATAAAGGAATCAAATGTCTAGCAATAAATTTAACCAAGGATGTAAAGAATTTGTATACAGAAAACTACAAAACATTGCTGTAAGTAATCAAAGAAGACCTAAATAAATGGAAGGATATTCCATGTTCATGAATTGGAAGACTAAATATTGTTAAGATACCAATTCTACCCAGAGCAATTTATAGATCCAATGCAATCCCAAATAAAATCCCAAAAGTCAGAAATAGAAAAACCATTCAATAAATTTACATGGAAATAGCCAAAACCTTCTTGAAAAAGAAGAATGATGTTGTAGGACTCACACTTCCTCACTTATTACTGGACTACAGTAATCAAAACTTATTACCAGACTATAGTAATCAAAACAGAATGGGACTGGCATAAGGACAGACATATAAACCAATGGAATCAAATGAGATTTCAGAAATAAACACTTAGAGCTATAGCCAAATGATTTTTTAACAAGTCCATTCAATTGAGAAAGAGTAGTCTTTTCAAAACTGCTGCTGGGAAAACTGGATATCCATATGTGAAAGAATGAAGGTGGATGCCTAACTCACACTATGTACAAAAATTAACTCAAAGGGACAAAAACCAAAAAATAAGTACAAAAACTATCAAACTATTAGAAAAAAGCATAGGTAAGCTATTTCAGGACTTTGTCTTAGGCAATGATTTCTTAGACTTTACACCAAAGGCATAAGTAACAAAGGGAGAAAATGTTTGGAAACCATGTCTGATAAGGGCTTAATATCCAGAAAACATAAATAAATCCTAAAATTCAATGACCAAAAAACAAATAACCCAATTTAAAAATGGGCCAAAGACTGACATTTCTCCAAAGGAGACATACAAATGGCCATTAAGTACATGAAAAGATGTTCAACATGATTAGCCATTAGGGAAATGCAAATCAAAATCACAATGAGACACCATTTCACATCCACTAGAATAGCCACTAATCAAACAATGGAAAATAACAAGTATTGGAGAGGATGTGGAAAAATAGGAACACTCACTCATTGGTGGGAATGTAAAATTCGCAGCTGATATGAAAAATGATTTGGCAGTTCCTCAGAATACTATGTATAAAATTACTATGTATAAAATCCTACTTCTAAGTATATACAAAATAATGGGAAGCAAGGATTCAAACAGATATTTGCACACCAATGTTCATAGCAGCATTTATTCACAAATGCCAAAGGACAGAAAGAACCCAAGTGTCCATCAAATGATGAAGGGCTAAAAACAATTACATATACATACAATGAATTATTATTCATCTGTAAAATGGAATGAACTTCTGATACCTGTGACAACATGGATGAATCCTGAAAACATCATGAGTGAAATAAGCCAGACACAAAAGGACAGATATTGTATTATCTCATTGACATAAAGTGATTAGAACAAGGAAATTCATAGAGTCAAAAAAAACTAGAATAGAGGTTACCAGGGACTGGGGAGAGGGTAGAGAATGGGGAATCAATGCTTAATTGGGATATAATTTGTGTTTGGTGTATTAGAAAAGTTTTGGTAATGGATGGTGGTGATGATACCACAATGTTGTGAATGTAATTAACACCACTGTATCATATATTAGAATGTAGTAAAAATGGGGAAATTTTAGGATGTATATATGTTACCAAATTAAAAAATTTTTTAAACCACAGGAGAAGCAGATGTGGCTCAACTGACAGAGCATCTATCTACCATATGGAGGGTCCAGGGTTCAATCCCCAGGACCTCCTGACCCATGTGGTAAGCTGGCCCACACACAGTGCTGCTGTGCTCAAGGAGTGCTGTGCCACGCAGGGGCACCCCCATGTAGGGGTGCACCATGTATAAGGAGTGTGTTCCATAAGGAGAGCCGCCTCGCATGAAAGAAGCGCAGCCTGCCCAGGTGTGGTGCCACACACATGGAGAGCTGACGCAGCAAGATGACACAACAAAAAAGAGACACAGTTTCCCAGTGCTGCCAGATAATGAAAGCAGATGCAGAAGAATACAAAGTGAATGGACACAGAGAGCAGACAATGGGATGGGGTGGCAGGGGGGAGAGAGAAATAAATAAAATAAACTCTTTTTTTTTCAAATGTAATTTAAAAAATAAAAATGACAGGTAAGTACAATACATAAAGTGAACTCTAATGGAAACTGGATTATAATTAGTAGTATAATTATAATAATATTTTTTCAATTATAACAAAGTTACTACACTAATGTAAATTATTAATAATAGGAAAACTGTGATGGGAACTATGTATTTTATACATGATTTTCTGTAAATCTACTATTTCTCTAATTTAAAAAAAAACATAAATGTTATGGGATCTTGGTACAAAATTCATAACAATATTAGAATAAATTTGAGGAAAATATTTGCAAATTATGCCAAATGTATATTTGATCAGCATATTCACTTAGAAAATACTTTCAATGAGTTTTTCTGTAATTGAAGGCTCTGTAAATATTGTGTTCACATTATAGGGGGAAACATGCTGAACATAATTTCTCTCTTTCCCTGTAGACAAAGGTTAATTTTCCTAATCTTCCCAAGAAATTCCTATTAGTAAAACTCTTCACTCAACATGTGTATGGAATTTCTCCATTTAACTGACTATATCATGCATGCCACTAGACAGTAAACTGTCATGGATAGAATCTTTGCTTTCCAGAATAGCATGTATATTTATGAAATCTGTTAGTGTGAAAAGAGCAAGCTAATCTTAACAAATATGGCTGTTGATAGGGTTCTTTGCTGGATACCACTCTTAACAGTGCACAGGAAGAAAGGAATAAGATGGAAACAAGAATGAAAATGGCACCTCTGAAATTACCTTCCCCTCTAACTTCCTGGAGTTAATAAAGTGGATTTAAATAAATCCTGCATGGTCTTTTACATAAGCCTGCCACATGATGCAATATTTACAGCTTGACTTCAGCAGAGAACAGGAAGCCACATGGATCATTTTAATGACCATTGTACCTGTTTTTTTAAAATGTCTTAAATTCATACAAAGCCTTATTTTGGATATGGATTTAACTATGTGTTTTCTGTTTTCTTGGTGCCTCACATTTACAAGCATTGTCCTGGTATCAGAAATAAATATTTTCTTTCTAATTATAATTATCTGACTAAGAAGAACTGAAATGAATCTCAATTACCCTTCTAGTAGGATAATAAATATCAGATTTGCAGATCATCAAAAATGCTTTCAATTAAGCAGTATATAAGGAATTGATTGTGTTCCTTTAATGTAACCACTAATGTTGTCAGTTAAGTAAAAATAAAAATCACTTAAAGCATCATTCCTTTAACTATAAAAATAACTATTTTCTTAAAGACTGAAAAATATAAAGTATGACACTAACATTTTAATAAATGCTTTCTCTCATCTTACTGATCATCACATTAAAATGGTAGTTAAATGTTATTACTTTTCAATATTGATAACCCTCTACTCCTTCATTTTATTTCTCACTTTAAAATAAATTAGGTCTTCGTTTCTCAACAACTGATAGAAGTAATGTAAATCCAAAGCAGCAATTATGCAAAAACTAAAGTCAAAACGGTTTTCTTTTCTTCCCCCTTTCCAACAGTTTGTAAGCATAATTAATCAAATCAAGCTTCCCTCTCATCGTGGAGAGCTGTAATTTCAAAAGCAAATTACAGCATCTTTGCAGTAGCACATACAAAATATGATAAGAAAATATGTAAATGAAGTAAGATTTTTTTTCTTGATGAAAATTTTTATTAAATCACACTCTGTACCATGAATTAATATCATTTTATATACTGCTCATGGAAGGTGATATCTTTTTATAAGAAAATTTTGAATTGTTCAAAATATAATAAATTGAAACATTTCCTATGTCACAATAAATCAGTCAAAAGAAGAAAATTAATGGACATTATATACTCAGGTATTATCTCAAACATATCTAATGTAGTATGCTAATAAAAAACACCTCACAGGTTTTTTTTAATGGACTAATGTCACATGTGTAAACAAATGTAACATTTTTTAAAAAGCTATCTACATCTTTCCAAAATGTCCATAAGTAGAACATTACAAATTTATAGTGCACTAAGTTTTTTTCCCCAAAATTTTCAAGGAAATAACATTTAATAGTTGCTCCCTCTTCCCACTGTTTACAGAAATGTAAAGATATTATTCCATCAGTTTTGTAGGCACAATATATCTATGTGCCTAAATAATTGCTCGAGTACAAATCTACAAAAAACCATTAAATAGCAATTTCCTACCCAAGAATGAAATTATAAAGAGCATTTGCTTTCACTGCAGGATATCTTAAAATCCCTCCTTTCTGTTTTTTTCTTGCTCTTCCTTAAATCATCCCTGGACAAACTGAATGTAGAAGACAAACAGAAATTCTATAACCTACTACCATCCCACTCTATATAATTATCCCCTGGGATTACAATCTATTAAATCATCCACTTAATATGATATTTTTAAATTTTAAAATGATTGAGCTGTCTGCATCTTCTTTGGTATTTAATCAAATCACTGTCAGCTGTCTACTTTCACCCAGTTCAGGACCAGATCCAGATAAAGCACTTATCAAGGGCTGCTTGGTATAAATGATGATGATGAAAATTATTTGTTAAAGCCAAGATTTCCTATCATCTAGAATTCAGTTTTATAGTGAGGTAAATATATGTTCTCTTAAAAGTAAAGAGCTAATTTGTTTGGGTTAAACACTTTCTGACAGAAATTCTGGAACACAAAAAGAAGCTATCAACATGCACACTGAAGCAAGGAAGGGCATATGTGCAGCGCAAGCATACAAACTGTCTGAAAGGAGCAACTGACTTTAAACAGATGCACCCCTTCACCAGCAGTCAAAGGGACTCTTCTGGTCCTCCTGGAAGGATAGACTACTTAAATAGCACTTTATCTCTAAGAAGAACAGAATTCATTCATTTTCATACAGGTCATTTGAATCAGAATTACCCTGAACTCATTTTAACTAAAGGGGAACAGTAAATGAATTAGATAACAGTACATATTAAGACAAGTAACCAATATTGAGCTAATTATGTATGTCCAAACTGTATTATATATATTCTGGTAGGGATGTATGTAAACAGCAGTATAAATCACTAAATATTATTATGCATAACAATAGCTATGGGTATTAAACTAGTATTGATCTACATAGAATCAGAATTAGATTACAAAATTAGAGTTATATATTATTTTATATAAATACAGTTATTTCAGTTTGCCACGCTCCCAAAATGCAATATACCAGAAAGAGGTTGCCTTCTGCAATGTGGATTTATTAGTTTGCAAGCTTATGTTTCTGAGACCTGAAAATGTCCAAATCAAAGTATCATCAGCAAATGCTCCCTCTCCAAAGGCTGCCAGTGATCCTGAACCCCTCTGTCATATGACAAGAAAGAAACTTGACAGAGCCTGCTGGTCTCTCTCATTTCTCCTGGTTTTCATTGCTTTTGGCTTCTGGTTTCATGGCTTTCTCTCTCAGCTTCTGTTTATTTTCTGTGTTCATTCCATTTATAAAGGATTCCAGCGAGAAGATTAAGACTCATCATGGGTCACACCATACTGAAATAACCTAATCAAAAGGTCCTTAACTGAAATAATCTAATCAAAATGTCCTACTTACAATAGGTTCATAACCACAGGAATGGATTAGCTTTAAGAACATAATTTTTTGGAGTCCATAAAAGCCTCAAGTTACCACAACAATTAGTGTAAAAAGAACTTATATTATTTTCATTTGCAAAATATGAGAAAATTCTCTACATAATATGTATAGTTTTACAGTAGAATCTGTATAGATCCCACAGCATAAACTGTATAATTTATGCAAACACAGAACTGTCTAAAATTTTGAGACTAGAGTATAAGATAAAAAAGAATAAAAAATTTAAAAAAACAAAGTATAAGGCAAATTAGGAAACTCCATTAATGATACATTTTATATGTGCTTTATATTTCAGTAAAAATTGCTATCAAAGTATATTTTCTATGGAAGAGTATAATAATTAAAATATTTATGAAGTACCTTAAAACTAAATGTTTACCAAAGGGCAAGTATTTTCAGAAATATTTATAAATACATCAAGCAAATATGAATGACAGGATTTGACAACCAGGATTATCGTTGTTAATAGGGTTCCCATCTTTTTTTCCAAACAAGGAAGGCTTTACGTTTTTCAGCCATACTTAAATCCAGGTACACCATGGCCATAATTTAAATAGAAGAATTAAATTTCAGAGGAATTATTAAAGACCTCTCACCTCTTGATACATAAATAAATGTGGAAAGATGGGAATGTGGACATCTCAAGAGTAGGAAAATCATTAGAAAAATGTCCAGTAGTGACATTTTCTCACGTAGTTGGCTTGAAGACTTCTAAACACGTTATTCTCTCTCCTGTTCTACCAGGCAGTCAAGGAGTTCACAGTGCCCTCCACCCTCCCACCATTATCATTCTGCCTAACCAAGGCAGAGCTCCATTTGACAGTCACTTGATTAGACCTTGCACTAATGCATGACAAATAATTTAGTGCTCCTTAGATCTAATCACATCCCTGATGCAAGAAAGGCATTTTAAATGCAATAAATATTTAATTGGAGAATTAGGGAACAAATATTTGGAAGCAGAGGAGCCTACACTGCCCCTTCCTGTCTCTTTGGGGTCTGACACAACCCATCCTCAAAATAATCCACCAATGAATGGAATTCTTCAATAACTAAAAGAGTAATAAACGAGTCAATAAAAATGGAACCTATATTAGATAAAAAACATAGACCAAAGCTAAATATATTTGAAAGTTACAAATCATATTTTAAACTAAGTCTTCCTAGTTCTATTCATTAAAATCTTAGATGAACCTGATAAAATATTCAGAACAAAGTAAAAAAAAAAGCAAAACCCTCACACGATTTCTTTCACAGATCTGTTCATAAATGTCACCTTAGTTTTTCTAAGACCTGCATAACATCCTATTTCCTCAGGTCTCAGATATCTTACATTTGCCAGATAGGCCTATTTTCCTGTAATTTTACCCTTCTATAGAATGTGCTTTCGTCTCAATTTTGTTTCTTCATGTTCTTTGAGAGCAGAGATTCCTTACTTTCCTTTGTATCCTCCACTGCAGCTCACAGAGTACCCATGCAATAAATATTTGTTATTGAAATGAATACAATATTTCACTTTCAGGTAGAAAGCAGGCTCACCATTTTGCAGAAAAGCAACAATAACCCATCTCCTTCCCAATAAACTACATTGGAAATAGTACAGTTTACAGCCCTGATGTTTAATAAGGTCAGGACACAGAGGAATGAAAGCAAGGCCAGGCCTCAGGGCACCCCACAAGACCCGAAGCGCTCTGATTTTTCAATAAAAGAGTCAAGTTAGATTTTTATCTTTTCTGCAACTTTAATATTCACAGAAGTATTAAAATAAAGAGTAGCTCTTTAAAAAATTTTAGGCGTCAAAAAAATTTATCTGAAATAATGTTAAATATTTTAATTGAATTACTAAGTTTGAATTTACTAAGGTAAATGTCCAAATCAACATCTATAACAGAGGTCAGCAAGCTTTACCTATAAAAGGCTAGACTAATATTTTGGGATTTGCAGGCCATGTACCCTCTATCACAACTACTCAATTGGATCATTTTAGCATAAAATGAGCCAAAGAAATTTGTAAATAAAAAGGTCATGGCCGTGTTCCAATAAAACTTTATTTACAAAAAATAAGTGGCAGGACAAATTGGGTTTGAGGGCTATAGTTCGTCAACCATGTTCTAGAACAAAATTATAGGAATATATGTAGAACATTAGAACAAGATGTAGCACTATAAAATCTCCAGTTTAGCAAATTGTTTTCATGATCATAAATTATAGTAATCACTGTCTTTTATAAAATAAATAATGTTTTATTGAAGAAAAATAAAAAGAAGAAAACAAAAGTCACCTCTAATCTCATAACACAGAAATAGCTACTATTAACATTTTGGTGGTTTTCTTCCCAGTCCCTACATATAAACATCATATATATATAAATTTCATATTTTTTTTCATATTGTATATGTACTTTCTTGCTAAAAAGTATCATCTACATATGCAATTTTGTAAACTGTTTATTTAGCAATTTTTTACTTACCAATGTACTTAAATAATCTTCAAGAGTAGGATTTTTAAAGCCCACATATTTTTATTATTTCAGCTGCATATGCCATAAATTTCTTAATCAGCCCCCTATTAGACATTACTAGACATTACTTTACAGTTGTTATGTTATTATAAGTAACTAGACAATGGATATCTTATACATAAATCTCTGTATGATAATCTGATTCCTTCCTTAAAATAAATTCTTAGAGAGAAAATTTTGAAATCAAAAAGCATGGAAAAGTTTTCCTTAATTTTGTTTTGACACTTATTGTCCTCCTGAGAGATTTTATCCATTTATACCCACATCAGTATTAAACTACAATACCCATTGCCCTGAAACCAAATATTCTCAGTTTTTCTTAACTTGCCACTTTGGTGTGTTTAAAATACCCCTCATACTTTAACATATATTTCTTCCTTTAATGGAAAGAATAAACATTTTCCCTAATTTTGGACAGTTTAATTTTGTATCTTGTGAATTTTCAGCTCTCGCATTTGAAAGATTAGAGGATACCAAGGTTGAGAGACATTAAGGATTGGCACATGGTCACAAGGTTTGAGAAAGACAGATCCAGGACTAGGACTTAGGTTTTGGCTGATAGACTGACACCTAAACACTCTTCCCATTGTACCATCCTGCCCCCTACATAACACATCAAAAATATCTCTCATAAAATCATTATATTTTTTCTAATATTAAATACATTTCAAAATAAATTAAATTACGCATTTTAATCATTAAGTTATTTTAGTTTTAAAACCTAATAAAGCAAATGTAATTATTTTGTGAACTATTGAGAGTTGTGTATGTATTATTTTAAACCATAATAGTGACTTAATAAAAAGACCCCAGATAAATAGTTAAGAGGTACTCATCATCCGTCTCTAACCATCTTTTTCATGGAAGAATGAATAATGCTTTCCATTGGTTCAAATACCCTGGAAGTCTTATCACTGTACATGAGACTTCTTCCAATTTGGAATGTTTTCGTTCCCTTCATTGGGATATACCATTATCACCTTTATTCAAAATACCAATGTCACAGTGATTTTTCTTCAATGCTACAATAATTTTTCTTTATCTTACTAATGAAGATGCTTCATGGGCTCCTTGAAGCCTTCATGATAGAGGGCACACTTCTAGCTTATCAACCAAGTCCTTTTATACTTTGGACTTCCTGCTTCTAATACCTTACATTTTCACACTCCCTCCAACTCAATCATTGCATGCTCTCTCAGACCAATGGGGTTTTCCCACTCTGTTCTCTTGTCCTGTGATGCCCTTCACACTTGGTTCCATCTAGTGACAATTTCTTCTATCCCTTTACAGATCCCTCAAGACTACTCAGATGGCACCATCTATGAGAAGTCCTATATGAAATGGACCAGGTACCACTTCTCCAAATTCGTACTCTGCAAAATCCCAAATAATGTACAACACGTATTTATTCTACTTCCACCATGTACAATGCATTGTGCTATATAAAGAAATGCAGCTACAGCAATGAATGAGACACACAATCTTGCCTTCATGGAGTTTATATTCTAAACTTATATTATGTCACTGTATTTTAATTGTTGCTTTACTAGGTTATCTCAGACAACTGATTATAAATTCCAAGAGAGTGTCTTACTTGCCTTTGAGTTCCCCAGTGCCTGGGTTAAGGTTTAGAACTTGAGTAGGCATTTAGCACACCATGATAAGAAACCCAAAGAAACATGATATATGATTTTCTAGTTTCCTCAGGATAAAAGTTACAGAAACAATTACTATACCCAGAAAGTGGGATAAATCAACTATATTTAAACTTCTAGCTTACTTGGAAAATTAAATATTTCAAAATATATTTTACTCTACTACTACAGAACTAATAGGTTGAAAAGGGTATGTTGCTTTTCCTCATCATGAATAGATATTGGAACTCTTCACTTCTTTCTTACAATATGAAGTTTCTTCTACTTCATTCCAGGTGTTTAGTAGACATGAAAGCTGCTACGACAAAGAATAGGTACTCAGCCTCACTTCTGCTGAGCTATTAGTTCTTGCCCTTAAAACCAGGAAAGGACACAAAAGTCAACAAGATAACCTCATTCCTTCTGACAGGTCAACTAATATCTATAAAGTTGAAATGGAGTTCAGTAATAAAAAAATGTTGCAATTTCTGTAGCAGAATTTGTGTGCTGCTTTATCTTGATTTAGGTAGCTGACTATTAGAGATGTCTTTGGAACCAAAGAATGTGCACAGGAAAAGGGCAAAGCATTTGCCCTTAGAGGACCCGCTACAAAATCAGCAGACACAAGCCCTGAGCGTTTGATCTAAGAGCTAGTGCTCTTTCTCAATGAGCCTAAGAAAACTTACCGCATAACATTCTTCTTCGCATAACTGCTTTTAATAACCTGTAATTGTCATGTTCTATGGTTGTTTTGGGGGTTTTTTTGCCTCTCACTCATTTTTCTATTCCTCCATTTCCTTCTTTCCACCACACACTATGTGTTTTGTGCTTGCACACGCAATACCATGTCCATTTGGGGGCATACACATCTGTTTACCTCATTTGAATCTTCCATTTCCGTTCTGTTGAAAGTCATCCTGACACTTTGGCTTTTAAGCGCACCACAGAAGAACAAATGAAATATCAATAAGATATCTCCCCATGTTAAAATCTTACATATTTGAGGATTTCAGATATTTTCTAAACACACCAAATCTAACTGAATAAAAAAGGAAATAATTCATTTCCCTACCCTGATACAGAGTTTGTTCATGGAACATCTACAATATAGCAGGTTGTCTAAGAAAATTTCATTTAAAATAGCTACAGTTTTGTAAACATATTTTAATGAAATATTTAAGCTTAAAAATAAGTGATCCCATTCATTTATTCATTCAAAAAATCATTTTTGGGTATGCACTGTATGCAAGACCATGTGATAGGCATTGCGGAGAGAGGCAAAGCTGAATCAGCACTAAATTATAACCAAGGAGCTCCCCGTCCAGGACGCAAGGTGAGGAACTCCAGGAGCAGTGGGAAAGTATGACAGGACTGCGGATGAGGACATGATCATTACACACTGGGGCAATCAGAAATGGTTTCATCTGGAACACTGGTTTTGTCTAGATGCTCAAAACTGATTACAGATGATGGAAAGGAGTATTACTAGCAGAAAGATCATCAAGAAAGTCAGGGAGTAAGAAGAGCAAGGCATAGTGAGTAAATTCCATTTGCACGGATCGCTGAAGGAAGGAACACAGCAAGAACCGACATTCGTAAAGTAAGGTTGGGCCAGATCAACGTGTGCCTTGAATGCCAAGAGAAGAGCTTTTTTTTTTCCACTTTGAACTACACTCAATGGGGAAATCACTGAAGGTTTTAGAGTAAAGGTTCAGAACTTGGGTTTACTTCAATTAATTTAACAGAGAAGGAATTTTTTTTTTCCTCTGAGAAAAAAGAAGAAAGAAAGAAAGCTGGTAAAATATTGAAAAAATTAGAGATAGAAAGGGGCGAGTTAAGAAAACTGTCTCAATTTTTACAGTAAAATAAAATGCCAACTGCAGAGAGCAAGTAAGTAGGTCTGAGGTTAGAATCCTGGGCAGAAAGGAAAAAGTTCATTTTAAAAACTCTTAGATTTATTAGAAATCATTAGAGTAAGAGGTTAGGTAAAAAAGCTATTAGGTGGAAATATAGTTAAAAAGATAGATAGGAGCCAAGCTGTAATGGGCCATTGGACAAAATTCAAAGGCATCTGAGTTTAAAACAGTAAGGAATGGGATTATGACAGAAGGGTTTTAATTGGTTTGGGACATGATCAAATAAATGTTCATTTTAGGAAGATAACTCTAGTAGCAGTACTGGGGATAGATAGAAGAGGAGAAAAACTAGAGACAACAAAACCCATTTGTAGGCTAATGCAGTAATCTAGGTGAGAGATGGGAATATTCAATTAATTATGTTAATAAACCAAAGCATTGTGAATTCAGAATATTGAGGATAGATCTAGCAAAATTAGTGAAAGTGTTCCTTGTAAAACACATGAAAGAAATTAAAACTTTAAAATTTATTTTGTATTATTAAAAAGATCTAAATGGGAAAATTGAAAAATACTTGAATCCATCCACTCAAAGTAGGCAAAAAAAAATATTTTTCAGGGTAATCTAATCATGATCTCATCCATTTAAAGTATTTCAACAGTTATATGACTAACTAGTAGATTATTTTATTAGTTATAAAATACAGGAAAAACTAGCCTGGGAAATGCTGGCATTCTCTAAATACGGGACTCCTATGCCAACTTCTCTCTCCACAGATCCATAGTTCACAAAGATATGCACACTACTGTCCACTTCCCAGGAGTCTCTTCTTGAGGGCTATTCAGGTATGTAAAAAAATGAGTTATTCAAAAATCCTTTCATAAAACTTCAGGTCTAAACTCTTACCCAAACACTCAAATGTTAAGCTAGAAGGCATGAGAGATGATAGAGATGATCATTCCTCTCAGGAACAGCTGCTGTTTTTGCTTTTAATACTCTAAATTTAAAGAAATCACAAACCCATTGGAAAAATTCTTTTAATAATGTAGAATATAAATGGAAACTGTAGCATATGGGTCAGTCAGGTAGTTAAGTCTAGAGCAGTGTTGTCCTGTAGCATTTTCTGCAGTGATGGAAATGGTAACTGTCCAATACATTAGCCACTAACCACATGTGCTCTTGAGCACTTGAAATGTGGAAAGTGTGACAGAGAAAGTGAATTTTTAATTTTATTTAAATTTAAATAATTACATTAACTAGTGGCTCCTGTACTGGATGTCCAGGTCTAGACTAAAGCATAGACCCATATCCAAAGCTCTGATAACAGGTGAAAATTTTATTAATATGTCCCCAAAGGTAGAAAAGTTAGTAATTTGTTTATGGGAAACCAGAACCCCTCCTGTTTGTGTAACTATAGTCATTCCTTACTAAAAATCATTTCCTCAAGCCATGATGGCTTCCATTTCAAACTCAAGTCAGTAGCTAATATCAGACAACCTTGTTAGTAAATGCTAATGCTTTTTGTTTTATACTTACTAGACACCAAAACTGTCCATAGGACAGAAAATATAAGCACTGGTTTCAATAAAGCCTGGCAGGCTTCTAATAAGACACATGGGAACATACTAATACAGATTTCTGTAGGCAGATACTTCATAAAAGGTTAATCAAAGTACTGGGCAATGTGGGAACATCTGTACCAGGCTCAGCACTATTTTTTCTTAAAGAGAGTTCAACACCTGCACATAGGCTTGGATTGCTCCTCCGGGACAACCCAGAGCTTTAAAACTGAAAGATTTGCAACTGCATCAACTGTTGTTATGTTAACATGGCTTCTCTTCAGCAACCACTTCTAAATCACAATGACACTTGGAAAAAATTAAAAAAGAAAACACCACTGTGTTCTGATATTTTTCTTTGGAAAAAACTGCAGAGGTGAGCATACCCTATTAAATACTAAAGAAATATTGTCTGTTAAAAACTAAAAAAAAAGGAAAATGAGATATTATCATCAAATTAGTAAGGCTTAGCTGGAAGTATTTTCATTCTATTGTGTGTAACCTGTTTAAAATGTATAAAATAACTAGCTACGACCATCTGGTGAAACAGCTGGAGAGTAAAGCCCGTTCATTGATCACCCTCTTGCGATTGTTACCACAACCCTGCATTTAACAGCACACTATATATAAGAAACAACTGATTATAAAAATCCAATTGTTGTGCTCCTTGCTGTGACTTCTTTAAAATAACTCTCATTCTATTCACAAACCTAACAAAGGAAAAGTTCAAATTATAGAGAATTACAGCAATGCTATTAAGGATCAGGCAGGGTTTCCATCAGATGGCTTTATTCTATTGAGTATTTATATAAATACACTCACTCTTCATTCAGAAAAAAAGCCCACTTTTTTTTTACCAACATCTACATTTTTATTTTCTAAAACATATACTTCGTAACATCAGAGCATTTTTAAAGAATCAGAAAAGTGAAGTTACCCTGTAAATGGTCAGAGATAATTTAAAAAATCAGTTTAGGGCATTTTATATAAGTATATAAACTTATATTATACTCAGACTTTTTTCACAATACCATTTCTACCAACTCTTTCACTAATCTATATTCTATTTAGGTTAATTACATTAGGATGAGAAAATGACCATTGTTCTCTTTTAACTTAAGGCATTGTTTGTGAACCGGAAAATAATAGTGTACTAACTACAACCATATTGAATTAGTACTTTATATGATAAAGCAAGAATATAAACACACATATATATTGCCTGAAATATCAACAGAAGGGAATCAAAATACCTATACAGAATCTGTTCTGAAAGTAATCTAAGGGAAGTGGACTTGGCCCAATAGATAGGGCATCCGCCTACCACATGGGAGGTCTGCGGTTCAAACCCCGGGCCTCCTTGACCCATGTGGAGCTGGCCCACATGTAGTGCTGATGCACGCAAGGAGTGCCGTGCCATGCAGGGGTGTCCCCCATGTAGGGGAGACCCACGCGCAAGGAGTGCGCCCCATAAGGAGAGGCACCCAGAGCAAAAGTGCAGCCTGCCCAAGAATGGTGCCTCACACACAAAGAGCTGACACAACAACATGACACAACAAAAAGAAACACAGATTCCCAGTGCCGCTGATAAGGATAGAAGCGGTCACAGAAGAACACACAGCAAATGGGTGGGGGATGGGGGGAAAGGGGTGGGGGAGAGGGGAGAGAAATAAATAAAAAAGAAATCTTTTTAAAAAAAAGTAATCTAAAAGTTGTATGGGTAACAAGCAGTGATCACATCAGTTCCCTAAATAACCATTCATGTTAGGACAATGTATGTAAGTAATTCTCTATATGGAATCTTGCCTAGTGATGAAAGCAAATATGATAAATGCCAAAAAAAAAACAGACATCAATAATCCTATTATTGACTCTCTGAACCACATCTGACTTATGTATCTTGAACTATAATGGAAAGACAGCATCACCATGCAACTCCAAGACTCCTGAGAATGACCATCTGAGAATCACGTCTACATAATACTGTTGAAGGAAAAACATTTAATATTTATTAAATACTACATATTGACAATGTTCTGACTCTGGATATACCTCCATCGAAGCACATATATGAGAGGTATATGTGCACATGCATATGGGTGTATAATTAAATATATGCAAACTAAGATATCAAATCTACCAACAACTCTTGCTCTAGGCTTCAAAAATAAGACATATCCAAGAGCACCAGTACTGAAAGAGATCAGCAGCAGCCCCAACCTTCACTTTACAGTGCTTTTTTTCCTAAAGGAATATCAAATAATAAATGTTTGAACAGACATAGTCCTCAAACCCATAATGAAACATTTCATTGATTAAAAGAGGATTAAAATTAAAATTGCTTTGTGAGAACATATTTTGTTAAAACAAAATAACTACACTTATTATTTTTCAAGTAGACATTGTTTAATCAGCCTAATTAATACCAAAAAAGTCTAAATCAACCATCACCTTAATGCAAACCTTCTAAAATGATATATCTATGCTTGTCTGACTTTTGAAGAATTCATATTAGTACTTTATAAAAGTGTGTTCCAAACTGGCTTACATAGAATATCATTATCAAATAAGTTAACCGGTGTTTTATAATAAAAGTGTTTCTTGGTATGGAATTAGAGCATATTTTAATACCCTCTTAGATATTTCCCAAACATATTTAATCACAATGTTTTGTTGTGAGTTTTTTTGCAATGCATCTCTTAGCATCCTATAATGTAAACTTCCATGGAACACTAGTTTGACAAATAAGACAACCGTATGCATTCAATAAATACTTGATGGTATGAACAAGAATATATTTTTGCCAAAAAAAACCCATAATAATTAGCACTTTCCTGGATGGTAAATGAGATCATTATTTTATATTGGTTTCATTGGAATGGAACCCTGCCTGGATGAGCTTTTCAAAATCAATCATGTTTTTGTTTTTGTTTTGCTAAAAATACTTCTTTTTCCATTTTTGAGTTCTTATCAGAAAGCACCATCATACCACAAAACAAAATTTCAATAACTCTTTATATCACTACATCAAGGAAGTTTTTCATTTCTGAGAATATGATTTTTAATAGGTATATTTATCTTATTCACCTGTCAGAACCAGCAATGCTTTTATTAAAAACAAATGTTTATCAAAATAAATGCAAATCTGACATGTTATTTTCCCATCAGGATTTCTCCACCTTTCCCCCCAACCCATAAATCTTCCTTGTTTCCTAGTACATACTCAAGAGAACAACAGTTCCTGTCATTTTTCAAAACGGGCAACACCAGGGATGCTGAGAAGTCAGGCATGCCTCTTTCTAGCTCATCATACAACCACCAACCCTTGTCACCAATGGTAAGTAAGACCAAAGCTAGCAGCATCTAACCCCTCTTCTTGTATCACTGGTCATTCATTCATTTAACAAATTTTTATTGAGTACCTACTGTGTGCCAGAAACTATTCTAGGGTCTGGAGGTACAGTAATGAATGAAATACACAAAAATCTTTGCCTTCATAGGGCCCATATTCTGAGAAAGACAGAATAAAATAAGTAATTAAAATATACAGTATATTATTGCAGCAGCTACTAAAAAAATAAAATAAAAATAGGCAGAGTAGAAGGTTGTAAAAAATCCACAGAAGTCTGGAAAATTTTAAGGAAGGGTCAGTAAAGTCCTCACTGAAAGGGCGACTTTTGAGTAAGTGATAAGAAAAGAAGTGAGAGAATAAGCCAAGCAGATAGTTGAGGAAGGGCATTATTCACCAAATACAAAGGCCCTAACACAGTGTGTGCCTGTTATTACAGTTGCTTTGCAATGTGTTTTGGTATATACTAAGAAAAATTTCTTATTATTCTTCTTTTTCATATTTTATTTTTCTCAAACCTTCATTTTTCTTAAGCCTGAGTTTTTTTAATGCAATTCCAAAAATAACTTGACATTCAAAACGAAACTGCATTAAGTTTACATATGACAAATAGGATATAGTCTTTTTATTGGCTTATGTCTTGTTTTATATTCTTCAATACTGTTTTATAATTTCACTGATATGGGGTCTGATTTCTTGCTAAAATTATTCCTAAGTATTTTACAGTTTTTGCCACTAGTATGGATGGAATACTTTTCCTATTTCCATTTCTAAAGTATAAAGAAATTTCTAATATTTGTCATAAAACTAGGCTTTTTTTTCATTTCAAAATTTACTAAATTATATCATTCATACATGAATATACATAAACAATAAGTGTATAGTAAAAGTTGTGAACTCACAAAACAAACATGCATAACCTCATACAGGGCTCCCATACCTCATCCCACCACCAACACCTTTCACTGTTTTGAAACACTTGTAACACATTATGAAAGAACGTCGTCAAAGTATTACTATTAACTATCGTCCATATCTTACCTTTGCTGTATTTCTCCCCAAAACCACTCTATTATTTTTTTGTTCATAAACCACACAATTTATCTAAAATGTACAATCAGTGGCATTTGGTATAATCACAGAGTTGTGCATTTATCACTTCAATCAACATTAAAGTACTTTCATTACTCCAAAAAAGAAAAAACAATCCACTATCATACCCATATGCTAGCTCTACTAATTACAAATCCTATTATGTGAGTTCATCATTTCTTTTCCTTTCCAAACATTCACAAACAACTTTTTACCAATTCTGCACAGATCAATCCTCAGCTTTCCATTCTCTAACCACATTCTATTCTTTGGTAATTTACATTCCAGCTATTAACTCCATGAGCTTACACAGTATATT
The DNA here is from genome assembly GCF_030445035.2 of Dasypus novemcinctus. Classification (NCBI taxonomy): domain Eukaryota; kingdom Metazoa; phylum Chordata; class Mammalia; order Cingulata; family Dasypodidae; genus Dasypus; species Dasypus novemcinctus. The sequence goes on from NC_080687.1 coordinate 38,787,396, forward strand.
TAGTTCATAATAGAGCAATAATACAGTATTTATCCTTTTGTGTCTGCCTTGCTTCACTGAACATAATGTCCTCCAAGTTCATCCATGTTACCATATGCTTCATGACTTCATTTCTTCTGACAGCTGCATAATATTCCATTGTGTGTATACATCACAATTTGTTTATCCATTCATCAGCTGATGGACACATGGGTTGTTTTCATCTTTTAGCAATCGTAAATAATGCTGCTATAAACATCAATGTGCAGATTTCTATTCGTGTCACTGATCTCAGTTCTTCCAGGTATAATAGTAGTGGTATGCCCATTTACATGATAGATCTATGTCTGACTTCCTTAGGAATTGTCAAACAGACTTCCACAGTGCCTGTACCATTCCACATTCCCACCAGCAGCGAATAAGTGTTCTTATCTCTCCACATCCTCTCCAACACTTGTAGTTTTCAGGGTTTTTTTTTAAACAAATCAATTTTATTGATACATATTAAGAAAGCATAAATTCATTCAAAGAATACAATCAATTATATTTGGTGTAATCACATTTGTGCATTCATCACCCCAATCATTTCCAGAGCACTTTCATTATTCCAATAATAATAATAAACAAAAAACAAATGAACAAACAAAACTCATCACCTCTCAATCTCTCTGTGCCTCACCTGCCATACATAGTTGCTATTCTTTTTCCTCCTCGCTAACATATTTGTATAATTATTTTGTAAAAACAGTCTTACATATGCACTAATACCCATATTCGTATTATACATGAAGTTTAACTCTCTTATACAGTACCATGTTACAGTTTTTAGTTTTCCTTCTAGTAATATACATGACCTTAGACTTCCCTTTCAACCACTGTCATACCCATATAATAGCTCTGCTAGTTAAAAACACCAAGACAATGTAACTTTTATATGAAATAAAGTAACCAATTGAGAGTTGACAAAAAAAAAACCACCAAGACACGCTTTAAACATGTTTTTTTGCCTTTCACCCTGCAGAACTCCCTTTAGCATCTCTTATAATTCTGATTTTTTGTTAACATATTCTATCAGTTTTTATTTGTCTGTAAGACTTTGAAGTCACCCTCATTTTTAAAGGACAGTTTTTCCAGATACAGAATTCTTGGCTACCAGGTTTTCTCTTTCCGTACCTTAAAAGCTAGACTTTTTATCAAATTCCCTAATCAATTCTAGTCATTTTACTAGCATCTCTTGCGGTTTTTAGGTATATAAGAAGTATCTTCAGCAAAAATAGAGATGATCTCACTTTTTCTTTACTGATATTTATATCTATTATTTTACTTTCCTAACTTTTTGCATTTACTTCAAGCTATGAAACAATGTTAAATAATAACAGCCTTAGATGGCATCCTTTCCTTTATCTTGATTTCAGTAAAAACAGATTTATTGTTTTACTCAGGATGTTTGTTGTTTATTTCAGTAAATAGTCTATCATATAGAATTATTTTCCTTTCATTCTTATTTTGCTTAAAATTTTTATATGGGGTGGCTGCTAAATGTATCACCTATACAAAGAATATATGGATTTTCCCCTTTAATTTGTAGATACAGTAAAAGATATTAATAGATTTCCTGATATCTGACCCATCCTTATAGTCTTAGAGCTAACCTTATTTTGTCAGAGTGTGTGTATGTGTGTGGATTTATTTTAGGAGGTACCTGGAATTGAACCCAGGACCTCATTCATGGGAAGCAGGCTCTCAGTCACTTGAGCTGCATCTGCTCCCCTATATATTTTTTAATACATTAAAAGCTAGATGGGGGAAGCAGATTTAGCTCAACAGACAGAGCGTCTGCCTACCACATGAGAGGTCCAGGGTTCAAACGCAGGGCCTCCTGACCCATGTGATGAGCTGGCCCACGAGCGGTGCTGATGTGTACAAGGAGTGCCATGCCATGCAGGGGTGTCCCCCACTTAGGGGAGCCTCACACACAAGGAGTCAGCCCTGTAAGGAGAGCTGCCCAGTGCAAAAAAAGTACAGCCTGCCCAGGAATGGCACTGCACACATAGAGAACTGACACAACAAGATGACACAACAAAAAGAGACACAGATTCCCAGTGCTGCTGACAAGAATATAAGCAGACACAGAAGAACATACAGCAAATGGACACAGAGAGCAGACAACTGGAGTGGGGGGGAGGGTGGGGAAGGGAAGAAAAATAAATAAAAAATAAATCTGTAAAAAAAAAATATCTAGATGGTAATATTTTTATTAATTTGACATAAAATATAATTTTTTAAAAATCACCACCACAATAAATTATATCATAAGAAACTTTTAAACTCAAGAGTTCTAAATTGTTTGCTAAAAAGTAAAGCAAAATTTAAAATACAGTGTATGAATAAATTCATATGTATATAATTGTAATACAGGAAAAAATAACCGCTATTTCAGGTCAAGTTCAGAGAGGAATTATGCTCTCAACTTCAGCCTTCTTCAAAACACAGACGGCTGGGTTCCACCCCTACAGTTCCTGACGCAGTAAATCTCTGATGAGGACTAAGAATCTGCATTTCTAACAAGTTCCCAGATGATGTGGTTGCTGCTGACCCAGGGACCACATTTTGAGAACAACTGCTCTATAAGAGTGCCTTGAAGCTTTAAACTTTCTAATTCCCTAAACTTTGAAGTTTCAGCCTTCATATCTGGAAAATGGAGATAATCACTACCTACCAGGATTACTGTGAGAATCAAATAATCTGATGTATGCAATAGGGTTATTACAGACTTACCACATATTATATTAAATAAATATTAATTTTCACTAAGAAAGTAAGGAATTAAAGAATTAAGAAGAAAGAAATAAAAGAGCTATGAAGAAGGAAGACTAATACAATCAATACACAATATCTGTTCCCATTTTATGCCTTAATATCTAACATAAGAAATTAATAGCCAAAAGAATTAACTAGAGAAAAAAATGAATCCTTCTATGAAATGGGGATTTTAAAAATTATAATAGTTTTCAGCATTGAGATTTCCCTCCTCTGAAAAGAAAAGTAAAATATACCATCAATGTTACTTTAAATTTTATTTAAATTATTGTTCCATTTTGAAATTTTCACTAAATTGTGTCTACCTATAGCTCAATATTAAGTCATCACTTTAAAGATCTTAAAATACCCAAATATTAAAATACTTTACTGTATTAAATAAGGTTTTCCTGTCTTTATATGGTAAAGACTTTAGAACGAGGTATTTCAGAATTATTTCCTAGATATTAAACATTTGGAAGTGCACCTTAATAAAGGATTCATTTGGATTTTTAATTTTGAATTGGACAGGGGTTTGTAGGATGTTATGTAGAAGCTTGTCTGGTTTACTTTCACGAGAAAATTTTGGGGATTTGGGAATATAGTTGCTGGAGTCTATTTATTCTATGTGATGCCTTTGCAACAAAAATTGCTTTGTGTTCAGACATCCTTCAGAAGAGTGGCCCTGCCCAGATGTTGCTGCTATGGGAGTGCTGGGGGACTCCATTTATCTTCCAGATCTCTTTGCCTGGTAACTCCTCACCCCGATACACACACACACACACACATTCATTCTCTCTCTCTCTCTCTCTCTCTCTCTCTCTCTCTCTCTCTCTCTCTCTCTCTCTCTCTCTCTCTTTCTCTCTCTCTCTTCCCCCCCTACTCCCCTCTCTCTCTCCCCACCTATCCTCAGGCATAGTTCGGTGCAAATGTCTGTTCCATCCTGAAAATAGAAGCATTAAATGAAAGTCGACATACATATCAAGTGTGAAAACCCAGCATCCTCTCCACTTAGTGCCCAGAGCAACAGAGTTAAGTATGTGTCCCTAGGAGAATGAAAGGTTTTTTCTGGGGAATATGAGCTACACAGGAGAAAAAGTCTTAAGAATACTTGTCTAAATTTGGGGAATTAATATTTTCTCAGTCACAACCAATGTTAACTCTTCAGAGTTTATCCTTCTGGATATATTTGTTATCAATATATCTTTATGGGACGCGAACGTGGCTCAAGCAATTGGGCTCCCGTCTACTACACAGGAGATCCAGGGTTTGATACCAGGGCCTCCTGGTGAAGGCAAGCTGGCCCACACAAAGTGCCCAGCCCACATGGAGAGCTGATGCAGCAAAATGACACAACAAAAAGAGACACAGAGGAGAGATGATGAAAGATGCAGCAGGCCAGGGAGCTGAGGTAGCACAAAAGAATGATCACCTCTCTCCCACTCTGGAAGGTCCCAGGATCAGTTCCTGGAGCTGCCTAATGAGAATATAAGCAGACAAAGAAGAACACACAGAGAATGGGCACAGAGAGCAGACAATGGTGGGAGGGGGGAGAAATATATAAATAAATAAATCTTTCAAAAAACAAACATATCTTTACACCTATAGATTTAGGTATTCTCATATTTGTTTCAAAGGCTGTCATAGTCATATTTTGTCATATTTTGTGAGCTGCTTTTTTCCTTTACAAATTATGGTGAAAATTTTTATATATTAAATATTATACTGTATTATTTTAAATGTCTACACCAACAAGCACTGCCTCCCACAGAGGGAGAAAGCTCCACGCAGAGCTTTCCATCATTTTAAGTAGATAGTGAAAGAGAGGATAAAGAAGGAAATAGGAGGATATTTAAATGAGTAGGATTTAAGAATTAAATAATTAAGTGTTAAATAGTTAAAGGAGAAGTACAAAGAGAGGTTAAAATAAAGGATAAGAAAGAGATAACTAACTGGTTAAGAAAGCAAGCAAATTATTTTCTCTGAGAGCCGCTTTCAGACCTCATCAGTCTCAAGCTGCAGGTGGGCAACTCTGCCGCTCCCTGGGAAGAACCTGTGGGAGAATGAAGCCAACACCAAGGAAACAGTTCTGAGCTACAGAGACGGCATAGAGAGAAGAAAAGAAAGAGAAAGAGAACTAATGAAGTGAATAAGCCCGTTGGATCAATCCATACCTGAACCTAGCAACACCGTGAGCATTTCCCAGTCATGTGAGCACAGAAACCCCCTTTTGGCTTTCACTGATTTGAGATTAGTTTCTATCACTTGCAATGGAGAAACACGTTGTTTAAATTAAATTTTGATTTTTCTATCTCCAGACTAAAAAGGCTCTCAAAACCATAACTCGACTACTAAATACATCATTATTTAGAACAATTATAAATAGCATATGAAGTAATTCATGACTTGTTCCTCAGAACAAATTTCTCTCACTATGGGAAACAACTATTAGACCTTAATATGCCAGTTCTCTATCCTATGCCAATTTATTAAATAACATATCAATATATGACCATATTTTCCATTTTCTCAAAGGCTAAATGGCTCTTCTAAGAGTGGAAAGTGATTGTAGTTTCACAATTCAACATTGTGAATTCAGAAATATAATAAATAGCACTAAGAACAAGTATCCTTTAGTCTCTCTGAAAGTAAAATTATTCCTAAATGGTATATCTTTAAGAGGATCAGAAGTGTCAGCTGCTCCTTGAAATTTATGTTCTGGGAAGCACAAGGATGATGAATCATCTACATATCAGTGTTGTAGATCTTTCAGCTAAATCACATTGAAGAGGTGCTCCAAGTTCTGTCATGCTCACCTTTCTGTTCTTCCAGGCTGATTATCTTATACTATTAGGACCTAACCAAAGCCAAAGTTTCATGAAGTGGTGAAGTGCAAGATTAATAAGTTTAAATAAATATTCATCTAAAAGCTCTAAGATATCCAGATATATATAGCAGACATACATTATTATTGCCAGAAAATCCCAGTTTTCCAAATAAGATGGCCAGTCTTCTCTCTATAGGAACTGTGAAAGAAAAACATCTAACCAAAAGCATCTTTAAAGTTATCCAATTTAGAGAAGGTCATTGCTCCTTGTTGCTCTTAGGTGCAAAGATAGTGGGTCACATAATCCCCTTTATGATCTCCATCTTTCCATTAAAGGCTGGGAGGGAGGCAGGATGGAGGGTGGGTTGTTGTTGGTGGGTAAATTTAATGAAAATCGATGTTTGCAGAACATCTGCCCTAACTTAGTAAACAAACTATTCATTTTAGAGTAAATCTCCATCCATTACTTGTGAGCAAGGTGTGCCCTCTACAACCTTGCTATTTAAAGTAGAACCCACAAATCAGCAGCAAAGTCAGCACCTGAGAGCCTGTTAGAAATGCAGAACCTCAGGCCCAATTCTCTACATTCTGAATCAGAATCTACATTTTCCTAAATTCCCAAGGTGATGTGGGTACATGTTAAAGTTTAAGAAGCACTGCTCTATAAGGAGCAGTAACATGGAAATTTCTTAGAAACATAATTTTGTCTAAAAAACAAAATAAATTGTAGAAAAATCATACAATTTTGTAATTATAAAATAAGCACAAGTAGAATGCATTTTATTTAGAAATTCAGACTTAATGAGATAAAACTATAAATTAAAAAGCAATTTAAGACATGGATTACCTCTGGAGGTAAAAGGTTAATAGGGAAGGAGGACTAGTTGGAAGCAACGGTATTTTTCCAGCTCATAAGTGGGGGTGGGGATGGATTCACAGGTGCTGCTTTATTACTGTTACATATATTTTCTGTATTCAATTATTATATACTAAATATTTTCAAAAACAAGGAAATATAATCTCATAGCACCTCAACTAAAATGAAAATATTTTGTAGTCATAAAATAGCTGCTTTTGCATAGGCCAGGTATGTGGAGAGTTAGAGATGATTTGGCCCAATGGATAGAGCATCCACCTACCACATGGGAGGTCCAAGGTTCAAACCCAGGGCCTCCTTGACTCGTGTGGAGCTGGCCCATGCACATTGCTGATGCGCACAAGGAGTGCGGTGCCACGCAGGGATGTACCCCGCATAGGGGAGCCCCACGCGCAAGGAATCCGCCCCGTAAGGACAGCCGCCCAGCGCGAAAAAAGTGCAGCCTGCCCAGGAGTGGTGCTGCACACACGGAGAGCTGATGCAGCAAGATGATGCAACAAAAAGAGACACAAGATTGCCACAGAAGAACACACAGCAAATGGACACAGAACAGACAACTTGGCGGGGGGGGGGGGGGGGGGGGGGGGCGGGGCAGGAAAGGGGAGAGAAATAAATTTTTAAAAATAATAAATCTTAAAAAAAAAAAAAGGAATTATTTAGCAGACTTTACAGAGTTACTAAGCAAGAAGAAGAATGATTTAATCTATATGGGTAATAAAGCATTCTTTATTACCCAAGAGTAGAAAGGTAACAATGAATTCAAAAATAAAGCGATAGATCAAATGTTTGTTTGTATACCCTGCAAGGAAAAAAGTTCTACCCTGCATCACCAACACCCATCAACTCTCTGAAACATGAGACACAAATAAAGAGTCTGGGATAGCAGATGTTAGGAACACAATGAGGAAGAGATATGCAAGTGATGCTAAACCAGGTTATTCATCAGACACTTTGGGAGCTAGGGACAGCTGTGGAGTAAATGGGTTTTCCAGCCAACAGTGATGCCCTCCGGTAACCTGGCATGTGTTCCTTATTTGCAATTTTATATTCAACAATAAGAAATTTTAAAAATTCATGCTAACAGCTCTTTGAGTAAACCCTACATACTAAAACTCTGCTTCCAAGGAAAGCAACCTCAATGAACAAATATGCAGCCCCAGGTTTTCATGACACATCTAAGACATCTAAGACACATCTAAGACATTTTTGTACAAAACATTGCTGTCATGTCCGGTGCCCTCAGGAGAAATTGAAACTTTAAACCATGGATACATGTTTTAATTTTTAAAAAAACTTTCCATAAAAGAATTCACGTACCCTTTAACATACATGGAGTATCTTAATCCTGACAATGAGATTAGGAGATAAACCGAAATAGTGTACTCAAAAGACTAACTTCTGGCATCCTACGGCACAAAGATAGAATAACCTTGGGTGCGCTGCTCTCTAAACTTTGGGTTCTTCCTTGGTTAACTGTGTATCAAGGTCCTCCCCTACTCTGTGGGCCCCACATTTAGCAGGCATTGATATATCTCCTGAAACAATGTGCCTGAACTGCACCTACTCAATATTTCTTGATCTCTTGGATGTTGACATTCACCTGTTGTCACCTGACTGCCAAAGCTCCATGTGCTGCACTCCTTCTGGCTCCCTGATCTTAACTGAATTTCCTGGCTACTGATCTTCTCTTTCTTTTGTGGGATTCTGACTTGAGTCTCCAGCTCCTTCCATCCTGGCTCCAGACCTTCCCATGCCTGTGCTTACTGATGCATGATATGCCCTATTCCCAGGCTCATTTCGCAGAAATATATCTGATGTAACAGCATTTTGAAAATTTTAGATTAGTTACTGAGAAGAATGAGGAAATTAAAATACAGTAGAAGATAACCTATCAAAAAGATTCATCAAATTTATTAAAATGAATGCATTGCCCAACTATCACAGAATTTTAGAATTCACACTAGTATCATCACAACCAGAGGTCCTATGTGTAGCTATGTCACCAAGCAGCCACACTGTCAGATTCCTGTTACAGAGCTTAAGCTTTGCCTGTAACATTAACTAGATAGGATCTTAAATGTCATGAGAAAAATAGATAGGCAAAAGATAATGATGGTAGTTGTCTGATGCTTATGAGAGAAGTCCAAGAGATTTATAGTTTTAAGGAACCTTGGAAAGTATCCACTTAACTTCTTTGTTTTCCATTTTTGGAAATATGCCCATTATCATATAATGAGTGACAGTACCAGAACTATAATCTGGATCCCAGACCAGCCATATTTCCAGTAATTTTAAATTACCTATAAACAATGTAGTCAATTTATTCCAGACTATGCTATTTTTAAAACCACGGACAAAAATTCCACAATGGCTTTCAGAAATTCACTGTAGTTCTTTAAGGTGAACTATGTTAGGCCTATCCCCTAGATTTGTCTCCATCTGAAAATATATCCAGCAGATTTTCTGTGATGTGATAGAGGTCTGATGAAACAAAACTCACTATATTTTGAAAACAAAATACATACTTTCTCACAGCCCTCTGATTGTTCGACCAATTCTGTGAAAATCTACTTCTCTATTTCAGTTGTTCTTGAATGGAACCTATCCCTCTGATTGTTCGACCAATTCTGTGAAAATCTACTTCTCTATTTCAGCTGTTCTTGAATGGAACCTATCCTGAATTTACCATCTCTTCTTTCTCTACGCTGAGTCTCTCATGGTAAAGGTACTTAAACATTAAATTTACAATAAAATGCCTGATAGGTGGATTGTGGCTACACCTCACTTCACTGGTAGGAATAATAAACCTAGATTTGAGAAATGGTAGATTTTTAGAAATAAGAAACAAGGGAAGGAAGGAAGGAAGGGAGAAAGGTTATATTGGTAATTTTTTTGCAAATATGTCTATAACATACGGCTAAGAAGAAATGGTTCATTTCTTGAAGAAAAAATATTTCATCACAGCCATTAGCCACCAGGTAAGAGACATGTCCAAAGAAGAAAATTTCTGTGACACATCACTTTTGCAGAACCATCTAGGAGCTAACACTGTATACAAAACAAGCTTTGTGCTGAAGGACAATAAAATTCTGCCAGTGTAATATGTTGTCAAGTTACTGCTTAAGAGCACCAAGACAAAGAACAGACAAACCCAGAAGCTATGTCCACAAACAGCTGAAGCCACAAGAGCAAAAATTCACAACATTTTAGGGATCTTTGATTCTTGCTATTACTTATGTAATTTAACCATTGCCCAATCTGTTTAAATGCTTTTTGGCTTTTTTCTTTAAGAATAAAATAAAATCTAATTTGTTTTGATTTAGTGGCATTATTATTAAACCTGATATTTTGTTGTTCTTGTTGCTCAAATGTATTAGATCTCTTGTAAAAGTAAAATATTATTAACATTAAAAAGTTATCTTAAATCAGTGTAACTGTGCAGCCATTACTGCTGCCAATTAGCTCATTTCCTTAGGACAAATCTTTGTTGTTGCCTAAATATTTCAAGATTGAGGGATTAAGCAGAATAAAGGGAGGTTGTAACTGTAGCCACTTCCACCAATTACCCTATCTTCCCTAGGAAAATTCTCTGCTTCCCTATAGATTATAAGAGCTGACCATAGAGTTTTCATTGTATACCTTATATTAGTTTGCCTTCATTCCTTACTTATTATCTTATGTTAATTAAACTATTTATGACTATTTTTGTATCAGAAACACAAAATATGGTTTTTAAACATGGTGCTAAAAAGAAACCCTGACTACCAAATAATTACAGACATAATTGAAAATTTCCAAACATGCCAAATTATACCCAACACAAATATATTAATTGAATACCAATAACTAAACCTTTATATTGTTTTGAAAAAAAAGAGAGAATTTATGAGATAAAGAAGGCAAGTGAAAAAAAAGAGGGAAATAAGAAGGGAAGAAAGTAGACAGGCAGCTAACAGAAGTAGCAGAATTCATAAACAAGAATGGCCGATGCTGGCAGTTAAATAAATCCTACTCAACTTTTAGTAAAAACTGCAGCTACCCAATTTGGAACCTCACTTTCAGGGGAAAAAAATCTTTTAATACCCCTCAGACAAGATTAGATTTTTCCAATGAGTGTTTTCATAATACCCTGATATTTATACTTTGCATCACTTATAATTTGTTCAATTATTTGTTTTGTATTTATATTCTCTTATCTCCTATTGCAGTTTGATATAGTTATGAATTCCAAAAATAGATATTGGATTATGTTTGTAATCTGGTCTCTACCTGGGCATGATTAAATTATGATTAGGACTTTGATTGGACCACATCATTAGGGTGTTGAGTTGGGGACTCACAAATAAAAGGCATGGTAAAGGACAAGTTGGGGGTTCTTATTGTGGAGTTTTGATGTTGGAGTTTGATGCTGAAGTCTTAAGCTGGAGCCCCAGGAAGTAAGCACACAGAAGAAAGAGAAGCAAGCCCCAGGAAGAAAGGAACCTTGAACCCAGAGAGAAGCAAGACCCTGGTAGGGAGGAACCCAGGAAGCCTGAACCCTCATAGACATTGGCAGTCATCTTGCTCCAACATGTGAAAATAGACTTTGGTGAGGAAAGAAACTTATGCTTTATGGCCTGGTGTCTGTAAGCTCCAAACTCAAATAAATACCCTTTACAAAAACCAACCAATTTCTGGTATTTTGCATCAGCACCCCTTTTGGCTGACTAATACATCTCCCCAACTATAAACTCTATAATAATAAAGTGAAAACATTTACCCTGTTCAATGCTATATCCCCAGTAACTGGAATACAATATAAATTTGATACATATCAGAAAAAATGAATTAATAAAATGATTTGGAAAGGGAGCACAGCAATCTCTAGAGCCTATCTGGCTGGATTTGAATTCTGGCTATGCCATTCACTATCTATGTGAACTTTGGCAAGTTTCCTAACTGCTCAGTGACTCTCTTCCCTTAACCCAAAATGAGGCTAATAATGGTACTTTTCTAACAGGATCATGAGAATTAAAGACATCCATACTTATAATGTGGTTAGGCAAGGGAATAGCCATATTATCAACATATAAATATTTGTTAAATAATTAAATGTGTAAGTTAAAGAAGCCATTTGTTTGTAAACAATAAAGAATTGTGTTTTAAATATGTTAATCATGACTTCAAATTTTCTATTCTCAAGAACAACAAACTAACCCTACCAACTACACAACACATTCACGCCAATATAGTCTAAAGTGCTAAAGTAAAGTTCCTTCACTAATTTTCAAATAACTTGTTAAAATACCTCAAATTTCCCAAAGAATAATAAGTGAAATCTAGAAGATGCCATAAAAATGAATAAGGGAGACTGATGTCAGTGAAAATGGTGAAGTAAAGACCTCCCAAAATTTTCTTCTCCATAAAAGCTATTAGTTTAAAAAAAAAACAAAAAGCTATTAGAAAACTAGCAAAAACTTTCAGAATCAAGTTTTTCAGAACTCAAGAGATTAACCAAAGTCTTGCAGCAATCCAGGAAGTGCTTATTCAAGAAAACAACTGAATCTCAGTAAGAACAGTGAGCTTTGTGACATTTTCATCTGCCCTAGTTCCATCCCCTTCTCTCCAGCTCCACAGCAGCCTTGGGGGGGGGGGGGGGGAAACAGCCTGCATTTTCATGAAATACAGCAGCATGGACGCACTGGAGGAGGCTGAAGCTCTTTCAAAGCTCTATTCCCCTTAAAATTGTCATTACCAAACCTGACTGGTGTTTTTCTGATAGACCCCACTTGCAAGGCTGTCTGTTTTTGACCAGACTCAGAGTTTCGCAGTTAGAAAGCCTTTTCCCAAAAGTGTTTTTCCCCAGGGGATGTTTGTCAAAAACAATTATTAGGCATTTGTCCAACTTCATGGCTGCCTGAGGTAGTATGTAACAGTTGGGGCAAATAATAGATTAGCCAGAAAGCTTAAAAGGAATATCTGGGGAATAAAATGTCCATAGGGGCTCCACCATATTCCTGGGGAACTAGAAAGCCATAAACATGCTTAGGCCTGTGCAGATACTCAAGACAGATTTGAAAAGGCCTAAGATTTCAACTCTGTCTCATCTGGAGACTCTGCACAGTGAGGAAGTGAAGACTAAGTTACAACGGTCAGCTCCCTAGTCTAGTTGGAAGGCATGCCCCAACATGCTCACAAAGCCCCTCAGGAAAGACTAGGAGACTTAATGGTCCATGACGGCTTTAGTTTGGTAAAGGCTGCCTCTGCAAAAATACCAGAAAGGGATTACTTTTTATAATGGGAACTTATTAGGGTAAAAGCTTAAGTTCTGAGGCTGTGAATGTCCAAATCAAGGCATCATCAGAGATGCTGGCTCACCAAAGGTCAGCTGCTGGCAGATCCTGGACTCCTGCCATGTGGCAAGACAAAACGTCAGCTGATCTCTATGTGCTTCCTCCAAGCCTACTTTCTTCCTGAGCTCAGCTGCGGGTGGTCAGGCATATAGCTCATCTCTCCCTGGGCCTCATGGCTTCAGTTTCAGGCTGTCTGCTGATTCCAGCCTCCAGTCTTTCTCTCAGTCTCTCAAAATTTCTCTGTTTTTCTGCAGGTGTAGATTATGGTGTAGTCCTCTCTCTCATAACAAGGTAAAATGGCAGCTTTCTTTCTCTCTGTGTTTCTGCCTTCAGTTTTGCATTTATATAAGACTCTAGAAAGAGGGCTGAAGCCCAATCTGGTCACACCTCACTGACATAGTGCAATCAAAGACCCTAAAGTGATCCAAAGGAAAGTGACCTAATCTAAAGTTGCCTTAATTGGATTTAATGAAATCAAAGGCTTCCACACCCTCAGGAATGGATAAGTTCTAAGAACATGATCTTCACTAGGAGCCACAAAAGCTTCAAACTGTCACACTGCCATTTAAGGAAATATCTGTCTAACAATAATTGAACACTAAGTCAACCAAGCAGAGACTTCAGAGGCCACAGAAATAACACAGACTTAACACAATTAGTTCAGAAAAGTCACTAAGCAAATAAATAATAACTACTGCAACAAAGATCAACAACTAATGCTGGAATTGATGGTTAGGTATCTGATTTCTAAAATTGTCACATTATATTATGTAAAATGTTGTTTTCAACAAAAATTAAAAGACATGCAAAGAAACAAGAAATTATAACATAGACAGGAAAAAGTAGCAATCAATAGAAACCATCCCTGTGAGAAACGAGATATTGAACTTACTGTAAAGACTTTAAACCATCTATTCAAAATATGTCCAAATAGCTAAAGGAACCATATCTAAAGAATTAAAGAAAGTATGAGAAGGATATCTCACCAAATGGGTAATATCAATTAAAAGATAGAAATTTTTTAAAAATCAAATAGAAGTACTGGACTTGAAAATTATAATTACTGAAATGAAAAATTCAGTAGTGTCCTGCTAGATAAAATGTTTTGCTACGCTTTGCTATATATATATGTATATAGACAGATTGATATAATAACTCAATTAACTCAAGCATAAGAAAGCAATACAGTCATATATTTATTTAATTAAACTTCTGTTAATGATTGGGAGAATATAAAATAAGCAAAGGATTATCTACAAACAGTTATCCAACTGCTGCATTATAATTTTCTACAATATACATACATATAGATATAAGCTCACCAAACCAGGGGACACACCACATACCTGGTTCACCTCCGGCAAGAGTCCTGATTGGATGCAATATAAATATAAATATATCTAGTTAGTGAACCTTTGTTAATTGAAAGAATACAAAGTAAGCAAAGGATTGCCTATAAACAGGGGTCCAACTGCTATATTCCAATTCTTCACAATATACAAACCTACATTCATGAGCTCACCCAACCAGGGAACACACCAACATACCTGACCCACATCTGGCCAGAGTCCCAATTGGATGCAATATAAATATATATGTGCATATCTAATTTAATGTGTGTATCCTGACAATTAGAATGAGAAATAAGAATAACATGACCAGTCAAAAGATTAAATCAATATTGAATGGAGTCACAAAATGACAGGAAAATAGAATAGTCTTACATACAAACTCAGCAACATCTAGCTCGTGGCTGGGAAATCCCGAATCAGCAGCCAATATCAGAGCCTTGGTTGAAAACAACACATGTATAGATCACTCTCTCCTAGGGTTGGACTTCAACTGGCCTGACCAGGGACTGTCCTTTTTAGCATTCATAATCAGTGAACTCAATACTATAGATGACAACTTGCAAGTACTCTGTCAATTCCTGAGGAAGTGGCCTGCTTCCTCAGGAAGGAATACAATACTCCCTGGGCAGTGCATTCCAAGGTTTATGCATCAATCCCCAAGAAAGTGGCCAGACATCACAGAGAGGAACACAAGACTCCCCAGAATGCACCCTATCTATTCTTATTGTTACAAAGCATCCCCCAATATGCCTATCATTCTAGTTCTCATCATTCCTCCTGAAATATGAAAAGTGTTGACCAGTAAAACATTGCTGATTAACAAAGTTTCTTGCATGATGTTTCACTTTTAGGTTTGAATAATACTCATTAAATTTTTTCTCAACAAAACTAGGGTAGTGCAACAGCAGATGTGAGATGCACAAGAAATAATCAGTGAAATTAAAGATAAGTAAATTGAGATGATCAGTCTGAGGAACATAAAGAAAAAGAATGAAGGAAAGTGAACAAAGCCTCAGAGTCTTTGTGATACTATCAAACATATCAACATATGCATAATGGAAAGCCCCAGAATAAGCAGAGCAAGAGAGAAGAAAAGGAACAGAAAGAATATTTGAAGATATAATGGCCAAAACTTCCCAAATTTGATGAAAGACATGAACCTATACATTGAAGAAACTCTATAAACTCCAACTAGGATAAACTAAAGAGAACCATATCAAGGCACATTATAATCTGTCAAAAGACAAAGAAAGACTCTTAAAAGCAAGGAGGAAAAGGTGTCTTAACACGTATGAGGGATCCTCAATAATATTAAGTTAATTTCTCATCAGAAACTATAGAGATCAGATGGTAGTAGGATGACATATTCAGAGTGTTGAAGAAAAAAAACCTGTCAACCAAGAATTCTGTCGAGCAAAATGTTTCAAACATGAAGGAGAAATTGTGGTATTCCTGGGTAAACAGAAACCATCACTAGCAGAACTGCTCTACAAATAATGCTAAAGTGAGTCTTTAGGCTGATATGAAAGGACACTAGATAGTAACTTGAATCTAAATGAAGAAATAGAGTACCAGTAAAGGCAACTACATAGGTAAATATAGAATACAATGTAAATGTAAGTTTTGTGTATAACTCTTCTTCTTTCTCCTGTCTGATTTAAAATATGTCTGCATAAAAGAGTAATCATACGTCTGTATTGGGCACATAATGCATTTTAAAAAGTATGACAAGAACAGCAAAAAGGGAGGAGTTTAGGAACAAAGTTTTGTATACTATTGAAATTAAGTAGGCCCCGAATAGCCAAAGACATACTGAAAAAGAAAAACGAAATGAAATTAAGTTGGTATAAATCCAAATTAGAGGTTACAAGTTATGGTGTTAACTGTAGTCCTTAGAGCAACCACTAAGAAAATAATATGTCGAAGAAGAAACAACACAGAAATTAAAATGGTATACTAGAAATATCTCTTTAATATAAAATATGGCAGTCATGGAGATGTAGGAGAACAAAAAAGACATAACACAAATGGAAAATGAAAAGAAAAATGGCAGGCATAAATCCTACCTTATAAATAATTACATTAAATGTAAATGGATTGAACACTCCAATTAAAAGCTGGAGATTGGCACAATGTCACATTTTTTAAGTGATCCAAGTATGCACTGTCTAGAAGAGACAGGCTTTTGATTTAAAGACACAAATAGGTTGAAAATAAAAAATTTAAAAGATATGCCATGAAGCAATAATCAAAAGAAAACTCTAATATCTATAGTAATATCAGACAAAATATACTTTAAGACAAAAATTGTTAATAGAAACAAATAAGGGTATTTTATAAAAATGAAAGGACATGTTACAGTGATATAGTATTGATTTATGTTGATACATTAAAAAAACATAAATTATAAGTGTTTATGTACTGAATAAAGAACCCTGACATGTTTGAAGGAAAAATTGAAACAAATCAAAGGAGAAGTTAAACAATTCAACAAACATAGTTGAAAACTTCAGTACCCCACTTTCAATAATGTATGGAACAACTAGACAGAAGACCATCAAGGACAAAACTTGGACAACACTAAATACCAACTAGATCTAACATACATCTAGAGACTACTCTACCCAACACAGAAGAATACACATTCTCCTCAAGTGTACATGGAGCATTCCCCAGAACAGACCAAACATTAGGTCACAGAACAAGTCTCAATACATTTAAAAGGTTTCAAATCACACAGAATATGTTCTCTGGTCACGATGTAATTAAATAAGCAATACCTAGAACTTTATATACCCTTTAATATAAGTGGAACATCACTGATGTAGAGATTTGCTAACCGTTCCATATTAATTGCCATCTAGTGACTCTGTTTGTACTGTTCCCTCATAGAGAACTCTCCACTCTTCCGCTAATATAGAGTCTATCCATCTGTATTAGTTAGCATATAGAGTGGGCTTCTCTAACAGGAGGCATAAAATAATAATGGCTTAGACAAGATAAGTTTATTTCTCTTATCCAAAAAATTCTCAGCTAGTATGACTCTCCACTTCATGAGGTTGTCATGGGTTTAGGCTCCTTTTATTTTATCCACCACATTCAAACCACTCCAATATCATGGCCCAAGATGGCTAATCTAGATCTCAGCTATTTTATGTGTGTTCCATCCAGTAAGATGGAATAAAAGGAGTAAAGGGTAGACACACTTCTTGCCTTAATTGGCATGACTTAGAAGCTTCACACAAACACACACTTCTTATATCTCATTGGACAAAACTTGGTCCCATGAGCACACTTAGACTTAAGAAGCCCAAGAAGTATAGCCTTCAGCTGGGCGGTTGTATTCTATTCCTCTCTAAAAAAGGGAAAATAGATATTTGGAAAACCTATTAGTCTCAGCCATACCACTCCCACCCTAATCCAATATCACCTAAGGAGCCCAAAGACTACTCAAGCATACCCACATACACACACACACACAGAGTTAAAACAACATATTGAAAATCAATTACTCTCCAGTGGTTTTATGTATGCCTGTTCTGCTCATTTATATTGTAAGGTCTTTGAGCATATAATCTGTAACCTATAATACTTTTGACTCATTGCTCTGACCCAATAGTGCCTAGCACAGTGTTAGAAATACAGTGTGTACTATATTATTAATATTACTTGATGGTTAAAATTAAATAGATATAATACCTGAAGAATGCAAAATTACATTAACATTTCAATAAACATATCTGAAAAGATATTGAAAATGTGATTGCTGAAAATCATGAGTAAATTGATAAGTTGAAATTCCTCCAGATACTGCCAAAACCATTTATAAGGCTTTGAATAATGTTAGATAACCTATTACTTATATCACTGTAGCTATTAAAAAAAAACTAGGGTTAAAATTACAGCTGATTCATTTTATTCACACCTGATTAATTACAAGACTTGATCAAAATTAAGCAACTGATGTGAAACTTCAAAAGAAATTATTGATTCTTCTCATGAGCAACAGCCAATTAAAACAGTATGGTGCAACACTACTGTAGTTCTTAGTATTCTAATTTTGGACCTTTTTTCTCTTCATTTTTTTTTAACAAAGAGCATTATATAAAGACTTCAAATTAGCTCTTGGCTTTTCCTATTCAATATCAACCACTTACCAAGTGCCAATCATTTTGCTGAGCCCTTCTTTAAAAAGGAGTTTTGCCAGTGGCACAGCAAATGAAAAGAGATGATGAGATAATCATAGCAAAATTTTACTCCGGTGTGCTGCTTTTTCTTCCCTGCTGAAAACCCCACAGGATGTGGTTATATGAGAAAAGTACACAATGACTCAAAGATGAAAAAATGTTTTTTGGCACACAAACAAAATATGTGAGCCCCCAAAAGAGATGGTAGATAGATTTTGAATGAAAGAAGTTTAGGTTATTAATATTGTCATAGATCTTTAATTTTAGTTGCCCTACTGGCAGTTCGCCTCTTGGGGGAAATTGAAATATGGAGTTTATAATATATAGCAATGGCAGCTTTCCAAAATGGCTCTCCTAAGGTATATTAGCCATGTTTTTAAAAAATATCTCCTGTCTTAATTCAGTATTCATTATTAAGCTAAAAATTAAAAGCCGATGGCTATCAGAATTAGTTTATGCATTTAAGGTTCTTGAAGTCTCTATATAACTTATTGCATTATCATTTTCCAGAAAGAGTACTTTTTCCCAGAGCAGATACATCCAAATTGTCTCTCCCGATTTGTTTGTCAATTAGTATGAAAATAGTACCACCATATTAAAAGAAAATAATTCACCCATTAATTAATCACCAAAATACAACTTTTTTGTGTGTGTTCTTTCCTATCCTTTGTGCATCCTATTCCATAGCTGAAATCAGATTATAAATATAATTTTATGTTCTGTTTTCTTTACTTAAAATTACAATGAAGTGTGTGGCATTTTCATGTTGATATATAATCATCATAGATAAAATTTTAATGTTTGCTTATATTTCATTTAATTACTGCACTATATTTATATCATCCTTTTCAAGGGACATTTGGAATATTTGCTACCTTTCCACTTGCATTTTTAAAAAATTCTTACTTACTGGCATCAGACCTCTAATCTTTTCTTTGCATTAAAATAGCACAGATGGGTTCAACTATGGCAGGGGAGGAGCACTGATGTGGGGTGTCATTGATGGGGGATGCATGGGTGGGAGGGAGTTCTTCAGGGCCTGCACATAAGGTATATGATATGTTTGAATGTTCATTGGCTATTGGCTGAGGGAGTGCTGAGTTCCCAGTCTGGGGAACTCTATCCCACTCCCCAGTGGAGCAAAGACAATTCCCCAAGTGCAAGGACAAAGACCAGGGAAGAAGGATGGTCCAATGATGGACCCTTAATACTGATAACTATGTTTATGAATCTGTGTGCTTGAAATTTCAACTAGGCCTAGAGCTGCAGGGTGCCTAAGAGTTACCTCCTGAGAGCCTCTATGTTGCTCATATATGACCACTCTCTAAGCCAAATTCAGCATGCAAATGCATTACCTTCCCCCAGCATGGGACATGACTCCAGGAATGAAACTCCCTGGCTCCAAGGGATTACTACCAAGCACCAGCTGGTGATGCAACTAGAAAAAGGCCTTGAATAAAAGGGGGAAATGGTGAAGACAAATGAGTTTATATGGCTAAGAGACTTCAAAATGAGTCAGGAGGTCATCAGAGGGGTCACGCTTAAGCATGTCTTAGCAGGATCTCAGAGACAGCCAAAATAGATATAATCCCAGGAAGTGGTGTTCCTAAGGGCTCTGGAGACACCCAGGTCCTACGGTCATGGCAGATGGCTCTGGAGTTCAGTGCCTTGCCAGTGGGCCTTACTTTGGAATTTGTGAGTGTGATAGAGTTGGACTCAGATGTGACCTACACATGCCTCTTCTGTCACTTTTACTGAACCTGTGATTGGCGCTGGGGTTGCTATATGCTCAGGAGACTTGAATCTCTGGACTGTCCATGTGCCAGCTAGGCCCTGAGCCTCAGCAGAATTGCAACACCTACTCTCTGGTTCGTTGGACTTACCCAGGTTAGCTAACAGGGAAGTGAAGATGGTTAACCACCACCCCAGGGAACTGAGAGAATCCCATCCATCAGCCATGTGAGATCTAAGCCACCTCTCGATTTAGAGGTGAACAATGCCATCCCAGGGTCCTCAGGATGGAGGAATAAAATATGGATTAGAGTGGACTTACTGGTATTTACTATAGAATTATTGTGACTCTAGCAATGGAAGAAATTGTATCATTGGTGTGGAGAGAGTGGCCACAGGAGTTGCTGAGAGCAGGGAGAGGAAAGAAGAGGTGTGATATGCGGGCATTTTTGGGACTTGGAGTTGTCCTGAGTGACATTGCAGGGACAGAGGTAGGACATTATATGTCCTGCCATAACCCACTGAATGGACTGGAAGAGAGTATAAACTATAATGTAAACTATAACCCATGCTGTGTAGCAGTGTTTCAAAATGTATTCATCAAAAGCAATGAATGTGTCATATTGATGAAAGAGGTTGTTGATGTGGGATGAATGGGGGTATGTGGGAGCCTCTTATATTTTTTTTCCTTTTTTTTTTTTAAGATTTTTTTAATTTGTTTCTCTCCCCTTCCTACCCTCCCCCGCCCCAGTTGTCTGTTCTCTGTGTCCATTTGCTGTGTGTTCTTCTTTTGTCTGCTTCTGTTGTTGTCCGTGGCACAGGAATCTGTGTTTCTTTTTCTTGTGTTATCTTGCTGTGTGAGCTCTCCATGTGTGTGGCGCCGTTCTTAGGCAGGCTGAAATTTTTTTCACGCTGGGGAGCTCTCCTTACAGAGTGCACTCCTTGCACGTGGGGCTCCCCTACGCAGGGGCACCCCTGCATGGCAGGGCACTCCTTGCGTGCATCAGCACTGCGCATGGGCCAGCTCTACATGGGTCAAGGAGGCCCGGGGTTTGAACTGCAGACCTTCCATGTGGTAGGCGGACACCCTATCCACTGGGCCAAGTCCTCTTCCCTTATATTTTTTAATGTAACATTTTGTGTTATCTATGTATTTTTTTTAAAAAGATACAAATATTTTTTAATAGCAATGAGGTTAGAGAACTGAAAACTGAGGTTTAATTGTGCAGAATTGGTAGAAATGTTGCTTGTAAATCTTTGGAAATGAATAGAAATGGTGAAAGCATATCATGGTGTTTGTAACTAGCAGTGCTCATTGTATGGGTATGACAGTGGTTGAATGGGAAAGTCTAAGGTCACTTATATTACCAGAAGGAAAGCTAAAAACTGTAACACGGGACTGCATAGGATAGGAAAATCTCATTTAAAACATGAATATGGGTGATATTGCATATATAAGACTGTTTTTACAGAATAAAAGTATAAACATACTAGAGAAATAAAAAGAATAGCAGCTATATATGACAATGGAAGCATAGAGAGATTGAGAAGTGATGAGTTTTGTTCATTTATTATTATTGGAATAGTGAAAGTGAGCGAAGAATGATTGATGTGATGACTGCACAAATATATTATTACACTTATACCATTAATTGTACACTTTGGATGGATTTATGCTTTATTAATATGTACCAATAAAATTGATTTGTTAAAAAAATAGCAGTGAAACAAGAAGATGGTATTAATTGAGCATCTACCATGAGCTGCACATTCTAATATAAACAGTGAGAAATATACCAGAAGCATAAAACATGATCCTTGATTGCAAAAAAATTATAATATAGCAGATAAGACAAGGAAAAAGCAGAGGATTAAACTTACACAAGATTTCAGGGAAGAGCTAGATCCTGTAGCCTAGGGTAGTCAAGGAGACTTCATCGGATAGGTTGGTCTTGGGTAAGGACTTAAAATATGGAGAGAGAGCATTTGGATGAATAGAGAGATGTGAGAGGGACATTCCAGAAAGGGAAAAGGTTATTTGAATATGTCAAAAAAGGGGAGGGAGTATTTTGACAAGTGGTAGAATCTGACCCAGACTGAAGCAGGATTGGACCTGTAAGTGGACATTTCATTATTTCCAGTTATGAAGGTTAATGGGATTCAGGAACAGAGAACCAGGTAGCTAATTAAACTCATTCTCTTCACATTATTCTTTCAACAAGAATATGGGACAGGCAGGGGGAAGGCATAGGTAATTTCCCCCTTAACAATGTGTACCTTAGGTCTTTCCCTACATTAAGTAGTTTTATTACAATTACTGCAATACAAAGGTGCAGCTCAAAACATAATTTATTCAATTACAACCACTTGGTCCATTTTCCAAGCATTACAATATGATGAGTATCAAGGATGCAGAATGTAAAATGGTGGAGCCATTGTGTAAAACTGGAGTTTCTTCAGAAAGTTAAACATAGAATTACCAAATTATCTGGCAATTCCACTTCTAGGCATACCCAAAGGAACTGAAAGCAGGGACAAGGACAGATAGCTGTACAATAATGTTTGTCACAGCAGTATTCACAACTGCCAGAAGGTAGAAGCAACCCAATGTCCATCAAAAGATGAATGGATAAACAAAATATGGTGTATACATACAATGGAATACTATTCAGCTGTAAAAGGAAGTGAAGTGCTGTACACACTACAATGTGGATGAACCTTGAAGATAGAATGTGGAATGAAATAAGCCAGACACAAAAGGACAAACATTGTATGATTTCTCTTATATGAAATACTTAGAAGAAGCAACTTCAGAGACAGAAAGCAGAATAGTGGTTACCAGGGGTAGAAGGGGTTATCGCTAATTATGAGTTGTTTTGGTTTAGAATGATGAAAATGGTCTGGAAATAGACAGTGGTGACAGTTCCATAGTATTTTCAGTGTGCTTAATGCCAAAGAATTGTCCATTTAAAATGATTTTTATGTTATGTCTGTTTACCACAGTTAAAAATAAAGGATAAAAATATTAAAGGTATATCACAACATGGAAAATATTAATGATGCATTACATAGAAAACAAGATATAACATTTTATATAAACTACATCCATATACAAGTAAATAAGGTCATAAAAAAAATAAATAAAATGTGTTTGGGTCTTGGATTACATCCTAACCTAAGGTAAGGGGTGAGAAAAGCCCCTTCTCATGAATAGTTGCCTTCATCTTTCTTGTTCCTTCTTCCCTTCTCCTCTCTCCATCCCACTCTATAAGATCTTCATCTCCTCTGGGGTGCAAAAAAATTTATTTTTTTATCATAATGCATTATTCCAAGACAATTATTTCTCTCCAATAATTATATCTTCCTGATTTTCCAATATTTATGTGTCACTAGAAGGGCCTACCTGCCAGGAGTGAGCAAAGGCCATGGAATGTGAGGAAATGCAGAAGGAAAGCACACTGGTGAATACATTAAAATATTAGACCACAGTGTCCTTTTGATTTTAATTGGAAATATGCCTGAAAAGATGCTAACATGTAATCTACATTATCAATTCCTACTTATAAGGCAATGCTCTCTAAACACATATCAATTATTTCAGGTATTCCCAAAACTCTGGTCCCAGGCTCTGCTCAAGGATGGAGATAACTGATAAAATTAGGAAAGCCCTGGGTTGGTTCCCACATATGCAAAATTTCATGTGAGTGTTCAGTCTATAGGATCAGGTATAGAGAAGATATTTGGGGGAAGCCCTTTGCTTAGATACTATATTTGCAGATTCTGGGGTAAACGCTAGGCTGTGGGGAGAATTATCAAGTAATTCAGATCTATCTGAGTAGGCTGAGGTTCTGAATGAGGACTCTGGACTAGGTTCCTCAGGGTCCCAGCCCCATTGCCATGTTCATAATGTTTTCTCCAGAGTTACCCAGAAGCAATCACAAAGGTCTCTGTCACCTACTGTTGGTTACAGGGGAATTCTTCACCACACTATAACCACTCTTCCATTCCATTTGCACATCAATTTACTCTCAACTGCTCTTCTCATATGTAAAGAAAATTTGCCACCATGCAGCCCCTCACCCTCTGACTGCAGTGCCTAGCCCAGTGTGTCTCAAGATGTAATATAGCACTCATCTTCACTAGAAACACGTAAGGTGCTTGTTAAAAATGCATGAGACCCAGGATCTACATGTATAAAGCACACCAGATGATTATGATATATTTAAAAGTGTAAGAATTTTCTATATTACCTATACCAAATGTTAAACTCTAACACCAGCATAGAATTTAGAATTTCCTAGGCAGGATTATGCAGCTGATAAAAATCACAGAGATGAATTTCAGCAGAAATCTAGGAGTATACAATAAATGACTGATCTCTATACAGCAACTCATGTAATATACTTTCACATGTTTTACTGTATTGAATCCTCACAACTGTGAAGTAGACAAGGTGAATATTTACATTAGTCCCATTTCCTAAATAAAGAAAGGAAAGTTCAGAAAGTTTCCAACTTGCTATAAGGGTCACACAGCCAGTAAGAAGCAGAGCTAGAACACAGCCAGGTTTGGTCCATGCTCAATGTTTGCTGAGTGCTGAAAGACAAAGTCAATCTGCAAGAAAGATCAGGCATGATGGAGTCAGAGTGGGGCTATACGTTTTCAGATAGCTGGTCTGTTGGGAGCAGGTGCCCGTCAAGATTGTGTCCTGGGTCCAGTTCCACAGAGCAGGAAACAGGAATAAGGGGGAGCAAGCTGGGAGTCCTGCCTCAGAGGGAAAATGGAGGGCTGCTTAAACAAATGGGGCAGCAGATACATTTCCCCTAGTGACCGCTAGTGGTTCCAGGCAAAGCTTCCATGCCAGCAGCCGAGTGCAGGAGAGGCTGTGAGCATAGTGGAAGCAGTAGGCAGGTCCTCATGGAACTGGGCCAATTCACTTCTGTCTCACATTTGCAACACTACATCGGGCTCCACTTGACAGGCACCGAGAGATTTTGAAAACCTAATTTTATGTATGTCTGCAAAATTAATTCAGTACCACCATGACAAAAAAAAAAAAAAAGAAGAATGTTCTGGCATTTAGATTACTTAACTTCACAGCTACTGACATTTCAGAAGTCATGATTGTCACCTTGAGCCTTACATGAAAGCTAGGGAAAACAAAGGAACACAACTAAAGTAAACAAAGATTTCAAAGAAGAATGCTTTTAACCAAAATGATAGCTTATGGATATATGTTTTATTCTTTGATATAATGAACTTTTACCCCAAATGCATAATCCATTCTTAACGTATTGTAAGTAATTGGAGAAAGTACAATGTGATCCTTTTACTTTGTAAGTTTTATTCTACTGATTAGAAATGTTAATAGAAATGAGAAAAATGAATATATGAAAATTTTGTGAAAATGAGATCGAAAATGCACTGCTTGTTACTGTATGGCTCAAATTCCCCAAATAATTATTGGTAGGGCCCATTGCCATCTAGTTGTATAAACATAAATGAGCCCAAGATAACACCCAAAGCTCAAAGAGTAATGACAAAGGTGGAAGAGATGGTCCAGTCAGGCATGAAATTGATTTTATAATAACAAATATCTGTTGCCTTCCATGTGCTAAGTAAATAATTCTGAAGCAGGGGGTAAAGATAATAAAAACAAAATCATTAACTGCTTCTACTAAATCAAACACAGAAAGAAACCCATTGTCATGTTGACCCTGAATCCTGTTTAATGGCTAATTAAAGCAATTATTTTCATCATGACACAGCCCTTAATCTGTAACTTCAAAGCTGTAGGTGAGTTTGTCTGGTAAGCTTTTGGGGAAAACTCTAATATACCCCCCAAATTTACAATGAAAATATGAAAGACTCTATGCTCAGGTGAGGCAGGAAAGGAGAACAGGGGATAAACTTACTGCTAGAAACTGCAACAGAATCATAGACAACCTAACCTTTAAGGCAAGAGTAAACTGATTATAATCTCAATTCTTGATTTTAAAAAGGATTCATTTAGCTAATTGCCTATAATGGAACTTTATGGTCAGTTTTAAAAAGTCACTTTTGAATGCCATCTATTTTCCCACTGCTCAGTTGATTAGAATATAATTCCAGGGAGAGCAGCGTTTCTGGTTCAATGCCCAGGTGGGCCAGTTAGCTTTACTCAGTCCCTTGGCCCCACAACTCATCACTTTCCTAGCCAACTATTTCAAATATGAAGTTTTCATCCAAGGGGAATCATAAAAGGGAATATATATATATAAAAAAGAACTTCGTGAATTTTTCTAAATTCCAGCAATAATTTCAGAAAAGCAAGGCCTCAATAGAAGTCACTGCCCACATTTATGAACACACATGGATTAAAGAGCTCTTATTTACTGGTTTGTTTGACTGTCTAGGACACATTCTTTTTGAACTGTTCCTCTCCTTATTCCAACGTAGTTCTCAGGGAAACTGCCTTGGTCTTAAATGATTCAAACTCCTGGCCTCAGCTTGTTGGTTAAGAAGTTGACATCCTTCCAAAACTAAGCTAAACAAAACTCCTTGCCTGAAATTTTTGGAATAGGATACAGAGAACACGTGTAAGTCTGTCTTTGATGATGAGAGCAATCAGATTTTGAATTCAGGAGTTGTTGGTCGCCATGTTTTGTAACCTTGTGCAGGAAGCTTGGCTTTAGATAGAAGGAGTAAGGCTACCACACAGTGAAACAGAGATAAAAGGTTGAAAAGAAGGGCCTGGCAGCTTTAGCTCCCCTGGCCCTGGTTGTTCCTGAGGCCCAGCTATATTTCTGCCCTCCTTCTATTTTGTTTTTTATCCCTTTCCTGGATTCCAAGTGCTGCAAATTCCCTGTTTTTTCCTCAACTAGTCTGAGCTGAATTTCTGTCACTTGCAACTGGTACATACAAACTCGTTTAAGGGGAACAGAGCTAAAAAGAGAATGTCATTTTCAGTTCTGGCATCAACTCTTTATGTCAACCTGAATGGGAGGTTATGCTGTGGTAACAAACAACCCAAATTTCTGTAGCTTAAAATAACAAAGGTTTAGTTTTCAAATAGCCAAATGTCACTATTTATCCAGGACAATTCTGGTTTATATCTGTTGTCCCAGCTAAATTATTAATAAAGCCTCCTCTTGGTCTCAAAAGTGATCTATATTTAATGAAAAAATTGTATGCTCCCTATTTATTTCTCAGTGATGCTACTTATATATTACATGAAACCCAGGCTGATATAACAATCACGATCTGAAACTTTGCCAGTTAACACAGTCAAAGGAAAAAGAATTTTAGCATGTCCTGAACTAGCATTAATGTTTCAGACTAGAAGGGACTCTTCTCATTTCTACTAACAACTAATTGTCTAGAATTAGTCATAGCTCCACCTCATCACAAGTGATCCAGGAAGTACAATGCTCCACGTGCAGAGAAGGCCATAAACTGTGATTATTAAGAGAACACCACTAATGACTTTCAAATTCTAGCTCTCTCTTGTTGTGTTATCACTTTTACTAAATCCACAAATTTTACTCATTCTTCCTAATGGAATATTATGTAGCCTGATATTAGATTCTATTATTTTAGTTCATACTTTCTTTTCTAAACTAAGCTTTTTGCTAGGCTATTTTATTTCATTTGGCATTCATTGGATGTCTCTTTGTTAGACATAGTGCTAATTCTTGGTGGAAAAC
This sequence comes from Dasypus novemcinctus, assembly GCF_030445035.2. Taxonomy (NCBI): domain Eukaryota; kingdom Metazoa; phylum Chordata; class Mammalia; order Cingulata; family Dasypodidae; genus Dasypus; species Dasypus novemcinctus. The sequence goes on from NC_080687.1 coordinate 38,815,165, forward strand.
ACAACAGATGAGATGAGATCCCTTGCCCCAGAAGCTTAAAGTAGTTCTTAGTATTCTTTAGGGTATTTTTTTGGTTCACTGTAGCAGTAATTTACTAAGTAATTCCCTTAAGAACTGCCAGAACTAATATCCCCAAGGTATGGTTCACTCACCTGGTAAGACCTAAAGAAAATCTCTATGCAAATTTAATATAGCTCATTCTACTAATTTAATTTTAACTATATAGCTTATATTCTTTTTCACTAAAAACTCTAATCTTAAATAATCATAATACAGAAAATCCTAATATAAAACATTTTCAATGTCCCTGACATAGATTTTATATAAAATTTACTTTTCCATTGTAACTACTGAAAATCCCTCCCCCATCCAGAATTTTCTGTTTATTTCTATTGGGGCACTCAGAATTTTCCTTTCCCTGTTATAACTAAAGATATCAAGAATTTCCTATTTCCATTGCTTATCCTAAACAGGAGTTGGAGAGGATCAATTCCTGTAATCATTGCCAGTGATTTGAAAGAAGAAATTTGTATCTAACATCAGAATTGGAACTTGAAATGCATTTTCACACAGAATATTCTACAAGGTGGTAAGCTATTATAATATTATTAATGCTATATTTCAGCAACATTATGAGTGAAATGGGCTTTTATGGACCAGTCTAGAAACTTTACTACCATTTATAACATTGTTTAAGGAAGAAATATGTTTTAAATTCCAAGCAACTAAATTATACATTAACTTTTGAAATACCAACTATTCAAAAATTGGACTTATCTAATGCTACAGGTTCGAGGTAAGGATGATTTAGTGAGATATTCAAATAAATCCTTTATCTTAAAATCTATTACTCTTTTTCTTCTTTCAACACCTTGGCTCCAGTCAATTAATATCTATGTACTTAGTAGATCCTACGTGAAAGATAATATTTCAGGTGCTGTTACATGTTACTGGGTATAATAGTCAGCCAAAGGGGTACTGATACAAAATACCAGAAATATGTTGGCTTTTACAAAGGGTATTTATTTGAGGTAGAAGCTTACAGTTACCAGGCCATCAAGCATAACTTACTTCCCTCACCAAAGTCTGTTGCCACATGTTGGACTTAGATGGCTGTCAATATCTGCCAAGAGTTCAGGCTTCCTGGGTTCTCTCTTCCCAGGGCTTGCCTCTCTCTGGGCTTGGATGCTCTGTAATCTCCACAAGGCCAGCCTTAGACTCTTAGACGAATGGCTTGTTTCTCTTCCTGGGGCCTTCTCTCTTTCCTCACAACCAAGCTCCTCTGTATGCTTACTTTCCAGGGCTCCAGCTCAAGATTCCAACCTCCCTTCTCTGTGGAGCAGTTTCTCCGTGAGTTCCCACCCACCAACGGAGTAGGAATGCAACATCTTAGTGATGTGGCCCAATCAAAGCCTTAATCATTATTTAATCAAGTAAAAGTTAAACCTCTGAATCCAATACACTCTACTATGCCCAAAAGAAAAGACCAGTTTGCAAACATAATCCAATATTTCTTTTTGGAATTCTTCAAAAAAACCAAACTGCTACAGTGGGCAAGTGAGTTAGATTGTCTATCATAAACTTAGTATCTTCTCTGCTCCCTTCTGCAGATGTTCTGCAATGCCCTTCCCCACATGGCACAGTTTACATACAATCCAACAATGAGAGGGGTCCAGTGGGATTTGGACATTCCTGGCAGAAGTTGTAGACAGATTCATGGGCAGAAATCTAGTTCTTAAGAATCTCTAAGATTAGTGGTGGCACCCCCTACAGAAATTGCAAGATTTACAGAGGCAACTTCTAGATAGATTCCTACAAATTACCTGTTTCCAGCACCTGCTTCCATACTTGGACTATGCAAGTGGCTTCTGTTTTCCTGACCAAAATTTGACTGATAAAGCAAGGCAAACAAAGTTACTGTATTTATGGACTAACATTCTCATAGGGAAGACAAAACATTAAATAACTGATTATACAAGTAAGTATGTAATTTTCTGAGGTTTGCTAGAGCCAGCTCTTATTCACTTCTGAGAGCTTATTGTTAAATTTTTAGGAATTTTGCAAGCCAGATATTATGTACAGACATTATTAAAAATTAAATTAAGTAAACTTTCAATGAAATGAATTATAAAATAGTAAATACTCTAAATTCACCATTTCTAAATTATTTCACTGTTTCTACACTCTTGAGGTTATTTACATTTATTGCATCTGTATGGTGGAAATACTACATAAGGGTGTACTACTGCACATCTCTTCCCAATTCCATGTTCAATAGCATTATGTTGGTAGATTCATATCACCACGTTGTAAGTATCTATACCATAGCAAATGCTACAAACCAGAGTCACCCCTGCCTAATATAGCCAGTTTGTAAACTTATCAAATTACCTCTGGCTACTGTGATGTAAGTACCAGCAGTATAAATATCTACATGATTGGGTAGAACTGGGGGACTCCACCATACAGAAGGAATCAAGGAAACTTCTAGAGGAAGTAATACTTGAACTTAGCTCTGAAAGTCAGTTAGGCAAAGAGATGGGGGAAGAGCATTTGGGAAAGAAAAAGTATAGATGAATTCCATTAGAAGGGAAAGATCTGGGTCCTGGCAAAGAATGGGAAGGCTAAGGGGGATAGATTGCAAAGTGAGAAAGTTAGTCATTTGGTTAGTTCCCTTTTGTTCTAACTTCCTTTCTTGCTAGTCACCATGCTCTACCTTGTAGTAGTGTTATTAATTCACTTCTTTTCCCTATTACTCAACATATAATTTCATTGAGGGTAAAGACCATGTCTTCTTCTTTATCTTTCTATTGCCAGATGCCTATTACAACTCCTTACATACCCTGAGCATACTTCTGAATGAGTGGTTGAATGAATCCTCATAACACTAAGCTGAGGGAATATGTAATGGTTAAATACCAGAAATGAAGATAAAACTCATAATTCTACATTTTCAATTAATTAAACAAAAAACATAGTTTGAAATAAAAAGAGAACATCTACTGTGTATAATCACTAAGCATAAGTTAGAAAAATCAAAGCTGAAATACTAACTTAAACATAGTCTATATTAAAGGATGATATGACAATATAATAATATATAGCAGATATTTGATTTGAGAATACAAAGAAATCCCTTCTAAAATTCTGTCAATCATCATGACAGCCATTATTAGATATAGATGTAAGACATTTTCATATTATACAAAAATTAATTATGCCAACTTCAATAGGTATAATCTAGTTATACCATTTATATAATATATAATACATATAATTTATATATAATTTAATATGAAAAATATTAATACTATCCCTACACATACAATGACCATGAATCATATCCCTTCCAAGTTTGCAAGAGAGAAAGTTGACCACAGACACACCATCTATGTCATTGCCTCAAGGCAGCAGCACAGTGGCTGATAAGCAGAAGTGTCAGAAATTAAAGTATCCCATGCACTGAAATTTCCTGTATAGCCTGGAAACATTCCTGAGTGATTCTGTGACTATTGTATTGTTATTTTAATGTCACCACTATTATAATTTATAATTGATTTTATATCCCATAACAACAGCCAAAAATTCATTGAGTGGCAGTGCAGTTAAATGTACCCCAAAATCAAGAAGCACAGAATGAAATTAGATGTCATAAAAAGCTAATAAAAGGGTCAAGGTTTTATGGTTTATTTACTCATGTGTTATTTTTATGTTGGTAAACATAAAAATATATTTAAAAGTAAAATTACACTACAATTTTGCTAGATTTATGGAGTCTGGGAATGAATCCCCCTGCATTGCAGTTTATTACAATAGGAAAATTAGTGTTGAATTATGTGAGTTTTGAAAAATGGAAGGTCTTTATGAACCTATTCCTCACATAAAATGTGACTGCCTCCTGCATACAACTGAGAAGCCTCAATAGCTTGTTAACATAGAGGCAGGGTGGGGAAAGTCAGTGTACTGCTATCTATGAAAACTTTCCTCCCACCTGTTCAGAAAAGTACAGCTCTATGATCATTTAAATAATCTATAATAGAAATTTGCATCCGTTCCCTTGAATTAGCACCAGGATGGAAGTGACAAAATAATATAGGCAATATTAGACCCAAAGAAAAGTTGTCTTTAGCTCTAGCTAAGCTTGCATTCTAAATTCAGATTTCCCAAAGATCATTTGATACATGAGACATCTTCATCTGGAATCACTAATGTGAACTTTTGCCAGAAAGCAAGAGGATAAGCAAGATGATCTGATGACCTTTGCAGTTTGGCAAATGTAGGTAATTGTTGGCAGTTCATAATGTAGCTTTGTTAAATTCTTTTAGTTAAGCCTAGCCCCTCAGCTCTAACCAACTACCTCAGGCACTTGGAGAATCACCCCATAAACCTTGTTGGTTTCTGTCTCCCTACATACCAGCTCCTCCTTCCAGCAAGATTTATCAGAATGCAGCCAAGGGCAACCAGGCTGTGTCCTTGGGCCAACAACCATTATATCTGCTTATTTGTACGGAGGTCTTATTTGTCTCCTCAGACTCCACCCCCAGGTTGGCCCTTAATAAGCCCATCTCTTTGGGCTCTTTCTTGGCCTAAATCCCCAGAATCTATTCCATGCCTGTGGGCAAGTTTCTCACAAGTTAGTCCCGAAAGCAACCAATCTCCAACACCATACCCACCTCCCTATCCAACCCATCCAAATTCCTGATTTTTCAGCCTAACAATTTCTCATGCTGGGTGGAACCACCTTGCAAATATTATAATATTGCACTTACAATATCAGTTTCATACTTTCTTTAAGACTTGCAAAACAGTTTATATTAGCATGAAGAAAATTAAAAGATGCAACATAATAGTTGAATTCATTATGGTACTTAGAGTAACTGAATAATTTAGTGGCATATACTCTGTATTCTCTCTTAACAAAAGTTAACACTGATTTTTTTTTTCTCTTTCCTTCCCTGCCCTGCCCCCAGTTGTCTGCTTTCTGTGTCCATTCACTGCACATTCCTCTGTGTCCGCTTGTATTCTTATCAGCGGCACCGGAAATCCTGTGTCTCTTTGTGTTGCGTCATCTTTCTGAGTCAGGTCTCCATGTGTGCGGAGCCACTCCTGGGCAGGCTGCACTTTTTTTCGTGCTGGGCAGCTCTCCTTACAGGGCACACTCCTTGCACGTGGGGCTCCCCTACTCAGAGGACACCCCTGCGTGGCACAGCACTCCTTGCGCACAACAGCACTGCACATGGTCCAGTTCCACATGGGTCAGGAGGCCCTGGGTTTGAACCCTGGACCTCCCATGTGGTAGGCGGACCCTCTATCCATTGAGCCAAATCTGCTTCCCAGCACCAATTTTTAATAACATAAAATATATTCAAGTAATCAAAAGAATAGATTTTCTCCTTTTCACTTAGGAAAAAAGGAAAGGAAAATAGCTTAACTTGAAACCAGAGGAAGTTTAGCTAGATTTAAATATTTAGAAGTTGTTATATAGGATTAGATTAAGAAATCTAAAATACTCTTTCTTGCTAATGTAAAATGAGAGCTATTCATCTTTATAAATGGTTAAAATATATAGCTCAGGAGAGCCAGACTGACAAGTGCTTTCAGGTAGTTACTGTTACTTTGTCCACTCCTGATTTAATCAGCAGCTAGAATATGTGTGGAATACAGGCAGTTATTGAATAGGCATTCAATAAACATTTGCTAAATGAATTGATACCCAATCAAAATGCCGAAGTCAAATGTCTTAGCTCTTACATGTCCATTTTAGCTAATCCTTATATTTACTGAAAGTAAAAAAAAAATCTTGGAAATTTCAAGTGAAATGTACACAAATAGGTGGGTAGAGACAGACCTAAAACTCTGTTCTCCAATGTCCTATCAATTAAACAACCATGATACTCTGCTACATTTTTAAAAATAAATATCAACAAAATTGAAATAAAAAATCTATGAATATTTAACTTCCCATTGAGAAAGTTAAGTTTTATTTTCAAATTTTCCATTGACACACATCTATTGTGTATATCATCAAATGGCAAGCACAAAGAATGGGTTGCTGATTACTAAAATATGGAAACAGCCCAAGTGTTTATCCAGTGAATGGATAAACAAAATCTGGAATATACATATAATGGATTATTATCTGTAAGAAGAAATTAAATTGGGACACATATGACATCATGGATAAACCTTGAGGACATTGTATTGAGTGAAATAAGTCAAACACAAAAGGACAAATATTGTAAAATTTCACTAATATGAACTAAATATGATGAGTGAACTCATGGAGGTAAACTGGAGTATAGGTTACTAGGAGATGGAATGTGAGTTGAGAATGGGAGCTGATGCTTAATGTATGTAGAATTTTTAATAAGGTTGGTTATAAAAGTGTGGATGTGTACAGTAGATGATTTTATTGTATTTATTGTATTGATTTTAGTGTTAGTATAACTAACACTGCTGATTTGTAAACGTGATTGTGGCTGAAAGGGGGAGTCTGTGGACACAAATGTCAATTGAACGGAAGCTAGAGAATTATCAAGGGGAGTTTGTGTTTCTGTGTGATGGAGCTGGACTCAGATGTGATCTTTGTTCACAAGCCTCTCCTATTACTTTTACCAGAACTGTAGTTGGTGCTGGGGTTTAACGTATACCCAGGGGATCTGAAACTCTGGACTGACCATGTGATAGCCAGGCCCTGAGCCTCAACAGACATCAGCTCCTACACTCTGGTTTATTGGACTTACCCCACTCAGCTAACATGGAGTTGAAGAAGGTCAACCACCATACCAGGGAGCCAAGAGTGCCTACAACTGAAAGCAGGAGGATTGCATCCAGCATTCATGTGGAATCTAAGCCCCCTCTTGATGTAGATGTGGAGTGGACACAACCATTCCAAGGTCCACAGGATGGAGGAATAGAGTATGGATTAGAGTGGACTTACTGATATTCTGTTCATGAACTATTGTGATTAGTAATCAAAGAAAATGTGGCACTGGTGTAGAGAAAGTGGCCATGGTGGCTGCTGGGGGTAGGGAATAGGAGGAAGAGATGAGATGTGGGGGCTTTTTTGGAACTTGGAGTTGTCCTGGGTGGTGCTGCGGGGACAGTTACCAGACATTGTATGTCCTCCCATGACCCACTGGGTGGAATGTGGGAGAGTGAGGGCTATGATGTGGACCATTGACCATGAGGTACAGCGGTACTCAGAGATGTATGCACCAAATGCAATGAATGTCTCATGATGATGGAGGAGAATGTTGTTATGGGGGGAGGAGTGGGATGAGAGGAGTGGGGGGGCATATGGGGACCTCATATTTCTTGAATGTAATATTAAATAAAGAAAGAAAAAAAATAAAAAATAAAAAATTAAATTAAATTAAAAAAATAAGAGTGATTTCAGTAGTAGATGAAGATTGTGGTTAATAGTAGAAATATAAGAATTTTCTTCTTTTACAAAGTGTTAAGAATATGGAGATACACAGGAAAATTACAAGTAATGTAACTTGTGGATGATAGTTAACAGTAATCTCATATTATTTTTCTAACAATGGCAAAAGAGTGTATATCATTCTATGGGATAACAATAGAGGGATATAAGGCGGTATGGGACTTTTACTTTTGGAGTAATGAAGGCATTCTAAAATTGACAGGTGATGACAATACAACTCTGTGATGAAAATGAGAGCCACTGAGTGTACACTTTGAAAGGATTAGACAAGGCATGGCACTGTATAACACAGGGAATTCAGTGGTGGAAGATGGACTGGGGTTAACAGAACAAATAAGAGAACATTCTCTCACAAACTATAACAAATATGTAATACTAATACTGGGTGTTAATAATCAGGTGGGTTGGGGGTAAAGCACCAAATTTATGTTATGGGCAATAGTTATTAATATTTTGATGATGCGCTTTCATAGTTTGTAACAAATGATTCACAACAATGCAAGGAGTTGGTGGTGGAGTGATATATCAGAGACCTATTTAATGACATGCATTTTTGTTTTGTAAGTTCACAGCTTTTGCTATATACTTATTATTTACGTATGTTCATGTGTGAATGATATACGTCAGTAAAATCTTACAATAAAAATAGAATGAGGCAGCAGACTTGGCCCAGTAGTTAGGGCAGCCGTCTACCACATGGGAGGTCCGCGGTTCAAACCCCGGGCCTCCTTGACCCGTGTGGAGCTGGCCCATGCACAGTGCTGATGCGCACAAGGAGTGCCTGCCACTCAGGGGTGTCCCCCACGTAGAGGAACCCCACACGCAAGGAGTGTGCCCCATAAGGAGAGCTGCCCAGTGCGGAAGAAAGTGCAGCCTGCCCAGGAATGGTGCCGCACACACGGAGATCTGACACAACAGTATGACACAACAAAAAGAAACACAGAGTCCCGTGCCGCTGACAATAACAGAAGCAGACAAAGAAGACGCAGCAAATAGACACAGAGAACAGACAACCGGGGTGGGGTGGGAAAGGGGAGATAAATAAATAAATAAATAAATAAATCTTTAAAAAAATGAGCTGCTGTTTCCTATCCTTCTGCCCAGACGTCTGTCCAGGTGATCTCAGAAGTTTCTCACTTTATCTCAGATTCCACTTAACAAATAATTCTCCAGTCTCTGCATAGTATGATGCATGTACCAGGATCTCTCGTAATTATGGTCTTCTCCAATCCCACCTCTTCTAACACAACTGTAGGCTACCTCTTCTAACAGAAGCTTGGATCCCTAAAATTGGTAAACATGATGGCACTCAGATCTGAGGATGCCCAAGGAAGGTGCTTTAACATATTTCCCAAGATGTCTCAACATAGCAAGTGCACTTGTACTCAATACTTGGCAGTAGATTCAGACAAAATTAAAACACAATGTGTCCACTATTTGCCAAGAATTGCTGTGGTGCTTTTGTCTACATTGATTTATTTAAACCTCTGGACTATTTTGTAAGATAGGAATTATTATCTCTATTTTACAGATAAGGAAAAAAAACACAGAGAAGTTAAGCAAAGTACCTAGCATTCCTCAAATGGCAGGGATTTTATGTCAGAAAGTTTTGATTCTACTTTCTGTTCCACATCCACTATGCCTTGAGTAACCATAGAATTCACTGAACAATTAAACAGAGTATCCATTTGTGGTAGGTTGAATTATGGACCTCAAAACACAAGTTGTTTTTTTTTTTAAAAGATTTATTTTTATTTATTTAATTCCCCTCCCCTCCCCCGGTTGTCTGTCTTCTGTGTCTTTTTGCTGCGTCTTGTTTCTTTGTCCGCTTCTGTTGTCATCAGTGGCACGGGAAGTGTGGGCGGCGCCATTCCTCGGCAGGCTGCTCCCTCCTTCGCGCTGGGCGGCTCTCCTTATGGGTGCACTCCTTGCGCGTGGGGCTCCTCTACACGGGGGACACCCCTGTGTGGCACAGCACTCCTTGAGCGCATCAGCAGTGCGCATGGGCCAGCTCCACACGGGTCAAGGAGGCCCGGGGCTTGAACCGCGGGCCTCCCATGTGGTAGACGGATGCCCTAACCACTGGGCCAAAGTCCGTTTCCCAAAACACATGTTCTTTAATCTTAACCTATGTCACTGTGCATGTGAACCCAATGTAAAAAAAGCCTTTGAAGATGTTATTATTAGTGAAGGTGTGGCGATCTGAAGCAGGGAGGGTGTAATTAATTCATATTACTGAGGCCGTATAAGGACAAGGTCACAGGGAGAAGCAAGTGGAAACCTGAGGAGGAGAAAGGAGAGAATATTGTCATGGGATGGAAAGAGGAAGAACAAACCAAGGAGTCCCAAGGATTGATGGAAGCCAGCACCAGGACACTACAGTCTTCAGGAAGAAAGCAAATCTTGCTGATATCTTGATTTTGGACTTATCCTAGCCTTAAAACCATGAACCAATAAATTTTCATTGGTTAAGCCACCCTATCGTGTGGCATTTGCAATAGTAGCTCTGTAAAACTAAGATGCCATCTATTTTATCATCTAAATGAGGACACTTGAGAATGAGAGGGGCATTATCAACAATTATACCTTAACAACAATCATAAGCTGGCTCTGTGCTGGGCTAACTAAGAGAAGGGCCACCTTTGCCAGTCCCTCTAGCAGACCGGATCTGTAAATTCAATATAATCCTAAATCATTCCATCATAAAGCTTTCCTGCTTTTGGATCAGCCTATGTGTTCATACTTCTTAAAATTCCTAAGCAGGAATTTTCACTTTGCACACTATAAAATGGTTGTGGTGGTTCAAGTGATTCTAACTAAAATCACAATCTATAGTGTTGTAACTTATTAATTAAGTTGGAAATATTTAAGTCCATTTCCAGTAAACAAAATTTCCAAAGAATCACAAAAACTTTTTCCATTTATGGTAATATCAATAGTATTTTGCAAGGAAACTGGGAAAGGGGTAGAAGTAGGTTAGAAGCCCCCAATTTCTTCCACAGCACTACAATAACATTCTGTCTTTATATAATGGTTTTGGGTGAGGAATTTGTTAACAGGGGGTAATTAGCTGAGTAAATTCTCAGTGAATAGTAGAAAATGTCAATTCCCACTTATTGCTTAATTAGAACTTTTAAAAGTTATTTTCAAATTTTAGCATTTTGAAATGTCAACTTGTAACACTTGCAAATAGTTTTCAAAAAGCTGTACAAACCAAGTCTTATACCTTCGGCTTTTAGAAATAACCTGTGGTGAAACTAAGGTGCTCTGGAGAACTGCAAAATCTCTCATCTCTCTAGGGCTCACTTCCTGTATATAAAAGAAACTGGTAAAAGGACTTGAAACACACCAATTAGCAATGCATTTGGAAAATGACCTTGACCAAAAGGAGGAAAGGGTAAAGACAAATGAGTATATATGGCTAAGAAACTTCAAAGTGAGTCAGGAGGTCATTCCAGAGGTTGCCTTTATGCACATCTCAGCAGGATCTCATTCACTGCCACAGTAAATATTGCCTCAAATAACAGGGCTCCTGAGGGCTCTGGAGTCATCCAGGCACTATTGGGAGGGCTGACAGCTCTGGAGTTTGGCAACCTGCCAATGGGCCCTACTTTGGAATTTATGCTCCCCAGTGTGACAGAGTTGGACTCAGTTGTGTTTTCCCTACACATGGGTCTTCTGCCCCTTCTATCTGAATCTATAGTTAGTACTAGAGTTGATAGGTTTATGTCCAAGAGACTTAAATCTTTGGGGTTTTCATGTGCCAGTCAGGCCCTGAATCACAACAGAGTTGCAACATCTACTCTCCAGTTCACTGGACCCACCCAGGACAACTAACAAGGAAATGATGATGGACAACAACAATCTCAAGGAACAGAGAGAGTCTACAACTGCAAGCAAGATAATCCCATCCACCTGCCCCATGGGATCTAAACCACCTCTCAATGATAGGCAGAGTGGGAATTGCCATTCCAGAATCCTAAGGACTGGGGAATGAATGATGGACTAGAGTAGACTTACAGTCGTTCTACTGTGACTTGTTGTGATCCTAGTAATGGAAGAACTTTTATCATGAATGTGGAGGCCGTGGCCACCAGAGGTTCTGAGGGGAGGAAGAGGGAAAATAGGTGTAATATAGAGGCATTTTCAGGACATTGGAACATACAATGTCCTGAATGACATTGCAATGACAGATACATGCAATTATGTATCTTGTCATAACCTACAAATAGTGCAGAAGAGAGTTTAAACTATAATATAAACTGTAATCTACACTTTGTGGCAATGCTCCAATATGTGTTCATCAATTATAACAAATGTACCACACTAATCTAAATAGCTTTAAAAAATAAAAATTTAAACAGTATTCTAAAGGAAGGGGGGACTTAAACATAAGTCTGAGCTCTGAGACATGTTGCTTTCTGTTTTCAGTCTTCCATGAAGGTCAGTCTCCTCTTTACAGACAGGACATCTTTAAAGGAAGACCAGATTGTTCACTGCATGGTGGTACTAGAAGTAGAAGTAAATGGTCCATGTGCTGTGTGATTTGCCTCCGAAGTATGGACAGCCAGAGCCAGCCAAAACACTTTGATATAAATCTGAGAGTTTTCTCCAGCCAGAGAGTTGGCACTTGATTTTACAGCCTCTCCAGCACCTTTCAGTGAAAGCTAGTGTTTTGGTTTGCCAAAGGGCTGCAGAGGCAAAGTACCAGAAATTTGTTGGCTTTTATAAAGAATATTTATTTAGAGTAAAAGCTTACAGTCCCAGGGCCACGAAAAGTCCAACTCAAGGCACCATAAAAGGGGCTTTCTCAACAGTCGGCCACCATGTATTGAAGCAAGATGGCGGGCCATCTCTGCCTGGGCTCTGCCCTCCCTTCGAATTTCCTTTCTCAGACTCAGTTTCTCTGCATTCTTCCTAATTTTGGCTGCAACCTAGCAAATGGCTCATCTCTAGGGCCTCTAGATCAGTTTTGGCTCAAGTTCAGCTGTAAGCTATGAGGCAAATGGCTCATCTCCCCGGGGCCTCAGCTGTTGGAGCCTTGTCACATGGCAGGATCAAAAATGGCAGAGTTCTCTCTCTTCTTGTGTCTAAGTGTCCACTTATATCAGATGCAGCAAGGGGGCAGGGACTCAACATGAGTCATGCCTCCCTGATGTAGTCCAATAAAAAGCCCTACAGCCATCTTAACAGGTAAGCTAATCAAAGGCCCCTCAACTGAATTTAATACAATCAAAGGGTACCACACCCAGAGGAATAGATTCGTTTACAAACATCATCTTTCTATTTTTGAAATTCATAAAACAATCTCAAACTGCTACAGCTAGTTAAAAAGGCTCTCCATGAACAACACATTTCCTTCCCTAACATTTTTTCTGGAGTCTTGTCCATTATTCCATTTCCACAAGTATTCCAGTATTTGCACAGCAATCCAGGGAGGCCCAGTGATATCTGCACAAATGTGGAAGATGAATTCTTAACATTCTTTGCTATGAGAAAATGAGTTATCTGAGCTAGAAATAAATGTATCATAGGCATAGGTTTGTGAGGCCCTCTGACCACCCAGATAAAGGTGCCTAACTCCCCAACATTCTCCTACAGAGAGGGTTGGAGAGGAACATGAAGACCTATTGCCCACCCTGGCTGAAGTACGTCAGGGGATCCCCACTCCTCAGGAGACCTGGGAATTGGCCCCTGCATGGCATGCCTGGGTTTAAACTTGACCCTCAATGACTAGGCACCCTGTGTAAAAGGAGATGTTTTTGCCCCTGAAAATTTGCCAGTCAAGAAGACATTTTAATCAGAGTGAAATATCCAGACCTGGACCCTGGCTCACTGGCTGCTCTGTTGTTGTTCAGGGCGGTGTTTTGTAAGCTGTCTGCTCCATGTAATAAATGTCTGAATCTTGGAGTCTGCCATCTACAATCTATACCAAATCTTTTGTGATTCATTAAATACTTAAGAACTGTCCATCATGGGCACTAAAAATATCCTTGTTTCCTGCAAGTAGGTTCAAATTTTATGAGTCATTTTCCACCTGAATTATTCTGATATCCTTATAACTTAAGGAAAAAACTAGTGATGCAGATGTATTCCCAAAACTATCAATATTTTCGATCAGCAGTCTAATATTCTAATTTAAATAACGATTATAGATTTCCTTTATTTCCCATTTATTATATTAATATATTATGGAAGGTATAACAATCTATTATTAAGGATATTTACTAATGCTTTTTATAAGGTAGTATACAATCAATTTTCTTTTTCTCATTCACAGATTCATAAGTCCTCTTTCAATTGGTGTTCTCCTATACCTTATTTTAACTCTGACAACTTGAAGCCTACCATTACTTTCAAATATATCTCTAAAATAATTTGCTACTTTAAAGTGCCAATATTAGCTACCACTCAACAAAGAATACACCTTTAAATAATCAATTCTTGTTATATTTTATTTAAAATTCAATGGCACTTACTTATGATTTTCTAAAAACAAAATATGAAAATTTTAGGATACTTTGAAAATAATAGATTTGTCAAATTGAACAATCCTCCCCCAAAAAAATTAATATGCCCAAATATGTTAATTTATCTTCTTATTTGGTTTGTATTATAAAACCCAGGAAATTACCCCAGTAACAGTGATTAAATTAATAGGCAAACAAGCTAAACTATAAGAGAAGTCAATCAATGAAAAGAAAATATTTAAAAAGTCATTTAAGCTAGGATCCAAACTAGTGATCAAATGATTCAAGCAAGGACATTGAAGAATATTCTGTTACAGTAGTTGAGTTGAATACTTGGCTTTCTTGTTAGTGGTAGGAACAATAGAAGAGAGAATAAAAAGGGCTCAGAGTTTTGACTTATTTTGTGTGTCTACAGAACTCAGATGAAAACAAAATGGTCATCACTGAGATGAAAGCACCAGTAAGAAAACAATATTTTATGGAAAACATTGCCACATATCAAAATCGTGGTTTAATATTACCACGGGTTTAAACTTCATATTCCAGGATAAATTTAGTTGAAATGAATAAACAAGAAACAAAAATTTCACCTCTCTCCTTTGTCTCTGGTTACTTTCTGACAGAGATGCTCATCAGTGGTGGATTTGTTTGGGGTGTGTATGTGTCTTTTTTCCCAATTAAACAGCTGAAGGTAAAAAATGGAGAAGTAATATGGATGGAAAAATCCAGACCTCAATGATCAAAGTTAAATATCTTAAGAATAAGAGCTAATAAAAAAAACATAGAAAAAATTAAAAGGATGGTATGTTGAGCAATGGATTACAGAAGTTAAGACATTAAGGTAAAAATTCATAAAGAAATGCAAAATTCGTTCCATGTCTCCTAAAATATAGAAAGGCCTCAACTGATACAATTCAAATCAGAAATGGAATTCCCTAGATTTACAACCAATAAGTCCCAAAATCCTGTTATTCTTGTTTCCTAAGATCTCTCTTTTTTTTAATTGATTTTGTAAAAATATTACATTAAAAAAAAAAAAAATGAGGTCCCATTCAACCCCACCACCCCCACCCCACCACTCCCCTCCCCAGCAACACTCACTCCCATCATCATGACACATCCATTGCACCTGATAAGTACATCTCTGGGCATCTCTGCACCCCATGGTCAACAGTCCACATCAAGTCCCACACTCTCCCCCACTCCATCCAGTGGGCCCTGGGAGGACTCACAACGTCCGGTGATTGCCCCTGAAGCACCATCCAGGGCAACCCCAAGTCCCAAAGGTGCCCCCACATCTCATCTCCTCCTGCCACTCCCCACACCCCTCAGCCACCATGTCCACTTTTCCCACTCCAAAGCCACCTTTTCTCTGTGGACCTTGGATTGGCTGTGTCCGTTGCACCTCCCTGTCAAGAGGAGGCTCAGATTCCACATGGATACTGGATGCAATCCCCCTGCTCTCAGTTGTAGGCACTCTAGGCTCCATGGCGTGGCGGCCGTCCTTCTTCAACTCCATCTTAGCTGAGTGAGGTGAGTCCAATAAATCAGATTGTAGGAGCTGGAGTCTGCCGAGGCTCAGGGCCCAGCCATCACACTGTCAGTCCAGAGATTCAAATTCCCTAAATATATCTTAAACCCCAACACCAACTGCAATTCCAGTAAAGTAGCATGAAAGTCTTATGAAAAGAGATCTCATCTGAGTCCAGTTTTATCATGCAGAAACACCAGCTCCAAAGAAGGGCCATCTGACATGGCAGTGAACCCCATCTGCCATGACCATAGAACCCGTGGGTCTCTTTAGTCCTACAAGGAACCAGTACCTGGGGATTGTATCTACTTTATCTGTCTCTTAGACTCTGCTCAGTTGTGCATAAAGGCAATCCTTCTGACAGCCTCCAGACTCTTTTTTAGAGACTCGTAGCCATATAAACTCATTTCTCCTTTCCATTTCCCCCTTACATTAGGTCAAACAGCATTTTAAAGTCATGTTATTATATGTAGACAGGGATATTCTGCTGATCTGATTTATGATGAGCTGGCGGTAAGTATGAACACTAAGATCTCTTTAATCGATCTTTCCTCGCTCTTTCCAGAGCCACTGTGTGCTTCAATGTTCCAATGGGTTTCTCACTTGGAAGACCCTTTATAAATGCAAACCTGGTCCTGTCAGTCTTGCTCAAAAAAACTTTGAAGACTTTCCCTCTCTCTCCCTCTCCCTCCCTCCCTCTCCCTCCCTCTCTCTTCCTCTCCCTCCCTCTCTCCCTCTCTCTCCTTCTCTCTCCCTCTCTTCCCCTCTCTCTGTCTCTCTCTCCTTTCTACAGAGCTAAAATAATTGCAGTTCAAAGAACACAGCATGCTCTTTGAGTTCTTGCAATTCCCTCTACTTAGAATGCTCTTCCCCTCACTGTATCTGCCCTGGTGAACTTCATTCAAATATCACTTTTGTGAAGCTTTCCCTGACTTCCCTGGCTAGCAAGAGGGACTCCCTCATTTGTCTCCCCTATATGCCCTATAAGGAAGGGCCTATGCTATGGTCATCTTTATTTCTCAAATCTTAGCATAATAAATGACAGTTAATTAATGCTTGATGAGTGGATGGATTAGTTAGATTATTCATTCAATATTGAATAAATAACTAATATCTACTATATACAAGACATTGTTTTGGGTGCTGGGGATATGCTCAGAAAAAAGGTGTTTCAGTTTCCTGGGCTATTTAAAGTAAATATCATGAAAAGGGCCAGGTTAAACAATGGGGATTTATTGTTCACAGTTTTAAGGCCAGGAAAATATCCAAATCAAGGCATCTTCAGAGTGATGTCTTCTTCCCAAAGACCAACTGCCGGCGATCCTCGGCTCCTACATTAAATGGCAAAGCCTGTAGAAGCATCTGCTGGACTGTCCCTTCTCTTCCAAGTTTAGTTGTTTTGGCCTTTTGCTTCTCTGACTCTGTGTGTCTGTGTGTGTGTGTACTTTATTTCCTTATAAAAGATGACTATAATAGGATTAAGACCTAGCCTGGTTGAGGTGGGACACACCTTAACTAAAGTAGCTTTATCAAAAGGTCCTACTTACAATGGATTCACACCCACAGGAATGCATTAGACTTAGGAGTGTGTTTTTCTGGGGTACATAACAGCTTCAAACCACCACAAAATGCACAATCTCTATATCAAGAAACAGTCTAGTGAATGGTAGAGAAAGACAAAGAGCCCATACTAAGAAGACACTAAGGTCAGCTGCTTTGACCTACATGATCCAAGTCATTTAATCCTTAGTCTGCCTACATTAGGGGATGTCAACCCCATTTCACAGATGAAGAAGCAGGATCAGAAAACTTAATAAATTATCGAGGCTTATACAAATATGTGCAGAGCCAACATTTGAATACAATTCTACCTAATTTCAAAGCCCATACTCCTTTCTTTCTTCTGGTGTCTCTGTATTTCTTCAATGTTTAAACTTTTTTTTAAGATTTATTCTATTTATTTTTCTCTCCTCCCCCCCACCCCTGTTGTCTGCTCTCTATGTCCATTTGCTGTGTTCTCGTTTTTGTCCGCTTCTGTTGTTGTCAGAAGCACAGGAATCTGTGTTTCCCTTTGTTGCGTCATCTTGCTGCGTCAACTCTCCATGTGTGTGGCACCATTCCTGGGCAGGCTGCACTTTCTTTCGTGCTGGGCAGCTCTCCTTATGGGGCGCACTCCTTGCACGTAGGGCTCCCCCAGGCCAGGGACACCCCTGCGTGGCACAGCACTCCCTGCACACATCAGCACTATGCATGGGCCAGCTCCACACGGGTCAAGGAGGACGTGGGCTTGAACTGCGGACCTCCGATGTGGTAGACAGACGCCCCATCCACTGGGCCAAGTCCGCTTCCCTGTTTAAACTTCTTGGGTAGTTTTTTTGACCTCTAACATGAGAACTGGTATCACATGATTCTGAGACCATTATATTCAGGATTTAGAAGCATTCATTGCCAGATACTATGTTGTCGGTTCTCTGGATGTTTCCATTTTCCTGTTTCATTCAGAGAATTAAACAGTAAACATACTAAATCCACTATGGGCTCATCCAGATTTCAGTAAAGTACGCTTATTTCATAACCTCCATGTCTTAAGGATGGACTGATATTGTAAAATTTAATATTTTATGGCCATGATTAGAATATTGATGATAGTTATGACAATATTAACAATAATGAAAATGATTGCAGCAGCGTCCCTGAAAATTTCAATGGCATTTAAATTAAAAAATGCAAAGGAATGATTACATTTGTCTCTTGGGTTCATGATACACAATAAAATACTGGCTCTGATAATGAGAAATTTCCGTCTTTCAATCTCTTGTGAAATGTATTTCCTATTGTTCTCTATAATGTCCCATTGATGTCTAATGTCCACACTTTTCTTTTCTTCCATATTTTTGTTCTTGAGAATGTCAAGCTTAATATCACCAGTACCTGATTACATGTAGAAACTTTGTATTTTTACTTACAAAAATTTATATAGTTCTTGCTATATACCATGTACTATTATAAGCATTTTATAAATATTAAATGCAATGCCATTTTTTTTTGTTTTCTTTTCTTTTTTTTTTTATTTAATTTTTTTATTTTTTATTGAGTTAGTAATAATATTACATTAAAAATATATATGTGAGGTCCCATTCAACCCCCCCCCCCACCCCCCCTCTCCCCCCCCCCCAACAACACTCGTTCCCATCATCATGACACATCCATTGGATTTGGTAAGTACATCTTTGGGCACCTCTGCACCTCATATACATTGGTTCACATCATGGCCCATACTCTCCTCTATTCCATCAAGTGGGCCCTGTGAGGATTTACAATGTCCGGTGATTACCTCTGAAGCACCATCCAGGGCAGCTCCATGTCCCGAAGACGCCTCCACCTCTCATCTCTTCCTGCCTTTCCCCATACCCTTTGTCCATTATGTCCACTTTTCCCAATCCAATGCCACCTCTTCTATGTGGACATTGGATTGGTTGTGTCCATGCAATGCCATTTTTATATTACTGATATAATACTCACAAAAATGCTATAAGGTAGGTACTATTATTATTAATGAAGAAACTGAGGAAAGAAAAAAACTAAATAACTTTCCAAAAGCCAACAAAATGAAAAGTGGACACAGTAAGGTTTCAAGCCTAGACTGTCTGTCAACAGAGTCTGTGCTCTAATCCCCAGACAAGGCTTCCTCTCAGATAAATATGTTAATTTAAACAGCAATCCAAGATAGCAATATCAGCATGGGTCATTGGAACCAGCAAATAATCTATCAAGACATTGAATCACAGGCTTTATATTCCAGGTGCTATTGCAAAACTGTAATTAAACACCTCCTACAGATACACGGTAGGTAGATGGTGAGGCCCCCTTTTCAGGCCAGGGGATTAGGATTACGAGATGGGAGTCCTCTTAAAAAACCCATTAGGCAGCAGACTTGGCCCAGTGGTTAGGGCGTCCATCTACCACGTGGGAGGTCCGCGGTTCAAACCCCAGGCTTCCTTGACCCATGTGGAGCTGGCTCATGCACAGTGCTGATGCGCACAAGGAGTGCCGTGCCACACAGGGGTGTCCTGCGCGTAGGGAAGCCCCACGCGCAAGGAGTGTGCCCCATAAAGAGAGCCGCCCAGCGCAAAAGAAAGTGCAGCCTGCCCAGGAATGGCACCACACACACGGAGAGCTGACACAACAAGGTGATGCAACAAAAAGAAACACAGATTCCCGGTGCCGCTGATAAGGATAGAAGTAGTCACAGAAGAACACACAGCGAATGGACACGAGAGCAGACAACTGGGGGGGGGAGGAAGGGGAGAAAAATAAATAAAAAATAAATCTTTAAAAAAACCCATTAATCTCAGAGTTCCAATACCATTGCTCAATTAAGTACAGTGAATGGCACTAAACACTTGCTCCAAAAGCATACCTACCCTTATGAGAAGAAAACCATCTTCAGAAATAAGTCTATTAGTGCCTAGAATGTAGTTATGACATTAATTCAACAGAAACAGTAAGTGCATTTGAGCTATGCCCCACCTTAAAGTTAAACAGGTCCCAAGTGAAGAAAGTCAACCACAAATAAGGTGACCTTATATCGCTGTTTGCCTGCAACAATTCCATACATCATCTGTTGTCTTGGTATAAGTATTCACAGGACTTTCTTTTGTTCTAAAAAGTATACTAGTTTGGATGATAAAATGTGCCATTACTGTCACACCCCATAGATAAGCAAAGGAGAGGTATTAGACTTAATAGATCTAGGACAGAATTATCTCAGGAGATGAAGAGGTGTGGGTCATTTAAAAATCTCTAAATTTACTGTATCTATTTTACAACTGGTCATATAAAATTCAATGCTGTTATTAAATAACTTTAGGAAGGAACAATGGATGGACTGCCCATGGCTCTGGGACTACTCGGTCATGTCCACCCAGATCCTGGTGACCTGAGACAGAGACTTGATTTTTTTTGCCATGTGTTTTTTCTTCTCTTCTTCCTTTCTTTTCCTCCTCTTCTTTTTTTTTTTTTTTTTTCTCTTTTTTTTTTCTTATTTCATTAAACATGAGCAATTCTAAAGATTTAGAATAAGTGGAGACACGTGTCAAAGAAGACCTTTAATGCAAAGCCAAACAAAAATAAAACCCTAGGCAAAAGCTAGAGACAGACCAACAGGAAACTCATCAGGATAAACAGATGCCTAGACATCGGGGAAAAAAATTATGAGCATATTAAGAAACAAGAAGATATGACCCAGTCAAAGGAACAAACTAAAAGTCCACAGGAGATGCAGAATTTGGAACAAATGATCAAAGATGTCCATACAAATCACTTAAATCAATTCAAGGAGAGGAAGGAAGAAATCAAGGAAATTAAGAAGGCACTGGTTGAGCATACACAAGAAATTGCAAACATACATTTTAAAAAAATAACAGTTCTTATGGTAATGAAAGGAAAAACAGAAAAATTAAAAATACACTAGAATCATACAACAGCAGATTTGAACAGGCAGAGAAAAGAATTAATGAATTAGAAGACAGGACATCTGAAAGGTAGAAGAAGAGATGGAGAAAAATGGCAGAAAAAGGACCAGGGACCCAGAGAATTGAATGACAGCACAAAATCCACAAACATACATTATAGTTGTCCCAGAGGGAGAACAAAAGGGTAAGAGGGCAGAAGGAATTTTTGAGGAAATAATGACCAAAAACTTCCAAGCTCTTATGAAGCAACTCAGGTGTCCATCAACAGATGAATGGGTAAACAAAATGTGGTATATACGTTTGATGGAATACTATTTAGCTGTAAGAAGAAATGAAGTTGGATGCATATGAGAACATGGATAAACCTTAAGGACACTAAAGGACAAATATTGTATGCTCTTACTAATATGAACTAAATATGATGAGTAAACTCATGGAGTTAAACTATAGAGAATATGTTACTACGAGATAGAACGCAGGTTGAGAAGGGGGAGCTGATGTTGAATGTATGTACAATGTTTAATAAGGGGGCTTGTAAATGTGGAGAAATGTTTAGCATTGATGCTAACACATTATAGTGAGTATAATCAACACTGCTGATTTAAACTGTAATTGTGGCTGAGAGGGGTAATCTAGGGAAGTTAATGTCAATTGAAAGAAAGGTAAAGGTTAATTTAGGGACTGTATAACTTAGTGATTTTAGTGGTAGATGATGATTGTGGTTAACAGTACAAATGTAAGAATGTTCCTCTATCATAAGGTGTTAAAAATATGGAGATACATGGGGAAATGTTATTAATGTAATGTTAGACTACAGTTAGCAGTCACATCATAACAGTTTTACAGCAATGGCAAGGAAGGTACCAAACCAATGCTAAATGCAGTAATAATGGGTGGTGATATAAGACCGGATGGGATTTTTCCTTTCAGATTAATGAATCAACTGTACTGATGACAGCACAACCCTGTGATGTAACTGAGAACTACCTAATGTATGCTTTGCATGAATTAAGCAAAGCAGGAGACCATATAACACAGTGAACTCCAAGGTGACTGAGGTACTGTGATTAACAGTACCAGTATGAGAATGTTCTCACATGAACTATAACAAATATATAATACTAATACACAGTGTTAATAATAGGATGATTTGTGGGAAATATCACCAAATATAAGCTATGGACTATAGCTAGCAGTATTATGAGGATGTTCTTTCATCATTTGTAACAAATAAGTCATAACAATGTAAGGTATTGGTGGTGGGGAAATGCATGGGAATCTGTTATGGTATGCATGTTTGTTTTGTTAACTCAACTTCTCAAATAAAAAAAAGACAATAAGAAAATCTAAATAAATAAATGAGGGTAGGAGCCAAACACTGACAAAAATGAGGGGAAAAATAGACACCTCTAAAATAATAGTGGGGACTTCAATACACCCCTACCAGCAACAGACAGCACATCTAGACAGCGGATCAATAAAAAAACAGAGATCTTGAATAATACATTAAAGGAAATAGACCTAACAGACATATACAGAAACTGTACCCCAAAACAGCAGGATATACAATCTTCTCAAGTTCTCAGATGGTTCTCCAGGACAGACAACATGATATGTCATAGAACAAGTCCCATTGAATTTAGAAAAATTGAAATCATATAAAGCACTTGCACTGGACACAGTGGAATGAAATATAGAAATCCATAACGGGTGGAGAAATGGAAAATTCACAAATAAATTGAAGTTAAACAACATACTCTTAAACAGTCAGTGGATCAAGAAGGAAACTGAAAGAGAAATAGTAAATATCTTGAGGCAAATGAAAATGACAAAACATATCAAATCTTATGGGATGCAACAAAGGCAGTGCTGAGAGGAAAGTTTACAGCCCTCAAGGCTTACATTAAAAAAGAAGAAAGAGGTAAAATCAAAGACTTAATTAAACATCTGGAGGAACATGAAAAAGAACAGCAAACCAATTAAAAAGCAAGCAGAAAGAAAGAACTATGAAAGATTAGAGAATTAAATGAAATTGAGAAAAAATAAAAGCAAGAATTAATAAAACCAAGAGCTGGGTTTTTGAGATTAATATTAATAAAATCAGTACCTTTAGCTAGACTAACAAAGAAAAAAAAGATAAGATGCAAATAAATCAGAAAAGAGAGAGAGGAGATCACCAATGACCCCACAGAAATAAAAAGGATCATAAAATTATATGAAAAACTATGCCAACGAATCGGACAATTTAGATGAAATGGACCAATTTCAAGAAACACACAAACAACACAACTTACAAATGAAGCAAGAGAAGACCTTAACAGACCAATCACAAGGAATAAGATTGAATCAGTCATTAAAAACCTTCCAATAAAGAAAAGCCCAGGATCACATGGCTTCACATGTAAAATCTACCATTGTCCCAAAAGGAACTAACAACAATCATACTCAAACACTTCCAAAAAATTAAAGAGGAGGGACCATTATTTAACTCATTCTATGAAGCCAACATAACTCTAATACCAAGGTGTGGCACTTTAATATTATTGATGAATTCCAAAAAGAAATATTGACTATGTTTGTAAACTGGTCTGTTACTCCAGGAATGATACTCTTTGAGTGTATTAAATTCAGAAGTTTCACTTTTACTTGATTAAATTAAGATAGGGCTTTGATTCAGTCAGGTCAGTAGGATGTTGAGTCCCCTTGACCCTTAATGGGAGGACACGCATACAGAAAATGATGTGGCAGAGGAGAGAACTTAGTTTTGATGCTGGAACCCCCAGAGAGACAGTCAAGTCATTAACTTGATAATTAGCCTTGTGGATCGAGCAGAGCAGCTAAGCCTGGAAAGAGACAAGCCCCAGAAAGAGAGATGAGCCTTATGCCAGCCTATAGCTTACTTAGATCAGAAGAAGCTGGGACCATACAGCCTTAAGTGGAAAAGAAAGGATGAATCCTCGCAGAGACCAGCAGCTATCTTGCTCCAATATGTGGCAACAGGCACATATTGGTGAGGAAAGTAACTTGCTCTTTATGGCCTGGTATTGTAAGCTTCTACCCCAGATAAATACCCGTTATAAAAGCCAACAGGTTTCTGATACTTTGCATCAGCACCCCTTTGGCTGACTAATACACAAGGCCAGATAAAGATGCTAGAAGAAAATCAGCACCCCCTTGACTGGCCCTATCTGATAACATATGAAAATCTATTTCCCCAATATAACATAGTTATACCCATTTATTATTCTCCTAATCATTATTCCTCTACTCCTTTTATTTTAACCTATAATTTTAAGTGTACCAGTTAAATAAATTTCTCAGAGACTTAAATCTTTAGATTGTTCATATGTCCGCTGAGCCATGAAACCCAGAGTTGCAGAGTTACAGCCAACTCCTACTCTCCAGCTCTCCAGGCTTGCTCTAGAAAACTAATAAAATGATGATGATGTACCAGAATCCTCAGGGTTGGGGAATAAAATATGTACTAGAGTGGACTTACTCGTATTCTATTATAGACTTATTGTGATTCTAGCAATGGAAGAAATTATATCATTGATGTGGAGACAATGGCCACTGGAGGTGCTGAAGTCAGGGAGAGGGACAAAGAGGTATAATACAGGGGCAATTTCATGACTTGGAATTGTCCTGAGTGACACTGCAATAACAGATACAGGTCGTTATATATATGATCATAACCTGAGCAGGAGAGCAAGTAAACTACAATGTAAACTATAATCCATGATTACTGGCAATGTTCCAAAATGTGTTCATCAATTGCAATGAATGTGCCACACTAATGAAAGATGTTGTTAATGTGGGGAAGGGTGGGAGGTGTGTGGAGTGGAGCATATGGGAATCCCCTATATATTCTCTGTAAATTTATGTAATCTGTGTCTTTTAAAAATAAATAAAAAATATATTTTTTAAAAAATGATGGTGATGAACCAATCCTATCCCAAAAACAAGGAGTATCTTCAATGGCAAGCAAAACAATTCCTTTTGTCTGTCCCATAATATCTACATCCCTTCTCAGCTTGAAGCAGTCAGAGTGGGATATCATTCCAAATCTCTCAAGATTAAAGAATGAACAAAAATAAGGGGGGAGTATAACCACAGACCAAAGAAGATTTACTGCTATTGTAGTTATTATCTTGTGTTAACAATAACGTGTAATATTTATATAAAAAATAAAAAATAAGTCTATCGGGAAAAAATTACCTTAAATATCCTAAGCAGGTAAAAACTAATAAAAATGTGTACTAATCATGTAACAACCTGTACAGAGACCCAGAAAGACATAAAAAACATGGCGCCTGCTCTCAAGGTGGGTACCACCAGTTGGTTGAGAAGAGGTTGAAGTGACTGGCAATTACCACACACTGAGCTAAGCAAACCCTATTAACATACACTTAATCCTCACAGCAACCTTGTGTGATAGGAATAGCTTTTTTTTAAGGAAAAGCAGGCAGCTCAGATATCACTGTTGAACTGATGAAGTAAATTAATAAATTGGATAATGCGTAGTTCCCAACCCTACCATACTTTTGAGATGACTGAAGGTTTTAATACACATGTGACAAGAGCCTTCATGTTTCATACCACCTTTACTTTCATTTATTATGCATTGAAACTCTGTTTTATTTCAGCACAAATTCTCATGTATGTTCATCAGCCAATGAAACACCATGCTAAGCTATGACCTGGTGAAAATGCCACAGTATATTGTGTATTTGAATAATTAGTTGCTTTTTCTTTTCTGTTTTATACAACAGAGTGGGAGACAGAAAAAAAAATGCTAATACCAGTACTAATACAAATTAGGAAATGCATATATAATATCATTAAGCAAGACATCAAAAGCTCATCAGAATCATGACACAAAATGACAAATATTTATGATCTCACTGATATAAAATAACTAGAACAAGCAAATTCATAGAGTAAGAAACTAGAATAAAGTTTACCAGGGGTCAGAGTGTGGGTTGGAAATGGGAGTTAATGCTTAACCTGTACAGTGTTTCTATTTGGGATGATGGAAAACTTTTTGGGTTGGTGGTGGTAGTACAAAATTATGAATATAATTAACAGCTCTGAACTATATACATGGTGAATAGGGGAAGTTTTAGGTTGCATATATGTTACTGGAATAAAATAAATTTTAAAAAGTAGGAAGGTACAACACAGTGAACCCTAATGTAAAACATGTATAATTAATAGTACAATTATAATAATATTCTGTCATCAATTATAACAAACGTACCCACTAATGTAAGGTGTTAATAGGGAGAGTAGGGAAGCAGATGTGGCTCAAGCAATTGGGTTCCCATCTACCATATAGGAGGTCCAGGGTTTGATACCCAGGGCCTCCTTGTGAAGGCAACCTGGGCCATGTGGAGAGCTGGCCCACATAGAGTGCTGGCCCATGCAGACAGCTGGTGCAGCAAGATGACACAACAAAAAGAAACACAGAGGAGAGATAGTAAGAGACACAGTAGACCAGGGAGCTGAGGTGAAGCAAGAGAATGATCACCTCTCTCCCACTCTGGAAGGTCCCAAGATATGTTCCCGGAGCTGCCCAATGACAAGCAGATGCAGAAGAACACACAGCAAATGGACCCAGAGAGCAGACAATGGAGGGAGGGGGGAGAAATTAATAAATAAATAATAAATCTTTTTTAAAAAATAGGGGAGTATATGGGAGTCTGTGTTTTCTTTTTTGTAAATTTGCAACTTCTCTAATATAAAAAATGTATCATTCTTTTAAAAATCATGCATTTGAAGAATATAAAAAGAAATGCTCAAGATAATTTAAGCAAAAAAAAAATGTTTAAAATGTATATTGAACACAGACCACTATTTTATTTCTTAATACATACAGATCTTCCTCTCTAGATCTAGAATTGTTTTCTAAAACAACTATTCAACAATGAACAAGTACTACTATTATCACCAGAAGAGTAATAAATATTATTTTTTAAAGGAAAAAAATCTCATCAGATCAGAGTTGGTCAATTGTGAGTCTATTTGTGAAGGAAATAAAAATTATTTAATGACATGCATGAAATGATGGAACTAGGGTCAAACAATGTATTTAAAATTTGAGGTAAAAGGTAGAAAAAAATATTGAGATGCCTGTAAAATTTTCTGTAGCTACTAGAAAAGCACTTCCGTGATTCACATTCAAAGAGAAATTCAGAAATCACAAGTTATTGACATAAATTTTTCTACAAATTTTTTATCAAGAGAAGATAAAGGCTAATTTTAATTTGCACTAAAAAAAAGCTTATAAGAAAGTTGAGGCATATGGGAACCTCTGATATTTTTTAATGTAACATTTTTGTGATTTATGTATCTTCAGAAAAAACAATTTAAAAAAATTTTTTAAGTTGGTAAGTCCCCATTAAAGTCAGCGTCATAGTTGCCTACTGAATAGCCTGAAAATTTACAACTAGAAAGCCCTTTGCTCATTACGAAAGTACATTTCTTCTATCTTCTAAATCAACTGCAAGTAAGGTTAGAGACTTAAAACCTTAGGAATGAAATCCTTTTCAAAATAAATTCATTTGTTTTGATGTTTAATGCAGTTTTAACATATTAAACATACGTGCATACATTGTAAAAAATTTTAAAACCCCAGTGCCTACAAAAGGATATTTATATTTCTATGTATACATATTCACATATACATATATACATATGCATACATATATACATGCATATATACATAAACACATGGCACCATACTTGGTGCCATAATTAGAGATTTTATAGTATTTTTCTGTGATTGTTGTCTTCTCTACTCATTGCCATTAACACGCAAGTCTGTATGACTCGGCTTTTGTGCACGATCCCAGATTCCGTCCTTATTTTCCAGGGGGCGTTATGTAATAAAACAGGAGGGTGGCCTCTGTCTTGTTTGCTGTCCCAGTAGGCCTGTGGCAGATAGGGGTTGGCCCAGAGCCCTAATTTAGACCAGGAACTCCCTGTGGGTGGAAACTCTTGTCTCTGAATCTTCCCTGCCTAGTTCCAGGTAGGTGGCGCATATTAAATACTTGTAGAATAAATTTTAGGGAGTCCATAAAGTTAAGAATACTTCCAAAAGTAAGAAAAATAGAATGTCTTTTCTAGCCTAACTTTAACCATTTTCTTTGACTCACTCTTTCTGCAATTAGTTTCTAAGCAGCTGACATCCACTTGTAATTCTAGCTGAATGTTGGCTTTCTATTCACTGCTATGGAGAAAGCTAAAAGGTCAGGAATCAACCGAGTCAGCTTTTGCTTTGGGTTTTCAAACTTACAGCCTTCTCTTTGCTGGAACAACTCGAAGTCTTTTCTTCAAAAGCAATATATATATATTTTTCCTTTTAAGCAAAAAGTCTCCTTTCTTTGGTTCCTCTGAGCGAGACAGTTTCTGAGCTTCTCTCTGGACTGTGTCCTTCCCTTTGAGCTTTTCTACATCTTTACACCTTAAAGGCCTAACATGACATGTCTTCTCTTCAGCTGATTCGAACCTAGATCTTCCAACAGGAAGTGAAGATTAACTACAAATTGTCTTTGTAAAGACCAGGAGTTTTTGAAATAATAAGATAAGTCTATATGCACTAATAAGGAGGTCTGTCTGTTAGGTACTTGTTCAAAGGAAAAAAGTAATATTATGGAGCAATATGGCCTTTCGTGGAAAAATTTTATTTCCAGTTTGTATACTGCCAAAAAATAGGATACATTCCAAATATTAGAATTAAAGGCAAGACTTGCACTTTTCATTTTCTACATTTATGCAATGTTTGAAATTTTAATAATAAACATGTATTTCTTTTGCAATTAAAACAATAAAGGAAAACTGGCCCGACTTTTTCATTATGTGGTGTCCTGCCCGGCCCTAGGGACCAGAAGTACAAAGATAAACCAAACATGCCCTCCCACCCCCCACCCTTGAAGAGCTTGCAATCTTGAGGAAACTGACCTTAGCAATACAGTAATTTTTATATGGAACCAAGAGAGTACATAAATATTAGCTATTTAATATCTAGAAAGAAAATAATTTGGTCACAGGTACCACTGGCATCTGTCAGGGGGTAGGCAAAGGCATTTAGAGTAGAGAGAAAAAAGAGAAGACTGTCAGGTTTTAGTGGACAATATACATGCTTTCAAGACAATAAAAACTGGGTTCAAATCCTAACTGCCTTTTACTAGCCATCAAGCAAATTGCCTAATCACTTAGAGCCATGGTTCTCAAAATCTAATATGCATGAGAATTATAGAAAGAGTTTTGTAAATAAATGCAGAATCCTGCAGAATATTCCTAGAATTTCTAATTCATTAGGTCTTGGGCAGGGTCCAGGATGCAGGACTCTGCATTTTAACAAGCACCACATATGATTCTGGCACAGATGATCCATGGATCACACTCAAACACTGGCGTGGAAGCTCAGTTTCCACATGTAAATAGAGATGCTGATACCTGCCTTTTTTCTGGTTTGTTTTTTGTTAGCTTTCTCTTTTTTTTTGAGGATTAAAATGTTACCTAGCAAATATGTTCAGACCTAATATGGGTGGTTCTGTCTTTGGTTAACCTAGAAATCAGCCAACGTGCCTCCCAGATGTCATTGGAATCAGCTGGAAGTCTATCCTCCCCTGCAGTGGGAGCCCCACAACTGCCCAATGATTCATCAGATTTTCTGGAGCAGGGTGATGATGGGGCTATTGTATTGTGTTGTGGTGTGTGTGTTTGTGTGTGTGTGTGTGTGTGTGTGTGTTTCTCCTACCTCTGATGAAGTAATTCAGTTTATGGATCATCTTTGCAGCCAGTGTAAACTAGAGGATCCCAGACATGGCATACAGCCATGTAACAGATTTTATTGGGGAGACAAAGGTATTTATAGAGCAAGAATATAAACAAACCTACATTTGATTATCAGACCACCTGGTCATTACAAAGTCTTTTGGCTCTTTCCACCAATTCTGTCTCTGCTTCCCTGCAAGTTTTCTAGCCTCGTCCTCCCTTCCTTCTCCTTCCACTTTTCTCTGTTCTGCCTCCCTTCCAAACTCAAATCCCTGTTTTTTCTGCATTCAGAGTGATTTAGCTCTCCTTTCTCACAATAGCTTCTATCAATCTCAAGATTTCAGTTTATACTAGCAGTGACACACCAGGACATTCTTCTAAGCAAATCAACTACTTCCCAAGAAGGAATTCCGGCACTTACTGTTAGGATAACATATTTACTCCCTACTTGTTACATCTGAGCTGACTTTAGGACAAAGGGTTGGAGATGAACAGTGCCACTCCACCTCCCTGGAGGAATGAGAATCAAAGTCATATTCAGGAAGGAGAGGAAACAAGAACAGAGAGCCAGTTTGCTACTTTATGGAACAAGACAAGGAAATTTATCCA
The DNA here is from genome assembly GCF_030445035.2 of Dasypus novemcinctus. NCBI lineage: Eukaryota > Metazoa > Chordata > Mammalia > Cingulata > Dasypodidae > Dasypus > Dasypus novemcinctus. The sequence goes on from NC_080687.1 coordinate 38,845,477, forward strand.
GCAATGGGGAGAACTTTTAAGGAATCCATGTGAGGTTATAAACACATTGGATAACAGAAAAGATGGTCACATCATTTAAACCAGATGGCAAAGTTGAGGGTTAGTCACGGAAGTATAGGTTACAATAGAAATTTTATGTGCATGTGCTCAGAACAGAAATACAGGCAACACTCATCTGAATTCAATTCTTTTCTGAAAATATGTTGCACAGCAGTTTTCAGGTGGTGGGAGCCTATAATCTGTTATTTTAATAGGGAAAATTAATATGTTCCCAACCCATCCAGTTTCCCCAAATATCAATAAAACTCTCATAAACACCTACCTATTCAAATCTACCCAAGGTTTATGAACACTACAAATTAAATCATTTGAAATACAAAATCACCTCATTCTTTCATATAAAACAAACTCTTTGGAGGCTTTGTTTGTATGCAGCACACACAAAAAAATCTTTCCAAATAGCAATTATGTTTACCTTTTACATCTGTAAGAAATACATACTGTAAAGTGAATAAACAAGATTTAATATGTTAAAGATACTGAAGGTCCTATCTAAATTAAGCCCCGGTTGGAAGTGTCCCCAGCTCCTAGCAGAAGCACACTGCGACTCAGGAAGGGCCGAACCCTCAGGAAAATGATGAGAAAACGATGAGAAAGACCAGACGTCATAAGGGACTCCAACCTCTTGAACAGCAGCTGAGATAAGACTGCAGCCCACTCTGTATCTTCTTGCTTGAACTCAACAACACACATGCACACAGGCATATTGATTATAGTGAGATTTTGATTCAGACAGTGAATTTACAGTAAAAATGTTTGCAAAGCATTATGGCAAGTATTTGAATAATGACAATTTTCATAGCAAGAAACACAATAAAAGACTTTAAAAGGAAAACAGACTATGGAAATTAAAGGATAATTTTAAATACTCACATTTTATTGATTCTAAATTAAATCCAAAATTTGAATTCTGTCTCTAACAGATTAATGATATAGAGGGTAATTTATGAGTGAGAAACCTAGCAGGAAGATATATTGGAAATGCTATATTGGAAATACAACTAACCTTTCTGTTACATCCTTAAGGTAATTATATTAGTCAGCCAAAGGGGTGCTGTTGCAAAATACCAGAAATTTCTTGGCTTTTAGAAAGGGTATTTATTTGGGGTAGAGACTTACAGTTACCAGGCCATAAAGCATAACTTACAGCCCTCACCAAAGTCTACTGCCACATGTTGGAACAAGAAGACTGCCAAAGTCAACGAGTGCTCAGGCTTCCTGGGTTCCTCTCTTCCCAGGGCTTGTTTCTGTCTGGGCTCAGCTGCCCTGCTTGCTCCACAAGACCAGCTATAGACTATCAAGCAGCAGGCTCTGTCTCTCTCCCAAGGGCTTGATTCTATCCAGGCTCAGCTGTTCTGCTCCTCTGTGTGCTTACTTCCTGGGCTCCAGCTCAAAACTCCAGCATCAAAACTCCAACATCAAATTTCCAAGTAACTCCTCTGCTCTGCTGTGTAGTTTTATCTATGAGTCCCTGCCCACAAAGGGGACTCAACATCCTACTGACACGGTCCAATCAAAGCCCTAATCATAATTTAATCATGCCCAGGTCCAGACCAGTTTATAAATATAATCCAATATTTATTTTTGGAATTCATAAACCATATCAAACTGCTACAATAATATATTAAAAAGTTCCCTCAAATTAGCAGAGTACACTGACATATAAAGCTGCAGTGTATACATTAGGTTTCCAGATTCAAGAAAGAGCCATATTAAAAATAGGTGTCTATTATGTTGTCATGCTTTTGATTGTGCCAGTTCACAGGCATTTCACTATGAAAAGGAGGAAAGAGAGAAAGAGAGAGGGAAGGAGTAAGGGTAGGAGAAGGAGAGGGAGGGAGGGAAAGAAGGAGTTTGATTCATACTACTGTGCCCCTACTGAAAATCCTCTTAAATAGCCACAATGGCCACCAAAGGAGAGAATCCCAAGGAGTAGAGAGATGTTCTGGGGTGTCAGTAAAAGAGAGAAGATTTCTTCTAAAAAATTTTTCTTAAAAGCCAAGATTTTAAATATTACCACAGAGAAAAGAAATGTCTGATTGGCTTCCTAAAATGTAGCTCCCTCAGCCAAGGAGTAACAAAATAATCTCTAAAATCTGTCTAAATCTCTACACATCCTCACAAAAATTGCTCCACCTGCCCTACTTTTGTAATGCAACACAATCCTTCATGTTTGTTTTTACCAGAAACTAAGCAAAATCAATTACTATTCCCAAGAAATTGTCCCACTGAAAAATTATTTTTGAAGCCTGTCACATCTTTTTTACTATCTGGCCCATAAAGTTATAAATCCTTTCCCAATGGAAATCCATTCCATTGTGAGGAAGAAGCTAAAGTTCTGTGCAGTCCAATCTTCTCTGGGGATATAAAGACAATTTCACTCTTCTGTTTTTAAACATCTTGAAAAATCCTTACATTTGCTCAAAAGGGCAGATTGATGGTCCTTATACACACACATGCACACACACACACACACAAATGGAAATAGTGTACTTCTGGAATTTAGAGAAGCTACAGGAACCACTTCACTGGCAAATATTTCAATCAAGTCTATATTTGTAAGCCTTTCTTGAAACATCTGCCCTAAAATCATTCAATCTAAAAATCAGGGTAAAGAAATTGACTCCAATAAGCCATATAGTCCCTGATACCAGAGGACTGCCCCCAGGCCAGAGCAAAAATGTAGCTGCCTAACCACTTTTTAAAATATAACCATTGCAAATGTCCTTGGTAATGTATTTCAATATTTCAACCTATTAGCATCAAAAAGTTTATCCTGATAGCTAACCTAATTTTCTTCAATTGTAAGATTATGTCATTCTCAACATGAAGGGAAGAAACAGCAAAGAATAGCAAGTCAGAGGACCTGGTTTTGTGTCCTCATTGGCCACATTTACTGTGTGACTTCATATTTGTTATAGGTCTCTGTTTCCTAATTGTTAAGACAAATTGCTGGACTAGATGGCCTTACAGTTGTGGCTCCATTCTATGGGAGAAAAACTAATTGATTACCACAAGCCAAAACAAAACAAAGCAATAACTCATATATGTATGTATGCATAATATATATACATAATTAAATTTAATATATAATATATTGAGGTAATTTTAGATAGATTTATTTCTTTCATTCAGACTGACTGTGTTAGTCAGCCAAAGGGGTATTGATGCAAAATACCAGAAATTGGTTGGTTTTTATTAAGGGTATTTATTTGGGGTAGTAGCTTACAGATACCAGGCCATAAAGCATAAGTTGCTTCCCTCACCAAAGTCTATTTTCACATGTTGGAGCAAGATGGCTGCCGACATCTGCAAGGGCTCAGGCTTCCTGGGTTCCTCTGGGCTCAGCTCCTCTGTTTTCTCCACAAGGTCAGCTGTAGACTGTGAGGTTTTCTAGGCTTTGCCTTTCTCCACAGGGTCAACTGTAAACTATCAGGCAAACGGCTCTGTCTCTCTCCATTGGGCTCCAGTTTAAGACTTCAGTATCAAACTCCAACATCAAAACTCCATCATTAAGAACCCTCCAACTCTGTCCTTTGCCATGACTTTTATCTGTGAGTCCCCACCCACCATGGGGTGGGGACCAAATGCCCTACTGGCACAAGAGGTTTACCTGATTAAATAATCCAATATAATCTAATATGCCCAGAGGAAAAGATCAGGTTACAAATACAATCCAATACAAACATAATCCAATATTTCTTTTTTGAATTCATCAATAATATCAAACTGCTACACTGATTAACTCTAATATTTTTTAAATTTCCTAACATTCTATTCCATTTGTTCTGCTAGAGACTAATATTTTTGACAGATACTCTTACTTTTTCCTCTATAATTCCTATTATCCTAGGACACACCCTCATTCCCACATTTCCCCCATCTAGGAAATAAGTAGACATCTGGGGCTTCTATTTCAGAGTAGAACCAAGTAGGCAAATTTCTGACTTTTGCATCTTAAAAATCAAAGTCCTAGCATGTACAATGGATTTTCTTAGAAGAATATTCCAGCCCCACCAGGAGACTACTATATTTTGTATGGCGTGTCAATGCAAATGTTTTCTGTGCCCCTGGAAGAATTTCAGGGAGTACCAGATGGATGAGGAAGTGACTCAGAGGAAGGTCAAGACTCTGCAGCTTAGAATCAGAGCAACCAAGGCATGCAGCAACCTTTAGAGACCAACAAATGGGGTCCAGAGCACAGACCACATTGGACCCTCATATTTCAGCATCTGCAAGGTTCCTAGACATTAGTTGGAATGCATAAGAAAGTGGGAACCATTGAATTGGCTGAGGAAACTCAGAATCCACAGCTATTACCTAGAATTGTTCAAAGGCTTAGAATGGGAAAAAAAATTGTTGCATCTATTGCAGACTCTAAGGTTGTGATCTTAATGCCAGACCCCTTGCCCTCTTCTCTGTGACCAATTCAGATTTTCTGAATCTTTAGTAAGTAGTAGGGTCCAAACTAGACATGATGACTGAGGGATTGGTTTTAAGTGGAATCCAAGAATTACCTCATTTTCCTTAAATGTCACATGTTGATTCCAAATCAGTATTGGAAATCTGATGTCAATCATCTAGGATGATTTAGCAATAACACACAAAATTAGTGCTACCATTGCTGATCTCACTCATCTAAGTCAGTTATGGAGTAAAATTTCAGTGCTGCTGGAAGAGATTAAAATTAATATTTAGTACATGCTGTGACTTCCGAGCATAAACACGTGAATAGCATTTAAAGTTAATAAGGATTAGAAGCAACAACAATTTATTTTCATTTGCAGTTAGACGTACCTTAGAGAAAAAATGCAAAATATCCAGATTTTCCCTGACAGAAACGAACAACATTCCATTATCCCTGTTCATAATAGATCATATTAGGCAGACTTCTGTTACAGGTCACCCACAGACCTCAGTCCCTAGTAGAATACATTCTAAGAGTTAGCACCAGAGGCTTCAAATTCCAGTTCGATTTTTTCAGGTGAAAACTTAAAACTAGCTTGTATTTTCCTCTTCTCACTATAAATTCCTTAAAACTAGATGAAGAACATGGATAGTTTCTTTCCATTGATTAATGCCCACATAGATGGAATGCATAACAACTCGATTTGGTTGTACTGTGATAGGATTAAGCATTTCTGATTCATCACGATGACAATGTCATTCCCTTAAAGCTTTTACGAAATCAGTTGCAACAGCGAGAAGTAAATTAGTACACCTTCCCGATTACTTTAATGCACTGGTCATAATTACAGGGAAAAAAAGTTCCTTTTTCATGCAAAAGACCTCCAGTCTGCAATTGTTGTAAGGCTTTCTACTATAAAACTGTTTTTGATGTGATAAGTTTATTTTGACATAAAGTCATTAGAACAAAGTGATTGCCTCCCAACCTTCCTCCCTATTCAGTACACCTAAGAGATTTCCTAATCTCATAGAGCTGCAGTTCAAGAATTTGCACTATTGAATTCATATCAACATCTTCCATTCATAATGGTTGAGGCTAATAAAAACAAAACAAAACAAAAAATCCTACAAGCCTGAATAATTACTGTTTTTTCATTGAACTTGCTTGTCAGGGTGATGTAATTCCCCCAAAGGAATGGGTAAAACACCATGCTAAAGTTGAGACTAGCTTTTTAAAATGGCTTTATTATCTTCCTACATTCATTTTAATTTGAACAAATTAAGATTCTCAAGGGGCTCCTTCTCAGTTTGTTTATCCTGAAGGCCACAGCTCTTAGCATAAAGCCTTATCTGAAAAAGATAATGACCTTTCCAGATTCTAAAAAAAAAACACTTCTCACTCCCCCTAAGAAAATGAAAAATTTCTAAGGGACTAGTTGGTACAGCTAAGCCAATTTATTTTCAAGCTATGTTCCCAGATAAGTCAAATATAAGTGTGATAATATTAACCAACTTGACAAGCACCCTGGGGAAAGTTTAAACTCATAATTTTTTAAAGTGCATCTAATACCTTCCAGAGAACCATTAATTTGTATGTAAGTATGGCCATACTAGAAATAAAAGCTGAAAAAGACACCACAGTCCTGCCCCCAGGATGCTCACAAATTTAAATTATTGTCTAATTACACAAGCAGCAGCTATTAGCCGCCTTGTCAAATATTTAAAACTCTGACAGCTTTGTTGTTCCGAAAAGTGCTATCCTGTTCCCAAAGGGGCAGTGAGCAAACTGGTATTATCAAGGTAGTTTAACAAAAAGTTACATTAGTCAAAATAATTCAGTAAATGTGGTATATTGAGCTATCTTACTATGGCTGAGCATTATGCTGAATTTGCTGAGAATATCAAAAAAGTTTAAAATATGATCCCTGCCCTTAAGAAGCTTACAGTCTATTAAGAAAACCAAGAACATTCAAGCAACAATTGCAAATAAAAATGGAATTTTTAGCACTAACATTTGTCATATAGATTTGCACTGTCCAGTATGGTAGCCACTAGCTACATATGGCTATTAGCACTTGAAATGTACCCAGACCAAACTGAGATGTCCTATAAGCATAAAATATACGTGGGATTTCAATGACTTAGTTTAAAAAAGGAATATTAAATACATCATTAATCATTTTTACATTAATCACATGTTGAAGTGACAATATTCTGGATATTTTGAGTTAAATATATGACAATTTCAACTGTTTTTTACTTTTTAAAATGTGATACTAGAAAACAATTAAAATCGTACTCATGATTTGTACTTATTGCTTGCATTGTATTTCTCTTGAGACAGTGCTGGTATAGATATGAATGGGGTTTGGAAAATTCATGGAAAGCATGTGCTTTCAAAAGCTCCAGAGGGCTTTGAGAGGTGGAGACATGTCCCAGGCATAAGCTAGAATGCAAAATTCTGAAGGCAGAGAAGAGATTGTCCCGGAAGAAAATTTGGTAGTTTGGATATTTGAATGAGACCAGGTGCTGGGGTTCGGCAGAGGCACATGCACCCTTTTCTGAACTTCTCACCTCACTTCCGGTGTTCTTTATAGGTAGACCCTCTCTAAGATATACTGTAAAGTATAAGGTAATATTAGGAACTCATCAGTCCAAAACCAGAAGATAAAAATACATGGTTCCCAAAAGTGACCTGAGGCATATGATTTATCATCTCTGCCTCAGATAATCTCCAAGTCTCCCTAATATTAATGTCTAATATTACTTTCTTAATGTCTGTGCTTATCTATTGACTTGAAGAATTTCCTGCCAGTAAATACTTAAAGACTATGACATACCAAACACTGATAGTACTATAAAATCTTGGTCTACCAACCTCTACTAGCTTCTCAACCATCCCGTTCTCCACAATAGCTGGTTCAAACCTACTTCTCTCTTTGGGCATCCTCCTCCACCCTCCCAGTTCTCTCAAAGGTGGCCTAACCGCCAATGCCTTAGGGATGGATTCTACACACATCTGCAAGCCTTTCTGTAATGTCCCTGGGGTTCTAAACAATGCCGTTTTCTCTTTTCACCCTATTTTCCCTAGACGAGGGTCTTCATCAGACTTTTATCCTTTACCCACTAAAATGATTTTGAAATATGCCTCTCCCATTTTCAAGTTGACATCCAAATCAGTTACCATGTAACTGTATAAAGCATTACATAGTTGCAAAGGATATAATTTCCTCCATTTTTAAGTTCTGTAACCAAAAGAAAATTTTTTAATATAATTACTTCATTCTTTTAAACATATCCACCTTCATCCCCTTAAAGAAATACAGGAATAAGCTCTTCTTTAACATTAGGAAATTTTACACTATTACTTTTTCTTCTATAAGCTCATATTTCTGTTCTCCTTCTCCAACAAAACTTTATCTGAATGTAATATATTTTATGCTTGTAAAAAGTCTTTTATTGATCACCTTTATCATACATCTCTGGTAAATTTAATTTTTTAATCTCCTGGCACCATAAGGTTCTAAGTGATAACATTTTTCTCCTGGATTGAGTTATCTTATATAGAACAGAATTTAAATGGAATTATATCACTTAATTGAATGATTTTTCTTTTTCAATTATTTCATAGATCCATGGATAATATAACTTATTCACAGAATGAGACAACATTCTGCACCATGTTTACTTCTGATTCTCATTTTTTATGTATGTAGAACATTTTTTACATAAATAGGTAGGTAGAAATGCAAGTTTTATTCGATCAGTGTTACTTAATTCTTTTAACCCCTTTTGAGTTATACGCCAAAAATATAATAGTAATCTAGCATAAAAATTATTTTAATGTCTATCATTAAGTCCTTTAATTTTATGGAAAAAAAAAAGACAGAAAGGACCTGAGTTTGCAAAAGGATTTATTACCTTCTCATGGGGAAACCACTTTCTCAATATAAACGCTATTGTTTTCATGTGGGATCCAAGGCACCACCATGGCAATAGGAATAAGAAGTAGGTGTACTCTTCTTTTGTCAGACAGAAAAAGAGCTCTGTGAAAGGAGACATGGAAAAGAAGAACCTACTTGACTACAGGATTCTCAAGAATATTGACCTTAGAAAAAATACATATGGAAGTCAAGGACCTAACAATTGGATTCCCTTGAAGTTCTTTGTGGATTCACATAAACCTTGGATACTCTTCATATACCTCTAGAAGTATATGTACCTCAGTTTGAAGACCACTGCTGAAGGACTTTCACTGACTCCCATGATGTCAGTCATAATCTGTCTAAATGCTGATAACTCACAAATATATATCTTGCCAGACCACTCTCCTAAGATTCAGAACCACTGATCTAACTGCCTATCAGCAAATCTAACTCACAAATGTTTCCTAAATCTAGCTACTTTTCTCTATCCCCAGCCCTGCCCAAGAAAAAGTCACCATACTTTCCTCACTAGAATGCCATAATAGCTTTTAACTCATTTCTTTGCATCCAATCTTATTTTCTTTCCACCCATTTGACACAGTGCAGCAATAATGATTAAAAAGATAAAATAAAATTGGATCATGTTTTGATACTCCTTAAAATCTTCAGTGGCTTCCCAGCATTTAGGATAAAGGATAAACCCCTTTATTATAGCACACACAGCAATCTAAATATATTCTCATTCCATCTCCTGGACTCATCTCTGCTACTTCTTCTAACACTCCAAGCCCTAGCCAGCATGGAATTCTTTCCGTTTTTCAAAGGCTCCAGGGACTACGTGAATGCTTAAATGAAATGCTTAGTTTAACAATTATTTCTTCCAGTAATCCCTATAGTAGGAATCCCTAATATAGGGATTCTTCCCTGATCCCTATATTAGGTTGGAACACACTAGATTAATGCCCTCTGGTCCTCTTAATTCCTCCATCATTGCACTCAACACATGTCTCTGGAGTAAGGGGCTTAACGTTTCCTTTCACTTCGAAACTATCAGCTTTACACTGGTATTCTGCAAGGACTGTATCTATTTTATTTTTATATACCTAGTACTGAGCCTGAAACATTTTAAATGATACATAAATGATTAATGGATGAATTTTGAAAGTTTTCTTTTAATTCATAGCCAAAAATATTTTACCAATATATTCATCAGTATCTGACCTAAAATTTGTTTGAGGTATATCATTCTCCATTCTCACCTGAAAGCAGGTTCAGAATTCCTTTCTGATGACTCATAAAACCAACAAATATTCCAAAGTGACTAAATACAGATCCAAGCACCAAGAGTTTGCTTGCCCATTGTAATAAAGGTGCTGCTAAGAAAAAATTCAGCTCTCTTGAGAGGACACCGATATTACTTTTTTCCAGTATGCATTTAGGTAGAATCATGTCAGCCATCTACATGGATGCAGGTTGGAATTTCATTGATTCAAAGGGTTTTCCTTCCCCAAATGCTCCCTAAACAAACTTAAAATAGAAGTTATTAATTTCTGACAAATTTCCATATACTATATTCATGACTGCCTTGCCTCTCATGTAAACTCTTTGTATGATAACATTCATTATTTTTATCTACATGCTCACAGTAATTACTGTTAAATATTACAAATTTCTTTTTACAGTAAAAATTAGCAAAAAATGTATAATTGACTTTAATAAAACAAATGAGTACATTGCAAAAGCACTGTGTCGGTTAACAATACAGTTAAATTGTATTCTCTCACAGCATTTGAATTATTAAACCACTATTGAAATTGCCTTTCAGATACCATCTTTCATATACAGTAACACAATATGATCAGCCAACTGCTGCTAAATGATCAATATCACATATGTAGCCAAATGAAAGAATGTCTTTCATATCAATACTCTAAGGCATAAGGGAATTCTTTGATAATCAACAACCAGCAGTCACAAAAGTTATTGACCTTCACATTAACTATTCCTGTGGAATGCATTCATGTACCCATTTGTATGTATGAAAACCTGACATCTGTGTAAACTTTCTGAACATAAATGTCTTTGTGTTTTCTGTATTGTATTCTACCCTGAGTAAGTCTCATGAATTCCATTTTTGGGAGAGGTTGCCCAGAGAGATTTGGGGAGTATAACGCCTCCCACATCAGATAGAGAATGCTGAACTCCCAGAATTCCTTCCTGTCCTTTCCATTGTCCTATTTCCCCATCATTTCAAAGATATAATCATTTTGTCATTTTTCAAGTTATAAACCTTCTGTTGTATTTTCTGTTTCCCCATATTGTGCTGTCAACCCTTAGCACTTATCCTGTGTCACCCAGTCATCACAGCAATCATCTTACAACTTGGATCATTTTTATCCTTTCTCTTCACATCAGCACCACATAAAATCAACACTTGGCAAATAGTCATTTATTCATTCATTTCATAAATATCTACTGAAAGCATACTATCTACTATGCACAGGGACTTGCTAGGTACTGGAGTAAAACAGTGATCAGAAGAGACATCAACCTTGACCTCCTGGGCCTTCCAGTCTATCAAGAGAGACACACAATCTATACATAAATGTTCACAATTATAAATAATAAGGTTAAAAGAAAACTAAAATGGTTCTGTGCTAAAGAATAATGACGGGAAAAGGATCTCTTTTTATTGGAAGGTTGAGAAGAGCCTCTCTGAAGTAACTACACTTGGTAGATGGCAGTACTCTTTACTCTGATAAGGAAGACTGAAAGGAACAGGTTTGGATAGGTGTGACATTTAATTTTTTATGTCAACTTGGCTAAGCTACGGCACCCAATTTGTTAAAACACTAATCTAGATTTTGCTGTGAAGGTATTCTGTATGTGATTATTAATGCCTATGATCACTTGACTTTAAGTAAAGATTATCCTCAATTATGTGGCGGGCCTTATCCAATCAGCTGAAGGCCTGAAGAGCAGAAATGGAGGTTGCCAGGAGAAGAAATTCTGCCTCAAGCTACAATATCAACTCCTGTCTGAGTTTCCAGCCTGCCAGTCTGCCTACAGATTTCAGATTTGCCAGTCCTCACAATCATGTGAGCTAATCTTTAAAATAAATATCCTAATATGCCATCACACTTGTATGTCTATATGCACTGTTGTTCTGTTGATTCTCTTTCCCTGGAGCACTCTGATACAGGACGTATGAAATCCAGGGTTCCACTCTGATCGTGTTAAGCTTGACAAGTTTGTTAGATAATCACCTAGAGACTCAGGAGGGCAGTCGAAAAAAATATTAAATTCATATATAGAGAGTGAGATCTATTAGAGAGAAAGTGTAAGAGGATGGGGAAAAGCCCAAGTTTAGCCCACAGGAACACCAACATCTTGAGGCAGAGATAGTGTTTCAAGAAGAAGGGAGTAGTCAACTGAATCCAGTGCTCAGTAAAGTCTGAGAACAAAAAGAGTAAAGTTGTAGCCACTGGATTAAGCCATGTGAAGGTCTTTATGACCTTGACAAAAACAATTTCAGCTGAATGTTGGCATTAAAAACAAGATCAAAGTTGAAGAATTAGAGATGTGTGGATAATTTTTCAAGAACATGATTACTAAAACAACATAGGAATGGAGCAGATGGTGGGGAGAAATATATGGTCAAGGACTTTAGATTTGTTTTTGTACAATGATTTGGTGGATGGGGAAAGATGAATGATGCAGAGAAAAGGAAGTCCTTTGGAAGGCATAAAATTAAGAGTAGAATCCAGTAGGAAGTGAAAAATAACTGACTTTGATAGGAGAAGGAGGGATGTTTCCCCTAATGTAAAACGAGGAAAGAGTGATAAAGGTGGTTTCACAGATTTGGTAACAAGAAGACAAGTGTTTTCTGATGACTTTTCTTTTCTCAATGTTATAAGAGACAGGTCATCAGGTGCAAGAGAAGAGGAGAGGAAAAATGTGAGAGATTGAAGGATAGCAGACAATAGGAACTAGCCATTTCAGGAAGTGGGAAAGCAGGCCTACTAGAGAAATGTAGCCGGATAGCAGCTGTTGCTGTTCCAGATTCCTAGGCTGCTCAAAGTGAATACCACAAAATGGGTCAGTTTAAACAATGTGAATGTATTAGCTCACAGTTTTGAGGCCAGGAAAATATTCAGGTCAAGGTGATGCTTTCTCCCCAAAGACTGTGGCATTCTGGGACTGGCTCCAGCGATCCTTGGTCCCTTGGCTTTTCTGTCACACAAGAATGCACATGGCAAGATGGCAGCCTCTCTGGCCTCTCCATACTCTTTTTTTTTTTTTTTTAAAGATTTACTTATTTATTTTTAATTCGCCCCCTCCCCCGGTTGTCTGTTCTCTGTGTCTATTTGCTGCATCTTGTTTCTTTGTCCGCTTCTGTTGTCGTCAGCGGCACGGAAGTGTGGGCAGCGCCATTCCTGGGCAGGCTGCACTTTCTTTCATGCTGGGCGGCTCTCCTCACGGGCGCACTCCTTGCACGTGGGGCTCCCCTACGTGAGGGACACCCCTGCGTGGCAGGGCACTCCTTGCGTGCATCAGCACTGCGCATGGGCCAGCTCCACACGGGTCAAGGAGGCCTGGGGTTTGAACCGCGGACCTCCCATGTGGTAGACGGATGCCCTAACATAACCACTGGACCAAGTCCACTTCCCTCTCCATTCTCTTGAATCAGCTTCTGGCTGCTCCCTGTGGCTTATTTCTTTCTGCTTATAAAGGACTCCAATAATAGGACTGAGACCCATCCTGACTGAAGTGGGTCACACCTTAACTGAAGTGATCTTATTAAAGGGTCCTACTTACAATGGGTTTATACCCACAGGAATAGACTAAATATGGGAACATGTTTTTCTGGGTCCATACAGCTTCAAACCACCACAGGTGCTGCCACTTGAGGTTTGAGGTCATGAATTCAAAATTGCACCATGCAACCGTACTGTGTGCTTTTTCTCTAGCAACCTTCAGCTGCTTGAGTGCTGGCAAGTAGATGGTGAATGACAGGTTAATGGGGGCTGTTTTTCTGCAGACAAATAACATAGAGAGGAAAAAAGTAAACAAAGTTGGGGGCTTTTGTAAGGTAGTTATTATGATGGACAACCATGGAATCTAACCTGTGTAAGCAGGAAAGTTAATTAATTCCAGAGGCAATTAATGGAAAGAAAATATATGGGGGGTAGGGACAGTAAAAAACATCACTGTTTAAAAATGTTGGGGAACCAAAAGTCCAGAGAGTTGGATGAATGAATAGGTGTTACAGTCTTTAGGAATAATGATAGGGGTTGGGTTGGGGAATAAGACTATAAGTCAGGGGCTAAAGTCTTCAGTGAAGAAGAGGAATGACCAATACATGACAACATATATCTATTTAGTGTAACACTCAAAGTATAATAGATCTTTTTTTAAAAATATTTATTTATTTATTTTCTTTCTCTCCCCTTCCCCTCCCCCAGTTGTCTGTTCTCTGTTGTCTGTGTCTATTTGCTGTGTGTTCTTCTTTGTCCGCTTCTGTTGTTCTCAGCGGCACAGGAATCTGTGTTTCTTTTTGTTGCGTCGTCTTGTTGTGTCACCTCTCCTTATGCGCGGCGCCATTCCTGGGCAGGCTGAACTTTGCTTTGCGCAGGGCGGCTCTTCTTACGGGGTGCACTCCGTGCATGTGGGGCTCCCCTACATGGGGGACACCCCTGCGTGGCACGGCACTCCTTGCACACATCAGCACTGCACATGGGCCACCTCCCCACAGGTCAAGGAGGCCTGGGGTTTGAACTGTGGACCTCCCATGTGGTAGACGGATGCCCTATCCACTGGGCCAAGTCCACTTCCCTATAATAGATCTTTGAAAGAGATGAAAAGAACATTCTAGAGATGGTAATAGCAAACAAGGAAAAAGACAACACACACTTTTTAATTTTTTTTACATTTCACTGAAAACTTTTTATTGACCTTTTGGAAAGATATGGGAATTTATTTGCCCAAAATGTGGATGAGCAACAAAACAATTTCTCCTTGATGGGGTTATTGAGAATTCCACCTTCAAAAATCAGTTGACCTCCTACTCTACATAAAACAAATCCTTGTTATCTAGCATTTCAACTAAAGGATTTCCTTAAAGCCAGATTTCCAGATAGTCCTCCAATATACATTTTTCTACTAGAAACCTGGAATATTGCTGAAATATCCAGTGTCTGTCCATGCATTCAGACATATATATTTTTCCCAGATTGTACAAACTATTGGGTGAACTGCTTCTTTTCCACTGGATAATGTATTATAAATATTTGCCAATGACATTCTTCTATAACATGATCTTAATAAATGTATTGTGTCACATTAGATGAATCAGCTGTGATTTATTTAAGTTACTTTGTTCTATTTTTAGATTTTTCTAATTTGGGGCTATTATAAATAATGCTGTAATGAACTTTCCTCAGCATGTCTTCACAGGCATTTCTAATTATAATTACATAATAAATTCTTTGAATTTGAGGTTTTTTTGGTGATAGAATATGTATGTTTTATGATTTTTAAGGCATATCATCCAATTATCTCCAGAGTTTGTACAAGCAGTGACTAAGAGTTCCCTTGTGCCTTGCCAGGTTTGGGTAGGTTCTTTGTTTCTTTTAACAGATGAGCAATCAAGGACCTATAATGAAGGTTCTTGTTCATTAGCCCAGAATTGGAGGTGCTGATGTACCACATGCATTCACTCCACATATTTCTTCTAAGACCCTTTCTCTAGCTTCTTTCTGCTCCTGCCTCCTGAATGCAAATTATCTTATCTGCTGTCATTTTGACCATGTTAATCCTTTACATAAAATTCCCTAGAGCTCCCTGGATTAAATTTAAATTCTTTCACAATTTTTTTTCCTATTTACAGACTCAGACCCCATTCCTAGCCTACTAGAATGAACACATTATTAGCTTGTTTCACAACCTCTGCAACTCCCTACTTCCATCAAATCTAATTTCTGGATAAAAGCTTCCAGGTAAACATGAATTGCTAGCATTTCATTTTTTTCTATTGTGTTTCATTATCTCTTTTATTATTTTCCCAATTTCCTTCTGTGTTTTCCCCCTTCCTCGTAGTTGGTTTTATGTTGATTTGTTAGCTATTTTTTCTGGTCCTCATCATTGCATCTCTTTCCATTTCTGATTTATTTTGCTGGAGCTCTTCAAACTACAGTTTATTTCTCAGGTATTTCAAGCCCTTTATAATAAAATGAGTGCTCTGTATTTGTCAAGTTCAAAATTGCATTTCCCACTGGCTATTGCTTTCAATTGGACAGTAATAGTTACTACAAAAAACTAAATGAATAAAAAGAGCAAAGAACCCCTAGTGCAACATTGTAATGTCCTATCCATTCAGGTAGACATGGCAAGTCTTTTGCATGTGTTATGATATATAGCTTCAAAAGAAAAGGACCTTTTCCTGAATGGAAATTCTTTTTTTTTTTTTAAAGATTTATTTTTTATTTTATTTCTCTCCCCTCACCCCCCACCTCCAGTTATCTGCTCTGAGTTCATTCGCTGTGTGTTCTTCTGTGACCACTTCCATCCTTATCAGCAACACCGAGAATCTGTGTTTCTTTTTGTTGCATCATCTTGTTGTGTCAGCTCTCCGTGTGTGCAGTTCATGCTGGGCGGCTCTCCTTACCAGGCGCTCTCCTTGTGGGTGGGGCTCCCCTACGCGGGGGACCCCACCCCTATGTGGCAAGGCACTCCTTGTGCACATCAGCACTGTGCATGGGCCAGCTCCACACAGATCAAGGAGGCCTGGGGTTTGAACCACAGACCTCCCATGTGGTAGGCGGACGCCCTATCCATTGGGACAAGTCCGCTTCCCCTGGATGGAAATTCTACTCTTGACAGCCTAATAGTGGTCCCAATTGGGAATGAGGTTAGATCTTCATTCAGTTGTCAACTATACACCAAATTGTGGGAAAAAGAAATATTTGAACACAACAGTAAGAGGAAAATACATTATCTAAATAAAATCCAGTGCTTAAAAAAGAGAAAACAGAGGTATCAATCAGGCAATAGATTCTTCTGCATTGTCTCTCAAAAAGAATTCTTAACATGCATATCAAAACTATGGAACAAAAATCTTTAAAGTTTTTTTTCATTTCATATGCACAACTTCTTTGGCTGACCAAGGCCACAATACAATATAAAAGATACTGGGCCTTAACACCCACTACCTCCACCCAGAGAAGTTTGGCAATCCCCTTTCAAATAGCATTTTTCCCAAGACACATTCAGAACCTGAGGACCAAGTGCCTCCACCCCTCCTTCTTGTTGTCTATCTTTGACCACTGCCCAAAGGATAACCTTTTTTAGGTACCAATCATTTTTCTCATTCTCATCTTGGGACTGCTCTTCCTCCCCTCCTCCTGGTTCCTCTTGGTCCTTCTCACTATCAAGCCCTCCCATTCTTTTCTCTGAGCTCTAAAAACACCCCTGCACATCCCTTCTGTCTCCCTATCCCCTCATCCATGCATTCTTGGGCTCATCCCAAAAATGCTCAGAATTCTACCCTATTGTAGACCCTACCTTTTCTAAGGATTCATTTTCCTCTGGTAGCCCTCTCTAGCAGAGAATGCTTTTTCTTGTACCCCATACACCAGCAGTCAGGAGGCAGCGCCAGCATTCTTTCTTCCATTTCTAAACTATTACTTTTATACCCTTGTATGACATTTCTCCTCCTCAGAAGCCCACAACATTTGCCTATACCCTTCATAATGATTTTTCTTTCTCATTATTATGATCCTGTGATCACAATCAGTGGGGGCATTTTCTGGTCCTTGACTTCTGCCATCTATCTGATTTAGTATGGCCCACAAGCTAAGCATGGTTTATACATTTTTTAAATTATTGCAAAAATATTAAAAGAAGAATAAATATTTCAAGACATGAAAAGTGTATGTAATTCAAATTTTGGAATCCATAAATAAATTTTACTATAAAACAGCCATGCTCATTCATTTATATATTGTCTATGGCTGCTTTTGGACCACAACAGCTGAGTTGAATACTTGCAACAAAGATCATATGGCCTGCAATGGCTAAAATATTTACTATCTGTCCTTCACAGAAAATTTTGCCAACCTCTGGATTCTTAAATTGAAATAACTGAGTTAAGTTCACTGCAATTGCTGAAATATCCCCCAAAATATCCAATGTGAGGGGGAAATTTTCAAAATGAGTAAGTAGAAAAAAGGACAGGAATCACAAGTCTTCTCTTGGAGCACCCAATTGTGGAACTTGCCCATGGTGTCATCTGATACTGTGAGATCACATAGCAACATAAATTCAGGAGGGAAGATCATGTCCCTGTGTCATTTTACACTAAAAATCTTCCTAAATTTGAAAAAGTAAGCAATGAAGGTATCCTGTCCATTCTTTACCTAGACAATCTATGCTGAAATTAATATAAGAAGACATAAAGGAACTTTATTTCCTGCAGTTTAGATCCATGTTGTGCAGAAGGAATATGAATCATGGATTGGAAACAATGAGGTTTCTTGTCTAATTAATCATTTTTTATGCACTTGTCTCTCATTGCAGGATAGGGATCAGTAAAAAATGACCTGAAAGAGTTGAAACTTCCAGAGCTGCCTTTGCTTCCTGTAACACTGAATAAATGAAAGTTAAAACTAGGGGAATCAGCACAAAGATTCTTTGGTCAAACAATGTGAAATTCAAAACTTAGAGACTCAACTAAGTTAATAAAGCACTGCCTTTACCTCATTGTACTATCTGTACTTGTCTGGCTGTGGCCGTGTAGGTGCCAACATATTAACTCAATAGACCTCCTCCCTGAAATCTCTGCTTAATTAGGAACATTTATCAAAATGACACCTGTTTTAGAGGCCAGATCAAATTGATTACTGTTGTTCTGCTGGATCTTCACAAATGCTATCAAGTACCTAATTTTAGAACAAAAGATGGATAAATATGTATACCAAAGATTATATTAAATATAGTATGTTGACGAGAAGAAACACGTCTGATGTTTTAAGAACATCCATATTTAAAAGTAAAATCATATTTTTTTTGTATGGAACTTACAAAAAAGGGATCCTGCAAAACCAGTGTTTAAGGGCTTGTTCTTTGTAAGAGATTGACCAAAAACCGTTCTAGCTTGTGATGAGATGAAAAGCGACTAATTTCTTTTTTTTTTTTATTGACTTTGTAATAATATTACATTAAAAATATATATACTAATTTCAACAACAATGGATTTAACAGCTTACAATTTTAAATGTATTAAAAAATATTCATGCATAACACTAGCCAGGTAAAGTCACCATGGGGCATCAAAAAGCCACTAACTTCCTAAAGATTAATCAATTAATGTGAATGATGTCAAGATGAGCTGGCTACTATCAATAATAAGTATTGCTAAAATATTTTGCCTATACTGTACCTGACAAAAATGATATTTTGTATCTTGGTTTAATATTTCATTAAACTCTACGTATGTGTCATAATTGTACATTCATATCAAGGTGATTATCTAGATTAAAGGCCCCAAGGACATATCTGTGCCATTTTATTTCTTTAAACAGAAAAATATTACACTATATATATATGGCAGAAATTGAAACTAGAGTGTATTGTCCCATCTAAATGGTGTCGGTTTAGAAGAGGTTTCATACTTTTTTATGAATGAAAATATAAACAACCAAAAACAGGAAATAATAATGTATCTTAACCTTATCTAAATATGAAACTCTTCAAGATATTTTCCCTTTGAAATACATAGAAATCCATTTGTTATTTGTTTTTAAATGCTCTAAATTAATTTAATTAGTACATCAAATCCATTTTTCATAATTCAGAACCAATTATCCTACACTAAAGTGACACTTCCAGTGTGTCTTCACTTAAACCTCATTATTCCCAGTAACACAGAGGAGACAACAGAAGCCCAAAGGCTCACAAAAAGCACTTAGCAAAGATCAACCAATAAGGGGCAAGACAATAAACCAAATTCCCTAACACTATTATCCCAGGGTTTTCTGTAATAAATGACTGCACATTTATAAGCTACTTTTCAATAGTCCCCTTGCTCTTTTAAGTTCTCCTTTTATTTTTTTCCCAACTGAAGTAATTTTTTTCTTCTTACTTATATCTTAAGACACCTAATAATTACCCATTTTAGTTGTTCACAAAGAGAAAAATTAGACAGGAAAACCAAAAAATCTAGGTAAACAGAATTGCCAGAGAGCTATTAATAACACAAAAGAAAAATAGCAGTGTGTAAACTGTTCACTTATTAAAACAGGAACGTAAACAGTTATTAAAATAAAATATCAGTGATATCCTGATATCAACAGGGATGGATTACAAGGACTTAAAGATATATTGCTTTGCTGTTTCTAGCTCTGCCCCCTCATTAAAAAAATTTTTTTAAAAGAAGGGGAAAACATTCAACATAACTAAAATAATCATATCTACTTAGTAATAAAAATATTAGTAAGTATAGTGTCCATTTCCAGTAAAAATCTTACACTTTGGAAAGAAACACTACTTTTAGAATATTGAAATCTGCTATGTTCCTTAATTTATAAATTTTGGAAATTACTTGATAATTCATTTTACAGTTTTCCAAAAGGAATATACCCAGCATAAATTCATGTTTGCACCTCCTAGTATAGGTAATTTGTAATAACAGCATCACCAGTTCTATAAACTAATTTCCCCAGGTAATTTAATTAGGCCAAACTCCATCTGACACACATTTACTTTTCAAATGGCTTTGCCTATGGGTATACCTGTCAGGTATAACCAATTAAGTCTACTGTCTACAAAGGATTCTGTGATCAAAACTCACATTTTAAGCTCCTAAAATACTTATGATGCTTAGAGGAAATGTTTTATTCTTAGTGACTGCCTCAATTGCCAACTTACAAGTTAATATATTGTTGTGAATAAACCAAGCATTCAACTTCAGAATAATTAAATTACTCATTGGAAAAATTAAATGCACTCCCAGTAACAATGGAAACATGCTCCATTTAAACAAGCATAAAAGTCTGCCCATAATTATTTAAGAAAGGCCTAAAAGAAATCTAAGTAATTGATGATGGAGCAGACAATCATTTCAGAGAATGTAAGATTCTTACCAGAAGAATCTTTCAGAAAGATCACTGGACCAGGGAACTAGGAAACAATTACCTGGTCCTGTAACATTGGGCCAAACACTGGCTAAATTTAATCCTATATTCCTTTTTCCTAAAACAAAGGTAATTTATATTCTGCCTAGAACATAGGACTGTGAACATATATAAAAATGCCAGGCTTGGGTTTTTTCTTTAAATTTCTAAAAGGTGCCAAACAACTAATCTCCAATTTTTCAAGTAAGAATTTGGAGTAGGCTTCAGTATTTTACTCTTCCCTGTCCAAAACCAGCAGTTCTCACAGTAATAGGGCTCTGGAGTCTCGTTTGCAATCATTAGCCTTAAGAACCACAGGATAACTGAAAGCACCACAGAGGCCAATATCCTGATACAGAGATTAGAACATCTTGAAAATCCACAGATACCTTGTAAAAGGAGTTATGTGTGCCACTAGGATGGGCAGCTTGATGATACTGGGTTGAGTCATGCTCATATCTATTCAGATAATTAATTTATACTCTGTAAATGGAGAGAAAGGAGAAAAGAGAAGGGAAGGGAAGACAAGGCAAGAGAAGAATGGAAGAACAAGAATGACTGGGGTGTTCTCATTGAGATTATATTAAGAACTAGTTTCTACCTGAAAGAAATTACCATTGCTAGGAGAGACAGAGACAGAGAGAGCAAGAGGGGGGCCAGGTAGAGAGAGGGTGGAGTCCCACGAGTAGATATTCAAGGATAGCATTTTTGACCTTTTATGGTGGCACCTATTAGGGTCAGTTAGTCATTTCCAGAAATTGTTACAACATCTAATCAAGCGTCCTCCTTCTCCTACAACCCCTCAAGTTAAAAAGAATAGCCTAAAAACAAAAAACGAAAAGGATTTTTCCCACACATTTGTTCCAGAAAGAATATCCAAGGAGTTATTTTGTGTCACTTCAAAATACAGGTTTCTATACCAAAAGCAATTGCTCCAGTCTTGTCCAGTATTAAAGCTGGTTCTTGGGTTCAGGCCCACACAGGGGCCTCAGAAAGATGCTCTATGTACCTCAGCCCTGTCAATTCCAGAAATGAAATTAACTGAATTATGTCCATGAGATGTTTGAACCACAGTGGGGGCAGCCATCTTGCAAAGGTCATTGGGGCAGGCTGTCCTTTTCTGGAGACCAAGGGCTGTGCAGTGCATCAAGCATGGGTGTGTGTGACGGCATCTCAGCAGTAGGGCATTTGCCAAGTGGCCACAATCACCTTTCCCATTGCAAGTAAGGTTCACTCATGCTCCTGTGTCTATCTCCCTCCTCCACCTTCACATATGATTTCTCCCACTGTATTTTCACAGTAATATTGAAAATACAAACCAAAAAAAATATGATTTGCTTTGATGAATCCAAGTATTCCAAAACAAGCATGGCTCATAACAATAACAACATGCAAACACATCCTATAACATGGTCATATTTCATTTACAAACCAAAACACAAAGTACTGCCAATGTTACAGTTTCAATATCTAACAATATCACAGAAAATTCTAATTTGACACCTTTAACCAAGATCACATCCATAAACCCCACTGAAATAAACATACACAAGCTACAAGAAAGGTCATCTCCCACAACAAAGAAAGAATCCTATCTTTAAACTGTGTGATTCCAGTTAAATGAGAAATGAATCTCTGAAAGGAAATGGTAGAAAACCAAGAAATGAATGGCATAGAGGTCCCACATTTTAAACTGCCTAATTATTCATCTAAAATTCACTAACACACACAATAATTCTCATAAATAAATTCATTCGATTATTCCATTACAGATTCAGTCATTGGGGCAATTACTAGTTGTAGGCTGAATAATATATCCCTATTTAAACTGCAGTGTTTCAAGAGAGAAATCCTCCAGCAACAAAGCAAAAAAGCTAAGCCCATTTACTCTGGTATTAGGTCAGTGGGCAATTTTCATTAAGGAAAGTTTGGTACTGTTGTTAGCTCCTTGCTCAGACATTGACCTTGGTCTAGCTATTTTGCCTCTGGTTTTCTCTGAGCTTTACTCTGTTCTTTAATTTCCTGTGGTATTAATCTTCAGCCCAGGGTAAATGAAGTTGATGTTGTATCATAAAAAATGTTGCTCATCACCTCTCAACACAGATATCTGTAGCATCTTGTAAGGCCTAGAAATTATTAAAGTCTATTTCAAGGCCTTTATTTATTCTTTATGTTATGTGGTTTGTGCCTAGTTTAAAAGGAAATCAATTTATTCCCTGTTTAAATCATAAATTGGCTAGGAGAAAAATCATATTTACATCAGCATTCCAGATTGTCTTATGATGTTTTAAATAAAGAATTTTATTGGTATTTTATGGTTGCCTACAGAAAAATAACCTTGATTTTATCCAATCATACTGTCAACATCACCATTTTTATTCCAGGATTTGAATAATTTTCAAGTCAACATGCAACATTTTATATAGTTCAGCCATCTAAAATCAATTATAAAATTAAAAATAACATTGTTAATTTATCATCCTGAAAGGAAATTTAATACTATAACTAAAGTTGATTGATTTTTTTTCCATTTGAAGGGAAAAATATAATCATTTTTTCAGTCATCCATGCTAATGAGACAAATAGCTTAATGTAAGGGGCTATGTCGTATCCATCTTTGTATCCTGGCACACCAGTACATATACTCTGATAGACATGTCATTTGTCTAGAATTCCAGGAAGCCATGTATCTTTGTCCTCTTTCCTAATGACCCATGGGATTTTGGAGGCTGTCTCACTCTGCGAGACTCCACAGGCCATGGGTTTACCTATGCTATCCCATGCTGTCTACTCTATCAACAGACTCTTTCTAGGGCATTCACCTAGACTGTTCCTCCAAACTCTAGTTCTTCCCCATCCTTCTGCAGCTAATTCGAATACAGATAACATTTGTACAATAAATATTTATTGGGAGCTACCATGAGCCTTGTTCTTAGTGCCTAGAATACTATAGTATTTAAGACAATCACAATCCCTAGTTTGAATTCTATGTATGGGAACAAGCCATAAGCAATAATACAAATAAGTGACAATTTCAGGTCATGGTGATAACATAGCAATGTTCCAGGATCACTGCTGCTTTTTCCCAACTAGCGATTTGAGTAACAGTTATATCTCCCCAAGTTGGATAATAGTAATTTGATAATTATTTCTCTAAAAGACTTTCCCTGATACTCACTGCTTCATAATAAAGCAAAAGGCAAGAGCATCACAATCTGGTTTACCATGGGCTAACTGGCCCCTATGTTCCCTGTAAATAAGTTTGTTTTATTTTGTTTTATGCCAGGAGAGTATGTGATACACAGGAAAGGCAAACAGTCTTTGTTACTAGCTGTTTCTGTCATCCCAACACAACATATCATAATTTTTAAGATGTGAAAATTATAAATTATTTTAAACTCCATATACCAGTAAGGTTTGTAGCTGGCAGCAGAAGGCACACTCCACTACAGTAACATGAAGGAAGGTTGGTAAAGGGACTTCTTACAAAGATGTGTCTGGACACAGGGAAAATAGGGAAAGCACAAGGGCTAGTGAAACACACTGAGCTCAGGAAAAGAAGGACCTTCACCACCACCAGGCCTGAAGGGTGAGAGGGGCCTGCGGTAAGAGAAGTGAGATGGAAAAAGCTGCCGACAGGAGCTGTGACCTTGCATCAAGGAACACAGGCAGCCCAGGACAACCCTGACTTCACTTTTCTCCCTTCCGCCATCTCATGATGATTCCCATTGGCCAAACTCAACTGTAAGTCCAAGACAAAGAACGCCTTGGTGTAGCCCATCCAGAGCAGCTTCCCAGAGGAGAAAGTACATGGAAAAATCACAGAAAGTGGGTGTAGAAAGCAAACAGATACCCAGCACATTCAGATGTATTTTATAAATTAAAAGCTACCAAAGGCATGGTTCAAAATGTGGGCTGGTTGATAATGAAATTATTAAAGTCAGTCAGACAATGTTTTATTGCTAAAGATGTTGAAGACTGAGTTTATTCTAGCCATCTAATGACATAAGGCCTCCTCAAATATTTCTCCCAGCATGCAAATACCAATAATAGTCAAGGAAGAGGTTTTAAAGCAGCTGGCAAAACAAGTGCTCATTTGTGCTTCAGTATCATTGTGGTTTTAGGAAGTATCTTTTTATATTTAATTTCTTAATATAATTACTGCACTGCTGACTGCCTAGATTTCAGTAACCATTCAATTACCCCCAAACAGGATGCTTTCACCTGAGGCATAAAGATGGGAAAATCATGAGACTGTCAGACCACACTAATTTCAACATTTGCAGAATTAAATTCATGAAGCCAGAGAGATAGCCTTGAAATTTTATATCCTAGGGCTGAGCTATCCAGTATATGAATTTACAGAAGACCTAGACCAGAAAAACTGCCTCAAATTTATTAGGGGATATGAGCTATTCATAGGAAAAGAAGTTAAAATGATGTTTCTTTAAAGTTTATTTTTATCTTTAAAGTGTACATATAAAGCAGATCACAAACAACTCTGTTCATTCAAATAAACTGATAGCTTATCAAAAAGGAGAATCACCACAATTTCTAATTAAAGCTATTTAAGTGGCATAATTCAAAGAGGTGACTTTAGATATTTATGAGATAACTGCTCTTACACACTTAAATACATGTCTTCCTTTACAACTTGAAAGTCAAAGAACAAAATCAGAAAATTTAAAGCTTGAATGATGCTTTTAAAATTGTCTATTTAAAAAGACCTTTCAAAAGGATTTTCTCTCCAGACAATCTTCATAAAATTCCTAAAAGTGAATCTGATGTCATGTTATTACCCCCAGGGAAGGAATGACAACTAAGATTCATTAAGCACCTACTACATGATAAATTCTGTGTTAGTTCCTTTACATATGTCATCTCATTTTTATTCTAACAACCACCCTACAAGTTAAACAATATTTTCACCATCTCATAAAGAAATATGCTCCAAGATGGTAACGGTACAGTCTGCCTTGTCTATCTCCAATTCTCTAGAGCCTAAAAATGTGCCTGATTTTCAGGACCTGGAGTTGTCCTGAGTGGTACTGCAGGGACAGGTACTGGACATTGTATGTCCTCCCATAGCCCACTGGGTGGACTGGGGGAGAGTGTAAACTATAATATGGACCATTGACCATGTGGTGCAGCAGTGCTCAGAGAGGTATTCACCAAGTACAATGAATGTCCCATGATGATGGAGGAGGTTGTTGTTATGGGAGGAGTGGGGTGAGGGGGCTGGGGGATAGATGAGGACCTCATATTTTTTTAATGTAACATTAAAAAAAAAATAAAGACCAAAAAAAGGATATGGTTAGAAATATTTAGGAACCAGCAGGCCTATGATAAGTGTTTGTGACTCTTCTATGGATTGACTGTGAAGAACATAGAATTCTAAGAATATATTACCAGATTATTTCAATAAATAGCACAATTAATGATGAAAAAAAATGTGCCTGGTACTTAGGAGGCATTCGATAAATGTGATTGCTTGCTTTTTTTTTAGTGAACAAATGAATGAATGAATGATGCTACTAGAGTTGAAAATTCCTATCTACGGTAATGTGACCTCAAGTCTGTCCACTGCCACCATCCATATTTTTTTTCACCATGTCCTACTGAAAGAATATGGTTCAAAATTTAGTCATCAGAAATAATCTGCACAAACTATTACTTTTCTCCAGGAATGTAACCACCCATATCAACTGATATCACCCATATCAATTTGTTAGTGAAGGTTGTTCCAACTTTAAAATACCTTAACAAGGATGATAAAACTATATTGGAAGGAGAAATTGGCAAAAAGAGAGGGGGAAAATACTTAAATCTTAACAAGGGCTTTATCTAGGTGGGCACTTTGGGCAGGAGGAAAAAGAGAATAAAACCAGCTGTGAGCCCAGTAAGCTATTCAAGTTAGTGTAGTTCTGAAGACATTTACTTTGTACGAGCCTTAATTCAGGCAGTCTGTTCAAGGGGAAGATGTACAGGGACCTTTCAGTGGTCATGGCTGTCCCTGAGGACACCTTCAGGGTGTGTGAACAGACACAGCCTTGTGAGGGAGGGGCTTAGGGTACCACTGGCACCTTTGTGGGAAATAGAAAAAGGCACACCACACCCAACCACAGAAAGCAGCACTAGGTACTTGACTAAAAATGTCCACTGAGATGTAGCGTGGGCTGGGCACTAGAGGGAAAAACAAAACTGGTTATGAGATTGTGCCTGCCAAGAGCAGTCAAAGGCATGATGAAGAAAGAATGGTGCATATTCAGGCTTGGTTCAGCACCAGAAAAGCCCATCTGTCAAATGATGGACAGCAGCAAATAATATTACAGAGCACAGGACAAAAATTACTGAGAAGCTTCTTAAACCCTAGCCCTTTAACAGATGACCTTCATAATTAAGTCAGGCCATGGCACATTTCTTCCTTGTGGTCTCCTTCTCCTGCTAGTTACTGACTTAGGCTTTAAAACTTATTCCTAATGCTTGTCTTCTCCCCACATGGCTCCGACTGAGTTGGGTTTTGACAATAGGTTACTGACATGTTCCTGGAGAAAAGGTGATGCCCTGGAAATAGCCAGATCAGTAGAGAGGGAGACATTCAAACACAGTCATTCTATGCCAGATTTGGCCCTTCCATATCTATCCTCCTTCTCCAACCTGCTCTCTGCCTTGGAGATTGACCTGTATGGGCAACATCAAAAGGTTCCCCTGTCGCCTGGCTAACACTCATGTCTGCCAGATGGGCAGCCCTGGCAGGAGATCAGAGTGAGGCTTGGCTATTTATTCTCCTGGCTTCCTCCTGCGGGGTCCTCTCTAGCTGCTGTGTCCTTCACCTGAAAGTCACCAATACTCTCAGTGTGGCCTGTTCTATACAACTCTCTCTCCCTCTGGTTTCTGTAACCTGTCCCTCCCCTGGATGGTGAAGAGCTCTGCTGCTGCCAACTCAATGTTCCTGAATTATCCCATGATTCTTCTATCTTATATCTTCCTAATGAGTCATCTTATAAATTACCCATTTTGAGTTATTTTAATTTGAGAATGCCATCTCTTTCATCTCTTTCTTACTGGGAATGTGACTCATGTAATTTTTGTTCATTCAGCCAGCCTATATTTATTAAACATCTACTGTGTGCCAGAAACTGTTCTAAGTGCTGGAAATAAAAGAATTAAATAAGATGGACAAAGAAATACACAGACAAACATACATATAATACATACTGCTTCTCTACAGTATAACATAGTTGTTAATAGTACAGACTCTGAAGTTAAACAACCTGGTTTCAAATTCCTGTTCTACTCTAGACTTAACTATAAAATCCTGAAGATTGTACATAACCTCTCTGTGCCTCTGTTTACTCAATTGTAAAATAACAGATGGAAGAAAGGAAGGAAAGAGAAGGAGGGAGGGAGGGAGGGAAAAAAGGAAGAAAGGAGGAAGGCCTAACTGGGTAGAGAGGATTAAATGAGAAAACACAAGTGAAGTCCTTGATAATTAGTTCTATTATCTCAAAGAGATTAAATTCTGAGGGAGGAAGATAGACAAGTAAAGATACTCGGTTATACCACCAACAGGCAATAGTGACCTTGAGCCAAGTCCTTTTATTCTCTGAGATCGAGTTTTCTGATCCATAAAATGAGGATACTAAGTCCTATCTTGCAGTTTGGGGGAGAATTCAATTATATTGTAAATTATAATGTATATGTAGAACACCTGATACAATTCTATTACTCAGTATATGCTAGTAGTCTTCTATCCCTTCTTTTTTTAACTCGGATCCCTCGTTTCTTAGACTAGCTATGATGTTCAAAACCTGCTTCTCCCGTATTAGTAACTTGGAAATTCCTGGCTTCAGTTTTACTCCCTGACATACTGCTCTAGTCTAAAGCAGGAGAGGACAAGGATCAGAGAGCCAATGAGTAGGGTTCCAGAAACATCCCCGAGTTGCAGGCAGGGCCCAGAATTAGGGAAAAGATGGTGGAGACACAGAAGAACTCAATAGGTGGAAATGAGATTACCTGTGCTTCTTCTGTTGTCCTTTTCTTTCCTTTTTTTTGTTTTTGTTTTTTGTTTTTGTCTTTTGTTTTCCTTCATTTTTAGTATAAATTCCCTTTGAAAATTGTAATCTATCTCAATGTGCTATGAGGAAACAAGAAATAACAAACACTAGGCCGGAATTATAACTGGGACAGGACAGGGTGGCAACAGAAATCAAGTGAAATACACCAAGGGGAAAGTAAAATTCTGGGAACAGAGTAAGGAACGGCTCATTGGTACCCCTTTCTGTTGTAGAAGATCAGGTTTTGTTTGTTTGTTTAAGCAAGACATCCATTACAATCACTTTTTACATTCTATCTCTCTTTACTAAAGTTCCAAAAGGAAATGAAGTTATAATTTGTTGCTCTAATCACTGTTTTAATTTAAGTCAAAACTAATTTGAGATGCATTTTAGGAGAGCAAGTCAGGTTTAGTCAAGTTGTGGTTACACTGCAGCTGTGAAAATTCTCAAATATTTGTAACTTGTTCACAATACTTAAGGAAAATGGCTAAGACCTATGTTGAATAAAGTTCTTTTTAATTTTTTTAAATTAGGGTACATGAGAAAATGCAAGTGAATATTATCCGATCACTTGAAGGAAAAGGATTTTCTTTCTAATTGAAAAGGCAGCCAACTCAATGGAAGAAAATATTTGGCAATCACATATCCAATAAAGGTTTAATATCCATGATATGCAAAGAGATCATACAATTCAACAATAAAAAGACAAGCTGCCCAATTGTTGGGAGGATTAGCTGAAATGATTGCTGTGCTGCAATAGGTAGCTATTGTTATTATTAATCTATTTATGGGAGCTAGTATAGCACGGTAATAGGACTTCTGGGGCTCTACTTCTGCCGTTTGTTAGCTCTCTCATCTTGCACTAGTTAGTTAGCTTCCATTTTTGGTTTCCTCATCCATAAAGTGGGGCCAGTAATACTACTTACTTATATCATTCTGAGAATTACTTAAGTTAATCTACATAAACGACAGAAAAATAAAACCTACTACCATTATCACACAACTCCTAGCTATTACAATTATCACACAACTCCTAGGCAATCAGTGCTGACATTCCAGCATATTTCAGTTGTTTGTATTACATATAAATTTTTTGTTCTATTTTTCCACATATTCCATATTCCATATTCTACACCAACATATTCCATATTCTACTGAATATGAATGCACCATGATCCACTTGAACCATCGTCTCAATATTGGCCACCAAAGGTTTTTCTTTTCCCCCTCTTGTTTTGCTCTGATAAGTAATATTTAGTTAAATATCATTGTGCTTACACCTTTGATATTTCATAAGGGTTGAGTTTTATCTTAATTTTTACAATGCTTCATATATACGGAAGTTAGCAAATAATTGTAGCAGATACCCATGGACTCAGCAACCAGATTCACACACACACTAATTGTTGCCATATTTGCTTTAGATTTTCCTATAAAGAATTATACGTCACTGTGGGTGGGGAAGGGTAGAGAGAAGTGATGGGACTTAAGACATAATTGGCAAACAGCTATTCTTTAAATAGAATTGAAAGTGGCCTCCATCTCAGTCCCTGCCTACTTACCATCAAGGTAACTGCTGTTCTGAAGTTATGTTCCCTTTCCATCCATATTTTAATATTTTAGCACATATGTATGCATGCATAAGTGGTATATTGTATAATAGTAAAATCTTCATAAAGTATATTACATTGTGAGTATATATGTGCTTTTTTTCACATAACATTATAGTCTAAATATTTTCCATGTTGAAGCATTTAGATGTACTGCATTCATTTCAAACTGCTACATTATTGTTCAGTGTTTGAGCTTGTAACATAATCTATTTATCCATTTTCCAATTGTTAAACATTTAGCATGTTTCCAAACTTTCTCTATTGAAATAAAAAAGAACAATGAACTTACAAGTACACATCTTCTTACTTACATGTGCAATAACTTTTCTAAAGCATAAACTTAGAAGTGGCATTCTGAGACATAGAGCTTGTGCCTTTTCAACTTTATTAGATACTGCTGATTACTTACCAAAGTGTTTGTACAAATTTGTGTTCCAATTGGAGTGTATGAGTGTTCTGTTTTTCCTACATTTTGCCCAACTTTATTTTTCAGAATTTTAATGTTTTAAATTTGATGGGTATGAAATACGATTTTATTGATTTTATAATAACTTATATTTCTCTAATTATTTGTGACAGGACATTTATCATTTGTTTATAGCTTTTTTACTTTCTTCTCTGTCAGTTGTCTGTTCATAGATTTTTCCAATTTTGTGAATCCTCTCCCTATTGAGTTGTAAAATTTGTTAAACATACTGTCTAGATTCTTAAAAGGAGAATTGCTTGATCAAAGTAATATCATTTTTAATGCTTTTCATATGTATTGTTTAAAATGTGCCAATATATTCTTATTACTCTTAGTAAAGAGGAATAGCTCATCATACAATTACCGTACAACATAAATATTATAAATATTATCTCATTTAAATTTTTAAAATAATTAGTGATGTTGGATGTTTTCTCATTTGTTTATTGCCCTGTTTATTTTCTCCTTTGTGAATTATCCATTCATGATCTGTTAAAAACATATTAAACCACAAAGTAAAAAAGCATTTTAGATAAGAAACAAAATTTAAATTCCCATTTTATAACTACCCTTTAATTCTTTTTTAATAGTCAGATTTCACATTACTGTTAAAGAGTACATGCAATTTTATATCATCAAGGAATAGTTTGGTAACTCTTGGAAAAGGCAACATTTATTTACATGACTGATTGGATAAACGCGCTGCCATTGGCAGTTCACATCTAGAATTCAGTTTAATGGAATGACCAATGACTTTTCTCTCCAAGTTATCCAAGTTA
The DNA here is from genome assembly GCF_030445035.2 of Dasypus novemcinctus. NCBI lineage: Eukaryota > Metazoa > Chordata > Mammalia > Cingulata > Dasypodidae > Dasypus > Dasypus novemcinctus. Next base: position 38,876,955 of record NC_080687.1, read on the forward strand.
TATCTCATTACACATTAACAACCAAGAATTACTAATCACTGGGTGAACCAAAAGCCATACATAGACACTTGACACATCATTAAAAAGCGCCCTGATTCCTTAGAGCATATTGTGTATATGCAGCAAATGCAAATTTGACAAAATATGTCCATTTTGAAACTGCTGTGGTAATGCAGGCATTTTGAAATAGAGATGACAAGCCTAGAAAACAAGCTGCATTTACCACCATCCTCATCCCATACCAAAACCTTGCTTCATCTCTGAACACCCCTGCGGGTAGGCCCCCTTTCCTCATTACCCTCTAAATGGGTCTGGAGGTGGAGTAGTAGTGAGGGAGAGGGTAGGGATTAAATATAATCTGTCAAACAAACTACAAATAGGCTGGCACCAAATATCTGCCACTTCTCATCTCACATTCTAAACATCTTTCTCTCAGAATACACTTGCATCTGAATGGTCTAAATCTCAAATTTTTATTTTGCTATTAAGTTACAATGGTCATCCTCATTTATTTTCAAATAATGAACTTTTGGTCTGCTTCATTTCTACTTTAAATTTTGGCTAGATATTTTTACTATTCATAGGCTTCCTACAATTTATGCTAACTGGGGAGATAGATACTCAGGATAGATACTAACAGGATTACCTACTCCCAGCTCCTGACCTCATTACATTTCTACCAATTCTGGGCCCCTCATAATATACATCCACAATATTTAATAAACTCCTTTAAGAAAATGATTTTTGGGGACAGGTGGCCCACTCTTAGAGACTAGTAGTTAAGCAGACTTTAAAAGTAATTAACTGCAATAAGAATGTGAAACTGGTTTGGAATTGCCAGTGCAGGGAGTAATTAAAAACATACTGACTTTTCATTAAAAAAAATAAAGAACGTGAAACTGTATTTACCAAAACCCAGGGGTCTGGACAAAACAGACCACCATGGCAGGGCTACTACCTAGGAGAGAAGCAGGGACAGATAAGAAATCTATACTTCCTCGGTGATTGGCAGACTGTGTAACTAACAGTACCTCTGTGTACTTCCTCTTTACCACAACCCCCATCCACGCTACCCCCAAATGGAATCTTTCAAACATTATTAACACAAAAGTGCTGATTTTTTGTGGAAATGGTTAGTTACTGAGTAGAATTCTGGATCATGACTGATTGATACATACTTATAAAGTAGAACATATTCCCCAAATTACAAACTACAGAAATTAAAACGCAGAAAGTACAACTCTAGGATAGTTTCTTCAGGACATTCAGTTAGCAAATGATACCTTAAACAAAAAAAAACCTATAAAGGGAAAGATTTATAAAATAGATTAAATGTAAAAATTGTACTTCAATCAGACACCATTAAAAGAAAAAGGGAAAAGGAGCCATTGAGTTGGAGAAAGATATTAACCATGTAGGTAACAAAGGGTCAGAACCTAGAAAACATAAGCAATCCTTATAAATCAACAAAAGAAAGATCACCACCACCTCTACCATAAAAGGCAAATGCTATTAAAAGGTGTTTCATTGAAAAAGAAACTCAAATGGCTAATAATCATATGAAAAGATGCTTAACTTCATTAGTTATCAGGGAACAATTAACATAAATACAATGAGATACTACTTTAAATGCACCAGACTGGCAATTAAAATTAATATTTAAAAGCCTAATATCACTGCTGGTGAGGCTACAGAGCAATTGGAACTCTTATACACTGTTGACATAAATATAAATTGAAGAGCAATTCAGCAATATCTATAAAGTTAAAGATGTGAATGCCCTACAACCCAACAATCCTACTCCTGACTAGAGGCTTCTAGAGAATATCACATTCACATGCACATGAAAATATACACTGCATCAAAGCAAAAAACTGGAAAAATCTAAATGCCCATTGTGGCAGTTTGAGATTATGTGGTGAATCCCAAAAAAGAGAAAAATTATGTTTGTTAACTAATCTGTTCCTCTGGGTATGATACCTTTGATGGCATTAAATTCAATTTAGGGGTCTTTGATTAGATTTCCTTTCTTTTTTTTTTTTTTTTAGATTTATTTACTTATTTCTCCCCCCTCCCTCCATTGTCTGCTTTCTGTGTCCATTTGCTATGTGTTCTCCAGTGTCTGCTTGTATTCTCATTAGGCGGCTCTGGGAACCGATCCTGGGACCTTCCGAAGTGGGAGAGAGTTCATCATTCTCTTGTGCCACCTCAGTTCCCTGGTCTGCTGCATCTCTTATTGTCTTTCCTCTGTGTCTCTTTTTGTTGTGTCATCTTGCCATGCCAGCTCTCCACATGGGCCAGCACTCCTGCACAGGGCAGCACTCCTATGTGGGGCAGTATTCTGCACAGGTCAGCACTCCACGCAGGCCAGAACTCCAAGTGGGTCAGCTCACCACATGGGCCAGTTTGTCTTCACCAGGAGACCTTGAGCATCAAACCCTGGACTCCTATATGGTAAATGGGAGCCCAATTGCTTGAGCCACATCCACTTCCCTGATGAGATTTATTGGTAAGTTTGCTTTAGAGCTTTCAATTGGACTACATCAGTGACTCAGGTTGAGTCTCTGCCCCTTGCTGGGTCTGATATAAAAGGATACTCACTCAGACACAGGAAGAGAGAGCTCTGCCGATTTTGATCCTGCTCAGACAGTAGAGGACCTGGGGATATTTGCCTGATAGCTTGCAGCTGAACTTGGGGAAAGAGCAGGACAGCTGAGACTGATATAGGAGGCCTGGGAAGACACAAGCCCTACTCCAGGAGAGAGAGGACTACAGGATCATTTAAGGACATAGCGTCAAGAGGCTGGTCCCACAGAGCAGCTCTAGAGGAAAGGGTGATCCCCGCACTCCTGCATGGGGCAGCACTCCGCACGGGCCAGCTTGCCCTCACTAGGAGGCCCTGGGTACCAAACCCTGAACCTCCTGTATGGTAGATGGGAGCCCAATTGCTTGAGCCACACCCAGTTTTATCTCCTAAACCAAGGATTGAATAATGGGTCTTCTTACATTAGTTTATACGTTTTTATGGGTATAAAGTATTTCACAATAAAAACAAAGTAAAAGAACTCCACTAAATCAGGGTAGGTGTAATGGGTTATATAAGAACACAGAGTTCTGTGACATACATGTTCTGTAATAATATTTCGGTATCAGAATACCCAAACACAGCATTTGGGATCCATTCATAGCATTGAATGAATTTTGCCTACCTCTGAAAATATAAAAATGAGTAAGTGTACATAAATGAAAAACATATGTACTAGATTCACATACAAAAGTGATTCTAGGAATTTTCCAAACATTTTCTAATTTTATAGAGGGACAGTGTTATTGAAAGAGACAAATACATACTGAAATTAATCATTCCCTGACATCAAACTGTCCGGTGCTAAGGCAGGAATCAGTTATAGGAAACAGGGTTGAAGACATGAATTCACCTACCTTGGCCCTCACCTCACCTGTCATTACTAAGGTAGGAAAAAGAAGACCACACAGAAACACAAGGCAACATCTTTAGGTCCGGACAGAAGAAATGGTTTAAAAATACCCTCAGCAAACTCAGAGAAAAGAGCAAAGGAACACAGAGACCATGCAAAGAGTAATATATGTGGACAGAGCTGTGGGCGCATTCCAATACTGAATCATGCCCTTTTTATAGGTACATGATGGAAAATATATAACAAGAACATATACAAGGGGACCAACATTTTAAGGAAAATCTGTGGCTCTCTTATGAAAACCCCCAATGAGTTAAATTACACATTTTTTTAAGTCAATATTTGGATCTGTAAAGTCCAGGATAAGCCAGTACAAAATAGCATAAAAATCCCTTGACCTAACTCACAGTTTTTACATTAAGTCAAACCAAAAATAAGTTATCAGCTGCTGTGTCAGTATAGAAAAATCAATATTTTCCTATCGTACCATCTGCTTTAGCGGTACAAGTTAATAAATTTAGCTGGCGAATTTTCTTCTTTCTTTGGATTCTGGAGAAAGAAAATATATTTTCAATAGTTAATCGAGTCACTTACTATCTAGAGGAATGAAAAGTGAAATACTATTATTTGAACATGTGAGTTTGCCTTGTACGGTAATAGAATTCTTCACAAATTCTACAACCCTGTTTTAGATCTATCATTCCATGCACTCCACCCCTAATCTTTCTGCTTCCCAACTTCTTGTCCTTTTTAACCCCCCAAAAAAGGTTGCAGCCAAAGAAGAGGATAAAATAACCCAAATTCTGGGACATAATTTCTAATTTAGGACCCATTCCAAAACTGAGGGCATTTTGTTTTTCTCTGAAAATATAAAAACGTGTAAGTTTATATAATTTAAACACATATGTTCCAGATCCTACAAATAAGATCCTGGGAGTTTTCCTCATTTTTCTCTAATTTTGAAGGGAGGTATTGTTATTGAAAGAGGCAGACATAAATTACACATTGAGATTCATCATACCCTGGTAATACTTATCCTTTGAAGAAACTAAGCTAAATATTACTTAAAATTTTAAACCATAGACAAATAATCTAAAACAGAAACACACTTTCACAGGAATTTTCAAAGTATATGTTGAGTACCTCCTACATGCCTGATTTAGCTTCCGAGGCTGCTCAAGCAAATACCATCAACAGATTACACAGCAGGGATTTCATCACTCATGGTTTGAGGTTGGGGAAAAATCCCAATCAAGGCATCGTCAAGGTGCTGCTTTTGGTCCAGGTTCTACTACTGTTCAGCTCTGGCTGCTCTCTCTGTGGCCTCCAGAAACAGGATTAAGACTCGTCCTGCCTGAGGTGGGCCACACCTTAACTGAAATAACGTCCTCAAAATGTCCTACTTACAACAGTTTCACACCCGAAGGAATGGATTAAATTTAAGAACATGGTTTTGGGGAGCTATATACAGCTTCAAACCACCACAGTGCCTATTATATTACTTCCGGTTTTCGTATATGTGCTGCTACAATATCCAGGCATTAAATCTGAGCTGGTATTTCAAACTGAATACTTTACTTAGAATATTTCAAAATTTCTGCAAAAAGCTTGTTTTTAATTTTTACCCTACAGCTATTTTCATATTAATGTGCCTGGCAGCATTCGACCAGATAGATAAAATCTCCTTTTGATGTGAGTTTATAATTTAGTAGAGTATATCCAAGTTCAATGAAAATACCCTGGTTTGGGAGAGTGTGGGAAATTTCAGAACATTCTTGCTTCCGGGTGCGATGCCATGAAAATTGCCTATTCTTTCTATAACTTTCTTTCCAGTTCATCTTTATGCTCTCCTCTGGGATTGTTGAGAGTTAATATCTTTTGTGTTTTCTTGAGAAAAAGAGGGTGAAAGAAAAGCAGTAGTGTATCACTGCAATTTGTAGACATTTAGGTGAGTCCCATGCAACCTGAATGTAAAAATTTAAGTCTCCATGAAACACAACATAAAGGCAACCTCCTGTTATGCCATATTTCCCCAAGAAAAAGAATCCTCTTTCTTATCCTTTTTCTTAGAGGAGAAGGAAATAAAAATTTTTGGAGTAAGAACATGTCTAATAAAATAATAGAAACCAATATATTTCAAGGGTTTTGGACATTCTCACAACATAAAAGACATTTAGACGATATACATCTCTGTTCTTGGAAAACTGGAATAGCTAATTCAGTCCTACAAAGTACTAAACTGGGAGTAGACATCTACTTGTCGGACATCTATTTATGTAAGCAGAGAGAACAAGTCGAGAATTGCAGGCATCATAGAGTCACTGGGAGTAGACACTGTTGATGCAAAGCCAGAAGTACCATGGACTGTGGTTTGGAGCGGGCAGAGGTAGGTGAGGTAGGACTGGCTGAGGTTTGATAGTGATAAGGTTTCCAGGAGTCCATAGGCCATGGTTTTATCTCCCCAGCTAAATAATAGCTGTAGTAATAAAATCATAAATAACAACAAGGGTGATGATGATGACATAAAAAGAACAGTTAAGTTTGTGTTATAGGGAAAAAAATAAGACAATAGCATTTGTTATTTGTCCTTAACATCTACTAAGGGTATGGGTATGTGAGCAGGGCACTGCAGAATAATCTGGGGACCCAAAGTCACATCTTAGGACAAAACAAAGATGGCAAAGTTGACTGTGGATCCATAAGGGCTACCAGTTCAGGAAGGCTGTAAGGAAAAATCTATTTGCTTCTAGTTAACCAAGAGACAGGTGAAAGACATTTAAAGTTTAGAATTTTAGCAATATGGAAATATTTTGGAAAAGCAATGTTTTATTGTACATTTGTCACTTCTTTAATTACTGATACAAATTTTTTTTTGCTTCTGAAATTTTTTTCTGATAATTTGTCCCAAGTATTAACAAAGAGTTTGGGTAGACAATGCTTGGCCTGGAGAGAGAAAAAGTACACCTGAAGAAAGAAAAATAGCTCAACTAAGGCAGTATCACATAAGGCTATCCATGCATTCATTCAACAAAAATTTATAGAGTACCTACTGTGTCCTGCAGCAAAGAACAAGACCAACAAAGTAAAATCTACTAGAGAGAGGCAGACTATATAATAACCTCATATTTTTATATAGAGATAATTCAACAAAGAAAATGGAACAGGACAACATTCTGATTAGGTCTGGGCAGGAGGTGAAGCCACTACACAGGGTGGTCACAAAAGACCTCTCTGAAGAGGTGACACTGAACAATAGGGAGGTGGCAGCCATCCAGTTTCTGGGTACAGAAGATGACCAGGAATAGTAACAGTAAGTACATATTTATCCCTAAGCTGGATCAAGATTGGGGGATTTGAGAAATAAAAGGCTGTGGATGTAGGGTGGGGTAGCCTGAGAAGAGATCAGGGAGGTAGCTAGGGCCACCGGGACAACTTATGAAAGCACATGCTGGCACCACTATCATCAAATGTGATTTATTTGGCTACAAATTCTCCCCAAAAGATATCATCTACTTTTTTTTCACTTGTTTTATTTTTTTGAAAGATACTTCGATTACATAAATGTTACAGAGAATATATAGAGAATTCCCATATATCCTACTCCCTACACCTCCCACATTTTCCTACATTAACAACATCCTTCATTAGTGTGGTACATTCACTGCAATTGATAAACACATTTTGGAGCACTCCCACTCAGCATCAGTTATAGTTTACATTATAGTTTATACTCTCTCCCATTCGACTCTGTAGGTTATGGCTGGATATATAATGGTCTGTATCTGTCATTGTAATGTCATTGGATGATTCCCCAAGTCCCAGAAATGCCCCCCTATTACACCTGTTTTTCCCTCTCCCTAACCCCCAGAACATCCATGGGTCATTGCCTCCCCAACAATGGTATTTCTTCCATTGCTAGTACCATAATTAGTCTATAGTAGAATGCTAGTAAGTTTATTTTAGTCCATGGTTCATTTCCCATCCTGAGGACTCTGTGGTGGTGATGACCATTCCACCATTAATTTAGGGGGGCTTCGATCCCATACATCTGTTGGATGGAACTGTCATGCTTGCAGTTGTAGGCACTCTTGGATCCTTGTTAAGTCGTTTGTCCATCATCTCCTCCCCATTAGTTGTCCTGGGTGAGTCCATTGAACTGGAGAGTAGGTATTGCAAATCAATTGAGATTCAGTGCTCAGTTGGCACATGGACAGCCCAAAGATTTAAGTCTCTTGAATGTACACCTACCAACTCTAATACTAATTATAGGTTCAGATAAAAGGACAGTAGAACCATGCATAGGAAAACCACTGCTGAGTCTAACTCTGTCACACTGGGGAGCATAAACATCAGATTAGAGCCCCATGGCAAACCAAATTCCTGAGCTATCTGCCCTGACTACAGTGTCTGCCTGTCTCCATATCCCTGAAGAGCTTCACTATTTGGGGTAGTATCTACTTTGGCTATTAATGAGATCCTGTTGAGATGTGCATAAGCGTTACCTCTTGGTGGGTCTCCTGACTTTACTTTTACAGTTGTCAGACCCACTATTTCTAACTTCATCTATTCTGATGGTTCCTTGTCCATAGCAGAGAATGGGCTTGGGGAATAATCTTGGGATAAACAATAACCAATTTTTTTTTTTTCTCACAGACAACCAGCAAATAAATAGCATCAACCATATGTTACAGTATGGCCTCTGTGATAAAGTTAGGTGACAACTTGTCTAGGTTATGGTGTCCAGTTGTTTGGTCAAGGAAGGACTAGCCTGACTGTTACTGTGAGGATACTTCATGGACTTAAATCATCAGTAAGTTGATTGCATCTATGTCTGATTAGTCCTACAAGCAACTAAGGAGACTGACTTCAACAGTGAGAGAAGTTTCATCCAATCAGTTGAGAGCCTTAATGAGAGAACTGATGATATCAGCAGTCAGAAGGAAGAATTTCCACCTCTACTTCAGCCAGCCAGCTTCCTCTGGGGAATTCATCATAAACCTTCATCAGACTTACTAGTTCGCTGCCTGCCCTACAAAATTCAGATTTGCTCATGCCCACACTCATGTCAGCCAATTCCTACATAAATCTCATAATATTTACATAATATATATCTCCTGTCTGTTCTTTTTCTCTAGAGAACACTGAATAATACAGCCCAGTTATAGCATTTAGTAACTGACCTCAGGATTTCCTACAAAAATCCAACATTGTTGGGTGGCAAGTGTACTGGCCTAGTATGAGCCCCACCATTATTTACCCATAATTTCTATAAGTTGCTTAACATTTTACTTTCTCAATTTACCCACTTGTAACATGAAAGGATTATATAAGTAATCTAGTCTTTCCATCTATATTGGTATATTCTATTTCCCATCTCAATGGCTATAATCAAATCTGTACCCAAAAATTACTCCTTTACAGTTGAAAAGTCAAATTAAGAAATCAGAAATTATCTGCTTTCTATTTTGGAGGCTGTATAAACTCATGGGGTTAATAATGAGCTCAGTAAAGCAACAATTTAAAAAACAGAATGCATAAAGGCCTTTTTTCCCCAAGAAGATTATTGCACATGGAAATAATAGCTATGGCATTAATAACCATCCCAAAAACAATGGTAGTAAAAAATAATAATAATTTTCAGTTCACCATTTTAGATGAAAATATCAAAGCACATTGATTTTGTCTTTTCTGTCTATAATTCATTATTTTTTATTATTATTTTTAAAGAAGCATTAGATTACATAAATGTTACATCAAAAATATAGGGGATTCCCATGTACTTCACCCCTTCCCCTCCCACAATTTTCCCCATTAATAACATCTTTCATTAATGTAGTTCAAATACATTATTTACATAATAGCAAATAAAAGGATTGTCACCATTTAACACTTGCTAATGCTGTGTTTTGAGTAAAACATCAAATGAAAATTGGGTATCATCCTCATTCAGTGTTCCCTTCCAAACTCAACCACATTAAATAAAAAGTACAGATACTAATCTTCAAGCCCCAAAAAATAGTAAGCCAAAGTCATGAAAGCAGAAAAATATTTCTTTAGAATATATTGGATACTAGTATGTTTCTGAAGAATCATTTGAACCCTAGGAAATTAGGCAATATCTATTATAATGTGAAATATGTATTTCTAGCAATCCCACATCTATTATTTCATCCTAGAGAAATAATTATTTAAATGTGCTCATATCTAGAGATAAGGTTGCTCAATGCAGCATAGCTAATAATTACAAAAATTTAGAAACAAACCTAAAAGTCCACAATAGCAACATGGTGCAATAAGGTACAACATATATATACTATGGATATTTTGTTGCTATAAAAAGAATGATTCTTTTTCATGGAAATAAGTCTGCAACATATTAAATGAAAACTGAAACTTGCAGGCCAATATATTTAGCATGACTTAATTTTGGAGGGAAATAAAAAGGAATATGAAGAGGGAGTTGCCTAAATATTTTTTTTAGAATTATGAAGATAACATATTTTGAAATATTCAAAAAATAAAATAATAAACGAAATTATGATAATGATTTGGTTTATATCATCTATTCTTTTTAAATGATTATACCAATATATGCACATTTTTAACAAAATCTGAATCACAACACATACTAATCTGATACTTGCTTTTAATCCTTAATACTGTACTCTTTTAATAGTCATATGACATTCTACAGTATGAATGTACCAAAGTTATTCAACCAGTATCTTTCTGAAGGATATTTAGCTTGCTTCCTTATTTTTCCTGCTTTACTATCCTGTGCAATATGTTAAGATATAGATATGGATGTGAATAAAAATACTATACAAATAGTAATCTCTGAGATGTGAGATTACAGGGATGAAAAAGGACTCTTTATATAATTCAAAAAAATGGGTGGATTTCTGAGTGTTTTTTCTTACTTTTATGTATCTTTCAGATCTTTAAACTTGAATCCTAATTTGAACTCATCTTCACCAGGAAAAGGTGCATTAAATTCACTGCCACTGTTTCCCTACAACCTTCATCCAAGGAATTTGAAATATAGTACATGGCATCTAGTATCTTCCAATGCCAACAAGTCAGGTCTATGTACATCCAACTAAGCAGGGAGTATGAAAGTCTAATTTGGAAATGTAGAAAAGCAGATGGTAGAAATAAATTAATTTCAAAACATTAACTCTAGAGTAAGATAGTTTTTAACATTATGGTTTTATATTAAAAGATCAACACCATAAGTAAAAGGCAAACAGTAAAATGAATGAATGAGTGAATCAATGAATGGGAGGAAGTTTTTATCATTGACTAGTCTCTTGAGGCTTCTTCATGATCTGGAATGAATTTGCCTCCTAAATTTATCTTGAAGCTTATCATTCAATCAAAAAAACATCCCTGAAATGTCAGAAGCACAATAATAAAGAATACAACTGGGAATGTCCAGAAACTTGATCTAGGCTATCTATTATGGTGACCTAAGTACTTTTGCACAACAGTCAAGTCAGTCCTAAATACCCACCAAATCAAGGATGCACTGGGTTATCTAACCTTGGAGATCTCTCCCTAAAATTCTTAAAATCAGGAGAGAAAAACACAGATCAGAGTTGTTTGCCTTCTTAGAGGAATTCTGGGCAGGAACATCTGTAGATGGAAGGAAGTCCAGTTCAAAGTTTTAGGGTTGTATCAAGGACTCTGAAGTGCAGAATTATTACCAGGCAGGGGATTATGAGATGGGTGCAGTACCACTGTGGGATGGAGGATGATACATAAAATAGTTTAGAGGTAGGACAGTAATGTTGATGGTTGTTGTAGCTAATTAAGGAAAGTAATAAGGACTGAAGTATTAGGTGAAATCATAACAGTTATGTTAAGTAGTGGATTCAGAGAGGATAGTAGCTAGAAAGCATTAAAACCTTTGATCAAAATCTCAAAAGGATGATAGGAGTACCTGATAAGGAAAACACAATTCCCCTTTACCCCCTCTAATCATTCCACAGGGCATCAAGGCATTAAAATGCAGTTCTCTGGTGTAATTCATTATAAAAAGTTTCATTCATGTAAGATCAATTCATTTTTTAAAAGACCTTAAAAAGAGGATTTAGGAGATGAAATAATAGAGCCACAGCAGTGTATCATGGTAGTCAGCAATATGCAAGTTTTAATCTGTGAGTGGTTATTTTAAAATAGCTCATATTGTGATGGTTTGGATGTTCAAACTCATCAGAATTTTAATTTTACAAAAGTTTCATTTAATTTCACAATATATACGTTCTTAATATCAAAGTCACAATTCCTTTGATCAAGCATCCAACATTTGGCCCATATAATCTATTTTTTATACACAACTAAACATTTTTGTGCATTTACAACACTGAACAAGTTCAATGAACATATAGATGGAAATCTATTTTATAATGAAAATAGTAATGAAACTGTGCTACTCTTATTACCTAATAAATATTAAATATCCACCTTCATCAATTTAATGCAAAAGCATTCATATAGTTTCCACATGGTGCTTGCTGAATGCTATAAAAGCTAGTGATACAGAAAGTCCTCAGCTCATTATTTACTGTCATTCAATCCAGATCTGAAGCTTACATCTAAGAGGAGTGCTAACACCAACCTATTATATGGTTCAAGATACATACCGTTAACACTGGAAGTGATCCTGCTCAACAGGAATTAAAATTTAATGTGGCATCAGTCATGCCATAGCACCAAGACATTATTCTCTATTTTAAATGATTAATTTCTACTTTCTATATCAATTTTTAGATTCTTCTATTTTGTTAGATTTCTTACAAGTTTCACATGACAACTATTAGCCCCAGAAACTGGGGATGGGAGATACTGTTATTCCAACTAGCCAAAATAGAATGGTTTCCTCCATGTGAAGGATTTAGAAATCTGAAATGGAAGTTAATTGGAAAGCAGATCAGTTCTCATCTGAAATTCTGATGATGCCATTTTTCAGGGCGAGCTTTCTTTATGGCAAGGAATTTTGTTCCTTATATCACATCCCAAATTGCTCCACATACTTACCCCCTACCATCAGAAATTCAGAGACATGCCAGAGCTCAGCCTATAACAAGTACATCTGCATACAGCCATCTAAAGAATGCACATGCAGACCCATGCACAGCTGGGATGTGGTAATAGATGCTTGGCAGTCTCTCATTTATCAACTGTGTCTCTAGTCTCAGAGAATAACCAGGCAGAATATCATGGCCATCTGCCATCATCTCACAGTCATAAGTTTTCTGGTTTGGCTTTGTCCTCACAGGCCCAGAGGTAGCACTAGAACACAAAAATGGGATGGTGGGATCAAGCTAAGAATGAATTTAAGTTACCGTCCAAGGCAAAGGCAGATCATAAACGGAACAAAAAGTTAACATCTGAGGAATTTGAAATGAAAGGCTTCCAGATATAATGCAAGATATATTCTGCAATCATTCAGTCAATAAATACAACCAGGTACTATTCTACATAGTAGGGATATATCAGTGAGCAAAATAAAGATCCTTGCCTTCACGCAGCTTAGGGAAAGACATAAAAAATATTTTTTGTAATAAAAAAGGAAAAATAATATAGTTAGAAGGTGATAAGTAATATGGCAAAATAAAATAGTAAAGCAGAGAAAGGAGGATTGGACATGACAAGGTTTGGGGGAAGGGGTGAAAATTTGTTCTTGAAAATAAGATCATCATGTAGGCCTTAATGAGAATGTGTTATCTCATGTATCAAAAAATGTAAGGAGGAGAGGGAATTAACCATATGAATTTCCAGGGGGAAGAGATTTCCAGTTAGAGGGAATGGCCAGGAAAGGTCCTAAGATAGTAACCTGTTGAAAGAAGAGCTTTGAAAGAACAAGGAGGCCTATATGGCTAGAATGAAGTGAGGAAGAGGACAGTGGTAGGATATGAGATCAAAAGGATTATGCGAGTGTGATCATGTGGAGCCTTGAGAGTCATTGTAAGCAGTCTGGATTTTACTGTGATGGAAATGGGCAGCCCCTAGGATTGGTGCTTTTTTTGGTGGGGAGGGGGGTATACAAATGAAAGAATGTCGTGGATGTTGATGCAACTTAAAGTAAAGGTAAAGGTGCAGGTGAACCCGACATATATGCACTGCCAAGGTGACCACAAAAGTCACCCCCAAGGTCATGGGGAAGCCAGCCTAACACTCAGCTCTAGTCATCACTGTCTCCCAGGATGTGCTTGTCAAAGAGATTCTCTGCCAAGTCAGATTCTAGAGCCCTCATCTTGAGCAAGTTGGTCACTAGTCACCCAATTCCTTGATGGATTTCACCTGCTCATTCAGTTAATTGGTCCCAATGAAGTCACACCAGTGGAAGTGATTTATGTCAGTGGCCCGTTTGTGCAATTCCAGTAGTGACTGATTCACTCTTTATCCCAAATGTATTGTATAATATATTGCTTTCTCCCAATCTTCACACTCTGGTTTCTTGATATCCTAAAGAAACATTCAGCTACCTTGGTTCTGCAGTGTTATAAGTTTCTAATCATGTTCCCACTCCTCATGAGACTGGTGAATAAAATATTTGACAAAGTTCTTAAAAGCCACATGATTTACACTCAAAGTAGTAAGACATGGACAGATAGATATAAGAGGCTAGAGCTCCAGGTTGTTCTGGCTCTTGATGTCACTCTCAGGGTCTTGGTTGTAATTCTGGAGCACCTGGACCAGTCGTGGTAGCTACGGTGGGCAGCTGAGGAGAGGCGTTGGTATGTTCTTGGGGTGGTGGGAAGGCCTTGTGAGGAGATGGCTGAGACCTGGGTCAGAGCCACTAACGGTTGAAGCAGGAAACCCTGACAGCAGTTGAAGACATCTGCTGGGATGTTGACTAAGCATTGTGTTCCAGTGGTTGCCCACTTCTGGGTTCCCAAATATGGAAAACAATTGTTAAGATATCAGAATATCTTTGTAAATTCTGGTTCTAATACTTTATCTTAAAGAAAGTGAATTTTAAAAGAGTATAGAACTAAGTATGGTCTGTAAAGTTTGTGAAGATTTTCTACTTGGAGAGGAATCAAATGGATGAAATTTACTGTCAGTCTTAGACATTATTTTCTACTCCTTGAAGGGGCACAGAGGTCTGTTACTGAGGATGGTGGCTATACTGAGAAAGGTTAATTTTAATCTTATTCTTATTTGGTCTGATAGCAAGTTATTCAAACACTCTCAAGGAAACAAAATCTTCATGTCTTCTGACTATGACACTAGCTACAAGTTATTCCTAGACTTTTCTCTAACCAAAAATGAATAAGAATGTTGATTCTGATAGGCCTAGCTTCTAGATTTCAGTTCTAACTTTAAAATAAATTATATGACAACTTACAAGAGCTTCCTCAGTTTTGTCTTAGAACAAGTTATAGGCTAACTTTTAAAACTAAAAATGAAACTATATACACAAAAGCAATGTAGAAAACAGAACCAAAAAAAATCAATAGATGTTTAATGGTTTTCATTTCTTTCTAGTTAATACTAAATTATTAAAATGAATTTAATGCTGACAAGGTACTTGGCTACATACCAGCCCACTAATTCCCATCCAGTGACTTAAAATTAATTTTTAAGATAATATAATTGAAATCCCAGGAAAAAAATATGTATCAAGAGAGATGATCTGTTGTTTCTTCTTTTAAGTAAAGTAAAATTATACACTATATACAAAATCTCACTCCACTATCATTGTTCAGCACATACATGGAGAATACAGTTTCATGTTGCCAATGCCCTATTTTAACTCAGTAAACCAAATTTCACCTATATATTGTTTGTGTTTAGCCAAAGAAAGCTTTTGTCATCTACTTATCAAATATATTTAGATCACCTGTTGCATCCTTGGCATTGATCCAGTCTTCTGTTACTCATATAGATCCATTTGGATTTCACAAGAAAGGGAAAGAGCAATAGGGCTGGCTACAGGAGCCTCAGAATGGAGGAGAAAGTTGCATTTGGGATCACCCTAACTCAGAGAAAGAAGAGGTGTGGGAGAATCAGAGCCTTCCATTGAGAGAGCTGCATGACCTAGGAATCAGAGATGTTTCAATTCAAGCCCAGGATTAGGAAAAACATCTGGGGATGTGGAAGGAATGGGAAGAGAGAAGAATGGAGGTTTGGTTCAGGAAGGCAATAGTTTGGATAGATGATCAGAGGCGTTTGGGTTTGTATGCATCAATCAAAGAAAACAAGAATGGGGAGCAAGTATAAATTTAGCCCTATAGTATTTGGAAGTGATGAACAAACAGTTTTGATAGGACTCCAGCCTACATGCCAAACCCAGCAGTTAGGGTGCAAAGTTCTTCCTAGTAGTCAGGGCAGTGACTTTTGGTAGCAATGAACAGATAGAAGACAAAAGGCCCTTTGCCAGAAAGGTGGGGTTGTTTGTACATCTGGTTGGCACTCCCCAAAGCTAGTGGTCTCATGTAGACAGGGTGCAGAGAGTGAAAGGATGGGCCTCCAACTTAGTGTTGATTCGCATATCCAAGACAGAGTGGTGGCAGAGGACAACCAGGAAACCAGCTTCCTTCTCCCTTGGCTCCTTAATACCTTGGAATCACAAGTGCCTAGAGTTTTTCCATTCTCTTCTCAGGACCCTGGGAGCTTGGCAGATTTTCTGGACCTGGTTTGATTTTTCATGCCTGTATGCTCTGTCCTGTGTCTTTTCTTTCCTACCTTACACTTTTATATATTTTCCCTAGACCCTGCTTTGCTTAATATGATCATATACTTAACTGTGTGTGCTTCCTTGTAGATGTTCGGTGATTTCTAAAAGAGAAAATTTTCTTTCTTAGATAAAAATAGTCCAGGGAAGCAGTGCAAGACCAGAACCATCTCTAAGTTTGTCATTAGAGAGCCAGTTTCTTATTAAATGGATTCCATCCTCCAGATCATCATGTCAGAGTTGCCAGTCAGGAAGAGGGAAATTAGAATGGAAAAAGGCATCGTGTTGAGTCACGTCCCTTCAGACAGCCTTCGCAGAAGTCTTACATTAACACTTCACTAACAATTTACCAACCAGAATTGTCACATGGCCACACCTATCTGCAAAAGAAGCAGAAAAAATGTAGTCTGACTCAGATGGCAGTATTTTTGCATAAATATTGGAGGTCCTGTAACTGAGAAAAAGGAGTAAATCATTACTGGGTAGAAACCGACTACGTCTGCCACTTCTGTGAAGTTGTGCTTTCCTCATGACCCTCTTGAGAAAGGTCTCCCCATGATCTTGAACACCCATCTAGGACAGCACTTCCTCCACTGGCATTAGTTTGCTGCCTGGGCAGCAATGCACACCAGTGTCTTCCTAAATCCCTGCCCTTAGCTGCACAAACCCCAAAGCCACCAGCCATTATCAACATGGTCTTCAAAGCCCAGCCATTCATTAATTACTCCTTTGGGCTTGGGAAATTATTTCATCTGTCTACACTGTTTGTGTCAACTGAAAGAAAGGATAAATAATGCTCAGAGTAAAGGGCTGGTGCAGGGATTTACTAAATGCAGTACCTTTCCCCTTCCTGTCTGATATACCTCCCAGACAGTAAAGAGCTGAGTGGACATTCTGAAGGGAGGCAAAGGTAGGGGAGATGCCAATCAAAAACCTTACAGCATATACTCATGGGTCACAACCCAAATGGGCGAGGCAAAGGGGGAGAAGACAACTCAAAAACCAAAGGAATTGGATGTCAGAGACTCTACAAAAAGAGATTTGAATTGGCGTGTGGGAGGCAGGGCCCTGAGTAATTCTGTGGGCCATGTAGTGGCTGCCTCAGCCTTTTATGGGTATTGCAGAGAGGAAGCAGTTAACACACTGATCCCAGTGTGACACTTTATACCAAATCACGCTTCACTTTCATGCACATCTATGCTCTCAGGAACATACTGGAAGAGAACAAAATTATGCCTTATACTTCAGGAAAAAGCACACAAGTAAAAGATGTTCTAAAATAGAAAGAAATAATTTGTTCCTGGGATTTATGAACTCACAAAAGATTGTTTTAAATTATCATTTATCAAGAGCATATTTTACTATGTGCCAGGCAGTGCTCAAGATATTCCATGTGCTTTTGTTCATTTAATCTAATAATAACTTTTTGTAAGAGATAAAATAAACATCTCTATTTTGCAAATAAGGGAACTGAGGCATAGAGAGGTTAAACTACTATAAGTTGTCTCTTAAAAATCAGAGTTATTGGGGGGTAGATGACAATTTATGGAAATAAGCCAAATTATGTTCCTCAGGGACTGACCCTAAAACAAATGCTTAATACTAAGTAAATAATGTTGACCCTTATGGCAAGGAACTCACACCCAGCCTTATAACCCTAGAAAACAAAGGGCAAAATGATCATCCAGGGCCATGTTTTCCATCAAACAATAGAGCCCCACACATGGTGCTGCTTGCAGTTATTCACGATGAGGTCGTAGTTGCTTCCTGACAGAATTTATGCACACACTTGAAGATATGTAGGGCTGTGAAGATGGATTAAGCATGCCACTGGGAGTGCAGTTATGCACAGAGATGAGAAGATGCTCTGGAAAGGATAAAATATTTCTGCAATGAGTTTTTTTTTTTTAAACCTTCGAAGCTATACAGTAGTTCCTTTTATCAAGCAAAAGCTCAAAGATGGCATTAAAGATTTTCTCTGTTATTCATTGCTATTTTCAGGAAGCAGAAAAGTCTGCAAAAAACATGTTCCATCTTCCAGGTTGACATCGTCAAATAATATAATTTCCTACGTGTGTCTGCTAATGTTATTTTTGTTTCCCTTTTTAGTTTTGACATTTTAAGAAGAAAATCCTTGGAACCAGCAGACTAATCTTGAACTAGTATCAGTCAAGGCATCATTTCCCCCCAACATATTGCTCTCTTGAAAGAAGTAATGGCTTTTTATCTGAAATCAATAAAGTTGCACTTTAAAATAACCATTAAACATAATATTCACATTAATTCCATGAGTAGCACATGACCTCTAAGTCTGATCAACAACAAAATGGCAATTAAAGTTTGGAAATGGGATCAATTTACTGAATAGAAATAATAGATAACTGTTATAAGAAAGATAAAAGGGAATAAAAGGAAATAAGAGGATCATAAATAGTTAGATTTTCTGGATATAAAAATAAGTCTAGAAAAATAGACCTTTATATTTCCCTGGGTATATAACTGACAAAATACATCCAAAGTAAATACAAGAAATTCTGAGACCAGGACTAACTATCTTCAAATGTATTGTCTTTTTTATATATCACTTTTTTATTTGGTTTCATGCAATCTGGTTTAGGCAGACACAATATATTCCCTGTAGGCAAATATTTGTGTCCTCTTGGTTTTATAAAATTAGATTCAAAAGGAGATGCATACACCAAAGGGATACAGTTGCAGTATGTGAAAGTGCAGCAAATAAGGAATAGGTCTTGGAGAAAAACCTACTTTATATGATTGTAGTGCAGATTAAAGGAAAACTCTGTAAAGGTCTAAGCACTGTACCTAGCACATTACAAATGTTCAATAGCTTGTGGCTATTGTTAATATTACTGAAAAGTGAAAAAATATTCCTAAGAATGCACATTTCAAAGCTTCATGAACTCCTCAAGGAATTCTACTTAATGAAGCAGCAGATTACCAAATGTATTAATTAGCTCTGGTGGCCTCAGAAAGTTTATTCAATTTCCAAAATAATAAGATGGCTAGAAAGTGACTTAGTGAAATCCCATGAGAAAGCTCAAGACCCATCTTTCTAAACATGCTGTACACTTATCCAATGTACACTCAAATATTAACACAGCTACTGTCAACTCTAAGACATTAATCCAATGTGACTGGTGTCCTTATAAGAAGGGGAGAATTGGGCATACAGACAGATAAGGGGAGAACACCATGTGACAAATGAGACAGGGAATGCTATGAATTGCCAACAAACGCCAGAAGCTAGAAGCAAGGAAGCCTTCTCCCTTATAGATTTAAGAGGAAGCATGGTCCTGCTGACACCTGGATTTTGAACTTCTGACCTTCAGAACTGTGAGACAATAAATTTCTGTTATTTTAAATCACCCAGTTTGTGGTACTTTGTTACAGCAACCATAGGAAACTAAGAGAATCCCCAAATGTTTAAAACATATCCAGGCCACAGTCTCTGACCTCTTTAAATTGACTGCCAGCCTGAGAGTTCAGCACTTTGTTTATCCTTAGTTTCCCCATCACCTAACTCACAGTTCCCTTAGAAACCTTACGTCAAATTTCCCTTTACTTTTCTTATATGCTGACTTGACTCAACCACTTATTCCCTGTGTTTTAGTTATTTACACTACCTTAATGATACCTCCAAGTAATACAGAATCAAGTACCCTATGGGAGCTTGAAAATGCTGGCCGAATGGAATTGAACTGTCAAGCAATGTTCCTTCAGATTTCTTTAGGCTTTGAGTAGATGATTACACTCTAGCAGTAAACTAGGAAGACTGAAAATGTTTTGTTAGTGACAGGATAGGGGCGGAAAAATCCATGGGGTCCACGTCCTCCTACCCCAAAACCTAAGGAGAGAGATCCTTGAGCCACAGCCGTCTTGATTTCTCTCATTTGACTTTTAACAGAAACCTGGAGCCAAAGCCATCCAAAGGGCCAGCGAGATCACTAGAGCTAGGGCTGGAGCTGAGGGAGTGATGAACTTGACATTTCTACAATCTGCTGCTGAAAGGAGTGATCAGCATTGAAGAAGGCAGAAGGAACTCTCTGGAGACTATTGTGGGCCATAATTCTTTCACCCCAATCTATCCTCAGTTTGTCCCATGTTTTACTTCTTCCCAACCTTATCCTCACAATGAGTATATTTCTATACTAATTTACTATCAATATTGCTTTTTTAAAAAAAAATCATATTTGATCATTATCGCCCTTGATGAAAATATCTATATCTCAATTTTAATACTAGCAATAATAATAAATATGTCAGCCCCTTTGCTAATTATTTCATTTAATCCTTCCAGCAATCTTCAAGGAGGGCACTACCGCTTTTCCCGTTTAACAGAGAATAAGAAAACTGCCCAAGGTCACAACCAGAAAATGCACAAGTCAGAGTTGGACCAGGTCTTCTGGCTCTAGCATGTGTAAATTACCTGGCCAGTCATGCAGCGATTCAAACTCAGGTACTCTGACCCCAGGCTCAGTTCTCTCTCTGCTGTACTTTGCTCTCTGCCTTTCTCTTTCCATCTGCCTAACCCTACTTGTTCTTCCAGAAACAACTTATCTCCTCCTACTTTCATTCAACGCAGCAAGCTTTTCTAGAGCACCTTTCATTAACATAGCACTGGCTGGCCTCATAGAGGAAAAGATATTCTTTCCTCATATCTTCAGTCACTTATTTAATCAATAAATATTTTTAAACATCTACTATTGCTAGCTGCTAGGCCCTGGCTTGCTAGGCCCTTGGTGTACAAGAGTGAATAAGAAAGACGGAGCTCACACTCCAGTGGAAAGGGCAAATAAAAATAAAACATGGAATGTTGCTAAAATGGAAGAGAGGTAATCCGGACTTGATTGTTAGGTAAGAAAAACTGCTGACTCTAGGACTTGAGAGATTAATTGAAGTTATTCAGTTCTGGGAATGGGGAAGGAACAGAATACATAGGGACCAAATGTGCCTAGCCTAGAATGTAAGAGAGAAACCATGAAACTTACAGGGAAATAGAAGTATGTACCATAATAGGACTGAAAGATAGAGCTCCCATACTTGTATGTAAAGGGGCCAATGGGAGCAAGGAGGTTGGAGCATAAGGCAATTGAGAACATTGAAGACCGATTTGATCAGAATTTGCATTTTAGGAAGATCATTCTGGTAGTGATGAGACCAGGTTGGAAGTGGCCAGGTCTGGAGCCAGGAAGACTAGCCAGAAATCACCCTGAATAATCATGGACTTGACCAGGGAATGGTGGCAGGGATGTAGTGAGAAAACTGGTAAGTTTTTGAAAAATAGAAATAAAAAGTCTTAGAGATTGATGGGATGTAAAAATGAAAGAGGCATTGAGAATGATGCTTGATGGTGGGGTCACATTCATGGCTTCTCATCACTCTTGGACCACTTCCCTGTGACCTTCAAAGCCCATCACATCTGGGTCCTGCTCACCTCTCCAGCATTACCTAACTTAATGTCACTCACAAACTGGTCTCATGTTCTTGAATACCTCAAGCTTGTCTCCATCTTTAGGTCTTTTAACTAACTATTCTCTGGCCCTGGAGTATACTTCCCCCAGATCTTCACATCACTGGTTCTTTCTTGTCATTCAGGCCACTATTGAAATGTCACCTCCTCAAGATGCCCTCCCTGATCACCCTATCTCAATTACTTCATTATTTTATTTTATTTTTACAGTACTTATCACTCACTATATGTACTTAGCTTCATTATTACTTATTACCAGCTTATTGCTTGCCTCCCCACTTCTAGAGTATATGATCTATGAAAGCAAGAAACTTGTGCTGCTCATTGCTGAATCCCCAACACCTTGAAGAGCATCTAGCATATAGGAGGCACTCAAAAAATATTTATTCAATTTATAAGTTAATGAATGAATAAATGATTGCAGGAATGAGAGAGGCTTATAGTGAACATAGGCCTGAGAGGTATGTAGCATTTCTACATTAGGTAGCAAAGCATATATATAATTAAAATTGTAGGTATCTGAAAGATAGTTAATATGCAGCTCAAGACAGAGTTTGTGCCTGAGAATGGATTCAGACATTACAATGCAGATGATAACTGAAACCACAGGACAGAAGAATTCTCAGGAAGAGAGTGAGGCCAAAGGCAAGGGAGCCAGCACCTAAAACAGTGCCTAGTACACAGTAAATACTTAAGTAGTTGTTGTATAAATTAACAAATGAATAGATCAATATGTTACAGTTACTTGTGAATACATCTTATGTGCATAAGACTATACAAGTTTCATTTGGACATCAACTTTGGCTCATTTGTCTTTCTTAGTGCCAACCTCATGGTCTGATAAAGGCCAGGTAAGGGAATTCATACTATCTTTTAAATTTTTATCATCTCATTTCTTCCCTAACATCTAGCCCTACACAGAAGAACTAAGTTAGCATGGGGTAGATTGAACTGGGTCAGTGTGGGGTGGACTGCACTATTGCTCACAATTATCCACTCTCTCCACTGCCCCATCCTCACCGCATGGCATTAGCCATGTGATTTGCTTTGGCCTTGGCCTGTGAGCAAACATGACATGGATGATGACTGAACAGGCGCTTTAAATCTGATTGTATAGTCCAATTCAGTCTCTTGGGTTCACACCCACTGCCACGAGATGTCTGGGATAGGAGCTGCTCCTTTCAGTCCAGATCTCAGGATAAGGCGCATGGAAAAGACCCACAGATAGCCCACAGCCTGGAAAAGAGCCACAGTTCACCCGCAGACCCAAGTAACATGAGCAAGAAGGAACAAGTGTTTGCTTGTATAAGCCACTGAGATTTGGGGGTTTGACCGCAGCAACGCTGACTAAGTTTTGGACCTCAAGAAAGCACTTAATCCTCTGGGTTGGAAATAAGGGACTGTGGACGTCACAGAGAAGAATCTCATACATAAGCCCCCGTATCAAACAAAACTGTCCAGAGATAGACATGCATCCCTTCCTAGAAGAGAGTTTAAGCCAAGAGGAAGTAATTTTTACTTTATACAGTAGAATGTGCCTAATTAAAAAATAATTGATGAATTATCCAGGTACTTATCCTGATTATCAAATGACATAAAATTTAAATCTGCTATTGCCGACTCTAGTATGACCCCACCTTGTAGCTCCAGCTCACCATCTTTACTTTAGCATACAGTTCTAAAGTTCCTCTAAAATAAAACTCAATATAATTATAAACAAAATAGCATTAAAATTAAAAAATAAATATAATCATTTTTCATTTATTTTATAGTTTTCTAATTCCTAGAGTTTTAATCAAATAATGAAATTTTATTTATAGAAAATTATAGATGAAGAAACATGAACTGAAATAAATTTTCCATTTTTGTTTAATTAAAATGATTCCTTCAAATATGACAATATAAATACCCGCCTTAAGAAGCATATTGCTGCTAATGATAGCTACATATTTTTATAATGCTCCATTATTGATATATTTGTGTCAAAAAATTAAATGAAATCTGAAATAGTCTATTTAGAGAAAGCTTTTCAATTAGCATATAAGTAACCAAGACAGTAATATCCATATGCTTCAGTAAACCCTTTCCAATTATGGACTATAAATATCCTTAATATTCTTAATATCCTTAATACCATCATCTGATAATGACAATAACTATTACATATTGATAACTATAATGATAAAGCAAACATGCAAAGAAAATGGTCTAAGAATTACTTTGCAAGGATGCACAGTTTTAGAGGGGAAGGTCAATGTCATTATTAATGACTAATATGTCAGATACCATATAAGGCACTTTATACAGATTCCCTTTCATTAGCACTATCTAAGTGAGGTGTGCACGGATAATACTTGTTTTCCTAATGAGAAAAGTGGCTCACAAAGATTAAGAAATTTGACCAAGAAATTTAATTTTATTCTGGTTTTGAAACAGAAACAATGCTACATATAAATTATAATGAAGATAATCAACTTTAAAAATTACATAAGCATCATCCTTTACTTGATATTTCTATATATCATACTATGTAAAGTTTTAAAAAATCTGTTATATAAACAGAAATGCATGGTATCTCTTTTGATATTAATTAAGTAATCACCTCAGGATGTGAGATATATGGGAGTCAGAGAAGTCTGGGCAAGACACCCATGTGCCAATGCTATAGGCACTCACCAGAAAGCAGCAGACCAACCTCTTTCATATACCATAAGCAGTTCTGTGTATAATCATCAGCACATTACAGGGGAAACTTGAATGTTTAAAAGTTCCCAGAAAAGAACCAACAAAGACACAAGCTCCTCTAGGGAGAATAAAAACTAATTTACAGGTGTTTATTGTCAACAGAGAGAAAGAAATTGTCACTGAATTCTGCTATCTGGGTAGCAAGGTCTCTGAAAGCAGTTTGACAAATAAAGAAATAGCAGGCCGAATCAGAAAAAGTCAACATACCATTTGAAGGCTGGCCGATAGAGTGGAAGACCAGGATGGCACTGACCTACCAATCAAAGGGCAGTTCCTTAAGTCAGAACCACAGAGTACAGAGGTGATTGGGATCTGAGTAAAGAACACACTGAGGGAAGCGGACTTGGCCCAATGGATAGGGCACCCGCCTACCACATGGGAGGTCTGTAGTTCAAACTCCGGGCCTCCTTGACCATGTGGAGCTGACCCACGTGCAGTGCGGATGCACGCAAGGAGTGCCTTGCCATGCAGGGGTGGTCCCCGCGTAGGGGAGCCACATGCTCAAGGAGTGCGCCCCGTAAGGAGAGCCGCCCAGTGCGAAAGAAAGCGCAGCCTGCCCAAGAATGGTGCTGCACACAAGGAGAGCTGACACAGCAAGATGATGCAATAGAAAGAAACACAGATTCTCAGTGCTGCTGATAAGGATAGAAGCAGTCACAGAAGAACACACAGTGAATGGACACAGAGAGCAGACAACTGGGGCGGGGGGGAGGAAGGGGAGAAAAATAAATAAAAAATAAATCTTTAAAAAAAAAAAGAACACATGGAGCCAACAAGCAATTCAACTGGAAAAAAACTTAAATAATAGGAGGGAAAGGTAAAGACAAATGAGTTTATATGGCAAAGAGACTTCAAAGTGAGTCAGAAAGTCATCTCAGAGGTCACGCTTATGCACATCTCAGCAGGATCTCATAGACTGCCAAAATAGACTTTACCCCCAAATAGTGGGGCTACTGATGGCTCTGGACACACACAGGTCCTACAGTCATGGCAGATACCTCTGGAGTCTGGTGTCTCCAGAGGTCCCTACTTTGGAGTTTGTGCCCCTGAGTGTGACAATGTTGGACTCACTTGCAACTTCTCTACAAGTGCCTCTTCTGTCCCTTCTATTTGAACCTATAGTTGGTGTTGGAGTTGGTAGGTGTACATCCAAGAGACTTGAATCTTCGGACTGTCCATGTGCCAGCTGGGCCATGAGCCTCAGTGGAGTTACAACACCTACTGTCCAGTTCATGGCATTCACCCAGGACAACTGAAAAAGGGATGAAGATGGACAACAACCAGACCAAGGAACTGAGAGAGTCTACAACTGCAAGTAAGAGTGTCCCACCCATCAGCCATACGGGATCAAGGCCCCCTCTCAATTAGAGGTGGAGTGAGTATCACCATCCCAGGATCCTCAGGACTGGGGAATAAAATATGGACTAGAGGGGACTTACTGATATTCTACTATAAACTTATTGTGATTCTATCAATGGAAGAATTTATATTATTAATGTGGAGACAGTGGCCACTGGAGGTACTGAAGTCAGGGAGAGGGAAAAAGAGGTGTAATATAGGGGCATTTTCAGGACTCAGCATTGTCCTGAATGACATTGCAACGACAAATATAGGCCATTATAAATCCTGCCATAATCTACAGAATTGAGTGGGAGAGAGTATAAACCACAATGTAAACTATAATCCATGCTTAGTGGCAATACCCCAAACATGTTCACCAATTGCAACGAATGTACCACACTAATGAAAGAAGTTATTAATGTGGGGAAGGGTGGGAGATGTGGGGAGTGGGATATATGGGGATCCCTTATATTTCTTGTGTAACATTTTGTATAATCTAAGTATCTTTTAAAAATAAATTAAAATATATTTTAAAAAATAAAAATAAAATATATATATATTTTAAAAAAGAACACATTGAGTCTTGGAAACTAATCATATGAATCACTGAGTCATGCTTCACCAGTAAAGTGCCAGACCTGTTATGTAACCTAATGGGACACCATAGGGCACTGTGACCACAGCAGGGAAAACTTGGGCTTTGTAGTCAAATGAACTGTATCATGAATCTGACACTGCTACCTACAAACTGGGAAATCTTTGGCAAACTACTTGGCACTCAATTTCCTCATCTGTAAAGTGGGGATAATTACTTACCTTTCTGGCAAAGAGTAAGTGGAGTAGCCTACGTGAGAACCTTGCACTTAGAAGGTGCACAGTAAATGAGAGTTTATGTTAATCATTTGCTTAGCAAGGAAGTGGTGTTCTCAACAGTACATTTACTCTTAACCAGAAATGGGAAGGAAATGCAATGACACAAAAGTTGCTGCAATGTAAACAGAACTCATGTGCATACAAAAGACAGCAGAGAAGTTTCTAATAGATATCTCAAAGTAAATGCTTTTCCCTGCAAAACACTGATAAGCAGCAGCTGCCACCACCAAGCTGGAAAGTGTGTGGTAGGATGCCTCACTTGTAGCAACAATATTGATACATTGTCAGAATGAAAGCCTGGGTCTCCAATAAATCAGATCTGATCCTAGCTACTTTAATGAGAGTCCTGTGCTACAATTAAAGAAACAGTTTTCATAGCAAATAGCATTGAGGAAAGAACTGTTCATCACACAGAGGCCTTTCAATCATATTCACCCTCACAGCTACCATCATCACAGGTAAAGTCATCTGTGCACCTAAAGGACAGTACAGTTTTTTTTAAAAAGCTCCATTGGTCCATTGTGAATAAAGGTGAAGAACATATGCTGAGAGTTATGAGTACTCACACATAAACCTAAAAAAAGGAAAAAATACATCAGAGTCTGATTAGAAATAGATAGTTAAAGGAACATTCGAAGAAAAAAATCATAGCTTCCCTTAGAAGAAGTGTTTTGTACATTTGCCTACAGAATGAAAAATAATAGAAAATAGTGAAGCTACTGTACACAATTTACAGATTTTCAAATATCCATAGACAAGGCTTTAAGTCCTAGGGTATTTTATACCCACTAGGGTCTCCTTAGTGGAAAGGCTCCAGACATTGCTTTGAATCACATCAAACTTTCAAGACCCATCCAGAGAGCAACCACAGAGTGCATATTAATATAAAGTGGAAGCTTAAACTTGTGTACGTGTAACACAGGCTCAGCAGGAGAAAGGTTACCAGAGACAGGTTATAGAAAAAGTCATTCATTGCCTAAAATCACATATGCTATCTCTTCTAGAATTCCTGCCAATAGTGGAAACCCAGGAGGACAAATGCTAATGAAATCTCAGACTGTGAACTGGAGATGATGAAGCATGTATTCTCTGTGCTCTGAGCCATCTTACCTTTCTTCTTTCTTTTTTTACAAAAGGAGCACACTTTGTAGCACTTCTTTTTTCACTGCATGTGTGAAAGGTGATGCCTCAAGAAAACTAGCCAGACCACTAATTTGAGCACTTTCAGGAGAAAAAAATTATATACACACATATACATATATTAATATGTATGTACATACATATATATACACAACACACATGAGTTTATAGTATCTGTGCACAAATATATGTACATCCATAGGTACACATGTGCACATACATACATACATACATAGAGTATTTAAGTTCAGTGAGACTGGCTGTGTTATTTGTAGTACCTCTGCCCAATTTGGGAGGAGGGGATGGGCTCTATACATGTAACTAAATGTTTCTAATTTCAAACATCACATGGCAAATAACTTCACATGACCAAGAGCGTATTTTGCAAAAGCAAACAGAAAAAGACATGAAGTTAAATATACAGGAAACTAGATAATTTCCAGTACCTTTATTTTCTCCATCTCTAAATCAAAGCAAAATACAGAATTTTGGAAATAAACAACTTCTACTCAAAAATTATATAGAGTATATATTTGTGTGTTTTTAATATCACCCAGGTGCTTAATCAATTAATAAGTGAGAAAGCACAACAAAGTTATATAGGTAAAACCCACCATGAATAAAATATAATAACAATACAAATGTAGGTTTTTTCGTATTTCAGAAAGTTCAAAATTATCTCTGTCCCTCAGTCGTGGCAGTGACTGGCATCTGTAGCAGCAGAGAAAGGAAAATGAACTTGCAGTCAAAGAGCCTTGGTTTGAGCCCTCTCTTTGGTATTCACTAGATCTGGGATATTGGAAATGAGGTTCCTGTTCTATAAAAGGCAGATAATATTATCTACTTCACCAGTTGCCACGAGACGTAAATAAGAAAACACTTTGTAAATGTTAAAGCTCTCTACAAATAATAAGTAGAAAAACATAATCTTTATAACTACTCTAAAATGGATGGGACAGGTATTATTACCCCTATTTCACATAAAAGAAACTCAATGTGGTTATGTGACATACATATTTAGGGTTCTGTGACAACCAAATTTGTGACTGCCTGAACCAGGACTCAGACCCTCTTTTGCTTCTCCTAAAGCACAATTCCTCAATTTTATTAATTAAGACCCTGTAGTTAAAAGTACCTTTGAAACAAACTACAAGTACGCAATTGCTTCAAATCCATGTGTTTATATTATCATGGTGAGTTATGTAATGTATCCAAGACATTTAAACTAATTATTTTTAAACCGTGAAAGTGAGAAAATATGTTCAAGTATATATTTTTTTGCTCATTCATTCATTGACTTCATTGACCATGCTTCCTGCCCTATGATGGGGCTCTGGGGATAAAGCAGAGAAGATGAGATCCCTGCCTTCATGGAGCTTGTGTTCTCCTGGAGAAGACAGTCAATAATCAATTAAACAAGCAAGGAAATTACATATTGTAGGAGGTACTATGAAGAAAACAAATAGGGGTTGAAATAGAGAGCACCTGTGACTAGGGTAGAAGGGGAAAGGGAGGGAGGGCATCTTTGAGATGTGACCTTTGCATAAATACCTGAAAGATGAATAGGCCGACCTAGCAAAATAATGGAGGAAGAATGATTCTGGCAGAAGAGCACAAAGGGAAAAGCTGGAGAAAATGTGATAGGACACCAGTTAGAAGCTCACTGCTATAGTCCTGAGAGGACGGCAGTGTGGTGTAGGGTCACTGTGGCAAGATGGATGGATT
Source organism: Dasypus novemcinctus (assembly GCF_030445035.2). NCBI lineage: Eukaryota > Metazoa > Chordata > Mammalia > Cingulata > Dasypodidae > Dasypus > Dasypus novemcinctus. The sequence continues at coordinate 38,906,392 of NC_080687.1, forward strand.
AGAGATATACTTGGGGAGTAAAATCACCAAGACATGGGGATGGATAGGATGTGAGAAAGGGAGGCTACACATTTTGCATTGTATCTTGGTGAAAATTTTCTAGGCAATAATTAGAAAAAGTGAGAATACCTAGCTGAGGAGAGAAAGTCTAGATAAAAAAGATGTGCATGGTAGAAGAAGGTATTTTTATGATATGGTCATGAGAAAAATAATGGAACTTAAAGCAAAGTCTATCTGGATCTCAGAACTGAAAGGGGTAGAGTAATTGTGCTCAGCTATGATTTCTCATGGGGTTATATTTGGGGGAGGAAGAGAGAAGTAAAGAACATAACCCTTAGGTACTGGGAGGAGACATGAGAAATATCTCTGGGGGCACAGAGCAATTTCCCCAAGACACACAAAGTAATGAGAAGAGCATTCAAAGATTCTTTTCCAATTCAATCAATCTGGGTCACTGGCACTGGGATCGGACCCTGGTAGAAATCAACATATTTCAATTCAGTCCCTCTCACTAAACTTTTTTTTTTTATTTTTTTTTTTTATTTTATTATTGACTTTGTAATAATATTACATTAAAAATATATATGTGAGGTCCCATTCATCCCCACCCCCCCTCCCTCTCCCCCCCCAACAACACTCGTTCCCATCATCATGACATATCCATCGGATTTGGTAAGTACATCTTTGGGCACCTCTGCACCTCATAGACAATGGTCCACATCATGGTCCATACTCGCCTCCATTCCATCCAGTGGACCCTGTGAGGATTTACAATGTCCGGTGATTACCTCTGAGGCACCATCCAGGGCAGCTCCATGACCCAAAGACGCCTCCACCTCTCATCTCTTCCTGCCTTTCCCCACACCCATCTTCCACCATGTCCACTTTTCCCAATCCAATGCCACCTCTTCTTTGTGGACATTGGATTGGTAGTGTCCATTGCACCTCTATGTCAAGAGGAGGCTCAGATTCCACATGGATGCTGGATGCAATCCTCCCATTTTCGGTTGTAATCACTCTAGGCTCCATGGTGTGGTGATTGTCCTTCTTCAACTCCATCTTAGCTGAGTGTGATAAGTCCAATAAATCAGATTGTAGGTGCTGGAGTCTGTTGAGGCTCAGGACCTGGTTATCACATTGTCGGTCCAGAGATTCAAATCCCCTAAATCTATCTTAAACCCCAACGTTAACTGCACCTCTATCACATTAGCATGAAAGCCTTATGAAGGGAGATCCCATCTGAGTCCAGATTCATCACACATAAACACCGTTTCCAAAGAGGGGCCATCTGCCCTGTTAGTCAACCCCATCGGCCATGACCATAACTCTCATGGGTCTCTTTAGCCTTCATAGGAGCCAATATCTGGGGGTTGTATCTGCTTTATCTGTCTCTCTGACTCTGCTCAGTTGTGCATGAGGGCAATCCTTCTGCCAGCCTCCAGACTCTTTTTTAGAAACTCGTAGCCATATAAACTCATTTCTCCTTTCCATTTCCCCCTTACTTTAGGTCAAACAGCATTTTAAAGACATGTTATTTTATGTAGACATGGATATTCTGCTGATCCGCATTGAATCTTCCATATAAGGTCCTTTTCCAGTTACATCATCAGTTGGTATTTGATAGTGGTCCCTCGTTGCCAGGGAGGCTCATCCCTGGGTGTCATGTCCCACGCTGGAGGGAAGGCATTGCATTTACATGCTGAGTTTGGCTTCGAGACTGGCCACATTTGAGTAACATGAAGGCTGACAGGAGGAAATTCCCAGGCACAATGTTGCTCTATGCCTTGTTCTTATTTTAGGTTTATCAGCTCACAAACATAGTCATTAGCATCAGGGGCTCACTGTTGAACCCTCATTTCCTCCCGGTCCCCTCCGCTGTACCTGGGAGACTGTCGCTGTTCCCCTGGGGACCACGACAGAGCACCACTGGCCAGAAACCCAGTACTCCCCCTGCTGTGGTTTTTAATTGTTGCCGCTATGAGTATATCCAATCATTGCCATGCACCCTGGACATATGTTCTGTACAGCTCCCTGTCAGCCATATATCACTTGTCATTGGTATCCCATACCAGTATCTCTCCATTGCCATTGTTGAAACACTCTGTGATCCAGAACTCCCCGAAATTTGAGGCCCAATATAATGTCGTGGTCCCTTACTAGGGAATGGCATATAGCGATGGGTTTAACGGATAGATAAAGAACTTGGATAAAGTTAGATATAGAACTTAAGGAATGTTGACTTGAAAAAATTCCACATCTTATCCTTTTTTCCCCCCCCCCCCAATTATTCAGCATTTCTTCATAGGAGTCCTAGACCACAGCAATGCATATATATAATATACAGCATTCCCATACATCCACCATATAACCTTTTTCCTTCCACATCGATACTCTTACACCCTATTCATATCATATTTACTTAAGGTGATGTACAGAGTCTGAGATATTAGATTTCTAACAAGGTAATATCTGTGCTTACATTATGGTGCATACTTTAGGATACACAATTCTTTACATTTTTAGTTATCCTATGTTTTACAATATGGTTTACATTATCAGTCTGTCATCTCCTATATGTTATGGTGTAATATTACATGTTTTATATCCGTCCTTGTGTACTCTCAAGAAACTCCTCTCTTTCCCCCCATTTACTTTGGTTCCACACATTTAACGTCCATTTTCCCTTCCACCTTGGTGCCCACAGTGACAGCCAAGCTCCGTTTCCTGAGGAGCCACTTCCAGAGATAGCTGGAATAGTGTTCAGGGCCTAATTTGCTCAACTGCCCCAACGCCCCGGGAGCCACCCTTTCTCTCGAGGGATAGAGTTCCCTCTATTTGGTGGCATTATTCCTCCCCAGGATGTGGGTCCACCCCCACTCTCACTACTTGGGATTCTACCCCTTGGTGTCACCCACTCTGGCAGAGTGAGCATTTAGACATTCTCCAGGAGCTCGTCTTGCATCAGACCCTCTCACTAAACTTGACGCTGGACCTAGACAATAACAAAGATGAAGAAAATTCAACTTCCATACCAGTATTTTCTCTCAAACACTTTAACAAAGCACTCTGTAATATCCAAGCTTATATTTCCAATTCAATCATTTTCCAGGAAAATGAAGGTTATCAAAATGATTGTTATTATCCACAATATTTGGTAACAAAGAAACAACAGGGTCATGCCCCATGTTGTACTGCCATCTAGAATCAGCTCTCAAACAATTTCCACCACTTCTTTAATTCACCAGGAGAAGCCTACTGACAATAGGTGTCCTCAACAAAATGGAAATACTTAATCTCCAAATACTTAGGTAAAGAAAAAAACCGCAAAAGACTTTGAAAAGGCAGCTAATAATTTAGATGTGAGTGACTGGGCTGGCTATTTTTCTGATGTTCTATTTTACTTGATTCCTAATCTTACAGAGACATTAATTTGAAACAGAGTCTTCGGAAATAAGAAGGTAATACTATAACATTATTTTGCAACTAAGTACAAGAAATTTTGTTAAGGGTTTTATTTGCTTACACACAACAGATATATTACATGTGATGTTATATCTACTGCAGATTGCAAAGAACTCCATTCCTTTGTTCAAAACTACTGAACGAGAAGAAAAGACAAAGTAATGTTGTAGAGTTCTTTACAATTTGTAGCAGATACAACATCAAATGTAGTATAATTTAAAAAAATAAAATCAATGCTCCTCTTCATTAACATTCTACTTCACAAACTTAAGAATATTACCAATGAATATCTAATTGCAGTTTTCCTTCATGAAGTTCTATTTTGAAACCTATGTCAAACTAAAATTGAGCTCCCTGATCACATTAGTGAGCAGAATTATTTTAGGAATAAAGGATTCTTGTCTTAAATCATTAAGACATTGCCTTTATGGCCCAGAATACTTTTAACAATTGCTGGAATTACTGTGCCCCAGAAGTCATAACGAATTGAAGCATTCAACAGCATTTTAGCAAAAGTCAAGGGTTGACAATACAGCAAAGCCTCAGAAATCCAAATTAATTGAAGGGCTGGATTCACCAAATGTGTTAATTTGAGAATGTTTTAGATGAAAAGCTTGGTGTAATCTCAAGAAGCGTGGCCCGATAATCACAAATTCTAAGTCTGATGTCCCAATTTCTTTGCCAACTAGCTGTGTCATTACATGAGTCCCTGAACTTTTTGAGGCAGTGGTTTTTGTCTAATAAAAATTTCTCTCAATTCACAGGCTTATGGTGCAGATAAAACAAAATAGGGTAGGTGTATTACTGCTTTTAACACCGGAAATTACTAAGTTTATAAGGTAATATTAAGTAAAAATAATTGCTAGACAAAAATTCTCAAGTAAAAGTCCTATGATAGCCTGCAGTAAAGTTAATTCATTAATTAATGAATTAATAAACTGAAACAAACCAGGACAGAGATGTGGGTATAATTCAAGAGGCTCTTATTTTACAGATATAGCTATCAAGGAGTGGGGGATTTCTATCCAATTTCCAATCATTCTCAGACTGAAGGCTCCCAAGAAGACAGGGTAGAAGTCTGTGTTCCACTTTAGGAGAGTGTTGATTAAAAGAGTCTTGAAATGGAAGAGAACTATTTCCTAGGATCAGCCTTCCAGGGCATTATCATACCTTCTGCACCATTTCAAGCCACAGATCATCACCAATAGGTTCTGAAATGTAGGCAATCTATAACTCTTCTAGAGTAGATCTGTGAGGAAGCTGAAGGATAACTAGATAACCTGAAGGTTTCTGGCTACTGAGCTCAAACAAGGCAGAAAAAAACTTTTTTTCTTAGGAAAATATTTGGAGCAAAGTTTTTACAGTCATTGCTAACTATGATAATTGCATTTGACATTTTAGGAGCACAACTCAATAGCTAAAACATTTAAATGTAAATGACTTGCAGTAAGAAATATAAATGGGTATACATTCAAACACCAAGTGTGCCTTTTCTGGGGAAAGATTCCTCCAAAGTTTTAAACAATTGTAAGGTTTTTTTTTTTTAAAGTTCTGTAGTGCACCATGGATATTGAATAGGAATTCCTTTTTTGAATCTAGTACTGAATATGATAGAAAATAAAACCTCTAAACTCTACTGTTAAGTAACTTACGATATAAGGTATTTCTCTATTACATGTAAAGTAAAATTCAACAACTGAAATTTAAAGAGCCATTATTGTTCACTTTACAAATGCATGTGATAATAGAACATTATTATTTTTTAATTAAGTAATTTATGATAAATTAACTCACTATAGCACCATACCAATAGAGTCATACATTATGATTCCATATTATACCTGTTTATAAGCTATCCACATTTTTTAAAAAAGAAAAAAAAAGAAACAAAGGATTATATTATATACATTGATAATTGTAGTGGTTGATTCAAATCTCAGACTCACCATTTGATAAGTATAGGACTACGGACAATTATTAAATGTCATTGTTAAGCTTCAGAGTCTTCATCTGCTAAAAAATGGAAACAGAAAAAAAATGCTTGCTACATATAAAACATAAAAAGTATGTCAATTGTTCACTACAAAACAATCTTGCTGTTGTCAATATTCTATTAATATCATCAGGAACAACTGAAAAGTTTTTAGAAATATTTATTCATCATTTTCTATTAGCCTGTCTCCCTAACCTGAACTTAATGGTTTATGAATAAGAGCTACTTTTAGCTTGAAAAGCAACAAAAAATATCTTTTGTGATGGGGGTAGAATTTTAACAATAATGGTCAGGCTCAGAGAAGGGAGGCACATGTGAGTTTCACTCTCCTTCTGGTAGGAAAATCTGACAAACATGCAAGGCAAGCTGCCAGGTGGAGAGCCAGAGTGTAGCTTAAAGTATCTGGTCATCTGCTTTGAAACCCCTCACTGTTGCACACGAAGGAGGCATCATTGGTTGGTTGGCTTGGGGATATGTATGTGCATAGGGTAGTTTTTAAGAAGTTCTTTAATTGCACCCTAAAAATCAGGAAATTTAAAACATATAGATAAAGTCATTGAAGGTGGAAAGGATAATTCATAATTCCTGTTCCTAATCTAAATGGAAGAGATAGGCACAAAACTATAACCCAGACAGACTGTAAAGAGTACTATTTTAGAAACGCAAAGTCAATGACAATAATATTGAAAGAGTTAGTCCCCTGTACATTACCAAGTACAGGCTTGAGGGCTCTTAGCTGCTGGTGGCTTGTAAGCCATAGAGAACTCCTGATGCCAGACCCTATAAACTTTTTATCATTCTTTCTGCATTTTCTGCCTCAGAGATCTATCATGCCTACCAAATTTACTGCCATAATCTAATTATGAATCAAAATGTCTCTCTCTAATACCTGGCCTGCATTTCCTACAAATATCCCCAGGTTCCACTAACAGGCAGTCTCTAGTGCATCCCTACTGCTTACCTTGCCTCTGGACCCTCAAATGAAGAGCATCACCAACAAATACAGCAAGGTAACGACCTATATCTCCATGTATACTTTTTACAGGAAGTTTAAGTATTAATACATCTTCCATATATTTTCCAAATAATTCCTCAGTGAAAGAATCAGGTTACATCTTGCTTTCCCTTTGCCTGTTAATTTACAAAGGAATTTCTAGAACTAGAGTATTTTAGGAAACTCACAAACACTGTGTCTAACTGGCTCTCTGTCTGAAACGTACAGTTCATCCCCCACTCCCAAAGGCTGGGAGTCTGATCTACATATTATTATTGTTTTTTTTAAGATTTATTTTTTGTTTATTTCTCTCCCCTTCCCCCTCGTCCCAGTTGTCTGCTCTCTGTGTCCATTCACTGTGTGTTCTTCTGTGACGGCTTCTATCCTTATCAGCGGCACCAGGAATCTGTGTTTCTTTTTGTTGCATCATCTTGGTGCATTAGCTCTCCATGTGTGCAGCGCCATTCCTGGGCAGGCTACACTTTCTTTCATGCTGGGCGGCTCTCCTTATAGGGCACACTCCCTGCGCGTGGGGCTCCCCTACACGGAGGACACCCTGCATGGCAGGGCATTCCTTGCGTGCATCAGCACTACGCATGAGCCAGCTCCAAACGGGTCAAGGAGGCCCGGGGTTTGAACCATGGACCTCTCATGTGATAGGTGGGTGCCCTGTCCCTTGGGCCAAGTCTACTTCCCCTACACATTCTTTTGAGGCAGTATTCCAAGCTTCATCACTGCCATTGTGGGACAAAATAGCTTCCCAGGTGCCATGGCTTCACCAAGGGAAGACACTCCAATCAGGTTCAGGGTGACAATTAAGTTAAGGGTATAATTAGGTTCTGCACCAGAATTAAAATATTCTCAGGCAGAACTCCAGATATATGCTGAGACTTCCTTACCATATATGAGTTGTTATACCTTACTCTATATGAGTTGTTATACTTAGGATTGCAAGCATGATAAACCCAACTAAATGTAGCTTAGAAAAAAAATGGGCATTTTATTTTGTTATGCAATAAGAAGTTTCAAAGTAGAACAATTTCAAGGTTTATAAATTCAGCATCTCAGTGATGTCATTGAGGACTTCGGTTCCTTCCCCTCATGGTCCAAAGATGACTGCCCCAGTTCTGCAGTTAGTAATATGCAGGGGAGAAAAAAAGAGTAATAGTGCCCTATGTCACTTTTTAAGAACAATGAAAATCTTCCCATATTCCCTTAGCCCGCAGCACATTAACTCATCACACTAGCCAATTTCATCATGTGTCCTGGCTTAAACAAATCATTTGGCAAAGAAAATAAGACTTCCCTGACCGTATTGGGATAGGTTACTAAAAGGAAGTTGAGCATATTCAGTGCCATGGGGTGAATGTCTGTGGGGTAGGCAAGCAAGTGTCTGTCTCATTGCCCAGTAACACTCTAGATGAAATTGGTTCAAACTTCCTTAAACTGTGGAAGTCTGAAGCCCTACCCAAGAATCTATGAACTCCAGGTTTTCTGTCCTGATGGTGGTCCTCTTCTGCTGCCATTGAATTGGTTCTGTTTATTGATCATCACATTACCAGACTCTGTTCAACCTGGCTGAGACCTGGAAATTAGCTCCCTTCTGTGACTTCCACATATAAAACATAAAACCCCCTTATATGAGGACCCTGTGTAGACAGCAATGTTAATGAAAGTGGGAGAGCAATGCAAGGAAGTTGTCAAGAATATTGCTTAAAGGCTAGCAACTGCTACATATCAGTAGATGATCTGACTTAAGTCCATCAGGCCTGCCATTACCAGAGTTTTCTTTAGCAACCCCACCCTACACAGCATTCCCTGTCTAGTGCCCTGACTTCAGAAGGCCCTCTCCCTCCCAACCCCCCAACGCTCATACTGAGAGAGAATGAAAGATGAGAGAGGGGAGCCTGAAGATAGGAGAGAAGCCATGGATGATCTCTGCAAGACTCTCTTGACTCAATGAATATAGAGACCACACTTAAGTCATTCACCACAGTGACCCTGGGACTTAGCCCAGAGCTTGGAAGATTGTAGGCATCAATAAACATGAGTTGAATGAGTTAGTGCCTAAAAGAGTGATTTCAGAGACTTGAGCCCGAAACTAAAAACAGAGCGCATTATCAGGAACTTCAGTGAGAAATACAAAGATTGCAGCAGGGAAAATGGGAAGGATAAAGGGTTTGGATAGAGATGCAGTGAGTTTGCTGATGGATGTACAGAACAGTTACTAGCAACTTTCAAGATGCACTGTGATTAGAGTAATGAAAGAATCCATATTAAATTGATTCAGTCTATTAAATATATAGTTTGAATTACTTATTTTAATATTTTGCCCAGGGCACACTCATTGTCATTTCTTACTTTTCTACCTGTCACCTTGAAAAACTGTCACCATTTAGCCTTGCCAACTTGGCATTTTACTACTTTGTCGAGTTTGTTGTTTCCCAATCTGAAAATTTCAGTATTCAAACTCATTTCTTGATTACCCATGAAAAACTCTGACAGTCTCTGCATGATTTATTTTAGCAATCCACTAATTTCACCCACTGAAAGATTCATTTATTTGCTGAGTGTAAGCCGGCCCCATCATTTCTTAAGTATTTGGTTCCATGCCAATATAATTCAGCTTTAAAAATAATCTTCTATATAAAATTTGGTTAAAAACTTTCAGAAATATAAATGAAAAGATCAGTCTTAATTTTAACTTCATCAGACAGGTACTCCACGAGGCAATAGTGCCTTTTCCCAGAGAAAAATTCCAACCTCTCTTATTTGTATTCGTACCTATAAAGAAGTATTCCTGGTATCCAAAAGAATGGAGCAAGGCCATTTCCCTGGCTTCTGGTGGGAATGGTTCTTAGAAACAGAAAGAGTCACTCCAAACTAAGATCTCAGATATAAAGAGTGTCCAAGGGGGTGTATAATGGTAATCAGGCCAAGTTAATAAAAGATTGAATTCCTAAGCATAGTCTACCCCTCTTAGGGACTAAGAACCAGGACATTTGCCCCAGGATGGAACCTGAGCTGAGATGTGCTCTCCAAAGGCAGATTTTAGATTCCAGTGTGGGGTTGGTGCCCACAAAATGAAGCTCTCCTTATTTTAGTATTTGAACAAGAAGCATGGATTCTGCACTCCCTCAAGAAAAATTCTGCCAGTCAAAACACCCTACCTGTCTGCAGGGACCTCAAAGTCAGCCCTTCTCACAAAAAAGTGCCTGATAGCTAAAATGTCCCATTGGTCACAGAAGAAACCTATGCTGGCTACCTATCTTTAACCTGAGCTACTTTTCCATTCTTTACTAGCTTGCACTTTTAATTATGAAATAATCAAAAATACAGAAGAGTAGAAGATATATAGTATAATGTGCCCATATGCCCATCACCCAGCTTCAAAGAGTATTAATTCATGGCCAGTCTGGTTTCCTATATACTTCAACCTACTTCCCAACCCAAAAATTACTTAGAAATTCCCAGACATTTAAACACTCCATCAGTAAACATTTCAGTCTAAAAGAAAAGGACTCCCCTTTCAAATCATAGCTGCAATACCTACATTGTAGCCACACTCATATCAACAATCCCTTAATAATAACATTCAAAATACACATTTCTTTGTCCTATAAATGAATTTTTTAAAAATACAAATTATTTGAAACAGGTTCCAAAACTAAGAGCATACATTATGTTTGGTTGATAACTCTCTCAGTTTCAGTTTCTTATATAGTCTGTAGATTACCTTTTCATCTCTTTTTTCTTCTTTGCACTTTAAATTTCTTGAAGAAATCACATAGCTTGCCCTATAGTGTTTCACAAAATCTGGATTTTCCTGACTGCCTCTCCATGGTGTCACTTAACATGTCTATCATTCATATTTCTTGTTCATGGATAGGTTTGTTGTAAGCTTGATTTTTCGGTAAGCCCAATTCAGAGATGGTGTGTGTACTTCCATCAAAAAGTGCCTAATGTCTGGTTGGTCCTCTTTTTTGCAAACTTAGCAGAAACTGATAATCACTGTGAGAACCAATAATTCCTTAGGGTTACATAAAGATGATATTCTCATTCTATCTTTCCTTCTTCATTTATTAGCTGAAATTCTTTGTGAAGATAAGCTTCCCCTCATCAAATATTTGGTTATCCAGAGGCACTGTTTAAATAAGAAAGGCAGGATAAATGCTAGATTCTTTCCCTTTATCTACCAGTTTAAAAACAAAAAACAAAGAAGAGTTTGGATCTTACAAAGGTGACCCATGAGTTTTGGGATTTTTCCCAAAACCGTTTCTTTTGTTATTAAATTATGTATTTAAATAAATGTGGTATGTTTAAGTTCATCACACTTATTCCTTTTGATCCTCACACTATCCCAGCTTTGTCCAGTGGGAGCCTGTACAAGCTGGCTCCTGAATCCTTGTGATATGATGCTAGCAGTCTTTGATAGTTCCCTTGACTTCTGGTATGACAAGATATTACAAAGCTAATCTTGTATATTTTTTACAAGGAATTTTCTTGACCAAGAATAAGCCATTTCTCCAAGGAGTTCTTTGATTTTCATGAAAGAAAGTATTTAGAGATAACCTGGGTGCTAAGGGTATTGATTGTTACTGGTTTGGCCATTGTTTCTGTGGTTTTTCAGTGGACAGATCTAATGGTACATATATACATACATAAATACACACATATACATGCATACACACAAATTCATCATGAGTTCATAATACTTCCAATTGAAAATTACGTATAAAGAGCTTTTACTTAACCTTATTAGTCTTATATTTTTAACACTTAACATCTTTTCCAAAAACCCCAGAATGCAATAACAGCCTAATTACTAGTTTCCTTTATTGTATATTATACAAACAGTAGTCTCAGAATAATATCAAGATTCCCTTCAGTACAAAGTCAAATCCATAAAATAGCATCCTCCTCACCCTAATAGGTAATTTTTAAAAAACTCATGGTTTATCCCACTATTTTTTAAAATATAAGAAATACTGTATATATATTATATTTAAACCTCCCCTTTCTCAGTAAATAATATTATTCTAGGCACACTTTTCTCCACCTTGAGTTTTTAAACTAGTGATATAGCCCATAAATCATTCCATAAAAATATATAGACATTCCTGAAATCAGTCATAATGTATCATAGTACTCCAATGTGAAGATGTTCCAAACTGTATTCAGCCAGTCTTTTACTGCTGGATATTTGAGTTGTTTCCAGTCTTTTACTGCTACAAATAGTGCTGCAATGAATAGTCTTAGTCGTACATCTTTTCATGTCTTGCCATTTCCTTCAAGTGGGTAGTCCTTCATTTTAAAATATAAACAGAGAAATAAGTGTCACAAAAAAATGTTTTAATCAAAATCAAAATACAAGAAAGACTGGGTTAGAGAGATGAAACTAAAAATTGTCTCGACAGGAAAGGAAAATAATAATAATAATAATATTAACAAGTTAGTATTCTCAGAGAGAATCACAAGTATACTGCAGTCATAAACTGCGGAACAGCTTCCAGAAAATGAAAGAACAAGATTGAAATTATATTTTTAAGCCAAATTCAATAGAAGGGCTGGAAGATTAAGTTGGAAAAAACCTCATAGAATACAGAATAGATAAAAAGGTTAAAAATATGAGAGAAAAGTTAATGGACCCGAAATATCAATCCAGATTCTACAAGCATTCAATAACATTCTCAGAAAAATAGAGCAAAGGAAGAAAAAGGAAGAAATAATTTTGTAAAATAGACAAAAATTTTCCAGAGCTGATAACACCAGACTGAAAGGACCTACTAAGTGTCAAACAGAACCCATGCCCTCACCCATCTTGTGAGATTTCAAACACCAAAGATAAAGAGAATATTTTTAAAAATTTTAAGGGGGGCAGTGGGAAGCAGTTACAAAAGGAAAGGAATCAGACATCAGCCATCTCAAAGCAACATCGGATAGAAAAAGAAAATGTATAAAATTAACTTCTAAGTCTCAAGGATAAATTGATTTGAGTCTCTGTATCTCTATCCCCCTAAACCTTCATTAAATATTAACTATTACTTGAGAAAGAATATAAAGGTATTTACAGTAATGTGATACCATAGGTATATGAGAAAATTAAACAAAGGATTCTAAGAAAATGAGTATAGGGGACACAAAAAACAAAGTGGCTACATCGTCAACATGGTGACTAAAGACATCCCCCCACAAAGTCTTGTCTCAAATCAACTAATAAAAGGACACATTCCACATGCTAGGAACTCTGGAGGATGACAGAGACTCGAGAAGGACTGCACAAATGCTGAAATAAAGAAAACAAAGAATCACCAAGAACATGGATAAGGCTTCCATTCTGGATCCACCAGTCCGGACCCTTCTCCCTCATTGGTTTCCACGCCGCTTGGAAGTCACCAGAGGCAACACGACCTGGGTCCCTCCTGCCACTGATGCAGACTATTGAGCCACTCACAGCAGTGGGTTAGAACTGCACGCATATTCAGGCATATTAAAAGAATTATACACTATGGTCAAGTGGGTTTTATCCCAGGTACCCAAGAGTGGTTCAACAAAAGAAAATCAATTAATGGAAACACCACATTAACACTTTCTCCCTGAGCTCAGCTGTGGGTGATCAGGCATATAGTTCAGCTCTCCCCGGTCCTCAGAGATTCAGCTTCCAGTTCCATGGCTGATTCCAGCCTCCAGCCATTTGCTCAGCCTGTCTGGGTTTCTGCCTCTTTCTGTGGCTGTGAAGGATCCCCGAGTCCTCTCTCACTTCAAGGGGCAAAATGGCTGCTCTCTTTCTCTATGCCTCTCTGCTTTCAGTCCTTGGTGTACTACAGTAAAAGGATTAGGACCCACCCTGGGCTGCACAATCTAATGAAAAGTCCTTAACTAAAGCAATCTAATCAAAAGTGATCTAATTAAGAGGATTAGATCAATCAAACTAATCAGTGGGAGAAAATATTTAGAACCCACATATCCAATAAGGGTTTAATAGTCAGGATATATAAAGAAATCATAAAGTGAACAATAAGAAGTCAATTTTCATTAATAACAATGAAATGATAACAACAAAATAAAATTTTTTAAATGGGCAAAAGTTGAATAGATACTTCTCCAAAGAAGATATACAAACGGCTATAAGGCACATGAAAAGATGCTCAACATCATTAACTATTAGGGAAAAGCATTTCAAAACCACAATGAGATATCATTTCACACCCATTAGAAAGCCTACTATAAAAAAAATATCCAGAAAATTACAAGTGTTGGAGAGGACATAGAGAAAAAGAAACATTCATTGTTGGTGGAATATAAAATGGTGAAGCCACTGTGGAAGACAGTTTGGCAGGTCCTCAGAAAACTAAGTAAAGAATTACCATGAACAAGCAATCCCTCTACTAGGTATAAACCCAAAAGAATTGAATGCAGGGACTCAAACAGATATTTCCACACTGATGTTCATAGCAGTATTCTTTGCAATTGTCAAAACAGGGAAGCAACTCTGATGTCCATCACCTGATGAAAGGATAAATAAAATGTGGTAATCACAGACAAAGCAGCCAGAAGGCGAAGCAACAAGACTCAGAAGAGAAGCAGATACCACCACTTTGTCTTACCACATGGAAGGAATCCAGAACTACCAGCAACTGACCTTACGTGAAACAACTCTGATGATGCCTTGATTTGGATATTTTCAGAGGCTCAGAACTATAAGTTTTAACTTAATAAATTCCAATTATAAAGCAAAAAAAAAAAAAATTTAAATGTGGTATATACATGCAATGGAATATTATTCAGTATTAAAAAGAAATGAAGATCTGGTTCATTGAACAACATGGATGAATCTTAAAGACATCATGTTGAGTGAAATAAGGTAGAAACGAAAGGACAGATATTGTATATGATCTCACTAATAAGAAATAATCAGTATAACCAAACTTACAGAGCTAGAATCTATTTTTTTATTATTATTTTTTTTTAAGATTTATTTTATTTATTTATTTCTCTCCCTCCCACCCCCACCCCAGTTGTCTGTTCTATTTGTTGCGTCTTCTTTGTCCGCTTCTGCTGTTGTCAGCTGCACGTGAATCTGCGTTTCTTTTTGTTGCGTCATCTTGTGTCAGCTCTCCGTGTGCGCAGCACCATTCCTGGGCAGGCTGCACTTTCTTTTGCACTGGGCAGCTCTCCTGCATGGGGCTAACCTATGTGGGGGACACCCCTGCATGGCAGGGCACTCCTCACGTACATCAGAACTGCTCATGGGCCAGCTCCACGTGGGTCAAGGAGGCCCGGGGTTGAACCGTGGACCTCCCATGTGGTAGACGGACGCCCTAACCACTGGGCCAACTCTGTCGGCCTAGAGCTAGAATCTAGTACCTAGGTCCGCAGAGGCTTGGGTGGAGGTAGTGAATGGGGAATTACTCCTTAATTTGTACAGAATTTCTATTTAGACTGTTAAGTTTTGAAAATGGATGGTGGCGATGATAGCACAATATTGTGAATATAATTAGCAACACTGAATTATATATGTGAACGTAGTTAAGGGGGAAATTTTAGGCCATATACATGTTACTACAATAAAAATTAAAAGATAAAACATAGGATTGTGCAACACAGTGAACCCTATTGTAAATAATGGACTATAGTTCATAGTACAATTTTTTTTAATTTATTGAAGTATATCACTCATACATATACAATAAGTGCATAGTAATAGTTGTGAACTCACAAATCAAATATACATCATACAGGACTCTCACACCTCACCCTACCACCAATTCCTTGCACTGTTGTTAAACATTTTTAACTAATCATTTAAGAGCATTGTCAAATTATTACTACTAACCAAAGTATTTTCCCCCAACCACCCTATTATTATCTTTATATCATTTATATATGAATATATGTAAACAATAAGTATATAGTAAAAGTTGTGAACTTACAAAGCAAACATGCATAACATCATACAGAGGCCCCATACATCAAACCACCACCACCACCTTGCATTGTTGTGAGACATTTGTTACAAATTATGAAAGAATATTGTCAAAATCTTACTACTAATTATAATCCTTATCTTACATTTGGTGTATTTTTCCCCCAACCTACCCTATTATTTTTTTTTAAATATATTTTTTATGACAAGTTGTAAGCTTATAAAACAATCACGCACATGTGCAGAATTCCCTAACAAAACCCCTCTATCAACATACCACACTGTAGTGGAACATTTGTTACAGATAAAGATAATATCGTCTGATTGTTACCACATCCATACTGTACATTTGGCACACATTTTCTGTACTGCCCCATTATCAACACAGTACATTTTTGGCATAAATGCAAGAATATTAAATTATTGCTGTTAACCACAGTCCATAGGTGTATTAGTCAGACAAAGGGGTGCTGATGCAAAATACAGAAATTGTTTGGTTTCTATAAAGGGTATTTATTTAGGGTAGGAGTTTACAGATACCAGGCCATAAAGCATAAGGTACTTCCCTCACCAAAGTCTATTTTCTTGGGTTGGAGCAAGATGGCTGCCAATGTCTGTGAGGGTTCAGGTTTCCTGGGTTCCTCCCTCCAAGGTCTTGTTTCCCTCTGGGTCAGGGTTCTTCTCTTCCTGTGGCTTGCTTCTCTTTCCTCTGTGAGCTTACTGCCCAGGACTCCAGCTTAAGGCTTCAGCATCAAACTCCAACATCAAAACTCCAACATCAAAAACCCACAACTCTGTCCTTTGCCATGCCTTTTATCTGTGAGTCCCCATCCACTGGGGGTGGGGACTCCATGCCCTAATGATGTGGTCCAATCAAAGCCTTAATCATAACTTAATCATGCCCAGGTACAGACCAGAATACAAACATACTCCAATATCTATTTTTGGAATTCATAACCATATCAAACTGCTACAATAGGTCACTTCAGTTGTATTTTTCCCATGCTTCTCCACATTCCCACCACCCTGCAGTAGTGATGTACATTTGCTCTAGTTCACGAAGGACACTCTTGCATCTCTACCATCAACCACAATTCTCATTCTCTCTTGGTTTACTGTACCATTCAGTTCCTAGACTATTCTCTAGCAATCTGTCAGTGGCATTTACATAACTAGACCACCATTTTCAGCCACATCCCCATTTACTCATTATTTGTTACCATCCACTCTATACATTTCCATACTTTTACAGTAAAGCTAATTAAAACTTCTAATACATTAAACATTAGTAATCCATCCCTGTCCTCCTTTTATCTCCTTTAGGAATCCACTACCTACCACCAGGTCTTGAAGATATTTTGCTACAATTTCTTCTAGATTATGGTTCGTCTTTTTTTTTAGGTTTTTGATCCATTTTGAGTTAATTTTTGGGTAAGGTGTGAGATGGGGGTCCTCTTTCCTTATTTTGGCTATGGATATCCAGTTCTCTCAGCACCATTGTTGAATGGACTATTCTGCCTGAGTTATGTGGGTTTGACAGGCTAGTCAAAAATCACTTGACCATACATGTGAGGGTCTGTTTCTGAACCATAAATTTGGTTCCATTGGTCTATGTATCTGTCTTTATACCAGTACGAGGCTGTTTTTAACCACTGTAGCTAGGTGATATGACTTAAAGTCTGGAGATGAAGCCTTGCTTTTCCTTTTTAAGATGTTTCTGGCTTTAAGTTGTTCGGGACCCCTTATCCTTCCAAATAAATTTGATAATCGTGTTTTCAGTTTTTAAAAATGCTGATGGAATTTTTATCGGGATTGCATTGAATCTGTATATCAATTTGCATATGATTGATATGTTAATGATATTTAGTCTTCCAATCTGTGAGCATGGAATGTTCTTCCAGTTATTTAGGCATTTTTTAATTTCTTTTAACGCTGAGTTGCAGTTTTCTGAATACAAGTGCCTTATTGTTGGTTAAGTTTATTCTTGACTGAGTTTTATCTGTCATATTTTCACCACGTTTTAAAAATTTGTTATACTTAATTTTAATTGTTTTTTAAAAAAGATACATAGATCACAAAAAAGTTACATTAAAAAATATAAGAGGTTCCCATATACCCCACACCCCCAAACTCTCCCACATCAACAACCTCTTTCATCATTGTGGCACATTCATTGCATTTGGTGAATACATTTTGGAGCACTACTGCACCACATGGATTATAGTTTACAATATAGTTTACACTCTCCCCCAGTCCATTCAGTGAGTTATGACAGGGTATATAATGTCCAGCATCTGTCCCTGAAGTATCATTTAGGACAACTCCAAGTCTAGAAGATGCCCCCATATCACATCTCTTCTTCCCTTTCCCCACCCTCAGCAACTACCATGGCCACTGTCTCCACATCAATGATTCAATTTCTTCCATTGTTAGAGTTACAATAGTTCTATAGTAAAATACCAGTAAGTCCACTCTAATCCATATTTTATTCCTCCATCCTGTGGACTCTGGGATGGTGATGTCCACTACATGTCTAAATCAAGAGAGGGCTTAGATCCCGCATAGCTGATGGGTGCAATTCTCCTGCTTGCACCACTCTTTTGACACTTTTAGTTACTTTTATTGATATAATTATCATTTCTAGACTCGCTTCCAGGCCTCTTTCTCCTATTGTTTCTTTACAGGTTCTAGCAAACCCTTTAGTATTTCCTGAAAATCTGTTCTCTTGTTTAGGAATTCTCTGTTTCTGTTTATCTGTGACGATTCTAATTATACCCTCATTTTTGAAAGACAATCTTGCCAGATGTAAGATTCTAAACTGGAGGTTTTTCTCTTGTAGTATCTTAAGTATATCATATCACTGTCTTTGCCTCCATGGTTTCTGGTGAGAAATCAGCACTTTATCTTATTGGGTATGACAATGCATTGCTTTTCTCTTGCTGTTCTCAGAATTCTCTCTTTGTCTTTGGCATTTGACATCCTGATTAGTATGTGTCTCAGAGTTGGTCTATTCAGATATTTTTGAATGGGAGTAGGTTGTGCTTCTTGGACATGGATATCTATGAACTTCAGTGGGATTGGGAAATTTCTACCATTATTTCTTCAAATATTCCTTCTGCCCCTTTTCCCTTCTCTTCTTCTGAAACACTGATGACAAATATGTTAGCATATTATTTGCTGTCATTTAGTTCCCTGAGACCTTGTTCAATTTTTTCCATTCTTTACTTCATCTGTTCTTTTGTGTGTTCACTTTCAGAGGCCATTTCTTCAAGCTCACCAAATCCTTTCTTCAGCCTCCTCAAATGTGCTATTATATGATTCCAAAGTTTTTTTAAAAATTTCATTTATTGCACCTTTCATTCTCACAAGATCTGCTGTTTTTCTGTGTATGCTTTCAAATTCATCTTTGTGCTCATCCAGTGTCTTCTTAATATTCTTAATCTCTTTAGCCATCTCATTGAATTTATTAAGGAGATTTATTTGAACATCTATGATTAGTTGTCTTGACTCTTTTACATCATCTGGTGGCTAATCTTGTTCCTTTAACTGGGCCATAGCTTCTGTTTCTTGGTGTGGATTGTAATTTTTTGTTGGTGTCTTAGCATCTGGCTTACTAGAGTATTTATTCTGTGTGCAGTTTTTCTCTTTAGTTTAGGGCTTCCTGTCCTTTGTCCCTCACTGGTTGTGCAGTAGGAACCAAGGATATATTTCGTGCTATAAGCTATTGGAGGCTCAAGCTGTCCTCATTGCCTTAGGGATCAATGAAGCTTCTCCCAACTTTCTCCTTTGCCAGGGTAGGGACAGAGTCACAGCTCTGTGGAATAATCCAAGTCATGCAGGCCTAGACTGTAGTTACCCAGAGAGACTGATGAAGCTTCATGTCCCTTTCTCCCCTGCCTGGGGCAGGGATAGAGCTGCAGGTGTGGGCAGTAGTCTATGCAGTGTGGATCTAAGATGCCCACTTTGCCCCGGTAGACTTCCAATTATTCAGGCTGTGCCAGTCAAAGGTACCTGCAGGTACCTGGACAGGCTGGTACAGGGCCTGCCAGCCTCCTCCCTGCCAAAGGTGGGGCTGAAGCCTAGCCTAGGGCTGCAGGCTGATCTGGGTGAAAGAAACTGGTTCCAATCATCACTGTGATTTTCAGTCAGCCCAGCTTCCCCTCATGCTGGGGGCAGAGTCAAAATGGCAGCAACTGGCCTCTTTCTGACTTGAACAGATTCATACCCTAGGTGTTCCAAGGGTTCTACCTTAGCCAGCCAAGTCTACTAATCAGTTGCTGAAATTTGTGACCAACCATCTCCTCCTCCCCTGTTTTTGGGAAATAGAGCTCCCAATTCCAGCCACAGAATTGCTTCTGGGGCACCTTGGGCTGCCAGAGTAGGATAATCACTGGCCTCCACAGCTTGGCTGATAATTTCCTGGAGAGGCTGGCCCACATTCCCCCAGCTTCTTCTCTGCCTGAGGTGGGGTTGGGGCTTAGATTAGAGCTGCAATATGACCTGGATGGAAAGAAGCCAGTCCCTACTAGCACTGTGATTTTGAGTCCACCCCACTTCCCCTTGTGCCAGGCATGGAGTTAAGATGGTGGCTACCAGGCTCTTTCTGACTTGGACAGGTTCAAACTTCAGCTGTTCTTAGGATTATGTTTTAGCCTGCTGAATTTACTCATCAGTAGCTGAAGCTGGTGCCCAACTGTCTCTTCCTTCTCCATTTTTGGGAAGTGGAGCTCCAAATTCTAGCTGCAGAACAGCTCCCAAGGCAGCTTGGGCCTCAAGTGGAGGATGGGCACTGGCCTCCAAGGTGTGGAGGGCTCATTCATGAATCTTCTCTGCAGATGAGCAGTCTTTTCCTTCCAGTCCTTCAAGGATGTTGCAGGATGCTCTTCTGGTCTCCTTGAGCCCCCAAACAGGTGCTTCAGCTAGCTCTAGATAGCTCTGGGTGTTTACTAACTGCCCTGTAGCAGGAGCTGACTCTAGGAGCTCTTTACTCTGCCTCTATCTTGCTGGGTTGTCCTCAATAGTACAATTTTAATATTCCTTCATAAATTGTAACAAAAGTACCACACTAATGCAAAGTGTTAATAGTGGGGGGACAGAAGCGGACTTGGCCCAATGGATAGGGTGTCCACCTACCACATGGGAGGTCCGCAGTTCAAACCCTGGGCCTCCTTGACCCGTGTGGAGCTGGCCCATGTGCAGTGCTGATGCACGCAAGGAGTGTTCTGCCATGCAGGGGTGTCCCCTGTGTAGGGGAACCCCACGCACAAGGAGTGCGCCCCGCAAGGAATGGCACCCAGCGTGAAAGAAAGTGCAGCCTGCCCAAGAATGGTGCCACACACACGGAGGCCTGACACAGCAAGATGATGCAGCAAAAAGAAACACAGATTCCCGGTGCCACTGATAAGGATGGAAGCGGACACAGAAGTACACACGAATGGACACAGAGAGCAGAACACTGGGGGGTGGGGGTGGAGAGAAATAAATAAATAAAACTAAATCTTTAAAAAAAAATAGTGGGGGGAATGGGGGAAGGAAACACCTTTTTTACATGATTTTTCTGTAAGTCTACAACTTCTCTAAAATAAAGTAGTTGAGACACTAGGGGACTTCCTTTCCACCATAAAATAAATGGGTAAAACAATATAATGATCATTTTCATTTCCAAGGAACTTGAGAAATTATTTTTCATATCTTTAAATCTTATGTTGAATGACTTGATTGCAAATAATGCTTTTATTCATTGAGAAAAATAAATCACCTAGTCACAGAAATATTGTCTCTAACCAAACCCTATTTTATATCTTCTTACATCAGAAAGATCCCTCTGATAACCTTTCTTCACAACCAGAATATAAAATATAAGGTCAACTTCGATAGGGCAAAGAAAATTAGATAAAAGCAATAAAATGTTAAGGGGATAATTAATTATCATTTAATTTAATTTAGCAACACAGATAATTTTTTAAGAATAACTAGAAAAATTCTGAAATGGTTGATATCCAGAGCTGTGATTGAATGCAATAAAGTACAAAGAAAATATTCCAAAAACAAAACAAAAACAAGAAAAGAAACAATGAAAGTAACCCAGCAGGGCCTTGAAAAAGTTCTAGGATGGTGGGTGTAATAGGCTAGAATGCAGTTAGTCCAAAAACAACCAGTATCCATGTGGTGCAGCAGTGCTCAAAATGTATTCACCAAATGCAATGAATGTCCCACGATGATGAAAGAGGTCATTGATATGGGAGGAGTGGGGTGAGGGGGGTGGGGAGTATATGGGGACCTCATTTTTTTAATGTAACACTTTAAAAAACTAGAGAAAAAATAATAAATAAATAAATAAATAAATAAATAAAGAGCATACATTCCCTTTAATAAAAGCCATTATTTTAAAATGGAATATTTAATGGATGGTGAAAAAGGCTTATATTCATTGTGTCAACAAGCATAAAGCAATACCATTAGAAACCAGAGGAAAAAAGAGAAAGTTGTACCAAAAGGCATGTTCTAAATTTGAAGCAAACTGAAACCTTTGGTTAATTCTGAGAAACTAATACATATTTTTTTAAGAAGGAAAAGTGAAAGAAAAAATATCCTTTTAAATTCTTGGACATATATCAAATTCTTGGATATGAGTTCAATTTCTCAGGATTATATTCTCCTCTAAAGGTAAAAGCAGTCAGCTACAGTGAACAATATTTATTTTGTCATAATATTCCAAATGCTATTTGTTTGAATTTTTTAACTCTTTAAGTATAGTTTAGAAAAGAAATTAATCATTTAAATTCTGATAATATAAAAATTGAACTAAATCACTTTAAAGTGAGAAGTCGAAGAATAGCATTAGGTGTTAATTTGTATCAAAGTTAGAAACGCCAACTGAAAATCCAAAAATAAAAATATGTTGATAAATTCTAGATGGGAAAGGAGACAATGTGTGTGAAAAATTCCTATTTCATGGTGGATTAATAAATAAGTAATATACTATCAACAAAGTTGATAAGTTAAATATATAACTCATTCATTTATTTATTTATTTGGATATAAATATAGGTATATATAGATATAAATTGATATAAATATATATAATATTATAAATGTATAAGTGTTTGCCTCTGGGGAGTAGGACTGAAGTTGGGAAGATGCATACTTTTCATTTACTACCATTATGTATGATTAGAACTTTTTCATAACATATATACATATATTAGAGAAGTTGTGAGTTTGCAAAACAATCATGCATAAAATACAGGATTCCCATGCACCACCTCACCACCAGTTCCTTGCATTGGTGTGGAATATCCATTATCATTAATGATAGCACTTTTTAAAAGATAATTGTACTCTTTTTTTAACAGTATTTACCTGTGTTACAATTGATGAAAGATTATTAAAATAGTTTCATCTATCATCCATTATTTACATTAGGTGTATTTATTTCCCATATATTATTCTATTACTACCACCTTTGCATTAACATCATATATTTGTTATAATATAACAAATATAATCTATTTCATAATATATATTTTAATTTAAAAGAAGATATGAGAATGAATAAATAAAAAAATAGATGCTAGCTTGTATTTATATGCTTTCATTTTCAAGTTATTTCCCAGAACACTGAGGAACTGAAGACTATTCTTATCTGCTGAAAACCTTATTAAAGGTGATAATTTACTCTGATGCCCAAAACACAGTGTGACAAGCATGATTTTCCTATAGCTAACACGTTCCCCTTGGAGCTTGCTAAGCCACCTTCTGTCCATCATGCTCTTGCCCTCTTTTCCATTTAACTGGCTATAATATTGATAATTAAAATACATTTCTGTCCCTTGTATGTTGTCAATATTCTATGATTCTTTTTCTGTATTTAAAAGCCATGTGAGAAGAATATTTCAGTTTTCTTTCACAAAAGAGAAACTAAGTTGTTTATTTGGAATTCGATTGTCAATTGATCTTTCTCTTATTTACTATCCACCAGTTAAAAAGAAAAAGATCTCTCTTTCTTGAACTAAATAAATGTTACTGTCCCCTGGTTCCAATTTTTTTCAACCTCAGAATTTACCTCTTCGAAAAATCTACTCTAGTAGCCAAGTCTAGTTTGTCCTCAAAGAAATCATTTTGTTCTATTGTACTAGGCAATGTTTGTTGAGTATTCAATGATTCCGAACTTATTAGAACATTGTATCTCCTTGATAAGTATTTAAATGATCTTTCTGTAGTTCTCAAGTTCTTTCCAGATAAAAGTTAATGTTAGAAATTCCCAGGTACTTGAACACAGTGTATCAATTCATACACTGACAAATATTTTAATAGTTTTATCATTGAATTAATTCAAGATTCTTGGTTGCGTAGTATCAACTCTTTGATTAGAGTAGAATTCCAGTTAATATCCTTAGTTACTGTGCTATCATTCCATGGACAGTTCACTTAACCGCTCTGAGATTCAGTTTCTTCATCAGTAAAATAGAGATAACACCACCTACTTCACAGAGTTACCTCTCTGATCACCCTATCTAACATATCTCCATCATTCTCCTTCCCTTTAACCTGATTGATTTTTTAATGATAGTATTTATTTCTGTTACTACTTTAAATATTTATTCTTTGTTTCCTGCCTCTTTCTCACCCTAGGTTGTAAGCTTCTTGAGAAAAGGGATTCCACCTATTTTGCTCACATCTATAGCATCAGACCTTAAAACAATACTTAGCACATAGCAACTGTTCAAAAACAGATTGTTGAGTAAATGATAGGATGAAGAGTAATGCTGAGAAGATTAAAATAAGATAATGTATGTAAAGTGCTCAGTGTTTGGCAAAAAGTAAACAACTAGAGAAAGCTACTATTTTTATGTCTTTCATATAAATACTTTTATTTGTCTAATATTTAAAAATATAATGAGCAGTACTTTTAGAGATTGAAAAAGAATTTCTTTCATTTTTCTGCCCTCTCCTTTTCATCCCTAACCATACCAGATCTTCCCTAACAATTAGAAAGTTGTACATGAAACACTTACAAATCACACTCTACAACGACTATTTTAGGAAAACTTAAAAGAATAATTATTAATAATAATTTATAAACTCAGGTAGAAGCATTCCTATGTTCCTAAAAAAGCAATAGCAAATGCTGCACTCTTTTTGATGATGCCATATCTTTGCAAAGCTTGGTTTTCAGCAGTTGCTGTGATAAATAACAAAGAAAGTACTACATGTACCACAATGAAGAACAAAAAATGAGTGATGGGAGCATACATTTGCACACCAATGTTCATAATAGCATTATTCACAATTGCCAAAAGATGGAAACAACTCAAGTGTTTATTAACCAATGAATTGATAAACAAAATGTGGTATATGCATATGGTGGTATTCTATGCTATTCTAAGAAGAAATGAAACTGGGACACATAAGACAACATGAATGAACCTTGAGGACATTATGTTGAGTGAAATAAGCCAGATACAAAAGAACAAATATTGTATGATCTCACTAATATCAACTAAATATGAATAATAAATACATGAAGTAAAAATCTCAAGTATAAGTTACTAGGAGATAGGATGAGGGCTAAGAAGGGGTACTCAGAAAGGGTACAAAAAAATGTATGTAGATTTTTATTTAGCATGATTATAAAAGTGGGGAAATGGATAGATTTGATGGTAATACATGATAGTGAGTATAACTAACACAGCTGGTCTGTAAATGTGATTGTGGCTGAAAGACATAGTCAAGGAACATAAATGTCAATTGAAAGAAAGCTAGAGAATAATCTAGGGACTGAATAACATAGTGAACCCAGTAGTGGGTGAGGAGTGTGGTTAATAGTACAAATAGAAGAATGTTCTTCTATGAACTAGAACAAATGTATAT
The DNA here is from genome assembly GCF_030445035.2 of Dasypus novemcinctus. Lineage (NCBI taxonomy): Eukaryota > Metazoa > Chordata > Mammalia > Cingulata > Dasypodidae > Dasypus > Dasypus novemcinctus. The sequence goes on from NC_080687.1 coordinate 38,931,640, forward strand.
CACTATTACAATGTCGTAAGAATATGGTGATACAAGGAAAAATACAAGTAATGTAACTTACGGACTATAGTTAACAGCAATATTATATTCTTGTATCAATGTCAATGAAGGTCATGGGGGTATGGGATTTTTTCCTATTGGACTAAAGAAAATGTTCAAAAGTTTATTCGAGGTGATGACTGCACAACTCTGTGAAGAAACTGAAAGTCACTACGTGTACACTTTGGATGGATTGTACAAGGCATGGGACTGGATAGCACAGTGAACCATGCGGTGGATGGTAGATTGGGGTTGACAGTAAAAGTTTAAGAGCATTCTCTCATGATCTATGAAATACTGATACATGGTGTTAATAATGGGGGTGTGTATGGAAAAAATACATCAAATGTAAGCTATGGACCACAGTTAGTAGTAATATTTTGATGATGTTCTCTCATAATCTGTAACAAATATTCCACAACAATGCAAGGTGTTGATGGAGGGGTGATATATAGCAATTTTGCATGTTATATGTGATTACTTTGTAAGCTCGCAACCTCTCTAATAAAAAAATATGTATTAAACAATGCAAAAAACCAACATAAGGAGATCTATTTGACATCAACTATTAAACTTTAAAACAATATGTTTAATACATTTTTTCTTAACAGTAGCTTCCTTTCTTATAGTAAAATATGTATGTGTATGTATTTGCAATCTTTAAAATCTGATATTATTTATCTATAGAATAATCAAACTTAAATTTGTAGAAAGCTATTAAACTGAGCAGCAACCAGACTTTCAGATTTAAGGAGAAATTAAGAGTAAAATTTAATAATTATTTTAAAAAGAAAACAAAATGAGAGTGATGGTATCCAATCTGATGCCAAGGATCAAGAAGTTGTAAAGTTCTCATCAGATACACATATTTCATGAGTAATTGTGGTTATTTAAGAATTAAATGAAACAATATTTTTTTCTTTCAACCAGTGTATTTGTTTTTCAAACAACTGTAATTTTTAAGACATAAATGCTCATTAAGTGGTTTAAACCCAACTATTTAATAAGCAGAACCGTTAAGTATTTCTTCTGGCCTAGGAGCACCATAAAAAAATTTACTGAGAAAGTGAGGGCTCCAGGAATCAATGAAGTTAGGGAACTTCTGCTGTGTGAGCTATAGAAAAACCACACTTTCACATGAGGACCATAAAACAAAACTCACAATTTGCCAAGAAGTTTCAATATATTGGCTGGACATCCATAAGAGAAGAATACCATCAAAGAAACATATTCAAATAAACACTGCAGCTTGAGCAAATTTCTTGCATGCTAAATAAAAGAGAGTGTAATAAAACATGGGCCATGTTTTTAAAAAGTAAAGATATTTTGAATACACTACACCAACACAGAACTATGAAACTACTCAAGCAGAACAGATGCAATGAGTGGGAATGAGAAGAGTAGGTAAAAGAATAGAGAAGGAAGTGACTAATAATAAATATGTGGAATATCAGGGCTTCATGTGTGGTGGTACTTTGTCCTCAACCACTCTTTCTAAAGTTTCATGTTAACTAAATGATACTGGATTTTTCCTAATTCAACCTCTGAGCATTTCCTGTCATAGATGATCCTAAAACTATGTCCAAAAACCCAACATCTACATTTCTTTGTGAACAGGTCCTCTTACTGCAGCCCAGGCTGAGATTAAATCTTTCCCAATATTATTTTTAAATAATTTCAACACAATCACATTGGCTTACATGTGTGTTAACTAATATATGCCTGTTAATTCTAACATTTCTACTTTCAGATATTCAATGCAATTCTCCCCACCAAGTTTCTATGCTACATCAAGGCCTTACTTGATGTCAATTCCCAATTAATAATTTTGGTGTTTGGGCTTCTGGAATGGAAAGCATCTCTCCCATTTCCTGCACCCATCAGTTTTACAGTTAAATGGGTTCACCATTTTCTCATCCCCTTTCCTCTTCCCAAGCACTGAGCTCCTCCTGATAGTGCCAGTGAGGCCTTTATCAATCTGTGTCTTAAGTTTTTCCTTACTCTTCAGCTTTTCTCCAGTTGTTGGGTTTAAAAAAAAATTCTCTCCCACCATTTTCAGACTTCAAGAAACTTGCAAATTTAAGAATATTCCTTGGCTACATGATTGCTCCTACAGGAACAGCTCCCATGCAATGACTTATTTTTAGGCAAAAGAAAGAAAAGGTAAGTAGGCTGAACTGTGCTGTACAAGGTTGTTATTCTACATTTCAAATTTTCCCTTCCCTTGGAGGTAACATCTCAGGTTCCAATCCAAGTGTCACCATTTATTATCTTCACCTTAGATTACTAAACCTTCCTGATTCCCAGGAGCCTCACCTATAAAACGGTGAAAAAAATACTGTATTCACCTCATTGTGATGATTGAATATAAAGTGACTGACAAACTATCCCCTTTCTCCTGCTTTTTATCTCTTGATGGTGGTTTTTTAACTGCTAATAAAACATTTAAGTTATCATCAGTACAGATGATGTGATGGTCATAAAACAAAACAAGTAGAAACACTTCAAAATAGTAACCAGGGAGTATTATTAACAGCATAAGCAAATATTAATTCTTCCTCATAGCCATCCTCCAACAGTAATATAAACATTAATTCTAACCAGGTAGGTTAATAAAAATATACAAAATAAATGAAACAGGTTTCTAGACAGATTACCTTGCTCTGAACCCTACTTGCCTCATATCTGTACCCCCCACATATTTTGAGGGCTCATTGTAGAAGGAGCTCAACAGAGGATGTTAGGAAAATCACAGACACCTGTTAAGAGGCCATTATCCAGCCCTCACTTACTCCCACCTTAGCAGGTTAGATGACCATCCTCTGGCCTTCCACCACTGCCACCTCCTTTTCTATTTTGTGCCTTTCCACAACCGAGGGGGAGATGTTAAATCTAATGAAGAGGCCAAGCCAGACCTTAAACCCTGAAATCGGGAACAAGAAGCCCCAGATGCTTATCAGAACAGGCATGCTCAGTGGCAGGGCCCCCTCCCTCCAAGGTGGGAAAAAACCACACTCACATTGTAGAGCGTGGTCTCTCTTCTCCAGGACCAAGTGGGCTGTGCGGAGCTGCCATCCACCAACCCTGGCATGTGGAAGTTTGGGCCAACCCAGGAGATGGGCTGTGATGGACTTTTTCATCCCCTGCTCTTTTGGACTCTTTGTGCTATGTAAGTGACAAGGAAATTATTTGTGCTTTCTGGAATTTATGCCATGCAAGTAATAAAGGGATCATTTGCTGAAAGGTTTCTGTTGTGCCCTGAACCTGTGTTCCCACAACACACCATTGTAGCAGCTTGCTCCAAAGATGGCATCTACAGTACTAAAACACTCTTGTGCCTGGAAACAGCATGATGGATCATATGCTTCCTTTCCATTTTGTGAGTCTATAACTCTACCAAGAAGTAGAACTTTCTAATTCTAACTCTACCAAACAATTTACCTACAGCAGTGTTATTTAAATAAAGAATTTTGGTTTACATGGAAGAGACTGGATTTACATCAATCTAAACCAGAATTAGAGAATACTGTACTGGAAATCAGGAATTCAGAGTTGAAATTCCATTTCTCTGAGTAATAACAGAGGTGTGTGTACTAGGATCATTAAGCATTCTCTGCTTTCTAGTCTAAAACAGTAACTTTAAACAACCAGTCAAAGATGCACTTTGTGTTCCAGGAACATTCAGAGAGGAATTATTAGTGTCTTAAAGATAATGATTCCCCTTATCAATTATTCTACTGTCTTGTGGGGCTCAGAAATTATGCAAACTGCTGGCTACCATAGCCGTATTTCCTTCTACACAATACTTCCATCTCCTATGAGATGCCCTGGAGAATGGTTAAATAGCACTGTCATGGGCCCAAAATAAACAGAGGACTAGTGCTCACTGTCTGTAAACCCAGATTATCTATCTTAACATTCCAAGAGTAGCCAAGGCAACCAGAGTTCAATACACACAATATTACAGCCAATAACACTTTCTGATATGTTCAATTTTTAAGTTATTCTTTCAAGTTAAAAAAAAATGATGCTAAGTTTTAATAACACTTGGAAAATTTTCCAGTATTAAGACTCAGCTTTATATTCTAACTAAGCTTATGTCAATAAAATCTTAAGCATCTAGTAACTTTCTATACACATGCACACATATTTATTTACACACATACCCATGTTTGGGCCTACATTTAATTATAGGCCCAAAGAGAAATTTTCATAGAAATGCTAATGATTTCCATAAAAATCCATACCTACCACATGACACTTGCATATAGCATTTTATTCATTACCTTCTCATGAAAAACTTGAGCAGTTGCACAATTCGGCATGATTAATGCAGCATTAGCACGATGACATAGTAAAGATTGTCTAATAAACCTTTCCGCAAGATGCTTCATATTTGCAAAGCACTAGAGCTCAGTAAATGACCCAGTGGCCTGGTATTTAATGCTCCAATCTGTTCAGAACAAGATCTGGCCTCTTATAACCCTGTTTGATTTAGACCAGACTAGTCACATGGGACATCCCTGGGCTATGAGGAAAGATGGAGCACACATGGTACTCTGAAGCCCCCAGAAACCAATTCAAAAATAGACCCATGTTCTTCCTCCTAAATAAATGCAGAAATTGTGACTGCAATGGAGAAACAATGTAGGCAGAGGGGAAAGAAGAGTTAAAAATGTCCCTTTCCTAATAATTGCTACTATTTATCTGTGCCTACTCTGTGCCAGGAATATGCACTTTACAGACATTATCTAATACATTCTTCAAAACTCCCTGCAAAGATATGCACTAAGAACTCCATTTCCTGATGTGAAAACTGGAACTCAGAAGGGAATGGCAGGGATCTATACCCTAGTCTTTGCAACTTCAAAGACTGCTTGCTACCTTGCCTCTCCTTTAAAGGTATCAAGCTAAGAAATCTATACTTTCAAGAGAGATTTTTCTATTCCTACTTGATAGACCCTAGTGGTTTTGAGAGCCTCATTCATCAAACCTTAGTTTAAAGAGCTTAGAGGGGAGAGTTTCTCCATGTGCTGTTGGTGGGCTGAACACCAGAGGTGCTATAACCAAGGGTTACAGTAGGAGACTGGGGATGGGGGAAGTGGGGGAGAGGTCAGAAGAGTCTAGTGGTTTGTTGGCCATCAAATGGTCCCATGGAATAGAAAGGAGAGAATGGGTAAACAATTGCTATAACTTTCTTCACAACCAGACAGGCAACTAAGTGGTACACATTAGTGGTTCTTGGCTCTGTTGTTCAGATATTCCAGCCCAGGCTTCACTCTGGAAGCAAACTGGAGAGGTGGTTAGACTTATTCACAGCAGCAACAGAAGTGACTAGTGGTGGTTATAGCATTGTTTAGTAATGACAGAGTTCTGACTGTACTGTCCTTGCCAGTGGATGAGGGAACTGCCTTTTCAGGACCCTGCTGGCTATATGGCCTTCAAATCTGGTTCTGGTTCTTCACCTCCCATCAATTCTATGGGCCCCCAATAGTCTCCAAAAAGTCGTTTTTCTGCTTAAGTTAGCCAGAACTGGTTCCTGCTCTTTGCAGTAAAGCAAATGACTAACACACACACACACACACACTCACACTCACACACACGCACCCTTACCCTGTGGTAGACTGTGTTATTGTTCCTAAATATTTACTGCCTCTCCCTAGGAGAAAATTATACTTCCTCACCCCCACTGATATTACGTGTGACCCTTGTACTTGCTCTGGACAATGAAAAGCAAGCAAAAGGGATACGCTAATCCTAGGAAAAGCTTTGGGAGCTGACATGCAGTGTGCCAGGTCTCTTTCCCCACTACCACAAAGGCAATGCTCCAGATGGAGATTGATCCATTTGAGGATGAACACAATATGGAACAGAACAACAGCTGACTTGTTTGTGTACATATAGCATGAGCAAGAAATAAATCTTTGCTATTGTAAGCCACCAAGATTTTGGTATCATTTGTTACTACAGCATGACCTAACAGTCTTGTCTAGCAACAAACCCTTCATAGCATTTGTCACTGCTAAAGGGAAGCTCTGGAATGAACCAATTATCTGCTAGAAGCCAGCCCTCTGATACAACCATTCCTAAACTGAAGCAGTGAGCTTCAGAAATTCATCTGGGCAAGACACCCTAGAAACATACAGGGAAAATTGGGGGACTTTAAAAGCAGCATGTTTACTACACAAAAAGAATTAAGCTTATGTGAACAAGAACCAATTGAGGAAAATCCAAGGTGATGTTTCAAGAAAGTCTTTTTCTAGTCTTTTTCAAAATACATTCCTCACATTACCTCTAAAAGAATTTTTTTAAAAAAAGACACTTATATACAACCTGTGGTGGTCTAAGCTGCATGTACCACAAAAAAAAAAAAAAAAACACACTCATTCCTGTGAATGTGAACCCATTGTAAGTTGGACATTTAATGAGATTACTTCACTTAAGGTGTGACCCACCATATTCAGGATGGGTCTTAATCCTATTACTGGAGGGAAGCAGATATGGCTCAACTGATAGAGTGTTCACCTACCATATGGGAGGGTCCAGAGTCTGATACCCAGGGCCTCCTGACCCGTGTAGTGACCTGGCCCATGTGCAGAGCTGCCACATGCAAAGAGTGCTGTGCCATGCACCACACAGGGGTGCCCCCCACACGAGGAGTATGCCCTGCAAGGAGAGCTGCCCCAAGTGAAAAAAGTGCAGCCCACCCAGGAGTGGCGCCGCACACATGGAGAGCTGATGCAGCAAGATGATGCAACAAAAAAGAGACATAGTTCCCCAGTGCTGCTGAGCATGCAAGCATACACAGAACCCACAGCAGACAATGGGGGGGAGGAAGGGAGAGAAATAAATTAAATAAATCTTTTTTAAAAAAACTCTAGTACTGGCATCCTTTATAAATAGAATGAATATATACAGAGAGAGAGAGAAAGTCATAGAGGCAAGAACTGAAATCAATGAAATCTGGAAGAGAAGGGAAAAGACCAGCAGTTGCCGCTATGTGCCTTACTCTGTGGCAGAGGAGCCAAGGATTATCGACAGCCAGTCTTCAGGAAGAAAGCATTGTCTTGATGATGGACTTTATTCGGAAATTTTCCTTGCCTCAAAGCTGTAAGCTAGTAAATTCCCATTGTTTAAGGCAACCCATTTCATGGTGTTTGCTGCCTAGAAAACTAAAACATCCTCTTACGTATTTTTAAATTATCACATAAAATTTTTCATTATAAGTTTAAAAGTTATTTTTTGTATTAGAAGGTATAAAGTTTTAAATATTATATGAGAAAACATAAGATGAAGATCAACTTTAAATGAAATCAATATTTCATGACATGCTTTGATAAAATAGGTTTTAACTATCTGATTGAATAACTCCACTAAATCTGAAAGGAATCACATGAAATATTTATCGTGGTTTTATCTAATATATCTTTAAAAATGTGTTAGTCCTGGAAAACACAGCTGTTACTTTTTAAATAATCAGCATCACTAACCTATGTTGCAAGGGATAAACTTCTTCCTAATCAGGAATACATGTAATATACATAAAGACAGAAAACCCACCAGGTTTAAGGTACCTTGATTAATCATTAAAGGACCCTTCCTCTAAAATTATTATTTCTAATCATTCCTTTCTTTGGTGCCTGGGAGGTTTCTACATCCTGGGGCAATGTATCATATTAACACTTCAGATGGTGAGGGAAGAGATGAGCAAAGCAGGCACTTTCTCGGGCAATTTTAGAAAAGAATAAATGTGGAAGTTGAGAAATTTGAAAGCAGCATGCTACTACAAACCCTAAAAACCATCCATACTTGAGAACCCTTGGAAAGTGTGCATAGCCCCATGTGTGAAGAATATGGTTTTATATACATATACATATAAAACACAGTTGGCTTGTATATGACAAAAAAGCAGATGGGCAGGCTAACACTCATGGGTGCTCTTTGGATTTTCAAAACATGCTTGACCAGAAAGCATAATCCCATTTGAAATAACTCCTCCCCAAGACCACAGGATAACGCCTTACTGTGGTGGCATCTGCAACACACACAGGAAAGCACCAGGTAGCCTCCCTGGCGCATCACTGAAGATTGAGAACTGTGTCTCCCAGAACTCAAACCATGTATCTTACGATGCCAACAAGACCATAAAACGTTTGCCCAGTTTTATACATATTTAAAAACTCATGGGTAATATATCTAAACTCTTCTACTAAAAAGAACCCTGCTAGCAACTACACTTCTTGAATAAAGAACTCTCAACCCTGGCAGATTCAGTACTTCTGCTGGGAAGAATTTACCACAACAGAATGATCTAAGCACAACATTTCATGCAGTAGAACTTTAATAATGACATAGTCTCAGGAGAGGAAAAAAAAAATTATTTAGCTATGATGCATCACATATAATTATAAATACCCTTACAAAATAATCCTATACCATTATTTCTATGCCATTTTCCAGATAGAGCACTATGGGTCAACATACTACATAGGCAGGCATCAGAGAAAATATTGTACACTGCTAGGGTTAAACTTTTTTATTTAAAAAGGATCTAAACACACACACACACACCAGAATGTGCTGAAATGATACAGAAAAAAATGTACTTACATACACGCCATCCCATGAAAGAAACATGTTACTTAAAACCCAAAAAGAAAACTACAAAATCAAGAATTCACCCACCCCCTCCTTTCTAAGAGTGGTGAATATGATGATTCTAGCCCTGTTAGAAGATTGGGGTCAGATTCTAAAATAAGGTTTTATATATGTTGTCATCAAGTTATTTAGGGAGCCTCTAGTGTGAGTAATTTAGTAGCCATGGTGATTTACACCATTGTTAATATGGAAAAACAAAACACAATGTTAACTAACATATCAAACATAAACTAAACAACATAAGCCAAACATGGAATATGAAAAAAAGTATGGTGGTTTGAATTTTGTGAATTCCCAAAAGAAAAAGATTGTTTTAAACTAATCCATTCCTGTGGGTATGAGACCCATTTGACTGGATTATGTCATTGGGGTATGATTCATGTTGAGTCTCTGCCTTCTTGCTGGGTCTGATACAAAGGAGACACAGAAGACAGACAGACACAGGAAAAGGGAGTTGCCATGTTTGAGTCTGCATGTGAGAGAGAAAACTGCAGGAAAACAGAAGTCCCCGAGAGGCTCAAAGAACAGAGGCCCAGAAAGAGACAAGTCCAATGCCTGGTTGCTCACAGCTGAACTCCAAGAGAACCTAGATTCTGGGGGGGAAGGCAGAGACCTCTGCAGAGATCAGCCATCTTGTTTCATGTGGCAACAACACAGGTATCAACAGAAGCTGACTTTGGTAAGAAAGCACTTCTGCTCGATTTGGACATTTCATGGTCTTGGAACTGTAAGCTTTTACCCGAGACAAATCTCCATTATAAAAGCCAACAGATTTCTGGTACTTTGCATTGGCAGCCCTTTGGCAAACTATAACAAACAGCTAGGTAATAAAAATTGTATTGTCTTTTATCTTAAGTGTGATAAATTTTTAATGGGATAGGCCTATTTGTATCACAATCAGCTTTGATTTAATAAAGCTAAGCCATATAGTACAATAATTGTATACAAAATAGATTCTTCACACCACATTTTATTACATTTACCATTATATCATCCATTCGAATTCCTTCAAGTTATCACCTCTGTGCTGTCTCTTCCCTGTCTTTTCTCTGAGACTTAAAGTTTCTTGTACTGGATAGGAATTCCACATAGATATTTTCCAGTCTCTACCTATTTACTCCATTGGGATTCTCTTCAACCGTTCCATTTTCACACTCTATATCCAGATATTTGACAAGTGCTCTAGCATATACCTCGATGTTTCTCACATATTCAACCTTTTCCTTTATATTTCCATGATTCCACTTTTACTCCGTTTTTGTCTTTTTACCTTCTGTTCTTTCATCTCGTTAGATGGATATTGGAACTTATGAATCCACCCTCCATATCTTTTAAATTTTGTATCCCATTTTCCACATCTTCAGCTCTGTGCTGCATTTTAAGAAAATCCCTTATTTTTCAGATCGCTACTTTACTATTAAGCTGTTTGCCAACTGTTATATAGCCTATTGGCTATGTTTTTTACTTTAATAATTTTTATTTTTTTAATTTTCAAGATCTCTAAATGGGCTCTTCATAAATGTGTATTCTTATTTTATAAGCATCTGTTTTTGTTATATAAATATGAAGATAATTATCACCCTGAAGCTATTAAATATTTTCACTGTAAAGTCTTTTTAAAATGATTCCCATACTCTTATTTCCTCAGGAGCAAATTCTTGTTTATGTAATTGTGATCTCTTCATGATGGTGGACTTGCTTAGACTTTTGTAGTTCCCCAATGACTTCCTCTTTTATGTAAGAGAATTTGCTCTTGTGCTCTTGTGTACTTCTGCTTAATGCCATCTGTTCTCCATCTGCATTCTTTTAGTAGAGATACATATTTGTTGTTTTTTTAATCTTCCCTTTCATATATTTTTATGATATTTGTGTGAGAAGGGAAGATGTTAGAATATGCTTTCTTCATCAGTCTCGAACTATAGTTCTCTAATCATCTGTCTGGCGGATTTGGGAAATAGCATCCTAACTCATCTCCTCTGCCTCAGCTCAAGCCATACTGCAACCAGGGCTGTCCTTAAAGTTTTTGCTAAGGACCTGACCATTGAGTTTGCTATTGTTTTATGTAAAAACAACAAAAAGTGTACCTAGATCATCTAATCTGCTGTCAAGGGAAAAAACTCAATATAGAATGCTATAGTAAGCATTTTAGCACAGACTTTAAAGGATGGTGTCTCAATTTTACCTATCTCCTTTAGTCAGCCTACTTCCCTACTACATCTCTCCACACACTGTACATGCTAGCCATTCCAACTACTCAGAGAATCTATGCAATTTCATGCTTCCAAGTCTTTGCAGATGCTGTTCACTTCACTTCCATATTCCGTTCACTTTTCACCATCCAGGTAACACCCTACTCTCTCTTCTATGAAACCTTCTGTGGCAGTTTGTGATTCCCAAAAGAGAAAGATGATGTTTGTAAACTAATCTATTCCTTTGGGAGTGATACCTTTTGATTATATTAAATTCAGTAGAGTGGCCTTTGATTAGATTACCTGATAAAATTGATTTAGGACTTTTTGGTTTTAGTATGTCCAGGTTGATTCCTTGACCCCTGCTAGACCTGCTATAAATGGACATTCACACAGAAAGACACACAGGAAGAGAGAGCTCTATCATTTTTGAACCTGCCATCTAACAGAAAGGAGAAGGCTTGAGCGCCTGGGGCCCAGGAAGAAATTCGCCTGAGAGTTTGCAGCTGACCTTAGAAAGAGAGAACAGCTGAGACTGATATAGAAGGCCTAGAAATAAATGAGCTCTATGCCAGGAAAGAGGGTTGTAGGATCACTTGAGCATGAAGCCTCAAAAAGCTGGGCCCATGGAGCTCAGGAGGAAGAGGAAGCCTAGAGGGGAGGATAGACCAGGCAGAGATCGCCCGCCATCTTGCTTCAACATGTGACAGCTGATAATGGTGAAAGAACACCTTTTATGGTGCCTTGAATTGGACTTTTTCCAGCCTTGTAACTGTACACTTTTACCCCAAATAAATCCCCTTTATAAAAGCCAACAGATTTCTGGTACTTTGCTTAGGTACCCCTTTGGTGAACTAACACACCTTCTATATGTTATGGGCACTTCTTTACCTAGGCTTCCATAACATAATACTCATACCCCTATTATTATACTTCTTTCATTCTGCTTTAAGGTATTAGTATTCCAGAGTAGGTTACAACATCTTGACTGCAATGTGTATTATTTCTTTCCATATTTCATGCAGAACCTAGCACAATGCTTAGCATATAATTGGCACTCAATAACTTGTTTTTAAATGAAAGATGGCCCTTGCTTCAATGCTTAGAAATGCTATTTGGCAAATATGTATTCATAAAGTTAAATTCAAGCAATTAATAAATTAAACTTGAAGGAAGTAAAGACATCCAAACCAAGCTTTAGACTGTATGAAAAATAAATTTCTCCTTCGTGAAACTCTGAACCTGTGCCAGCCCAGAGTACCACATCTCTTACTGAGAAGCCCCCAGTGACAGCTCAAAAACTCTGGGTTCTATTGCATCCCAAATGCCTCTTTCATGGCATTTATTAGCCTGAAGTTTAATTGTCTGTGTATTTATCTGCCCCACTAGAGTATATACCCTCTGACAACAGAGACCAGATACAGTGTTTATCAGAGAATAAATAAAAGTATGCTGACTAAATAAATGCTTACATATCACATTTTCCCTCATTTGTCCTCAGAATAGCCCTGAGCTGCAAGGAAAGTTGCTGCTATTCTCATTTTCCAAAAGGTAAACAAAATATATGAAAGCTAAGTGAACTTATAGTCACAAGGGAAAGGAACTGGGTAGCAAAATCTAGGTCTTCTTAAAATCCATCACCAGCTTCAAGATGTTCCTTGGAAATATGGATGGTCAGGAATATAGGAACAGATTTCTTCACAGAAAGGAAATAGCCCTCATAATAATGTAGTGAATAAGACTGACCTATAAACAAGCCAAAGTTGTTTCACCCATTCACTCAAAAGAGCTTCCAGAACATAACGAATCTTGTAAACAGAGTAGTATTCCATGTACTGATCAACATAGCATAATGGTTAATGAGCTAACAATATTAGTTTAACCTGTTCCGATGAATTTTAAAACACTACAAACATCAGTAGATTTATTATATATTAATGTCTACCACATTCAGCATTTTTAATTACACACAAGTACCTCTACTACAAACAAGATGCTTCTACTAAAACCTCACATAGTTACATAAACCATAAGCTCTTATTTCTGCTGTTATTACTAATTGTACTAGCCAGTTTCTGAGTGATTACTATGGGCCAGACATGTAGCTAAGAACAACATAAACTGTCTCATTTAATCCTCATAAAACAATTATGAAGTAGGTACTATCATTACCACATTTTAAAGATGAGAGAACTTAGACACAAAGAGAGGTGGTAATAAGTCCAAGGTCATACAGTTAAGCAGAGATAAAGCTGGAATTTGTATCCAGTCTTTTCTGGTCCCACAGTCATGGCACTACCTTCTATGGGCATTACCTCTCATTAGTGTCCCCTGGAAAGAAATATTTGGCCCAAATGCTCTCATAATTTTGAAGTTTTTACCAGATTTCACCATATGAATTACTATTTTTTGTATATTAAAAATGGTTGAATGGTTTGACCTAATAAAATAAACTTTAGATATGAATATCTGCAGCTTCCTGTTCCTTGCTGATGTATTATTTTTTGTACTCTACATGTATTTAATGACTCCTGGTATTATTATTACAAATTAAATTATAACCAAAAAGACGTAAACCCCTGTCAGTCCTATAAGAAATTCCCCAATCCTGATCTCAAATGATCTGAGTATACGAGAAACACATTCAACCATATGCCACATGTGGCCAGGGATTCTCCTCCTGAGGAAACAGTACCCAGAGTTGGCACATGCTAGAGCAATGGACAATGATTTCTTTCCGCAAACCAGCAATGATTTACTAATACGAGTCTCTATTTAATAAGTATTAGCTCTACTCCCACTGACAAGAGAGTTTGAAAACCAGGGTATACATGGAATCCATTCTTCTTTTTTTTTAACCTTCAAATGTACCAGAACCTTCACTGATCCCTCTTTTTTCCCTTCCTGTCTTAAAGGAAAAAGTAGCCTGCTTCTTCAGGAACTAATCCTCCCATTAGTGCTCTTTATCCCAGCCTCTGTCACATCCTCTGGAAACTTCATCCATAATTTTTCCCCTGTTTATATATCCTTAATTTCTCTCTCCCTCCTGGCTTTATCTCTCAACAAAATAGGTTCAGGTTTAAAGGATATATACATGTAGCCCCTTACCTCAAAATTCTCAGTCCCTTGTTTCCCTTTCTCTTCCCTGCCAAAAGGATTAACAATTATACTTGCTTCTTATACTTCCTCTCCTCTCTCACTCGTCATCTCAAGGCTTTTGCTCTCCCTTCTTGTGATGGTTTGGCTAATGTGTCAACTTGGCCAGCTAATTGTGCCCAGTTGTTTGGTCAAGCAAGCACTGGGCTAACTGTAATACTAGGACATTTATAGACTTTATTCACCATTGACTTTACTGCAGTGGTAAATCATAGATAGCTGATTACAATTACCTCAATCAGGGAGATTGCCATCAGTAATGAGTGATGCTTTATCTAATCAGTTGAATGCCTTAAAGGGGGAAGTGATTCCAGCATTGAGTGAGAATTTCCCAGCTCATCCTTGGACAGCCAACATCTCCCAGAACTAGTCAAGAACCTTCAATGGAATTTCATTGGAACCCCTGGTTGCACCCTGCCTGCAGAACCTGGACTTGTGCATCCCAATGGTCACATGAGAGATATAAAATCACATACTATTGACAGATATCTCTTGTTGATTCTGTTTCCCTAGAGAACCCTGACTAATACACTTCTCTACTGAAATTATTCTCACAAATGTCACCAGTGACCTCCCAATTGCTTGTCTCCAGTTCTCATCCTACTTAATCTCTCTGTAGATTTAGTTAATGTGGGTTCTTTCTTCCTCAAATTACTCTCTGGGACCCATCAATACTAAAATTTCCTTGTCTCTTCCTACTACTATGAATATTCTCTGAAGAAGCTTCTTTTTTTCTCATACTTATTCATAGGTTTCCTCCCTTGTTCTTCTTCCCATAGGTTCTATCCCACCCCTCCCCCAATTTTCTTCTTTCTCTTCTCTTCCTCTCCCCACTCCATGCCCATATTCCCTGATATTCTCCACTTCAAAATATTGTAATCAAAGTCAAACATAGTACCTTTTCTTTCCTCAAAGCCACTCCTTGTTGCCTGCGTGCCACCCTCCCCCAACTTAAGTTGGTTAGTTTATACTTGGAAGATTGGTATTCCATCATCCAATCAGTCTCCCAAGTTGAAACAACCCAGTCATTCTGAAATCCTTCTCCCAACCTTCCTTTACAACCTTATTTCATACCACCCTCGTGTGTAGACAATCAATAATCTAGGTACATCTGGGAAGCAGATGTGGTTCAACTGATAGAAAGTCCACCTAGGGACGCGGACTTGGCCCAACGGATAGGGCATCCGCCTACCACATGGGAGGTCCATGGTTCAAACCCTGGGCCTCCTTGACCTGTGTGGAGCTGGCCCATGCACGGTGCTGATGCGCACAAGCAGTGCCATGGCATACAGGGATTTCCCTCGCATGGGGTAGCCCCACGCTCAAGGAGTGTGCCCCACAAGGAGAGCCACCCAGCGTGAAAGAAAGTACAGCCCACCCAAAAATGGCACCGCACACATGGAGAGCTGACACAACAAGATGATGCAACAAAAAGAAACACAGATTTCCGGTGCCGCTGATAAGGATAGAAGCAGTCACAGAAGAACACACAGCAAATAGATACAGAGAACAGACAACTGGTGGGGGGAAGGGGGAAGGGGAGAGAAATTTTTTTTTTAATCTTTAAAAAAAAAGGAAAAACAAAAGTCCACCTACCATATAGGAGGTCCAGAGTTCGAACTCAGGGCCTCCTAGCCCATGTGGTGAGCTGGCCCACATGTAGTGCTGCTGCGTGCAAGGAGTGCCATGCCATACAGAGGTTTCCCCCGCATAGGGGTTCCCCACCTCAAGGAGTGTGCCCCACGAGGAGAGCCTCCCCACACAAAAAGCATAGCCCGCGTAGGAGTGGCACCACACACACACAGAGCTGATGCAGCAAGATGATACAACAAAAAGAGACATAGATTCCCATGCCACCTGACGAGAATGCAGGTGGACATAGAAGAACACACAGCAGATGAACACAGAGAGCAGACAGCAGGTGGGGGAAGGGGAGAGAAATAAATAAAAATAAAGAAAACTTAAAAATAATAGTAATAATAATAATAACCTAGGTATATCAGAGTTCTGATCTTGGAAGGGCCCTAGCTTTTATATCTTGCATACTTTGTTTCCTCCACTAAACCTTCAGATTGTTGCTGAAATGCCATACACTTTGTGAAGCTTTCTCTAATCTTCCTCAGCATATTCATTTCCTCTTCTGTGTTCCCTAAACAGTTTATGTCAGTTATACAGCTTTTATCATGTTGGTACCATGCTACCTTTTTTTAGTCCAGTCCTTGTTCATTCCTGTTTTTACCTTCATTGTCCTTGAAGGAAGGGTCTGTGACCCAGGGAGTATTAAGTACATGCCTGCTGATAGTAGATCTTCCAAGTTTCATGTTTCATTGAGCTGATCCTTCGGTCTGCTAAGGTTTATATATAATCCTGATCAGCAGCAAGGGTTTATAATAAGAAATTTTTGAGTCCCTTTGAACATTAATGATTCATTATGTAAGACACCAGAAAAAATTAGATGTAATTAATATAACATTCTTAATTTTTCTTTTTGAAATAGATATGTTATCACAAATACGTCCCTTTAAGATGCATATAGAGTAGGTTACCTGCACTAAACAAATAAAACAGATGCTCTTGAGAACACCAATCCGTTTCCCAAGTCAGCCAATTTCTTACTACTGCTTTTTGACTCCTACTTTAAAAGTCCAAAATGACAAATTATCTCACAGGTCCCTCCCTGGGAAAATACTCATTGCTTTCTAAAATGTCAGTGCAGATGCCTATTCCTACTCAGTTTTGCCTCATTTTAAACCAGCAGACATATCTCTTCCTGCCAGCTTATATTTTGTTTTATAAAATTCTTTTTTAAGTATCATGTTTTCAAGTTATATTTTCTTTGACAATCTTTCCCTAATTTCTAAACCTTTGGAAACTAAAATCTCTATAATTTCCATAAACCATTGAGGAGCAAGAAGATGAACCTGATTTACAAATAAGATGGCAATGAAGATGAAAATGTAAACATAATAAACCAAAGATTTTTGGAACAATAGCATTTTCTAAATGGCATCAAATACTAAAGTATTAAGAGAGTAGGTTAGCTATTGGAAACACTATTATCTAACTTTAATCCTCATCAAAACCCTGCAAGGTAAATGTCATTATCCTTGTTTAACAAGTCAATAAAGTGAGGTTCAAAATGGTTCAGTAATTGCCCAAAGTTACAGAATAATATTTGGTACCCTCTTGCCATTTGTTGAGGTGACCAGAAACATTTTCTGAGGAAAAACTGACCGGTTTCCTCTGCTTACTGACATGTTACTTCTGGTCAGACACCATTATTTCCATCAGCAAACGACAATCCTATATTTGCTTGCATGTATGCCATGCCCTGTGCTGAGAACCTTAACACATTCATTTTAATTACCAAGTGAATTATGAGTGGGGCAGTACTATTTATCATCTTGCAGATAAAGAAATGGAATTTAGGACCTAAAGTTAAGAAGCATGCCCAAAGTCTCCCAGTTAGTTGAGCTGTGTTCTCAAAACCCAACTCTGCTCTCTCCTTTGACAGTGAACATGGCCAACAGGGCCCTATATTACCATGCAGAATTTCTATTCTCTAGGATAGAGAACTCAATTGTGTCTTTCTGAAATTTGGTTGTGAAAAGTCATATTCTGACCCCACTAAAATAAAGACTATCGTAAGAGGATACTTCAAAATACTATATTCCAACAAGAAAGACTATTAAGAGGAAATGGACAAATTCCTAGAAACACATAAGCAGCCTACATTGATGAAAGAAGAAATCGATGATCTCAACAAACCAATCACAAGTAAAGAGATAGAATCAGTCGTTAAAAACCTCCCAACTAAGAAGGCCCTGTGCCAGATGATTCACAGGTGAATTCTACCAAACATTCTGGAAAGAACTAACACCAATCTTGCTTAAACTCTTCCAAAAAAACAAAATAGAAATAACATTGCCTAACTCATTTTATGATGCCAACATTACCCTAATACCAAAGCCAAACAAAGACACCACAAGAAAGGAAAATTACAGACCAATCTCTCTAATGAAACTAGATGCGAAAATCCTCAACAAAATACTTGCTAATCATATTCAACAACACATGAAACAAATTATACACCATGACCAAGTGGATTTCATTCCTGGTATGCAAGGATGGTTCAACATATGAAAATCAATTAATATAATACACCACATAAACAGATTGAAGGAAAAAAAATCACATGATCATATCTATAGATGCAGAAAAAGCATTTGACAAAATATAGCACCCTTTCTTGATAAAAACACTGCAAAAGATAGGAATAAAAGGAAACTTTCTGAACACGATAAAGGGTATATATGAAAAACACACAGGTAACATCATTTACAATGGTGAAATCCTAAAATCTTTCCCTCTAAGATCAGCAAAAAGACAGGGATGCCCACTATCACCCCTTCTAATTAACATTGTGTTAGAAGTACTTGCTTGAGCACTGAGGGAAGAACCAGATATAAAAGGCATCCAAATTGGAAAGGAAGAAGTCAAAATTTCACTACTTGCAGATGACATGATCCTATATATAAAAAGCCCTGAGAAGTCTATAACAAAGCTTCTAGAATTTATAAATGAGTTCAGTAAAGTCACAGGTTATAAGATCAATGTACAAAATCAGTAGCATTTCTGTACACTGATGATGAGCAATCTGAGGACAAAATCAAAAAACAAATAACATTTACAGTGTTAAATAAAAAAATCAATTACCTAGGAATAAATTTAACTAAAGATGTTAACACTTATATACAGAAAACTAGACAACGCTGTTCAAGGAAATTAAAGAAGACCTAAATAAATGGAAGAATACTCCCCATTCATGGATAGGAAGACTAAATATTATTAAGATGTCTATCCTATCAAAACTGATCTACAGGGTCAATGCAATCCCAATAAAAATCAACACCAAATTTTTTAATGAACTAGAAAAACTAACTATGAAATTTATTTGGAAAGGAAAAAGGCCCTGAATAGCCAAGGACATATTGAAAAAGAAAAATGAAATTGGAGGAATCACACTACCTGACTTCAAAACATGCTACAAAACTACAGTAGTGAAAACGGCATGGTATTGATACAAGGATAGACATACCAACCAGTGGAACCAAATTGAGAGTTCTGATATAGATCTTCATATATACACTCATCTGATATTTGACAAGGCCACCAAACCCACTCAACTGGGAGAGAATGGGCTCTTCAACAAATGATGCCTAAAGAATTGTACATCCATATGCAAAAGAAGGAAAGAGGATTAACATCTCACACCTTATACAAAAATCAACTCAAGATGGATCAAAGACATAAATGTAAGAGCCAAGACCATAAAGACCTTGGAAAACCATGTAGGGAAGCATCTACAAGACCTCGTAATAGTAAATGGCTTCATGAACTTCACACCCAAAGCACAAGCAGTAAAAGAACAAACAGATTAATGGGACTTCCTCAAAATTAAAGCCTTTTCCTCAAAGGAGTTTGTCAAGAAAGTGAAAAGAGAGCCTACCCAATGGGAGAAAATATTGGATAACAATATATCTGATAGGAGATGTATATCCTGCATATATAAAGAATTCCTATATCTTGAAAATAAAAAGACAAACACCCCTTTTAAAAATGGGAAAAGGTTTGAACACACACTTCTCCAAAGAAGAAATACAAACGGCTAAAAAGCACATGAAAAAAATGTTCAAAATCACTAGCTATTAGGGAAATGCAAATCAAAACTACAATGAGATACCATCTTACTCCCCTAAGACTTGCAGCTCTCAAAAAAACAAAAGACTATAAGTGCTGGAGAGGATGTGGAGGAATGAGAACACTCATCCACTGCTGGTGGGAATGCAGAAAGACCAAGTCATTCTGGAGGACAGTTTGGCAGTTTCTCAAAAAGTTAGCTATAGATTTGCCATATGACCCAGCAATTCCACTCCTGGGTATATACCCAGAAGAACTGAAAATAAGGACACAAACTGATATATACACACCAATGTTCATAGCAGCATTATTCACTATTGCCAAAAGTTGGAATCAACCCAAATGCCCATCAAAAGATGAATGGATAAATAAAGTGTGGTATATACATACAATGGAATACTACTCAGCTGTAAGAAAGAAATCAGTACAAACACATGTTATAACATGGGTGAATCTTGAGGACTTTATGTTGAGTGGAGCAAGCCAGGCATTGAAGGAAAAATACTACATGACCTCTCTGAGATGAAACAAGCAAACCAAGCTCTCTCAGAGAGACAGAGACTGGAAGATAGGCTTAAAGGAATTTGGCAGGGAGAGGAAGGTTGCAAGTTGACACTTACATGAGTGAGGTCTATGATAAGCTGGAGGTAAGTATTTGTACAGGGAATGGATAAGATAGGGGCATAAGGATACCTTTGGATGGGACTTTGTGGGCTTGAGGGGCGCTAGGGTTGGGAAAATGGGTTAGATGGCCCAAGGAATTGGAGGGAGGGCTGGGGGGGAACAGTTGAATATGGGATACTGTCAGGTACATGTTTGAAACTATAATGTTGAGAAAACTCTTTCGAAAATATAATAAGGAAGGTATTTAAGGTGCTTGGGGGGGGGGCATCTGGTACATGGGCAGGCTTCTAGGGACTGTGTCAATGCTCCTTTTGTCATAGTGTTATATCATTGGGCGGAGACCCATAAAATGAGTGTGAAGGTATACCCACATCCTGGGTAGACCTGATGTTCTCAAATAGAGGAAATTGTGTCTCTCAAGAGAATCAGTGACTCCAATTGGTTAGGGCAGTCTAATATGTCAAGCCCTCAGCATTGTTGCAAATATCTTTAAATCTGGTCCCTGAAATAGTGAAGATTGATTGTTACTGTGGGCCTTGAGGGGAAGGGGAGAGAGGTATGGAATAGATGGAAGCAGGGCAACTGGGGGGCAATGGAAGTGCTCCACAAGATCATGTAAAGATTGATATAGAACATGTTAACTTACACCAAAAGTGTATAAAAGTCTATAAGCTAAAATGTAAACCATAATGTAAAACATAAGGAAGCTAAAAATTTAGAAATTTGTACAGTGTAAAATATAAACCATAATGTAAACCAAAATTGAACCATGTTTGATAGCTATGTTCCGAAATCTGTACATAAGCTGCACCAAATATAATATGAACATGTAAAAAGATCATTGCTGGGGAAAGGGGGAAAGGGTTTGATATTGGATATATGGCAGTCCTCTATATTGTATATGTGAATTACTGTGATCTAAAACTTTTTTGAAGACAAATTAAAAATTACAAAAAAAGAAAGGATGTGTACACTGAGGAAGAAATGAGAGAAAGTGCCTTGCCACTGTACATACATGGCAACACCTATTACAGTGACGAAACATGCAATGTTAAAAACAAAGCTTTATAATATTTTCATTCTTTTAATACACCAACTTATTTTTACTTTATTTTAGTATTTCTAAATTAGTATGTATACCATTTCTAAACTTTGAACCCATCACTATATTTCAATTTCCTATTAATTGAATTTGGCAATATATTAGGCTTCATTGTTGAAGAAGTTTTGGATCACAGAGAGATTCAACTATGGCAGGGGAGGATCACTGGTGTGGGGTGTTATTGATGGGGGGGTACATGGGTGGGAGGGAGTTCTCCAGGGCATGTACATAGGGGACATAAAAATGTTCTGATTTATGTTGGGTATTTTCATAGTAGTTACAGTTACAAACTACAACTGAGGGAGTGCTGAGTTCCTACCCAGGAGAGCTCTGTTACATTCCCCAATGGAACAGCAATAATCCCCCAAGTGCAAAAGCAAAGACCAACAAGGAAGGATGGTCCAATAATGAGCCCTTGATGCTGATGACTATACTTATGAACCTGTGTGCCTGAAATATGAACTAGGTTAGAGCTGCAGGGTGCCTAAGAGTTACCTCCTGACAGTCTCCATGTTACTCAAATGTGGCCACTCTCTAAACCAAACTCAGCATGTAAATGCATTACCTTCCCCCCAGCGTGGGACATGACTCCCGGGGATGAGGCTCCCTGGTGCCAAGGGATTACTACCAATCACTAACTGGTGATGCAACTAGAAAGACCTTGAATTAAAGGGTCAACTCAGACCAGCAGAATATCTCAGCCTACATGTAGGGTCATGTGTTCAAAACTGCTTTTTGACCTTGAATAAAAGAGGGGAATTGGCAAACACAAATGAATTTATAGGGCTAACAGTCTTCAAAAAAGAGTCGGAGGTTATCAGAGGGGTCACGCTTACGCACACCTCAGCAGGACCCCAGAAAAAGCCAAAGTAGATACAACTGTTGGTACTGGTTCTCCTGAAGACTACAGAGACTCACAGGGTATTT
Source organism: Dasypus novemcinctus (assembly GCF_030445035.2). Lineage (NCBI taxonomy): Eukaryota > Metazoa > Chordata > Mammalia > Cingulata > Dasypodidae > Dasypus > Dasypus novemcinctus. The sequence continues at coordinate 38,954,035 of NC_080687.1, forward strand.
GATCATGGCAGATGGATTTGGAGTTCTGGGCCATGTCAGAGGGCCCTACTTTGGAATTTGTGCTCCTGAGTGTGATGGGGCTGGACTCAGATGTGACCTTTCTACACATGCCTCTTCTGTCACTTTTACTGAACCTGTGCTTGGTGCTAGGGATGGTGTATACTCAGGGACTTGAATCTCTGGACTGCCCATGTGCCAAATGGGCCCTGAGCCTCAGCAGAGTTGCAACTCCTACTCTCTGGTTCCTTAGACTTACCCAGGTCAGCTAAAAGGGAGGTGAAAATGGTCAACCACCACACAGGGAATCAAGAGTGCCTATAACTGCAAGCAGAAGAATTGCATCCATCATCCATGTGGAATCTAAGCCCCCTCTTGATAAAGAGGTAGAGTAGACATCACCAATCCAGGGTCCACAGGATGGAGGAATAAAATATAGATTAAAGTGGACTTACTGATATTCTACTATAAAACTATTGTGACTAGTATAATGGAAGAAATTGTAGTATTGAGGTGGAGAAAGTGGCCACAGTAGTTGCTGAGGACAGGGAGAGAGAAGAAGAGATGTGATATGGGGGCATTTTGGGGACTTTGAGTTATCCTAACTGATACTGCAGGGTCAGATGCTGGACTTTATATATCCTGCCATAACCCACTGAATGTACTGGGGGAGAGTGTGAACTACAGGGTAAACTATTATGCATGTGGTGCAGCAGTGCACCAAAATGCATTCACCGAGTGCAATGAGTGTGACACAATGATGAGAGAGGTTGTTAGTGTGGGCGGAGTGGGGTGGGGGGTGGGGGGTATACGGGAACCTCTTATTTTTTTAATGTAACACTTATTGTGATGTATATATCTTCAAAACATACAATTTACAAAAATGATGGGGGTGGGGGAATGGGGAGTGGGTTATGTACAAACCTCTTATTTTTTTAATGTAACGTTCTTTGTGATCTATTAAAGTTAATTTAAAAAGTGTAAAAAAAGAGAAAAGTCATATTAAATCCTATCCATCTTCTACATGTTATCAAAGGAGTCCTCGAATCATGCTGCCTAATCAGAGATCTTACACGTCTCACTCTCTGTTCCTCTCATAGAAATACCTACCCTAGCTGAGCCACGTTTTGTTTTCCAGTCATTGGCTGCACTGAGGGACACTGTAAGAAACAGTATGGTATAGTGGCAAAACACCCATGCTATGAAACAAGGAAGATGGGTCTACTCCCAGTTCTACCATTTAGTAAGTGACTTGGGCAAATCACTTGGCCTCTCTGTCTCAAGTTACTGACCTATAAAATGGGATTAATGGCCCTATCTACCTCAAAAGGTTTCTGTGATTATTTAGTGCATTAATACTAGTAAAGTGCTTATATTCATACCTGATTTCCAGTAAAGATCAATAAATATTAGTGAGATATTTTACAGATTGCTAAATTACTCTATATTGTGAGAAGAGAGAAACAAAGAAACAGTAAGAAAACTGTGAGTGTGGTCGCCTCATGGAAGGTAAAAAGAAAGTATATTGAAAGGAGAGAGAAGTCATATGCCTGATCCTTTCAAAGGTCACTGGAAAAAGAAACCTTTACGGTTCACTCAAAGGAGGTCTTTGGTCAACTTAAAGGAAAAAAAAAAAGAGTTGTCATGGCTCCAACTTATTTACCAAACAATTGAGCATGTTTATGATTCTTCTAAATGTATTCAGGGAAAGAATTTGGAAGATTAAATGCAATCCTAAATTTAATATACCTTGACTGAAAACTAGTATGATAAATTGCAGAAAAAGATAAACTGATTGTATTTTTGTTCTTGGCCATTGTCTTAGTTTGCCAAAGGTGTGCCAATGCAAAATGCCAGACATTTGTTGGCTTTGTAATGGGGATTTATTTGGGGTGAAAGCTTACTGTTGGAGGCCATGAGAAGTCCAACTCAAGACCCCATACTTTCTCACCAAAGTCAGCTGCCTAGTGTTGAAGCAAGATGGTGGGCGATCTCTGCCTGGTCTCCTTCTCCAGGCTTCCTCTCTGTGGTACAGCTGCTCCACTTTCTTCTGGCTTGCATAGGGCTTGTCTCTTAAGGCTTAGAGCTCGCATAGGGCTTGTCTCTTAGGGTTTCCTATATCAACCTCGGCTGTTCCACCTTCTTCCCAAAAATGGCTTACCTCTTCCTGGGGCCTCAGCTCTTTGAGCCTTCTCCTTTCTGTCACATGGCAGGATCAAATATGACAGAGCTGTCTCTCTTCTTTTGTTTGTCTGTCCGTGTTAGCCCATTTATATCAGATGCAGCAAGGGACAGGGAATCAACCTCAGTCACGACTTACGGTCATAACCAAGTCAAAATCTCTAAAGTAATCTTAAGAGGTAACTAATCAAAGGCCCCTCAACTGAATTTAATACAATCAAAGGGTATCACACGCAGAGGAATAGATTAATTTACAAACATCATCTCTCTCTTTTCGGAATTCATAAAATAGTCTCAAACTGCCACAGCCATGAAAGATACAAGTATTTGGTACATACAGAAATCTTTTTTCTGTTATTAGTTTAGATTACATAATTTACTAAAATTAAAAACATAAATTTTCATACTAGTAGTTTTAATCACAGAAAGAGTATTTAGGTAAATATTTTAAAAGTCTCAAATTAAATGTTTTGCTTACTTTTAACATATTTTGTATGCTGAAAATTATTTTATCTAGATAAACTATGTGCCCTGGAAATTGGCACAGTTGCTATTTCGTCAGCCCAGATTCAGAGGAAATATAGCCCATTCCCCAAAGTAGTGGAGAGCAGGGGTGAAATAGCCGATAGATTTAATAGGTTATTCTTATTGTCATCTCCATGGTATTTTATACTCTGATTTTTGTGGCTAGAATTAGTGCATCTGAACTCTAAGACATCTCGTGTGCTCAAACCAGTAATAGCTCAGCATCTGTAATGAGGGCTGACATGCTCAAGGCAGCATCCTAAGCCACTGTGGGGAATGTAAAGGTGGCAAGACACAGTCTTGGCTTTACAATTTAGGGTGTGTGTGTGTGTGCTTTGCACACATGCCCACATGCTCATATTGCACAGGGACATGAGTAGAATAAGATTTGTGTACAAATCACCAAGTATGAGGCAAAACAAGATACAATATGCCTTAAGTCAGGTACCCTAAAGCCCCTGGGAATTCAAATGAAGACAAGAGAGAATTCAAATGGGTGGGGAGGAGTGATCAGGAAAAGCTTCAAGAGGAAATGGTACTTTAGGAGCCACTGAAGAGTGTTTAATAGTACCAGGTAGTATAAGGAAAGTGGAGAGTATTTCAACAAAAATAACAAGTATGAGTTAAACTGAGGATGTAGGAAAATGCTGAGCATTTTTGGAGAAGAGTAAGTAGTCCAGCTTGGCTAGAGTAGAGTATGTGTATGGAAATTGTGAGAGCAAACACTGGAAAAGGAGGTGAGAGATAAATCATGGATGAACTTGACTGCCAAAGAGGTGAACTTTGGAAATACAATTTAGAGAAGCCATTTAAGAAACCAGTGGAGACTTGAGCAAGGGAGCAATATGATCAGAGTTGCAAGTTAAAAACAGAATAGATTGTATAGGAAATCATGCAGCAGCATACCGAATAAACTTACTGGTATTCTACTATAGAACTATTGTGACTAGTAATGGAAGAGACTGTAGCATTGATCTGGAGAAAGTGGCCACGGTAGTTGCTGAGGGCAGGGAGAAGGAAGAAGAGATGAGATGTGGGGGCATTTTCAGGACTTAGAGTTGTCCTAAATAACATTGCAGGGATAGATGCTGGACATTATATATCCTGTAATAACCCCCTGAATGGACTGGGGGAGAGTGTAAACTACAATGTAAACTATAATCCATGCAGTGCAGCAGTACTCCAAATTGTGTTCACCAAATGCAATGAATGTTCCACAATGATGAAAGAGGTTGTTGATGTGGGAGGAGTGGGGGTGTGGGGTGTGGGGTATGTGGAAACCTCTTACATTTTTTAATGTAACATTTTTTGTGATCTTTGTATCTTTAAAAAAAAAAAAGGACAATTTAATTAAAAATTTTTTAAAAAGATTGGCATTAGGGAATGCAGAATAAGAATGAGGGTGCCAGTTAGAAATACACTCTAGTACCTCAGCTCGAAAGAGCAAGACTCTAAAGTAGGAAGTGCCAATAACAAGTAAAAGGAGTTTTGAGAAACACTTCTTCCCATAAAAGCTTAGTGTTGCGGGGTTACCTGAATACAGGGGGGAAAGAAAGAGTTAAAATAATGTTAAGTCTTGATTAAGAGACCTGAAAGAAATAAAGTATTAAAGATCAGTTAATTGAGAGATAAATAATTATATACAGTTTGAATATGGTATAATTTTTTAATATAATATTTGCTGAATTTTTTCTAATTACAAAACAGTCACCTATAACCCCTTCACCAATGGATAGCCACTGTTGACACAGGATATATAACAATCGACTTTGTGTATGTGTGTGTGTGTATAAATATACACATAGTTTTTAAAATGAAATTTGCATGGGTCATACTATTTTATGTCCAAATTTTCTTTATCTAGCAAACTGACTGGTATTATTTCACATGGATGGCCCACAATTTACTTAATGAATTTCCTATTGATGAACATGTTAACATTTGGTATCTGTGAGGCATGTATTTAGAAATATATTCAACCTCTTAATCTACATGCCAAAAGGAAACAATGATGAATTTGTTAGCCACATTTCCTCATTCGATTTCCCTTAAGAACATATATAAGCTTTCACACCTTTAGAGTCTTTATCATAAACTTTCTTCACACCCAAAAGAGAACATAGAATCATAATGCCTGATAGAGTCCTTAGAGGACATCTAGTCTAAGGCAACATAAAGACCAGAAGAGTGGGGTGTCTAAGAGAAGGCAAGTTAAGACAGGACCACCAGAACAGGAAGCCAGTCCCGTTTCCAATGCTATTACTGCTCATATGTGCTGCTTTTATGTCATACTGTTTTAGAAACCTGGTATAGATCTTTCTCTCAAGCATCTAGAAAAAGTGCAGATCTTTACCAGAAATCTATTTCTGTTTGACTAACTGAAAAGAAAGAAAGAAGGAAAAAAAAGCAACATATTTAATCAAAATTCCACCACCAGTAGTCACACTCATTTATTTTTCCTCAGATAATATGTCTTTAACCTCCATGGATCTTACTCAGTTATTCTCATGTATCTTAAGGGAAATATATATATTAACTCATATATATGGGCATTATTCAGGTACTGCTAAATAACTTGCAGCATCACATGGAAGTTTTCCAGGTTCTTCAAGTCACTGTAGTTGAAAACTATAAAATGGTACATTATATCTATCATCAACATAATAAAATGAAATTTATAGAGGAGGATTAGATCATTTTTTAAAGATACCATACATTGTATTTTCTTTATCTGACCAAAATAAGTGTGTATTTTTAAAAATATGACTACACTTTGGACAAGGGTTCTTTTTGGTGCACTCTGCTCCCGATCCACCTTTTTCTGACACCTTGAGTCACTGACAACATATGCATAGACAGGCTTTTCTCTTTTGAGACAGATCTATAATTCTTATTTTGAATGCAAGTCACTTTAAAATGAGTTGAGATTTATTTTCATAGTATCCTGACTCAGGAAAATGGGGGAAGGATCATACTATTGTGGATGTACAGAAAATTTTTTAAAGTCATATAAATGAAAGCACTTTAAAAATGACTGTGAGTTCTTTCCATAATAAAAAATAAATTTTCATTTTGTGACCTTTGATATAATGCATAATGAAGCAGCACTAAAAGTTCACTAAGAGTAGTTTTCTACTGTAACAATAAGGTGTTATTTTTAGCACCTTAGAACCAGATTCATCAATAATTGGCATTCTAATTTGAACATCCTCAGGACCTGTTTATTTAAATGATCTTTGATCAATTCTCTGCCACATCTACTTTGCTTACCTGCCCTTCAACCACATTGATTCCTAATCCATTTTCCAAATTACAGACAATATTTTATCATGAGGGCTACAGTTTTCTTACAGAATAACTGACTTGCTCTTTGTTTTGACACCAATCACTATTATCTTTTCCTTTGCATCTAGTAAAGAGAATGTCTAGTGAAAAGAAAGTCTTCCTTTCATTTCACATATACTTGGAGAATATTTTGCCATTTATGGTATTTTTCATCTTCTGTTCACCTTATGTCTCCAGGTTTTATCCTTCCATTCCACCATTTGTATTATCTTTATTCCTGGTTAAATTTTACTTTCTAATCCTAACCCTTTTAGACATTTCAAATCTGAGCTCTGTGTAGCTAACTAGGTTTCACCCTGTTCTCTTCATTCTCTTGTTGTAGAATTTGAGAGAGATTCAATTATTTGCATATAGAAAGGCCAGGACTCAGGAATGATTTTGAGAAGGAAAAATGGTTTATTGGCAGCCAGCCAGACTCAGGAGCTTTCTGTTTCAAACCCGAGCCCTGAACAAGAATTTTGAGTTCCTTTTATACAGAGAAGAAGGGCCAAATTGTTCTTTGTTTCAGTGCTCAATAGGCTTGAATTAGCATATATCGTCCACATCCTAGGTAAGCTTTTAGCATGGACCTTATACATTTTAGATAAGCTTTTAGCACATTTGGTTTGCATTTTCTTTGAATATTTAAAATTTATAGAGTTTGTATTGCTAAACTGTTTTCTGGGACTGGAGTCGTTGCCATGGTCACCAAGGGCAGGACTGCAGCCTCTTACGTCCCACACCCACAAGTCACAGACAGCTTAGGTTATCCACAAAGAGATGAAAAGCCTCCCACCCATAGCCCACATCACTCTTGCCACTCTTACAAGTATTGTTGCTTTAAGAAATAATTGAGATTTCATGGGTCCTTCCACTAACTTAAGGTCCTTTTCTCAAATTTATTTAAGATTACTGAATTTCCTTGAATTCATTTTCTTTGGATTGCTGTTTCCACTTCTTTGAAGTTTACACAAAGACTACCAATTTTGAAACGTGCTTTCTTAATTAACTAAAAAATTTATTAAAGAAATAGATTTAGTATGCACGTCAAAAGTCAGAAATAGCTAAATACTAGCACAATCTCACCTCCGTTTTTCTCTCTGTCTCTTTCTGTCTCTCTCACAAACCCAAGACACTACTCACAGGTATCAGTACCTGACAATGTTCCAGGCCTACTCTACTGACTTTAATGCATCAACTGTGATGTAAGTCTCTCATTAAATAGTTTTGTCCATATGCACTTAGGATGATGTCTTCAATCTCATTGTGATTGTCATTAGGATGATGAGTCTTCAATCTCATTGTGATTTCTTATGGAGATGAATAACACCTGGCAACATATGTAAGAGATAGTTAATAAACCAGTTACAGGGCAGGTTAGCTATTGGTAACTGATTTTGAGTAATCTGAAAAATACAGGGTACATGATGAAACACATAGCCTTAATTTATGAATGAAAGTGAATTTCTCATGAATGACACTCCCTACAGTGATTAATAATTAAGTTAATCCTCATTATTTGCACCATTGATCACTTTCAAGAATGACACAACATGTTTACCCTTTTTTCCAATTAAAATATAAGAAAGTAAGTGCAGAAATTTGAGAATATGTAAGTTTGGCCTTTAAAATGCCCTACAACCATACTTAGTCACTTTGTTGGTTTTTCTTGGTCTCTCTAGATCTCAATTCCTTATCTGGAAAAATACAATGACCTTTCCTCCTGTTGTTGATGATAGATGGTACAATGACCTTCCTTTGCAGCTTGATTCTCCCTGTCAATACCACCTCCCACCTGATTCATGGTTTAACTCCATTTAACACTTCAATACTAGCTAAATCAATTGTTTTCATTAAAGGTACTAAGCCTTGTGTTCTCTGGATCTTTTAAGATAACTTTAAAAAAACCATTACATACTTGAAAAACATTTTTTCCAAGAAATTTCTTCAGGAAGTAACTACACCTTGGTATGAATTCGTTTATACATTATTTTCATCCCAGTTTAGCATTAGAGCACTAGGAACCACAAGGCCAGAAAGGAATAAGAAGAATGAGACATAATGTCTGCAGCATGATTTATAACTCTATCTAGAAGGAATCTAAAAATATATTAAGGAGCAACTATCAGAAGTTTCTATCTAATCTCTTTGAATATAAAATTTTTCTAATATACTTAAATATTCTACTTTTTAAAAAGAATTGTATTAAAGCAATTTCAGGAATACTTCTAGAATATAAATATAAGTTGGTATCTTTCCGTATATGACTGTTTAATAAAAGCTAGAGTTTCCACATTCAACCCTCTCTCCTGCATTTGTTTCTAATTCTGGTGGGAATTTCTTATGCATTAAATAAAAGTGTTGAGTGCTTTTCCATGACTTGGGATTGCCAGCTTCACAGGATATTGTGAATAATGGGTCAATGCAATTATGTGTTGCTTTGGTCTCTGATATTGCTGATAATCATTTTTTACAACATAGTAATCTTAATAAAATCAAGAAAAGGTTTCTGGCATAAAATATTTTCTACTAAACTGTAAGATAAGCTCAGATAAAAATAGTGAATATGCTATATACCAGATGTTTAGCAAAAATTATTCTCATAGCAACTCTGCAAGACATATATTTTATCTCCATGAACTGATGAAAAAATAGAGACTAATATATTAAACTATCTTGCCAAAGTCATATGGTTAGTAGTGGCAGAACTGGAATCTGAACCCCACTATGTCTGATTCCAAAATTTTTCACTGTATCATGCTGCCTTTATTTTCAACTAAGTTTACGATTCTCTGAGCTAATGAAAAGCATATATACCACACATTAAAATCAACAGTACACTGAAAAACTGGATATTGACTAACAGCTTTGGGCAAAACATTAATAAGAAAAACATTGACTCGTCTAAATTCTATTTCTTCAGATGCCTCATCTCTACTACCGAATCCCACTAGGATGCTAGTAAGCTTGATATGAAGGAAAGGTAGAGAGCATAGAAAGGGCCTAAATAATCTACCAACTGGGTAACCTGAGTAAACCGAATTAAAATGGTTTTTCAGAGAATGTCCAGAAAAGTAAAACAATCCATTTTCAGTACAAAGACCAGTATTATTTTTTGGTAAATTATAATATTTTAAAAATGAACAATGATCTCAAGCACTTAAATCATACTAAGTATTATTTTTGGATATCTCTTCAACTTAACTAATTCAGAGATTTAACTATAATCATTTGCATTAAACCACTTTAAAGTTATTCTTGAAACTATGTCCGTAAAAAATAACAATAATAACATCAATTGGCTAAATGTAAAGTGATTAAGGAACATTTATGTATCACTAGTTTTACTCCAAATCTTTGTTTTGATCTATAAAAAGTTTTTTGGTAGCTCAGTAAAATTTGAGAGCTCATTATCTTATTTCATCGTGATATTAGCTTCATTATGCAGTGATAGTGAGGCGTACAGTCTCTGCTATCAATAGGATCTGTGTTCATCCACAGAGACATTTCAAATGAAGTGAAAAACATTTGCAGACTACATTATGTTATGATAGTGAATGATTTTAAAAGATGTCAAGTTCTGCTTAAGGAGTTTTAGATGAAATAGCATTTACATTAGAGAAAGGTTTGGGGGAGGTGAAAGATATAAGTCATCAGAATTTCATTTATTTTTAAATACAATTAAGCTCTTGGAAAGCATAAGTACTTTAACTTTGAAATATCTTTTTTTAAAGACAATTCTGAAATATCATATTACAGTTTCTTGATTTACTAATGCATCCATAAAAATGAGTTCACTTTAATGAGTGGGAAGATTTGTGAAGAAAAAGAGACTTAAGTACAAGGATAAAATATTTAATTGCATTAATTGTACTTTCATGATAACCTATTGTTTCTGACATACATATTTACCATGTTTAAAAATGCCCAGTCTAATAATGTATTCAGAGGACCATTAAGCAAGTTGTGGTAAGACACACATCAGAATTTCCTAAAGCCATTGCTCACACACCTTTCTGTTTCAAGAAGTATACTCTTCTGTTTGTACAAATTATCATCCACATCCTTTTGAATATTACATTACTATTGTAGTCAATATAATATCAACAGTTTACACTTTGGTTGAGAAATGAAATGCCAGCCTGTCTTGGGAGTCATTGGTCTGGTCTCAAATTCTTGTCAATCACTAATCCTGGAATTTGAATGCAAGATAATAAATTATTTCTTCTTTGAAAAAAACTGATATCCAGGAGAATGATATGTCCAAAAGTGGGAAATGACAATACTATTATAACTAAGTGAGAAAAAACATATACTTATATTCACATAGATTTCACATAACAAAATCTTTATTTTTAAAATAATCCAAACATAAAATTTAATGAAAATTTATAAGTACATTGACTTGTGCTGTCATTTTTATTTCCTTCTAGTACAGTAATGGATGAAAATAAGAACTAAAAATACTAGTTTCTTCTATCTCAAAATAGATGCTTAGTTTAAGGCCCAAGTAACACATATGCACTAAACTATTTATGTCTTGAGAACAGAGACCATGACTTGCTCATTTTTAGAGTTCCCATAGCACTGAGCAGAGACCTACTAATACACCATAGGCAATAACTATTTTGTTGAATTAACAGGTAAAAATAAATATATGTACTTTGTAACTATCATTTATGTTGCATGTGCTATAAGTCCTGTGTACAACTCAAGAAGAAAAATTACTCTTTAGTGAGAGCATTACTTATTTTTAAAATTACAAATCCTTACATTTAATAAATTATTTTAATTTATATGTGATTTTTTTGTTGAAACCTTCCATATTTCATGAAAAAAGTTTTTATTCCCAGCTGACAATAGGGAAGAGCAGCTCATCCTGAATTTATTGCCATTTTTTTTTTACCCACTTACATTTGTCAAATTACAGGATTCATTATAACAGGGATGTAAAGTTATAGCTTTAGCTCTTTTTGTTCTAATTCTTTTTTCATGTATTCTTTCTTTTGATTTGTGACCTTCATTACCAAGAGCGCTCGCTTAATGCTTTCAGTTCAGTTCCAGGAGGGTAAGCAGTCATATACTGTAGGAATCATTTTACATACCATACTTATTAACATGATTACTCAGAGAAATTACATTAATATCCAAGGCACTCGAATAATTCCAGGAAAAAAATGCTTCTTTATTACAGGTTTTTCTTTAGCATAGAGAATGCATTCTTAACTATTTACAGTTAAAATCCCAAGTGCAAATTTACTCAGCCAGGTAGAAATGCATTATAAAGAGTTCACTATATACTTAGATCATTTAGTTTATAGCTTTCTCTACTTTACTTTTTCTGATTGTAAAATAATATATTATGATTATAAAAAATTTAGAAAATAGAGACTAATATAAAGGAAACAAAATCAACCATAATCCTACATACCCAGAAAAAAAACATATCATTTCAATATATTTCCTTCATCCTTTATCTATATATGTTAAAGGTATTTTTTGGTACATGAATTTAAAATCATCCTGTACGTATAATTTGGCATCATTTTTTTCACCTAAAATTTTATTATAAATACTTCCCCATGTAATTAAATATGCTTCAAAAGCATTATTTTAATTTTAACATAAGATAAGTATATAATTTATTTTAACATCCCCTTATTAAAACTCTAGAAAATGCAAACTAATTCCTAGGCACAGGAAGCAGATCAGTGGTTTCTAGGATGTGGAAAGGATGGGGTAATGGAGAAGGATTAAAAAGAGACACAATGAGTTGGGAAGCAGATGTGGTTCAAGTAGTTGAGTGTCTCCCTCCAATATGGGAGATCCTGGATTAGTTCCTTGTACCTTCTAAAAAGAAGACGAGCAGATAGTGAGCCCAAACACCAATGGGGCAGGGGAGAAATAAATAAATAATCTAATTAATCTTAAAAAAAGAGAGAGACACACACACAACAGGGAGCTGGTGTAGCTCAGTGGTTTGAGCTCCTGCTTCTGGGCTCAATTCCCTTCTACCTCCCAAAAAAAAATAAAATAATGTAACTTTTGGGGGTACTGGATTGATTGTGGTGATATGGTGATGGTTTCACGGTACAAACATGTATCCTAAAATTTTTTGTGGTGATGAATGCACAACATTGTGATTATACTAAAAGTCATTGAATATACCTTTTGGATAGATCTTATGGTATGTGAATACATCTCAATAAAACTGCTTAAGAAAAAGTATCAATTTTTAAATGTATCAATTTTGATAGTGGTACAATGATGTGATTGGGTTGGATGGTGATGGAATGTGAGGGGGAGTAGGATGAGGAGTTTGGTTGGACTATCAGTAGAGCTGGGGGAAGGGTTGGAGGAAGGAACAGGTGAACTCTGGGGATTTGTAGGTCTGTGATTAAAACTACAATGGTGGGAATGTTCTTTGGGCAAATATGGCAGGGGAGGATTACTGGTGCAGGGCATAGGAGGTGGGGGGATACCCGGGACAGAGTGCACCTGGGGCAGGCTTCTATGGAATATGAAAGTGTTTTTCTTATCATGGAGTGTCATCTCAGTGGGTGGAGACCACACAATAAACAAGAAACTATTAAACTCCCATCCTGGGGAGTCCTGCTATGTTCCCAATTAAAGGGACAAGAAATTTCTCAAGAATATAGGCAGTACCTAGTAAAAGAAAATAGACCAATATGTCAAGCCTTCAATATTATTGCAAGCAAGTATGAAACTTATTCTTCAAAAACTGAAACTTAATGGCTACCATAGGTTCCAAGGGGAGGGGGAGGGAAGAATAGGTAGAACATAGGACATTTTTAGGGCATTGGAATTGTTCTGCATGATCTTGCAATGACAGATGCAGGCCATTTTAAATTTTGTCAAAACCTATAAAAGTATACAGTGCAAAATGTAAACCATTATATAAACAATTGACCATTGTTAGTAGCAATGCTTCAGTATTTATACATCAATTGAAACAAATGTACCATACTCATGAAAGATGTTATCAGTAGGGGAGAGTGGGAGAGAGGGAGGGGATTGAGTATATGGGAATCCCCTATATTTACTATGTGACTTTTCTGTAGCCTAAAGCTTCTTTGAAGATAAAGCAAAAAAAAATAAGACACTGAGGGAACATACGGTAGAAATTGTTACTGTACATAAAAGATAGATCTTATAGTGATGAAAGACACAATTAAAATTTTTATTTTTTATTTTTGTATTTTATTTTTATTTTTATTTTATTTTATTATTATTATTTTTTATTTCTTGGCTTTGTTTTTGTGGAGATTTTGGATCACAGAAGGGTCACAACTGTGGCAGGGGAGGATCACTGGTGCAGGGTGTCAGTGATGGGGGATGTGTGGGGAGGGGTACATTTGGGGCATGCCTCTACGGCATGAGAATATGTTCAAGTGGTCACGCAGTGTTGTCTTCATGGGTGGAGACCCACACAATAATTGAAAGAATATTGAGTTCCCATCCTGGAAAGTCCTGCTGCATTCTCTAACAGAGTGGCAAGAATTCCCTGAGGGCATGGACAGGGCCTAGCAAAGGAGGACAGACCATTACTCCAGGCCCTTGATACTGATGGTTGTACTCTTGAACCTTGTTCTTGTGAAGTTGAAACTTAACCTAGTATTTTATAGTGCCTAAGAGTTACCTCCCAAAAGCCTCCTTGTTGCCCAAATATGATCTCTCTCTAAGCCAAACTCTGCAGACAAACATACTACCTTACCCTCACCCCATCCCACCCCCAGCGTGGGACTTGGCTCCCAGGGATGAGCCTACCTGGCATGGAGGAATTATTACCAAGCACCTACTAGCAATGCATTTGGACAAAGACCTTGACCAAAAGGGGGAAATATTAAATATAAGTGAGTTTTTATGGTTAAGAGATGTCAGAGTGAATTAGAAGGTCACTCCAGAGGTTACCCTTATGCATGTCTCAGGAGGATCTCATTGATTGCCACAGTAATCAGTGCCTCAAACAGGGGGCTCCTGAGGGCTCTAGAGACATCTAGACAACACAGGCAGGGCAGACAATCTCAGGAATTCAGCACCCTGTCAGTGGACCTTAATTGGGAATATGTGCTCCCCAATGTAACAGAGTTAGACTCATTTTATAATTTCCCTACACATGGCTCTTCCACCTCTTTTATTTGAACCTATAATTAGCACCATACTCATTAAATATGTGTGTTCCAGAGACTTAAATCTTTGGTCTGTTGAAATGCAAGTTAAGCCCTGAGTCTCAGCAGAGTTGCAACAATTACTCTCCAGTTCTTTGGACTCACCCAGAACAACTAACGAAAGGATGATGATGGAAAAAGCCCATCCCAAAAAAAACAGAATGTTTACAGCTGCAAGCAAGACAGTTCCGTTCACCTCCCCCATGGGATCTAAGCCCCCTCTCAATCAGAAATAGAGTGGACATCACCATCCCAAAATCCTCAGTATTGAGGAATGAATAAGCATAAGGGGGAAATATAACTATGGAATAAAGTAGAATTATTACTATTCTAGCAAAGGATGAACTTGTAACTTTGATATAAAGGCAATGGCTACCAGAGGTTCAGAGGGGAGGGAAACGCAATAGGTGTAACATGGGGCATTCTTGGGACTTTGGAATTGTCCAGCAGGACATTGGAATGATGGATACAGGCCATTATACATTTGGTCAAAACCTGTAAAATTGTGCAGTGCAAAGTGTAAACCATAATGTAAATTAATAACAATGCTTCAATATGTGTTCATCAACTGTAACAAATGTACCACACTAATGAAAGATGTTGATAATGGGGGAAAGTGTGGGAAAGAAAGGGGTAAGGTATATGGGAATCCCTCTATATTTTCGATGTAACACTTATGTAATCTAAAGCTTCCTTCAAAATAGAAAAAAAAAATTTTAAATAAAGAAGTATGAAATTTTTTATACTTTAAATGTTCGCTTATTGTATATCAGTCTTACCTCAATAAAGCTCATTTAAAAAACTTTTTAATTACCTTTTTTTTTGCACATTAGATTGGTTCCAATGTTTAGCTGTTATAAATATAATTCACCACTTTATTTCAAAAGAATATAACTTTGTTCATTAAAGCTTATTCATAGATTTGATGAAGAGTCATTTAAATTACTGTGCAATTCACAACAGATATTACAAATTGCTTTGAAATTTTCTGGAATTAATTTTATTGAAATATTTCCTAAGCTTTTATAGACTTCCAAAGCATTCTACTGCATCGTACTGGTCCGCTTATATTTAAGACTTTAAAATATTGGGAAAAATTAGGTAAACTGTTAATTACTATCAGAGCTCATATTCATTTCCATGAGCTAGACACCATATAAGCATTTTACATTACATAGAAACTATCTTCTTACTTGTTTCTTTCAATAAAAATAGTCAAAATGAAATAAAATTACAATATAAGTGAGAGGTCAGGAGAGAGCTTACCTACACAATTCAAAGTATTTTGGAAAGGTTCAGCATTGTTCCTCTAGGTTTCAAGAGACAAACTCTCTGGATGAGAGAATGGATAGCTATGCATTCATACAATGAAATGCTACTCTACGATAAAAAGGAAAAAATTATTGATACCTACCATAACATGGATGGACCTCAAAAACGTTATGCTGAGTGAAGAAAATTAGACTCAAATAAGTATATGCTGTGTGATTCCATTTACATGAAGCCCAAGAACCAGCAAAACTAATATGTGGTTACCAAAGTCAGAAAGTGGTTTACTGGGGTGGAGGTGAGGGTGGGGTATGGGAATTATTAAAAAGGGGTATGAAGGAACTTCCAAGGATCAAAAGTCATCAGCTAAAACACTTAAGACTGGACATTTTTTATTCATTATTTATGCTTCATTAAAGAAAACTGGGATAAAAAAAATCTCTGAAGTACTAAGGACTATCTCTAAGATGACTCCAAATCAATTTACATAGCTTTAGCCTAGCATGACCCCAGCTTACACTCAAAAATATCCATTGTCCTGGATACCAGGACAATGACCAACAGGATGGCATATAACCAATGACGATGCTGGAGAAAAGGATTTCCTTTTACCTAACAAAAGATATAAACTCAGATGAGGAAACCCATCTCAAATCCAAATACCCTATTTCAAAATAGACTAATCATACCATTTTAAATCCAAAAATGAACAAAAGGCCGAAGAATCACAGGATTTCTAAACTCCCTATTAGCCTATAATGGTCTGCTTTGAAGCAGCATGTTCTGTGGCTGAACAGTTTTTATATTTGAACTGTTTTTTCTGTATACACAGCCAAACCTGGCTCCCTGTAAATCCCACCCATTGCAACTAGTATGCCCTAGTTAGCAACTCCCTCTTCCATGACAGCCTTAGGGATATCTGCCAATCGCAAGCACATTTCTTTAAGTTCTTTTTATAATTAGACTCAAAGCCCCTATTTCCTCAACTGTTCCTCATACAGCATATATATTTTTAACTGTGGTAACACAACATAAAATTTGCAATTTTTAAGTGTACAATTCAGTGGCATTAAGAACATGCATAGGGGTGTGCAACCATCACCACCATCTAGTTCCAAAACATTTTCACCACCCTAAAGGAAACCTCACACCCATTAAGCAGTCACTCCCCACCACCCCCCACCCCCACCCCATCATCATTCTATTTTTACACTTCATGTCTCACACTGGATTTACTATTCTATATGTGGTCTAACCAGAACAGACAGCAGTTGAGTTTTATTTTCATTCATTTATTCTTCTATTTTGTTGTTGTTGTTGTTTAGTTAAAAGAGAGAGAGACCTTGTAACAATCCTAATACATATTTGCATTATTTCTCACAATGTGAGAACAAAGGGAGGAGATATACACTCTGGATTCTCCCATAAAACTTCTAAGAAGAATGGTAGGTCAAATTGGATATACAAAATAGGCTGTGGTTGGACATATGTCAGAAGCATGACTGTGGTCTCAGGATAAATCCTTTTTCTAGAATGATCTTTTGGGAGTTTCCTCAGCAAAGCCAGGCCTCAGAGGTGTTCTTTATCTACTAAATCCCCTGCCTACCATGTCTTTCAATCACATGGCACACTTGCTGGTTCCCAATGCTTGTGTAAGACTGGATGTGAGAATATCTGCCTTCTAATAAATGATGGATCCATGTGGGATGGAAAGAAAGAAAAACTTTCTACTTCTAAAATAAAAATGAGACCTATCCATAAAGGGAATTATTACATCCCTCGGATAAGAAATCTGTGATGTGCAACTCTGGAGAGATCAATGTTGATTTTTTTCCCTGGAGAATCAACACTGGAGGGAAATGGGAATATATTATGCAAACTCAAAGGAGCAACTGTTACAGGGAGTGTGAGGAGAAAAACATCCAACGTCTGTGATCTCTGTGAAGAATTTCCTTGTACTTGTCATCCCTAGTAAAATGCTGTGGGTCTATAATTTAAAATAAATAAACAGAAATCAAAGGAATAAAATGTAAGAGGAAATGAGAAATTGACAAATAACATGAAATAGCTTCCAAGAATAAATGCAAAAACTTAATTAAATCAAAACCTATAAAATAGATAAAACCCAAAAGCTCCAAAAAGGGCAAAAGTATTATACTGCTAAAAGATTAACAGGTAGAAAATGAAAATCAGAAAAGTGAACAAAAGGAAAAATATTAAAGACAAAAAGTTAAAGAAAGATAAAGTTAAAGCCAAGACACCAAAGAAGAGAGAGAAAAAACAAGACTAGTAAAAAAGAACATTAAAGGAATTATTTTTAAAAATTCAAACATTAAAAGTACATAAAACCATCAGCTAAGACATTAAAAGGGTATAACTGTGATAAGAAAATATAAAAGAGAATTTGACTTTTAAGAAATTAATATGATAAAGAAATAGAATAACAAAAGTAAATGGTAAGATTGTTTTAATTTAAATTAGGAAGACTTAAAAGTATTTTTAAAAGAAAAACTCTCCTAGGCATTAAGTGGACTAAAAAACTAAGACAATCTAAAGGAGAATAAATGGAAACAGTTTAAAGGAATAGAAGAGGTTCTTTAAAATATTTCTTCAAAACATACGCTTCACTTAAATGCAGTTAAGAACTTGTTTTGTGTTCAATGCAGAGGCAGTGGTTCTCTTGCAAATTTGACCTTCCAAGACTTATGGTTCCTGGCAAAAGATTTCAAGGCAATTTTCACAGAAAGTCTAGCGTTGTAAACATAAAGAGTCTGGAAAGATCAAAAACAGACACTCATGCAACCTTCTGATATCAACTAGTTTTCCAATATCTTGCTGGGTAGTAGGAGGAGGGAAATGAGGGAATGAATAAAAATGCAGGTAGCTGTGATGGGCTACAGGACCATAGAAAGGTGTGTTATGGTTTGTTAAAATAGGTAAGGCTTGGGCATTTTTGACAACTTCAGAGAATGAGACATCAGAGCAGAGGAGGTTGAAAATCTGAGAGCAGAGATAATTGAAGGAGGAAGTTTCAGACTAGATGAGATAGGATAAAGACCTCTGAGAAAGCTGCACAGAAATTCATTAAGTGTAAATCCTTTTATAAGCAGTTTTTAATAGAATACTACAGAGCTCACAGAAAAGCCCAAGGCTTAACCAATAGGGCCAATAATGAATGCAGATTTGGGGATATAGTTGTTCCTGGCATTACATCAAGAAAAAGGAATTAGGGAAAGGCAAGTTCACAATGATTGGTTAGGTAAATTATTTTCTCCCAAGGCATTCACCCTTAAACTTTAAAACCTCCGTCAACAGGGATCTGGTAACCCTACCCATTATGGCATATATAATTTGTCATTTTCCCAGTAATAACATCTTACCTATAGAACAATATAACCCTTTCCATGAATAGCAAAGCCTAATCTGTGTGAAAAGTCTAATTAGCCCCTAAGGTATGATTCCTTCTGGGTCAATTCAAAGTAGTAGCCAATGGTATTCCCATTGTCTCCTAGCAGCCAAGGGTTCCACCCACTTGAAGAGAAGGGTGGAGTGAAAAAGCCTAGTTATAGTTGTTACCAAAAAGTTACCATCCTTATCCCCAGAACTACATATTCTTCGTTTTGGAGGGAAATCTCTTTTGAAATCTGCATTGTTCTTCCCTCTCAAACTACAGAGTTAGATTATTCAATCTAATATTCTGCATGAGGAACTGCAATTAGAGACATACTATTCTACATATAACCATTAATATTACTTAACGGTTCAGAAAAATTTTTAAAGATTGGAAAGTTTTAAAGATCAAGATTAACTTTAATCCCTGGTTCCTAGTCATTCTTGGTTCCAAACAAACTAATGAAGATACAAATTCAAGGAACCTCATTAGAGTATGACCACAAGAATCAGAATAGACCATGTTTCAATAAATCAAACTCCAACCCAAATTTTGTAAAGAAAACCAAGCTGTAATTTATTCCTACTTTGAGATAGTTATTAGATTATCTGGATGCATACTAGCCTGCATTGCAAACTGAAAGATACACAACCTCTTTTACAAACAAGAAATGGTCTTGCAAAAACTGAACCAATCATGGCCAAAATAAACTGTTCACAATATTGCCTATATCACAACCAAAATTGTTACTTTTCTTTGAAGGTGACATCTTAGAAAGTGAGATAGAAATTAACTAGAGAGTAGGTGTTAGCTGCAACTCTGCAGAGATTCTGGACTCAATTGGCATATAAACAGCCAGAAGGTTTAAGTCACTGGGATATGTATTTAACAGGTATATTACAAATTATAGGTTCAAGTATAAGAGAGAAGAACCATGTGCAGGAAAATTATTATAAATGACTCTAACTCTGATTACATTGAAGGGATAGGTTATCATATATTCCAAGGTAAGGCCCACCTATGGGGTGCTGATTTCCTGGGGTTATCTGCCTTACCTATAGGGTCTAGATGTCTCTATATCCCTCAGAAGCACCCCTGCTTATGGCACTGTTTACTGTGGCATTCAGTGAGATCCTCCTGAGACATACATAAGCATAACCTCTGGAATGACCTCCAAACTCACTTTTAAATCCCTTAGCCATAAAAACTCACTTGCATTTAATATTTCCCCATTTTGGTCTAGGTCTTTTTCAAAATGCACCACTAGTTGGTGCTTGATAATAATCACTTGGTGCCAGGGAGGCTCATCCCTTGGAGTCATGTTCCACACTGGAGGGAAGGTAATGAGTTTATATGCTCAGTTTGACTTAGAGAGAGGTTGTGGTACTTTGTTTTAGCAGGCCTAGGAAACTAAGAAATTCCTTTCCTTTCCCGTTCCCATAATAAAATATTGGCTTTGCTAACTTAGTACAACACTTGACATACAGTAAACACTTGATAAATATGCATCAGAAGCAACTCAAGACTAGGAAATTTTGACAGTGGATTCCTAGACTCCACTTCAAACATACTGACTGAGAAATTCAGAAGCACTGTTGTTGCAGTGGGTGTGGCAACCTTATTTCAAAGCCTCCAAGAATATGCTAGGGTCACCTCCTCATGCTCCTTCATGCTCAAATTCTAAAGCAGTCAAGTCACCAGAAATGTACATGCCTGTGTAGCCTTGCTCTGCTTCCCTAATAATCAATAAGCACCCCAGTATTAGATTAAACCACAAAAATGTGTGAGATCTTCCAAGGAGAGCTGAAATAAGGACTTATATCTATTGAAGGGCATATTAAAGGAAGAAGAAAATTTTAGAAAGACAAAAAGGAAATAATCAATAAAATAAAAGGAAAATCAGGATAGTATAATAACAGGCAGCTTCAAGAAGAACCCAACAATTAATTAATCACATAGAGAAATAACAAATATCCACAGGAATTAAAATATTAGAGGTACTAACTACCTCAGCACAAGCAATTTTTTTAGAGTGATGGAGGCTTAAGTCCAACTGCCATAAACTGAGGAATGAAGGGACAGTAATGGGCAGCAAATGTGGAAGATTCCAGAAGTTGGAATGAGGTTGCATAGATTGACACCTCTGCTCAGCCAAGGTTTACTGTTGTTGTTTTTCATATTTTGATGATGAAACACACTTGAGATCCTTTTGCAAAAAGAAGACATTGGGGATACAGTTGTAAGTAGCTGTTGATGGAACAAGTGCACAGGGGAGGTAGGAGACTAGATCAAAGTCATTGTTGGGCAGTTGGTATGCAACAGAGAGTCAGAAACTTCAATTTCTTTGCCCAAAGTAAATAGGATAAGAATATGTGCAAAGGTAGTTAAATTTTTAGGTTGAAGTGGTAGGAAAGGGATAATCCTAATAGGCCTGTAAATAAAGGTGACCTACTGATAGCAAGAGATGGAGGAGTGAGGAGAGAGGTTGAAGGGTGAGCATAAAGAAAGGAGTGAAACTTTGGACTCATTACTGATGAGAGAATATGTATAAGGAAGAACTGATGGTGTCAAGGCTCAACTAAGCCAGAACCCAAGATAGCGTTGTGACAACAGTTTACACATCCTTGGTTTTCTCCAAGAGGATTGAGCAACAAGGATCAGGAGAAAAGGAAGAAAACTGTAGCATCATCCTAATTTTAGATTTTGCAGAGTGGGTGGGACATAAAGATAGGTATAGAGCACAGTAAAGAATGCTAATGAAAGAATCATTTGGATGATATACTGGATGATATACTGGATTTGGATGGATACTTACCAGGTTGGAAAGGAATGTAGATCAAGAGGCAACTTGCAAACATGGGAAAGAAGAGAGATTTCTTAGTTTCCTAGGGTTGCTAAAAGAAAGTACCACAAACTGGGTGGCTCAAAATCACAGAAATTTAGTCTCACACTTCCGGAAGGTAGAAATCTGAAACCAGGGTGTCAGCAGGGTCATGCTCCCTTTGAAACCTGTAAGGGAGAATCCTTCCTTGTCTTTTCCTAGCTTCTGGTAATTTGCCAGCAATCCTTGGCATTCCTTTCCTTGCTTCTACAGCCCTTCATTTTCCATTTTTGGCCTCTGTTGTTACATGGTATTCTTCTCTTTCTCTATCTCACTCTTTATCTCTCTACCTCCGTGTGTGTGTGTGTGTCCAAATTTCCCTCTTCTTCTAAGGACACCAGTCATATTGGATTAGAGCTCACCCTAATCCAGTTTGTCCTCATCTTAACTAATTACATTTTCAAAGACCCTATTTCAAAATAAGATCACATTCATGTGGGATAGGACTTGAACATATCTTTTGGGGAGACACAATTCAACCCATTACAAAGGATTAATGGTCTTCATGAAGTCAAAGAGATGGTATAGGGGAAACAGAATCATGAGATATTAGGAAGGTTCAAAGCATTATGCCTTTACAGATCTAAAGTTAAAAAACCACCATCACTGGCCAAAATATTCTAACAGAACATTGACCATATGCTGATACTAGTGAAACTTTAATCAAGAACCAATTATAAAAGACCACAATAAATGAGTTTGTATACTTTGTAAAAATGTCAATTAATTTGCTTTATTTTTATTTTGTTTACACTGTGCCTTGTGCTATGTAGGATTTGGGTGGCTTACAGGAATATAAAAATACACCATGACAGAATAAATTTTAAATAAATAAGAAAGAAGAGGCAGTGGGTTAATAAAGTTAAGTAAGGAAGATGAAACTGGAATTTACATGGTTTATGAAGCTTAATTCCCCTAATGATCAATGCAATAAATTCTTCAAATTTGGTACCAGAAAAAAGTTTTCTCCTAACTCATGAATATACTTCCTATTATTAAATGAAGAAAGTTATTTAACTCATTCCATTTCCATTTGGATCTTGACTCCAGAAAACTTGAAAGTAAATATTTTCCCTAATTGCAGTAACTATCCTTAACCTAGGTTTTTTCTATAAAACCAAGACCTTGCTTTAATATTTATATCTTGCTCTTTACCTCTGATTTAATAGATAGGTTTTTGGTGGTTTTAATTGCATGCCACCTCATGCAATTTGTTGGAGTATGTTCAACATAAATTAAAAATAAATATTCAGACATCTCATGCCCAACAGTGGCTGGGATAGCTATTGATTTAGTTAAAAATATCAACATCATATCTAATTCCAAACTCTAAAAATCATTTTTCAAATTATCCTGCCCCAAAATATTTTTTCTTACTTTTCAACTAGTGGCAGAATATTCACATTGTGGTAAAATTTCCATGAGTCTGGCATATTGCTACTTTATCAGTTTATATTCAAGAGTGGAATACCATTCATAACATACCGTACATTAAGCCTATAATAAGTTGTGCAGCTTATTAGCACAAGGAGTTGCCTATACTACCTGCCACTAGTTATTTGTATCCTGTCATCAAAACCAAGAATCTTAAATTGCATGTGGTAAGCCAGGTGTTGTTAGGTAAGGAAACTACTTATTTATACCATATCTAATATGAATGACTGATTAGATCAGCAAAATATGCCCTTACCTGGTTGCACCCCAGCATGTAACTCACAAACCTCTAGTTCAAGAGTAGGAAATCAAGGCTAATCCAAAGAATTATGCATACTTAGAGCCTTTTTAGTTCAAAGTTGCTTACTTATTCCATTACTGAAAGGGAATAAATCAATATCTATGTTATTTTTTCCTTATTTATCTTATTTTACTTATTTTTTTAAATATAGCCCATTAAACAAGGACAGAGAAGGTTTAAAATATTGAGGCAAACAGGTGGAGCCTGTCTGCTGAAGAAACTTGGCTAAAAAATTTTGTCCACAGGGGCCTTTAGTGCTGATACCAGTTCTCCCGCTCAAGTCCCGGATGGCCCCCTTGTCCTTAAGCACAACCCTCTCGAGATGGTTAATAACTTCACACCTAAAACCACTGTTCCTGGCAATTCTGTGGAACAACGGGCTAGAAATTGCCATCAAGAGAGCATTAAGCCCCAATTCTAAAAACTGTTAAGCAAAGCTCCTGAATGTTTTACTTTCTTTTCTTAGTATCTAGTAAGATTCAGACCCAAATGAAAATATGAGCCTTAAATCCATGATTTTCAACAAACTTAACCTTATGCTATTGGCCAAACCTCCTAATATGCCCATGCATACAACAACTAATATTTCAATAAGCTCCACGTTTTTTAATTTTGAAAACAACCAGATGGTCCTTTTCTATAATGTTTCCAAGAGGAATTCACAAAGAGGATTCTTAACTACACTATTTTAAATTCTCAGAAAGCCAGCTTTTCTGGAAGAAGCTTCAAATGGATTTTTCCATTACATAAAGCTTTTACCTGCATCCTTCACTCATCATAAAAGTTAAGGGATAGATGGGTGGGAGGTAATCATAGCCCTAACCACTTTGCTCTTTTTCCAAAGGACATAATGCCAAAACTCCTTTGGCAATCAAACCCTCCTTGATAATTTAGATCCCTTTAAGGGAAGAGAATTTGTACTCTAGTTATACTCAATGCCAGATTCGCAGAAATGGTTTTCCTGACTAATGGAAACCAGTTGAGAAACTAGAAGGTTCTCATGAGTCGACAAAAAACATTGTTCAAAACAAACTAATCAGTATAAAGGGCCTGTGCATTGACTCCAATTCTCCTTTCCAAAGCCTTTTCTAATATCTCCGCCAAAAAATTACCCATTCTTAAAACCATTTGTCCTATGCTCACTTGAGTATCAATTAAAAATTCTGTTTAATCCAAAGGCTCTTACCAGCTGATGGTAAGAAATGAAATCTACTGTGCTTGCATAATGTGTGCTTGCACTATTATTTAAGAATACTCAATTATTCTATGAAAGACAAGCAAAACAAAAAGAATGAATGAAACTCAAGAACTGATAAGCATAGATAATAAGTAAATTAACAACTTAAGAGATAGAAGCAAATTCATTGGATGCATAAAGTATAAATAATGAGTAGCTAGTGAGACATAAACTTATAAAGTATTAAATATAGATAGTGAATTAGTAACCTGCCAGATATGTTAAAATAGGCAGAAAAAAAATGGAACAAACAAGAGTATTACTTTTTGATTGGAAGGGTCAGAAAGACCTAGTCTTAGGGTGAAATCATGCTACTTTAGGCTGACAGTGATGTCATCCTAAATCAGCTATCTAATATGGTCCCATTCTGACCTCACATTTGCTCTGCCCAAAAAATATATAGATAAAATCCATAGCTATTCAGCAGACTAACTGGCAAGCTAAAGTTACAGCTCAGATTGCTCGTTCTTGCATCTCTCTGATAAAGCAAGTGTGCCCCCCAGACACATGCTGTCTCTCTGTTGGGACCCTTCCTCAAACTCCCCTCAGGTCCTTGTAACCACACCACCAGTTAGGATGGTTGATACATCACACAAACATTTTATAACCCATAATTCAGGTTGTGTGGTTCATTTTACCCACTTGTAACCTACCCTAAGTCCATTGACTTACTCCATCTTTTTCCACTTGCTTCTCTTTACATACTTTAAATTGATTTAATAAACCATGTAACTGAAACATCTTAGTTTTGCCTGTGAATCTTTCTGTTTAATGATCTCTGGCAGTGTATTTGGAGGCTTTCATTGCTTCAACACAATTTTCAAAACAACAATGCAAGTGGGTAAATATATTAGGTTAAGCAAAAAATATATGAAATATATTTGATTTGGAGGTTTGCAAAAATATGAGATTATATTAAGAAGATGTTACAATAATAGATTTAGAAGAACGTGTTCTTGTAGGGTAAGTGAAGACACATGAAGTAAGCAGAAGACTACAATAGGGAAGTGGTTGTGGCTTAAGTGATAGAGCGTCCACCTATTATATGGAGGGTCCAGGGTTTGATCCCCAGGGCCTCCTGACCCGTGTGGTGAACTGGCCCACACGCAGTGCTGCCACACACAAGGAGTGCCATGCCACGTGGGAGCTTCCCCACATAGAGGTACCCCGTGTGCAAGGAGTGTGCGCCACAAGGAGAGCCGCCCCATGTGGAAAAAAAAAAAAAAGAACCCATCTTCCCAGGAATGGCACTGCACACACAGAGAGCTGACACAGCAAGATGACACAACAAAAAAGAGACACAGTTTCCCAATTCTGCCAGATAATACAAGCAGTCACAGAAGAACACACAGTGAATGGACACAGAGCAGACAATGAGGAGGGAGGGTAGAGAAATAAATAAAATAATAATAATAACTCTTTAAAAAAAAAAAAACTACAAAAGTTCACCATTCTCATGACAACCGAAGATAACAAAGCCAAAAAATGAAGTTGAAAAGAAGCTAATGCATGTAGGTTAGTGCTCAGGTTTTTGAATCAGATTGCCTGAGATAAAATTATGACTCATCTTTGTGACCTTGGACAAATTACTTCTCTAAGCCTCGATTTCCTCAAGGAGGATAATAACAGCACTTACCCAAAAGAGGTATTTTCATAATTAGATGGATTACTAGCATGTAAATTTCTTAGAACACTAGCCACCTCATAGGAAATGCTTTTATTTTATTTTTTTAAGATTTATTTTTTTCTATTTCTCTCCCCTTCCCACCCCCCCTCCCCAGTTGTCTGCTTTCTGTGTCCATTCACTGTGTATATCCTTCTGTGTCCACTTGCATTCTTGTCAGCAGCACTGGGAATCTGTGTCTCTTTTTGTTGCATCATCATGCTGCGTCAGCTCTCCATGTGTGCAGCCCCACTCCTGGGCAGGCTGCACTTTTTTCAGGCAGGGCAGCTCTCCTTATGCGGCACATTCCTTGCACGCAGGGCTCCCCTACGTGGGGGACACCCCTGCATGGCAGGGCACTCCTTGCGAGCATCAGCACTGAGCGTGGGCCAGCTTCACCACACGGGTCAGGAGGCCCTGGGTTTGAACCCTCGACCTCCCATGTGGTAGGCGGATGCTCTATCAGTTGAGCCAAATCCACTTCCCAGAAAATGCTTTTAAACGTTTATCTATTGAAAAGCTAAGAGTGACATAGTTTTGTCCAAAACAATCAAAGTCTTGGTAACAATGGGTTACACAAACATTGGTCTTCATTACCTTGGTACTGAGACTCTCTTCCCATATTACCATCATAATGCACAGAAATAACATCATATAAAGTGATAGTAATTGTTACCATAAGCACAGCTATTTCCAATAGAAGGGCCCGCCTGATCTGGCCCCGAGAAAGAAAAACATGTCTCTCAGTGAGAAAGTGATTTACTGCAAGTGTACAAGCAATGAGCTGGGGAAATATTCCAAAAACCAGTTCAAAGTGAGAACAGGAGTGTATCAGTCTGCTAAAGGGGTGCCAATGCAAAGTACCAAAAATCTGTTGGCTTTTATTAAGAGTATTTATTTGGGGTAAAAATTTACAGTGCCAAGGCCATGGAAAGTCCATCTCAAGGTACCATAAGAGGTATTTTCTCACCAAAGTCAACTGTCATATGTTGAAGCAAGATGGCCAGTGATCTCTACTGGGTTCCAGACATCCCCTCTTGGCTTCCTCTTCCTCTTGACACTCCATAGGTTCAGCTTCTTCCTAATCTCAGCTGCAGGTTGGCATAGGGCTTGTCTGTCAGGGCTTCCTACATCAGTCTCAACTCTCTTCCCAGTGTCAGCTATAAACTATCAAGCAAATGGTTCTTCTCTCCTCAGGGCTTTAGCTGTTTGAGCCTTTTCTTTTCCTTTCTGTCACATGGCAGGATCAAAAATGACAAAATTCTCTCCTCTGTATGTCATTCTCTGTCCATCTTTCTCTGTGTTTCCATTCATATCAGACCCACTAAGGGGGAGGGGACTCAACCTGAGTCATACTTACTGACATGATCTAATCAAAGCCCTAATCTTAACAAGTAACCTAATCAAAGACATCTCTGTCGAATTTAATGCAATCAAAGGGCATCATGCCAAGTGGAGTAGATTAGTTTACAAACATTTTCTTTTTGGGATTCATAAATTATCTCAAACTGCCACAGGGAGCTAGTGTTTTTATAGGAAAAGAAAAGGGGTAGGGGAGAAGAAAAATAAGTAAGAAAAAAAAGTGATGACATTAGATCTTCCCGGGGTCTTGTAAGAAGGGTACAAGCAATTTCTCAGTCCTGTGTTGTCTCAAGCATGTTAAACTTATTCCTGTTGTCACAGTTTCAGTGATTTATCAGTCACAGTTTAGATTTAGATACTGGCACTTCTGGTGCTATGGTTTTGCTTTGAGATGTTATCTTATTCCTGTAAGCAAAACTGGGAAGGTCTGGTTGATGTCCTTCTGGGAACTAAAAGCAAAAGTACTCTATTAAGATTAGATTAACAGAAACTATCTCAGTTATGTCTGGGAAGATACTGAGCTGCTTAGGTCAAGAAATTTTTAATAAGCGCATTTTCCAGCTGACATAATTAATGTGGAATAAAATACAATCTCATGAGCTCCTCTTCAAGGTTGGGTTGGATTTTAGGAGGGTGCAAGAAAAAGAGCGAGCTCATTTGAGAAAGGGTTTGGATATTAAATGAAAAGAGGTTTAGGGATCCAGCAGTTGGAAATTTTGGGGGACCCAAGGCCCAAGGACTAGAGGACAGTGGAGCTCACTCTGAGTGGTTATAGTGAATTGCCCTGGGCTATCAGCAATGGTGACTAGTTAGCTGCTGCCTCATCTGCTTTCTCCAATCCTTTGTGGCATCAAACAGATTCTAAGACTGCCCTGAGGGAAGGAAATAGCCATGAGGTATCAACATTAAAATGGATTAATAGCAACAAGGGTACACCTTTTTCAGGTATCTCTATTCTACATCTCTCAGTTAATCCTAGCCAAACTGTACACTTGCTACTCTTCTCATAATCCTGTAATAAACTGTACCAAGAAACCCATATCGTTATGGGTGAATTTTGTCCCAGAAAAGATATGCTCAAATCCTGATCCCTGGTCCCAGGAACATTATCCTATTTCCAAATCTTGGAAGATGAGATTAGTTAAAATGAGGCCAAACTGGATTAAGATGGGCCCTAATATGACTGGTGTCCTCATAAGAAGAGGGAAAGTTGGACACACACTCACAGAGGGAAAATGCTTTGTGCCAACTGAGTCTGAGAATGAAGTAGGGCAGACTGCAAGCCAAGGATTGCTGGCAAATTGCCAGAAGCTAGGAAGCAGTAAGAAAGGATTCTCTTTTACAGATTTCAGATGGAGTAGGGTCCTACTGAACCTTGATTTCAAACCTCTACCTTCCAGAACCGTGACATTAAACCTCTGTTGTTTTAAGCCCCCCACTTTGTGGTACTTTGTTTTAAAAGTACTAGGAAACCGATATAGATATAGCTCAATTCAACTAAATTAAATATGCCTAAATTCAACGTATCAGTAAACCAATAACTCTAGAATTGCATACATTCAAAACCCCAAAGGGAAATTAAGGTGTTTTTGTTTGTTTATTAAAAATCCATACAAATATTTGTTCTGTCACGGGGTGGGGAGAGGGCCGGGGCCAAGGCGGAGGGACCTCCGTGTCTGGCAGTGGGAGCCGTGGAGCCGCAGCAGAGTGAAGCTTCGGGCGCCAAGCGGCTGCTCCCCCTGCCCCCCAGCAGGAAAGGCAGCGCCAAGGGCTGGCTCCCTCTGGGTGGAGTGAGAGAACTGTGTAAGTGGCCAGGTTTAAATTAAAAATAATCATCGTGCTATGTCTTCACACTGGTAGACAGGTTGAAGATCCTAAAGCACTCTTCCATGGGGTCGGAGTCAAAGCCCACCTCCTCCTCCAGCGCTGTGAGCACATCCCGCGTCTCCGAGGAGGAGCAGGTAAGACGGCCTCAAGCCCCTTGGGCGGCCCCTGCAACCCTGGAGGCTTAGCCGGGAATCCCAGTACATGTCAGAGCTGAGGATGGGGAGGTTTGGAGAGGCCGTCCCTTCTCCTCGCCCGGGTCCTCATCCTTGCTCTCCTCCCCGAAGAGGCGGCATGGCTCAGGGCGTCCTGCAGACGCCCACGTCCAGGAAGTGGGCCTTCCACTAGGCCAGTTTCCCAGACAAGGAGGCCTTCCCTCCGGTCCCGCCGGGCGGCTGCGCCTGCCGATGGGTACCATGCTGGCCACCGGCGACAGGGACTCCTGGTGCCTGGCACCCCCACCTGTGGGGCTCGATGACTGGCCAGACTGGTTAGGTCTCCCTTTCGCCGAGCTGGCCCCCGGAATGGCCGGAGATGGCTTGTGCTTGGTCCCGTCTGGCCTCTCCGAAGTGGAGAGGGGCTGACGGCCCTTGGGTCCCTTGGTCTGCACAGGGCTTCTCACTCAGCTTCCCCGGTCCCTGTCCAGGTCCTTGCCTTTCTTCCAGACATCAGCCTTGTGGCTGGAGCAGCAGCTCCCAGGTTGCTTTTCTTGGATCTGCCCTCCTTGGGGTCACCTTGCCTCTGCTGGCTGCCTCCCTGCTCCTATGAAGCCCTAGCTGGAGAGATGCACTTTGGGGGGAGGTGGGGGAGGGGGAAAGCTCCGCGACTTGTCAGGGGCTGCCCAAGGTCCCCCAAGTCTCACTGGACGGCCATCTCCTTTATCTCACAGGCTGCCCTCCTCAGAGCTCTCCCTGGAGGGTGCCTCCTGAGGGTCTTGCTCTCAGGAGCTGCCTGAGATCTTGAGGGGCTGGCGGGGGGTGGGTCCCTCAGCGGGAGCTGTAGCGAACTCATCTGAGCCTGAAAAACTGGACGTCAAGGGGACCACAGTGCTTCTTGAGGCCCAACGTGTAGGGCTTGCTGCTGTGGGGACCTTGGGCCTCTTGAGGGTACGGTCATCCCTGGGGCCTGCCCGGACGTGGAGCCTGGCTGAGAAGTTGGACAGCAGGTCATACTTCAGGTCTGTGGACGGCTTGGAGCTGTCCACGACGTACTTGCTACTGGGCACAGGACGGCCATACTTCCGGAGATGAGTCATGGCCTTAGGGTCATACTCCAGGCCAATGCCCCGGCCATCCTTGGCCTAACACTTGACCAGAGATGCCAGCGAGTACTTGCTGCCTAGCACAGCTGCGGGGGCAGGGGCGGGGACGGTGGGGGGAGGGGGGGCAGAGGCAGGGGGCGGGCTGGTAGGCGGGCAGCCTGGTTGGATGGGCCCCAGCAGGCCCCGGGTATGGACTCCAAGAACAGCAGGAAGGCGTCCACCAGGGCGCCACCTCGTCGCCAGGGCCCAGGACTCCATTCTCCCTCTGCCTGGGAGGGAGGGTGGGCCGGGAGGAGGGCGTAATTGAGCAACTCTGGGTCATAGGGGTCACAGCCAAGTGCTTGTCTTTAGAAGCCAGTGTCTTGTCCATCCCAGAATCCTCTCAAGATGCCTAAGGAACATTATTTTCCTGATTGTTTACTGCTGCAGGATACTGTGCTTCCCAAGCCCGGCAGTGCTGGGAGTAGTAAGAGGGACACCGGCAGGCCCCTCCCCCCAGGCACTCCTGTACAGTGGTGGCAATCAATGGCCGGAGGTAAGAAGCCAGTGCAACTCAGCATGCTTCATCCGGCGGAAGAGAAGAATGAGGAGGGGGGATTTGGGTTTTAACATCCTGTTGCCCAAGCAGAAGAATCGACTCTCACCTTTCCAAGCAAGGCAAAGAGTATAATTAGATCAGTCGGGATTGGCTCAGGCGCTAACCTAATCAAGGAAACAGGTTGATAAAAGGCCGGTGGAGCCTGGACACACAGAGCCACAGATGTAGGGCAGCAGGCAGCATGAGTTCCAGTATCTCCAATTTCAGCTGGTTCCCAGGAGGGTGTCTTCCAGGCATGCCCATATTATTGCCCACGGTGGCTCAGGAGGTAGACCTCCAAGCCTTGGAAAGTGTGCCGTGGGTGCTCTGGACTGGCAGCCCGGCCCCACAGCTTCTGCTCACCCATGCGGAAGCCCCGGGGACCGCCGAGGAGGTGTGCTACCAACCTGCCCAGCAGGCGCAGGAGTCTGTCTGCTGGCTCCAGGATGCCCAGGGGCCAGTAGGGAAGCCCACTTCCACCTCTACCTCCACCTCCCGCTCTGTCCACATCTCCACTGCCAGCAGGAAGAGAAGGATCGCCCACGACCCCAATCTCTGTGTGGCTACAGCCCCCACAAGCGCCAAGAGGGCTTATGGCACCAGCAGCAGCCAGCCTTCGCATGGCTCCGAGCCCGGCAGCCAGTTGCTAAAGACCCACAGCCAGGCAGGAATGGCCTCGGAGACCACCACCACCTCCAAGCACATGGAGCACAGCCTGTTTTTACAGAGTCTAAAGAAACCCATTAACCGGGAAGAGTTTGGAGCCAAAGTCCCCACCCTCATACGCCAGCAGTACCTCAACCTGTTTACCAACGCATGTCTGAAGTTCTGCTCTTCCAAGCAGGAAGCCCTGGAGAGGGCCCTGAACGAGGAGAAGGTGGCCTACAACCTCAGCCCCAGCAAGGACATCTACCTGAGCATCGCCATCAACACCCTGAAGAAGCTGCAGGGGCTGGTCTCCAGCTCCGATCCTGGTCTCCACAAAACCGATAGTCGGAGAGTCACGTCCTATGAGGTGTTTCTGGAGGGCAGCTTGGCTGCCAAGACCAGCTTCACACTCAGCCGTCCAAGCAGCCCCGGGGCGGAAGACCTGAAAGGGGTCGCCCTGTACGGCCGTCTCAGGGAGTACCTGCTCACCCACGACCAGCTCAAGGAGAACGGCTACCCCTTCCCGCACCCCGAGCAGCCTGGCAGGGCCGTGCTCTTCACAAAGCAGACGAAACCCACGGACCCCTCCTGCAGAATCTGCTGCCGCTGCCGCGCCCTGTACCTCGTGTCCCCCTCCCGCCGCTGCGTCAGCGAAGGGGAGTGTTCCTACCACTGGGGACCGCTCCGCCGGAGCCCAGTGGGCCGAGGCTGGGAGACTCGGTACTTGTGCTGCTCGGCTGCCATCGGCTCCGTGGGCTGCCAAGTCGCAAAGCAACACGTTCAGGATGGCCGGAAGGAAAACCTCACTGGATTTGTGAAGACCTTTGAAAAGGACTTTTCCGCAGACGCTTATCCAGGAATCTACGCCCTGGACTGTGAGATGTCCTTCACCACCTACGGCCTGGAGCTGACCCGCGTCACCGTGGCGGACGCCGACATGCACATCGTCTACGACACCTTCGTCAGGCCTGACAACGAGATCGTCGACTACAACACCAGGTTCTCCGGCGTGACCGAGGCGGACCTGGCAGGCACCAGCACCACGCTGCGCGACGTCCAGGCGGTCCTGCTCAGCATGCTGCGCGCAGACGCCATCCTCATCGGGCACAGCCTGGAGAGCGACCTGCTGGCCCTGAAGCTCATCCACCACACCGTGGTGGACACGTCGGTGCTCTTCCCGCACCGCCGGGGCCTCCCCTACAAGCGCTCCCTGCGGAATCTCATGGCCGACTGCCTCGGAGAGAGCATCCAGCACGACGTGGACGGGCACAGCTCCAGCGAGGACGCCAGCGCTTGCATGCAGCTGGTGATCTGGAAGATCCGCGAAGACGACAAGATCAAGCGATGCATGACTCCGCCCGCCCCGCAGCCCCTCGCGCCCTTTCCAGCCTAGCCCAAAACTGTACAATAAACCTCCCGAATTACCGTGTACCTGCCCGCCCCGGGCCGCAGGGACAGAGACGGAATGAGGTGGCGGGGGCACGAGCTAGGAGACCCAACGCAGACAGCAACCCGCGGCGTAGGCCCCCAGCCACTGGCCCGAGCGCTCGGTCCTTTCTGAAGATGCTGACCACTCACCAGATCGCCTGGCTAGGCACTCTCAGCTCGGTCCGGACCTTTGCCCCCAAGCAGTCAGCCCCTGCCCTGCTTCTGTTCCTTTTGATGCTGGGGGGGATGCTGGCAGGAAGGGTGCCCACGCCTTGCTGGAGATGGGGCTGGCTTGTTGGTTTATTTACTTTGTATCGTTATTTTCAAGGCTTTTTTTTTTAACTTTCAGGTGTTTTGGAATGTATTTACTAATAATTTAACATATTCTTCAAATACATGTGTAAATAAAGTTAAATCAACTGTTATCAGTTTTAATAGTGTCTGTTTTTTGGAGGACTGGGATTTACAAAATGAAAATCTTGGTGCCCAAGCTCTACTACCTACTTTTCCTATCTAGACCTCAGGCCAAATTTTTTTATTAGAGGCATGGTGATCAAACCACATGCATCTCCATTCACTTCTGAATCTCCTATTTTATCCCAAACCTTATCCATTCCCAGATAAAACTGACCTGCCATGTCTCAATGTGTATCTTTCTAATGCTTTTGTACATACATATCCTTCAGTACATCAGTGTTCTGTATTTTCCAAGTGCCCTGGTAATGTTAGGACTTACTGTGCCAGTGCTGGTAATGGTTCAGCCAAACTCCCTGCAAAGAAATTTAAAATGAAGAAAAAAATGTTTATAACTATATTATTTATTAGGAGACACGGCTGCCTGAATCAATAAGACAATGCAAAGTAAAATACATTTTTGTCTCCTTATAAATTTTGAAAAATTTGGAGAAACAGTGAAGAAAATAAAAACCCAAAATGCCACCAATCAGAGAAAACCAGTTTTAACATCATGGTGTATAGAAAACAAATTTGAGGGAAGTGGACTTGGCCCAGTGGTTAGGGCATCCGTCTACCACATGGGAGGTCCGTGGTTCAAGCCCTGGGCCTCCTTGACCCATGTGGAGCTGGCCCATGCACAGCGCTGATGTGTGCAAGGAGTGCCCTGCCACGCAGGGGTGCCCCCCGTGTAGGGGAGCCCCACGTGCAAGGAGTGCCTCCCATTAGGAGAGCCGCCCAGCCCGAAACAAAGTGCAGCCTGCCCAAGAATGGTAAAGCGGCACGCACACACGGAGAGCTGACACAACAAGATGATGCAACAAAAAGAAACACAGATTCCTGTGCCGCTGACAACAACAGAAGCAGACAAAGAGCAGACAAAGAAGAACACGCAGCAAATAGACACAGAGAACAGACAACTGGGGCAGGGGGGAAGGGGAGAGAAGTGAATAAATAAATCTTTAAAAAAAAAGAAAACAAATTAGAGGACATAATTTTTTTTTCAGATAATAGTCAGAAAATGCAGAAATTTTATAGCCTGCTTTTTCAGTATTAACATATTGTGAATCTTTTTTCATATCCTTAAAATGTTCAAGTACATGCTTTAAATGACTGCAAAAACTGCATAGTCCCCTAGGATTGAACACAGTTTCCACTTTTCTGCTATAATATTTAATGTTACCAATAATCTGTGAAAATAATAATTTTAGTCATAATGTAATATTTCAATATTATCTGTTTCTCAACAGTTACATATAAGTTCCTATGTGGCAGGGACTATTACAATTGAGCTCCATATTGTTGTGAGGTCTTATTAATCATTCCCATTTTACAGTGAATATTGAAGAGCAGAAATGTTAAATAACTGCCCAAGGGTGCACAGATAGAAGAGGAAGAGCTACCAAGCCCTCTGGCTCAAGTCTTTGGATTTAACCACTACTCTACAATATAGTATGGGATAGATCCAGTGCAAATTTCACTCCACTAAGGGGCCAAAATGATTGACTACTGAACAATCACACATTCTTTGTTTATCATTGTTAGAGGTTTGCAATGATTACCAGGTTATATAAGGCTGTGGCTCCATTCCGATCGACTGAGCAAGCTGCCTACATGTGGAAGACAGTGTCTCTCCCCCCCAAGAATGAGCCATATCACCGTGGGAATGGAGCAGATAAGGACCCTCATCTCTTCCGGGCCATCAAACCCTCCTGCATTCCCAAAAAACCCTACTCCCTAGCCCACCACCCCCAAGCCATACACAAACAGAATTCACTTTTCCAGCCCTTTATTGACCCAAGGGTATCCTCTGGACCCTAACCCCCTCCCCATGAACTAACATTTCCCCGCCTATTGATGTACTATATAAATTCACATCTGCACCTTCCATGAGTGGGTGCAAGCTGGTGGGGGGACTGAAGTCTGTTCTTCAGACCCCCTCTGTTGGGAGAGCTTCTCAATACATTTTCTGCCTGTGGTCAATCAGTCTCCATGTCCCAGTGAACGCCGTTTTTCTCCAACAATCATAATCCCTACATGAATATTTGAGACCAGTTTAAAATCTACTTTTCCCTAAAATTTGTTCTGAGACTAGTTTTGCTATCCTAAATTCAAATAATAAAGCATTATCTAGTGATGGAGTCCTGCTAGAGCGGGCTCTTTTGGGAACC
This sequence comes from Dasypus novemcinctus, assembly GCF_030445035.2. Lineage (NCBI taxonomy): Eukaryota > Metazoa > Chordata > Mammalia > Cingulata > Dasypodidae > Dasypus > Dasypus novemcinctus. The sequence goes on from NC_080687.1 coordinate 38,990,151, forward strand.
TACAAAGCAGGAGGTATCTGGATGGCAATCTGGAAAGACTCAACAAAATTAGTGCTTGCTAAAGGGAACTTAGCCAACAACAAGGAAATAGAATAATAAGAACAAAGTGACAAAGAGAAGACTTAACACACACAAAAAAAACAACTAATTAAACCCTGAGAGGAAGAAGCTAATGAACTGAATAAACCCAACAAGAAAAAATGATGACCAGACAGCAACAAAACATTATCTAACATTCAGATATTACTTTATAATTTGCAAAGTGCATAGCTATCTTTATATTTAAATCTGTATTGCATTCACTAGCAAACTTAGTAAGAGCATTTTGGAGTAATGTTACTCTTTCCCAGTTGTTATTTTAATGCCTCCCATTATTTCAAATTCCTTTAAATAGCTTTCATTTCTTGCATTAAATTAACTGGCAATTATTTAATGTTATTTTTTAATAGAGATTAATTTTTTATATTTTATAGGTTTATGAACTATTAACATCTATGTATTTATTTTACAATATAACTAAAGTGAGCTCTTATTACAATAATAGTTCTTTGTTGAATTTTTAGGGTTTTCTAAATACATAGCCAGGTATAAATTTATATCTTATTCATCTCTTTTTTTTTTTAAGATTTATTTATTTTATTTATTTCTCTCCCTTCCCCTCCCCCGGTTGTCTCTTCTCTGTGTCTATTTGCTGCATTTTCGTTGTCCACTTCTGCTGTTGTCAGCAGCACAGGAATCTGTGTTTCTTTTTGTTGCGTCATCTTGCTGCGTCAGCTCTCCGTGTGTGCAGTGCCATTCTTGGGCAGGCTGCACTTTCTTTCACACTGGGTAGCTCTCCTTATGGGAGGCACTCCTTGCACGTGGGGCTCCCCTATGCGGGGACACCCCTGAGTGGCAGGGCACTCCTTGCGCACATCAGCACTGCACATGGGCCAGCTCCACACGGGTCAAGGAGGCCCGGGGTTTGAACCGCGGACCTCCCATGTGGTAGACGGACGTACTAACCACTGGGCCAAGTCCGCCTCCTTATTCATCTCTTAATATCTTTTCCACTCATAGTTCTACAGCAAACACTTCTGATATTGTTAATTAGGAGTGACAGTAGAAAACATTTCAGTATTTTTCCTACTGTTATTGTTTCACAAGTTCTCCTTTTCCAGGTTAGAGAAAGTGTCTAATTCTCTCCTTATGGTTTCCAGCTCGACTGTCTATTGCTTTGTATTTTGGTGTCACTATTATTCACAAATTAATCTATTTTCTAGATTCATGCAGTCTAGTTTATGTATTTAACTCAGTCATTTAGCAATACAGTTTACAACTAATGGAAGTCTTTGTCTTTACTCCATTCAGTGCTTTAAGCTTGCCCTTCATAGACTGCTAAGGTGTTTTTTGTTTGTTTGTTTTTGAGTTTCTGCAGTATTTCCATGTGCTGCAGTCATTCATCATCACTGAATACTTTTATAGATATTATGTCTTCTTTTCTATCTTCTCAAGTGAAGATCATCATTCAATCTTATGTTTTTCTGATTCTTGAGATTTGTTTTCCACCCTTACCAGCAAAAATGCCTGGTCCTGCAAATTTGTTCTTACTCTTTGATGTTAAAATACTTCTACAATTAGACCTGGTTTTCTTTATTTTAAAATTTCATCTATTGTTTCCAATGGTTGTTTTCTCTTTGTGATTCTTATTATGATGTTTGTTAATTCTTGTGCTATTATTTTGATGTGTTTAGACCAAAAGGGGCATCTTACAGTGTTAATCCTTTCAGCATTTTCCCGGAAGTCCTTCTGTTACGAAATATTCAGGCCAAAACAGTCTCCTTCATACTATGGGAATCAAGTCTCTTAGGACTCCATTCAGAATAAATCTCAAAGCATTTAAGGGGGCAAGAAGCAAGGAAGAAGGAAAGGGATTCAATTACTAATACATTTGTATTCGCAATTGAATGAGCTAGGAACTTTATTTCACAATCTCATATAACATGCAATCCTAAAAATTGGGTTTAATTATTAATTTCTTTTATAGATAAGTAAATTGAAGTTCAGAGAACTTAGTGACTTTCTCAAGTTCATATATATAAGTTCAATTATACATCTTGAGTAAAAATTAATTTCTAAACTCCAAAATCCAGGCTTTTTCCATTACTCCATATAAATTCCTATCTCTCTTCAGAGTTTTCCCTACTTCAACCTCCCCTGGGCCTCACTACATAAGTGGAATGATGAGAATACAAGTCAGGTGCCATCCTAATCACAATAGGTTGGCAGTTCTGCCACCTGCACCTCTCTAAAATTCCTATTTAATCAACAGTTTAAAGTAGTGGTGTTTCAGGCATTCATTGGAGAATTTACTGCAATTTAGCACTTGCTGTTCAGTTCAATAAATGTATATTGAGTAGTTGCTGAAAATACCTGTATGAGTAAGACACTCACCTGTACTTGAAAACTTACAGCTTGGGAACAGAGTGGGGGACCCTATGCATTAAATATGTTTTGGGGTGCTTGCCATGCTGTTGTTCCCTTCTCAAAGAACCTGTCTGAGGCCACAAACTCTACTGATTAGGAGACAGCCATGTGTACCTCAATACCACTATACCCCACACTCTCATGGGGACCAGGACACCTGACTATTGGCTCACTGGCAAGCTAAAGGACACCACAAAAAGGGAAGGAAGGCCAATCAGATTTCTCAGCCAGAATACTATAATTAGGACAATGAGAAGCAAGTCACTTGTAGCACTGTAAGAGAAGCTGATAAATGAAGAGAATGAGTCATGTCAGTGAAGAACTGCATCTCTGTTCCTGAGGTTGTCCAGGTTCTCCTCTTCCCCAACTTCTACTGTTCTATTGTTCTGCCTTCTCAAGATTCCCTATGGCCTGCAGCATCCTTAAATAAACATCACTCTTCTTACAAGCTAGTTAGACTGATTTCTGTCCCTTGGAAGTAATTGAGCTCTACCTAAAGCAAAAATGTAAATAGAATGCAGTAAATGTTCTAACTGGGTTCCATTCCTGGACCAAGGAAGAACACCTGATCCAGCCTCCACAGACAACCTGATTTGAGTCCTGAAAAATTTGTAAGCTGAGCAAAGGCACACAAGTAGAAGGAGGGAGATGAAGCCTAAGGTAGGCAGGTACAAGGTCAACGAGGATCAATTCCTAAGGTTACCTAAACTCTGGCTATTAAGCCAGATCATCAGAAACCATATACATGGGCAATTCAGTCAAAAAATAACTATGTGGAAAGCAGTGTTTTTATTTTGGTGTTTTTACACTGGGCTATTTCTTACTATTATTAACATGATACTAACAGCTAATAACTACACCATGCTTTAAATACGCCAGTCACTTTTCTAAGCACTGTACAAATGTTAACTCATTTAATCCTCACAACTTTATACAGTAGGCACTATTATTAACCCCATCTTACATATTAGCAAACTGAGGCCACCATCACACAGCTATTAAGAACGGGAGTATGAACCCAGCAATGTAAATAAGGACCCACATTCTTAACCATTATTCCACACTAATTTTAATAATAGTAAAGAAAATAGGAATGAAATCAAAATCATCCATACTTTCACAAACAGGATTTTTTTTCCCCATTTCATTCTGTTCTCTTTGGAGATCTTGTCCAAAAGGGTACATAGTTGTATGACAAAATAGACATCATTTTGTGTGCTCTTTAACTTAACGTGTTAAGTATTCTTAATATTCAACTCTTCATAATTATCATTTCAATGGTAGCATTGAATAATATAACTATTCCCCTACTATCAAATTCCAAGTTGTTTCCTGGTTTTCCATATCTTTGTTATCATAAGTAATGGTAGAATATCTTAGTGCATATATCCTTTTTCATCCCTTTAATTATTTCCTAAGTTAAATTCACAGGAGTGAGATTTTGTATTCTCACTGATACAAAAGTCTATGTGTAGCTTGGACCCTGATATAGTCAGACTGCTTTCTAAAACCAGCTATAGAAAGGCTGTAAAGTGGTAAGTGAACCAATTTCACCACAATTTCATGAAGACTGGGCATTATGCCTATATTTTTTTAATGTTTACTGATTTAATAGGTGTAAGTTGTATGCCATTTTAATTTGTATTTTAGTTCAATTGCATATTGGTGAGGTTAATATTTTCCTAGTTGTTTACTTACCAAGGTTCTTAATGAGAAAATGTGTGCACATGAGTTTTGCCCAATTATGTGTGCACATAAGTTTTATGCCCAGTTTGAATACCTTTAAGAAAGTCATTAATCGTTTCCTGTCATACTTTGTGTGTTTTCCCTCAATCTGTTTGCCAGGAAGTGAGTTTTCCAGAATCCTGGAAAGCAAGGAGCAGAGAGGTCTCTCGGTTATACCTGGGTTCTGACTCCACTTTCTCCTCCTAGATGAGGATATGACCTTGAAGAACCAGGAGAACTGTATAGCTGTGGACACCTCCTTAAATCTAGGTGAATTGACTTTTGTGCAATTTATTTCTGGATGGTGATTTAAGGCCTGAGTAAAAAAGGGCTGAGGGGCAGCAAGCCTCAAGCTTTACTCCTATCTGGTGGAAGCCTATCCTGTGAGGATAGTAACACCCCCAGCAGCCCAGGCACCCTCACTGCACTAGAAGCTTTGCAAACTGAGGAAAGCTGCCAGGACACACTGCATCTGCTCCTGCTCTGACCTCCTCATCCCCAAAAAATCCTGCATCTCGAGCTAAATAGATCAATCCCTGGTAATCTAATCTTATGGTGAGTGTGTGTCAGTGGTATTCCTGCCAACCCATACCCCTGGAAGCCCTGTCATCTCCTTTCTCATTTTATTTCAATTATGTTGTTTCTACTGTACACATTTCACATTTTTAATATAATGAATCTTTCAGGTTTTCCCTTGTGCTTTCTTTTATCCATTCATACTTTGGAAAAGATCATTCTTTCCAAGGTACTCATCTATGTCCAATTCTATATTGTCCCAAAGTTTATATAATACTTTATATTTCACTATAGAAATCAACAGCAATATAGTTTGTTATATGAGCTATGGATCTAAAAGTGTTTTTTGTGTTTCTAAGTGTTGTTGGAAAACTGATTACTATATAAGTGTTCCTTTTCCTATTGTTCTATGATTACTATAGCACACATTCAATTCATAAATGTAATTTTATCTATTTCTGGGGTCTTCTGTCCTATTTATGTATACTTCTAGCTATGCATCAATTGATGCAATTTTAATTATTGTTTCTAATATGGGTTATATCTGGAAGGACTAACTCTACCTCATCACTCTTCTTCAGTAATATTTCTGGTGTCCCTCAATTTGTTTTTCAAAATATGTTAAATTTTGAGGAAGAAATGGAAGAACTTGCCTTACCACTATACATAAAGGTCAACACCTATTACAATGATGAAAGGCAAAACATTAAAAAAAAGTGTTATGACATTTTTCATTTTTTAATACCCCAATTTATTTTTTATTTTATTTTAGTTTTTCTAAATTATTATGTATTCTATTTCTAATCTTTAAACCCATCATTACTATTTCATTTTCCTACTAATTGAATTTGGCAATATATTAGGCTTCATTTTTAAAGAAGTTTTGGATTACAGAGGGGTTCAGCTATGGCAGGGGAGGTGCATTGGTGTGAGGTGTCATTGATGGGGGATGCAAGGGTGGGAGTGAGTTCTGCAGGCATGCATATAGGGTATATAGATACATTCAGATGTTCTTAGGGTATTGTCATAGGTAGAATTATACACAACAACCAAAGGAGTGCTGAGTTCCCATCCTGGGAGCTCTGTCACATTCCTCAAGGGAACAGCAACAATCCCCCAAATACAAGGGCAAAGACCAGTGAAGAAGGATGTTCCAATGATGGGTCCTTGATACTGATGACTACGCTTATGAGGCTGTGTGCTTGAAATTCCAACTAGGCCTAGAGCTTCAGGGTGCCTAAGAGTTACCTCCTGAAAGTCTCCATGTTTCTCAAATGTGGCCACTCCCTAAGCAAAATTCAGCATATAAATGTATTACTTCACCCCCCCCCCCACCCAGCATGGGACATGACTCCCGGGGATGAGCATCCCCGGTGCTGAGGGATTACTACCCAGCACCAGCTGGTGATGCAACTAGAAAAAGACCTTGAATAAAAGGGAGAAATGGTAAAGGTAAATGAGTTTACATGACTAAGAGACTTCAAAATTAGTGGGAGGTCATCAGAGGGGTCACACTTATGCACATCTCAGCAGGATCCCAAAGACAGCCAAAGTAGATACAATCCCACATAGTGGTGTTCCTGAGGGCTATGGAGACACCCAGGTCTATGGTCAAGCAAGATGGCTCTGGAGTTCAGTGCCTTGTCAGTGGGCCCTACTTTGAAATTTGGAGTTGGACTCACAAGTGACCTCTCTACACATGCCTCTTCTGCCACTTTTACTGAACCTGTGCTTGGCACTGAGGTTGAAGTATGCTCAGGAGACTTGAATCTCTGGACGTTTCATATGCCAGCTGGGCCCCGAACCTCAGCAGAGTAACAACACCTATTCTCTGGATCATTGGACTTTCCCAGATCAGCTAACAGGTAGGTGAGGATGGTCAACCACCACACCAGGTCTACAGAGAGTCTATAACTGCAAGCAGGAGAATCCCATTCATCAGCCATGTGCAATCTAAGCCCCCTCTAGATTTAGAGATGGAGTGGACATCCCAGGGTCCTCAGGATGGAGGACTAAAATATGGATAAGAGTGGACTTAGTATTCTACTATAGAATTATTATGACTCTAGCAATGGAAGAAATTGTATCATTGATGTGGAGTCAGTGGCCACAGGACTTGCTGAGGGCAGGGAAAGGAAAGAAGAAGCGTGATATGGGGTCATCTTGGACTTGGAGCCATCCTGAATGAGACTGCAGAGACAAATGCAGGACATTATATATCATGCCATAACCCACTGAATGGGCTGGGGGAGAGTGTAAACTACAATGTAAACTATAATCCATGAGGTAGAGCAGTGCTCCAAAATGTATTCATCAAATGTAATGAATGTGCCACACTGATTAAAGAGGTTGTTGATGTGGAAGGAGTGGGGGGGGGGGGCGGGGAGTGGTGTATATGGGAAGCTCTTATCTTTTTTAATAAAACATTTTGTGTGGTCTATGTATCTTTTTAAAAAAAGATAATAAATATAAAAAAGAAAATATGTAGATCATTTTAGCCTTAAATATATATATAAACTGATAAGAATTAATAATTTTTATTTTTACAATATGTATTCTTCCATTCAGAAAAAAATTTTCGATTCATATCTTGTTTATATCTCCAATAAAATGCAGTAGTTTGCTTTATTCAGGTCACAATTGTCTCTAATTAAGCTTATTCCTAAGTATTTTATATCTGTCACTATACTGAATGGGATTTTTTCTTTTTATTCTCTGGTTATTGCTGGATATACCTGAAAATCTCAGTTTTTAGAGAGCTGATGCAAGTAATAGCTGTTTGAAGAATTTTTTTTTTATCTTCTGCCAAACTATTGTAAAAACATTGTTCATGATGTCAGCCCCGATCCCTTTAAGCAATGAATTCCGTCTAGAGATCAGAAAAAGAGGCTTTTTTTCTGAGACAAGCTTAACCCAATGAGGAAGTTTAAGTATTTTCCTTTTTTTGTCTTAGTTGTCAATATATCAGAAGTTTAAGTTCATGTTCAGCTGCAAAAAATGAACTAACCTAGATGCCTGACACACACATTTTTCTGTTCCCTTTAATTGGTTTTGGTTTTACTCATAGTTTTAATTGTCCTATTTTAATTCTGTAATCCACCTCAAATTGTCTTTGGAGGTGGGCCATTAGTCTAGCAAGGTTATATACCTTTATATGCACATTCACAAGTAATTCAACTATGTGATAATTGAATAGTATTGTTCATCTTGTCTTAATTATATATACTCAAAATGGAGTAATCAACCTTTTTTCTTCAGGAAACACTGCAAATCTTCCCCTTTGTATCCCACTCAAGAAAGCATTACAAGAGCATGAGAGTAATCTTGAACGAGTCACCTTGAATCATCTTTAATTTTCCAGAAAAATACCATCATTTTTCATAAACATTGATAATGCAAATATTTTCAGTAATAAATCATTTAAGGCACAACTTAACAACAGGGCAAAATACAACAAATAGTGCATCATCAAGACATTTCGGAACACAAATAAATGCAGAATGGTAAGAAAATGTTTCTGGAAAAGTTTCTTGACAAGGTTAAGTAAGTCTGTACGCAGTTCCTGAATCACTACTCTGAAATCTTCACCAAGCCTTTAAGGCAGTATTAGCCATCTTCTCTTCAGAGTTCCAAAACTCACCTGTTTCTTCCAAGGCAGCCATTCCTTCCTGCCCCTGCAAGGCTATGCTGTGCCCCTTTACTGTGTTCCACTGCATCTATGCTATAGCACATCTCTCATTACAATTATAATTGTCACATTGAGTCTGTCCACTGTAAGTTCCTGGAGAGCAGGGACAATGTCTTATTCACCTTTTATCTCCAATGTCTGGAACAGCATGCATTTCCAACTTGCCCGCATTATATCTTAGTTGTTTCATTTTTGTCTCCCATCAAGAAAGTGAGCTTCTTATCAATGGAGCCTTATCCATCTCTGCATGCCCAGGACTTGTCAAACTGCTACTGGACATTAATTGTAAGAACTATCCTGGTTGATGGTTCACAATCTACCATTTGGACCCTCCCATTCTAGTTTTCTTGGGACCCTTTTGGATTTTCATTCCTAGGCCCCTCCTTGTGTCCCCTTGACTTCTCTGACACCTTATATGCACCAAAAGCAATGAAATTTCCACTGTGTGCCTCCAATACTTCTCCAGAACAGAACAAGAGGATATAAAATTCTGAATAAATATCAGTATGTTTCCAAATGTGAAGAGAATCAAGGATTGGACAAAACACTAACCCATCTATCTATGTATGAAACCCATTCCACAGATGAGCAATACATAACATTTGAAAACCATAATAATTATCAACTAATACATCCTTCTCCAGACTCATCTCACCAAAAACCATGGGTGGTTTGAAATAGTTTAGTCCTCCTTTATGAATGTGAGTTGTCTCCTCAAGAAACTTTGATTTCTCAAAAACCAACCTACTCACACACAAACACAAGATCTGCTGAGTCATTTAGTTTCCATATAGAGGGCCCAGCTCACATCCAATAGTCAAACTTTATTCCCACCAAGGTCATCTGTCTAAGCAAAATCTCATGCATCTGACATCATTAAGGACAGAGATAATCCTCACACAGGAAGCTTGCATATAACTTCATCCCTTCAACACCAAAATTTAAAATGAAAAAAAAAATGCTTTTAAATAGAAATCTACAAATATTATTCACTTTTCTGTTTTTATATTGAGAGAATACTACTTCACACACTTTACAATGGTCTTTATTGCAAAGAACAGAAAACAGTAATTGTTGGTGAGGATGTGGGGAAATCAAAACTCTTGCTTTGCTGGTGGGAATGTAAAATGGCACAGCCACTGTGGAAAACAGTTTGATTGTTCCTCAAAAATTTAAACATAGATTTAACATATGACCTGGCAATTCCAATTTCAGGTATATATGCCACAGAACTGAAAGCAGTGCCTCTAACAGGACAGTGAAGATGAGGTGCTATTTGTGTCCCTATCCTTTCTGGTTCGTCACAGTCTTGGAGGAATGAAAAGCCTGTAAGTCTGACCTGCAGGTAAGTGAAAAAATACATCCCCACAGTCTTCTGGCGCACAAGTGAGCTTTTGCCACCCTACAACCCTGTACCCACTATGCTGTCACCTATGGATCTCCTGACTGACCCCCAAGCACCAGGCTCCACACTTTCCTCCCCAACTTTACTTTCATCATCATTCTTGACTTCAACATTCATATGGACAACCCATCCAAAAGGCCCTGCCTTTTCTTGACCTTCTTAGCTCTAATGATCACTTCTTGCCCCACCTCAGGCACCTAGTCACATAGCTCATACAAGTAATAGCACCCACTCTAGCACCTCAATTTCAAACATCCTGCTCTCTGAGCATAACTTCCGACAGTCCGGCACACTTACAGCAGCATTCCATTACTCCTCCTACATTCTCCAAACTCAGTAAGATTGCCATTATTAACCTTACCACTTTTTCATTATCTATCACCCTCTTGTATCCTCACTTATCTCCTGATCAGCCTACATTACATGGTCTAACACTATAAATATTTCCTTACAAAAATCTCTAACTTTATTGCTTCTCACTTGGTAAAACCCCAATCCTGGTTAAATACATCTATGCATTTACTCCATGCCTCCATCTGCAGTTCAATGTTGCTGAAGAAAATCACAGAACCCTGCTAACTGAGCTGATTTCAAAATTTATAATCCTGGATCTCAAAACAGAATTCAATACTGCCAGGCAATTTACTTCTCTAGGAAATTTGTTTCCCCAAATTCCAAGACATTTACTTCACACCTCCTCTGCTCTCTTCAAATTTCCAACATTCCCTCACTCTCCTTCCCACCCTCAGATAATGACCTTGCTTTGTACTTCATTAAAAAAAAAAAAGCTGTAATCAGATTATTTCTACCTCAACTTTCACTTATCAATTCCACCAAACTTCCTTATCTGTACTCAAATATTCTGCTTTCATTCCTGTTACAAAGGGAAGAAGACAGATGAGATCTTGTGCTCCAAGATCACATCATCTCTCAACTTCATAAAAATTAATGCTCTTTGCTTTATCATTCTTGTTAGCATTCAGAGCTGGTTCAGGACCTCTCACAAGATTGCAATCAAGCTGTCAGATACGGCTGTAGTCTCTGAAGACTTAACTGGGGCTAAAGAATCTCCTTCCAGGCTCACTCACTCTTCTGTTGGCAGGAGGCTTTTTCAGTTCTTCACCATGTGGGCCTCTCTCTAGGGCTGCTCAGGACATGATATTCCCCAGAGTAAGTGATAGAAGTGAGAGAATGAAATCACTGAAGACAGAGGCCACAGTCCTTTTATAACCTAATTTCAGGAGTCACATCTCATCATTTCTGCTGTACTCTATTTCATTAGAATCAAGTCACTATAACCCATACTGGGGGTCAGGAGAGAAATTAAGCTCCACTCTTGAAGGGAAGATTATCAAAGATTCATCAACATATTTTTAAAGTCATCACCCCATTGTTTAAGAACTTGGAGGGGAAGCGAATTTGGCTCAATCGATACAGCGTCTGCCTACCACATGGGAAGATCAGTGTTCAAACCCAGGGCCTCCTGACCCATGTGATGAGCTGGCCCACGTGCAGTGCTGATGCACACAAGGAGTGCCATGCCACACAGGGGTGTCCCCGCGTGGGGGAGCCCCACACACAAAAAGTGCGTCCCGTAAGGAGAGTCGCCCAGTGTGAAAAAAGTGCAGCCTGCCCAGGAGTGGTGCCGCATACACAGAGAACTGACACAGCAACATGATGCAACAAAAAGAGACACAGATTCCCCGTGCTGCTGACAAGAATAGAAGCAGACACAGAAGAACACACAGTGAATGGACACAGAGCAGACAACTAGCAGGGGGGAGGGGGGAGAAGGGGAGAGAAATAAATTAAAAATAAATCTTAAAAATTTGGAGGACTCCTCTACTCTTATCCCAGTATCACCCTATCTCTTTGATCAACTCAAACTCTTAATTATATAGCCCCTTTCTGCTCTAATCATTATTTGTCAGGGCTAGAAATTCTACTTGGAACTGCTGAATTGTGACTAAGAGGGAGCTAGCCTATGGACCAGGCCATTAAGCTAAGGTTGGAAGATTGCAGACATGAAAAATCACCTGGGTCCTCAGAAAAATAACAGTACTAACACTCAGTGAGTGCCAACCATGCTTCAGGTATTTCTCTAAGTGTGTGCATTAGCACATATGATCCTCATCATAAATAATAGGTAGGGATGTTTTTTAATCACTTTTAAATGGACTAGAAAGTAAGAAAACTGAAGAATTTATTCAATTTGTGCAAGGTCACATAAAAGTGGTAGAGTTTGGATTTATACCTACAGTCAGATTTCAGAACTTAGCCTCTTTGCTGCCTCTTGAAAACACATTGAGACAGAATTGATCAATTTTTAAATCCTCTTTCTGGGGACTTGTTATGATACTGATAATTTCTTATCAAGCCAGTTTGAATTTGGGGTTTTGTTACTTGCAGCTGAAGACATCCTAATAAATTCACACAGATTCTTCATCTGTAAAATGGGGATACTACTATAGCTTGAAAACATTGCCATTAGCATAAAGAGTTTAATCAGTGTTAATGTGCCCTCTCTTTTCCTGGATACCTTCTATTTCCAGTTACCACATCTTTCACAGATTACATTGTTTTACTGAACCATCTCTAGGAGTCCAACCCAGCCTTTGAGTTCTGTATATTTCTAGGAGTCAACCCATGAAAATCTGTCCTATTCTCCTGGAATTGACCCTGAGTATGTCTGAAGTATGAAAATTGGTTCACTAGTTCAAAAAAATAGTCTGCTAATAGATCTATATTATATTAAAACTCTAGATTCTAAAAGATTTTGTTTTCTGTTCTAAAGTAACTTCTGCTTTCTTTGTAATTAGCTGAAAAACTAATTGCTTAGTGAACAATTCAGTGAATTCTCACAACCTACATCAGCTTAAATATAGAAGAGGTATATTATCAGCTCACTTTCAGTACATATTAACCTATAGCTATAATTTATATCTGTTATATAAAATAACGTTGTGAATACAAAATTTTAAAAAAATTTTAGGAGAACTTTCTCAAAAGGATAAGGCCGTGGGAGAAATCTTTTTTAAATCTTTACATGAATGATCTGTGTCAAATCCCTGATGGGCTAAGAGAAAGACTTCTGCATGTTAATAAGTCTTTTTATGGTACATTATGTCCTGTTTTAAAAGGAAACTGCTCATTATGCTAACAAGCTATGAACTGAATGTATATTTTGCATATTTTTCAACCTCATTGTTGTCATTCTGAATTTTGGAAACTCTTGATAAAAGCTGAATTATGTATCCATTGCATTTCCAAAAACCAACTTTCCTTTCTTTCTCAATCTGTGTCAAAAGGCATCTCACCATCAATGTAATTTCAATTTGTATAGTGCTTTATACTTTTCAAAGCATTTTCGTAGTCATTTCTTAACTCATGAAAACTCTAAAAAGGAAATAGGGCCCATATTCTTATCCAAATTATCTGATAAATTAGTTAATACCTTATCCATTATTTCTTTCATTTGTTCATTTACTCAGTCAACATTTACTTGCCAGTCATTAGGGAACAGGCACTATTCTAGGTAGTGAGGATACAGAGATGAACAAAACAAAGTTCACCATCCCCAGGTAACATATATTTTGGCAGGACATTCCCACAATAAATAAACAAGTAAGTGAAAAAGTCATTTGAACCTGTTGACCAGCTGCCAGATTTTAAATTTAGAACTCTTTTCAGGGTACCATTCTGTTCCCCTGATCCAAATCATCCAGTGTAAAAGTTTTCTTTGACATGAGGTTTGGCAGTTTGATTTCTTGGACACATCTCTCTTTGTGTTTCAAAAATGTCTCCGATTTTCCTCCTGTAAGGTAATTCAGTTGACAACTGTCAAAACATTATTTAATAATCACCAAGTTCCAAGTACTATGACAGATAGTTTGAGAACCTCCCTTCCCCAAAAAAAGGAATCATGGATTTAAAAATAAATTTAAAAGGAAATGAAGCACACCTGGAAAAATGCATACAAATAAAATTTTAAAGTACAAATTAATACCCTGTAAGAGTAGACCAGATTAGTTATTAACAGTTGACTGGCTAAACAATGTTTCCATAGGATAGTATTTCAAATTACTAGCCTTTGTCTGTTTTCCAATCTCACAGCATTCACTAGTAAGTTAACTTGTTCCATGTATCATCAGTAATTCATGACTTGCTTGTGAAAGTGCAGGGACAGCACTACTACAGACCTAATACAATGAATATCTTATTAGGAAGAAATTAACAAATGAATTGTTGTCGATCAATAGGTGTTGAAGAGAAAATTACAACGATAGTAAAGCCTAAATAATTTATATACGCAATTGATTTTTTCATTACATTAATTATTCTTTATAGCACACATAAGGAACTTGTAGAATAAAACTTTCAAAGCAAAGAAATTTATATGCAGTGGTGTTTTAGACTTATATCTGGATTTAGAGAAAAAGAATAGCTCAGAATAGTTCACTAATATTTTTCCTATTAAAAATGCATCAGATAAATCAGGCATTTCCAATGTACATAAGGTCCTTCATGTTGTCAGAAGTTTTTATATACAAGTATTTTTTATATTTATTAGTCAATAAAGTACTGATAGAAATGTTTATTAATAGAAATATTAGAAATAGAAATATTCATTAATCCACTTCTTTCACTGCATATGATAAGGAAGGCACAATAATGAACCCAATGAAGATATATGGGAAAGAAAATGTTCCCTGACCCCTCTCCCATATTCTTTAAGGTAGGTGGACTTAAATTGAGCTCAATGGAATGCAGTTCCTTAGAGCTAATAACTTGCTCATAACCAGCAAAGAACATTTCCTGAGGCAATTTTATTATGGCAAATACCTCTTCATTCAAAGACAAAGGCCTCAAGATGATCCTTTTGTTTTCAGGGCTATTGCTAATTCTAGCCAAGTCCCAAAACAGAGTATGAGAGACCAAAAAAAAACAGTTTGTATATAAAGAGAGACTGAGGAAGAGGATGGAGGTTATGTGTTCTCCATGGATGATATTGTACCCAGTAACTCAAAATCTCTTCCTAAGGGTGGGAGAAATGAACTTAACACATTCCTTCCAATCCCAAAATATGCACTAAGTACATACATTGCATTGAATATTGTTTTTGCCATCTACATATGTTGACCAGTTCATGGCATTTTGATCCTTGGAATTAAAGCAATGAATTGATAGCTTTTGTGTCTAGTTTTCTCAGATGAAAATTTCTTCTTATTTCAGTATCTAATGTTAAGAGAGTTTCAGGGTTACAATAATTTATACAAAAAGGTGCATATTATATTTTCCCAAAAATAAATAAGGAAATAATGTTTCAAGAGCCCTTTAAATTAAAACCAAAATCATCAGAATACTTTCAAATGTGATACAATTTTTTCCTTCATATTTTACCTTCAGAGACCTAAAGCTATGTAAATATTACTCTGAAGAGTCTTCCTTCTCTTGGAAGAAAATCTTTGCCATAGAAAGCATCTCATCTTATAAGTATGTTTTTTAAAATTACAGCTTTGTAAACTGCTTTGTCATGTCTACTAATATATTTTTCAAATTCATAAAATGCCACACACAGATATATAAAATGTATATTGTCTACTGCTCTTCATAATACAGATCTATTTACCCAAATATTTCATAGTTACCAGCTGAATCTGGAGCACATGGGTGACAAAACACCCAAACTTAGCATTATTTTTATTATTCAGCTAAAAGTCACTAGTCGTCTTTGGTGAATGACTATAGGTGAAGACTAATGGTCCATAAAGAACACATGGCACTAAAACATAGGGTATTCATCCTCAATCTCATTTATAGAAATGAAACTGGATAATCATAAAGTGAGTTAGAAGACACTTCAAGGTATTTTAAGACACTCTGCAAGTTATTCTACCTTTTCCAAGCCTAAGTCCATTCTCCATGTTTCTTTGCCTTGCTAAAGTCCACGGAATGTATATAGCTCTCTTGCCCTTTAGTTTCCACTGTATTTAGCCATGGAAGATGATGGAAGGAGATGGGCCTGCTGGATGAGAAAATGGTTTTTCCTCCTCCACTTCCTCTCTCCCCCAGTCCCTGTAGTTATGGCCGTAGCTGTTTTCCTCTAAGGGGTTCATAATGAGAAGCCCCTTCCAAGGCTCTTTCCTATCATCAAGAGTAGAGCTCCTATCAGGCTCTGGCAGATACTGGAAGCTGATGGCAACTTTTCCTCCCTTTGCCACTTCAGGCCCAGAGGGGTTAACGGCTTTCCCTGGTTGCTAGTCGCAAGGTACCTCAAGATCCAATAGCGGTTTCCCTAACCTATTTCATACCTCTATTAACCATTCCTTTCAAAATCCCAGAATGTGCCTATGTTGGCTGCCAGAACCCTGACTATTAGAGCTAATAATGTTTTGAAACAGCATGGTACAGAAAAATAATTTTTAAGTAAAGAAGTGAATGTCAGCAGCATCTAAATACACTAAAGCTCTGAGTCAGATAGCATCCTCTATAGTTGATTACTTCCTATAAATGCACTAAGGAGACAAACCATTCCAAATAACATCCATTTCTGTCTTCTGCTTTGAATATTACCTTCTTTCTGACTCAGTTCCTTTGGGATTTCATTCTTCACCTTGACTACCTTTGCCCTTCTTCCTCTCTCCCTCCTTTGAAACATCCTTCTAATTTACACTCTACATTGTTGCTGTCTGTTCTCTCTTCTTTGGTATGTCACCTTGTTCTTAATGGTATTATATGGGCCTTAGCTTCAGATTTCTCACACATATTACATTACTGCATATCTCTGTTTAAAACCCTATTTACTATTTTTCCTAGGTTTATGTGTTAACTTTCAAAATAAACCCATAAAATCCTACATGTTTCTAATTAAAGACCACAAAATACAG
The DNA here is from genome assembly GCF_030445035.2 of Dasypus novemcinctus. NCBI lineage: Eukaryota > Metazoa > Chordata > Mammalia > Cingulata > Dasypodidae > Dasypus > Dasypus novemcinctus. Next base: position 39,006,838 of record NC_080687.1, read on the forward strand.
ATGTTATCACGGTGCAGGTTTACAGTTATACATCCAGGCCTTTGAATTCTTTGGAAGAAAAACTCTGTAAAATCTAACAAATAAATACCCAAGGACATCAAGGTGGCTAGCATTTCTACCTCCTCGTGTTTATAAAGAAACTAGAATGAAGAGGCAAATGTAAACATAGTGTTAAAAGGAAGGTTCTAAAAACAAATGACACAGTCCTTACCAATAAAAGCATGGTAAGATATTAATAATAGCAGTGAACTACAAATGTTTATGTGCCCACAGGCAACTAATTCAATTTCACTGTAGCACCGCTTCGTTTATGAACTTAATTGTATGTGTTTAAGCATTTTATTACTATTTCATTAATTCTCCATAAAAATAAAATGGTATGCTGAAAAAAGAACTGCAAGTGTCTATTCAAAAGCATTCGTTGAATGTCCGAGTGTCCATAATAAGCTAAGAATCAACATTTACATATATCATTTATGGCTTTTCTTTTCCATCACAGCTTACATGTTCTATTTTGCATTACTCAGAATGAAAAGTTCCAGATTCATAAAGAACAGGACAGGTTTACCTATAATTTTATCTTTACACAAAATACCATGTATATATATGATGAATCCGCAAGAATATAATAATAGCTAAGTCTTATATGATTACCTCACTTTCTCTCAGGCTGTGTTCACAAGAGAGTACTATTATTACTCCCCTTTTACACAGAAGGAAAAGGAAGTGCAGAGTAGGTTGAATCAGATTAAAATCTAGTTTCAAAATCTAGGCTTTTAAGCATTAACTTAATTACAGTCACACACTGGACATCATCACAGCCTCCAGGTTTTCAGTGGCTGATAAACTTGTCATCGGTTTCCTCCAGGTTTTCTTTAGCACTTTTCTCCTCCCATTATTCCCCAATATCATAATCTCCAGCCAGTAGCAGCCCAGAGTCAGTATGATGTATCTGTCTTTCATTCACCCTCCCACCCCCAGCAAAGTTCCCATCCTCTCACTTTAGTCTAATTTTATTCTGAGGTAAGAATGAAAGATAGGATTAACCTTCCCACGAAGCAAACACATATGTTTGTACCCAAAGGAATTTCTGATTTTTGTCACATAGTCTAATGGGACAAACCTCCTTGAATTGTTCAGTGAGCCCTGGCCTCCATATTTCTCTTTTGAAGAATGGGGAGGGGGGCAATTGACATCTGGCTAACTTACTAGTTATGAAAAGGAACTACTAACAATAAGAATCTGCCCCTGAAATAACAAAGACATAATACAAAATTTTTGATAATTCCATCTTTTAAATGACCCCAGTCTTGTCAATTATGCTTATATTTTTGAAAGTTAAGCTAAAACATACATTTATTGAGTATCTTTTATAGGTCAATCTCTGCTCTGGGCACTTTATGTGTTTTACTGAACAACTGTATTTAAGGAAGATGCAAACAAATAGTATTGTCTAAGTTAACAAATGTCGATATATTTCCTAACACATAGTTAAATAAATGTTTAGTTATGACTTACAACAAAGCTATAGTAGTCAATTAAAACCAACAGAGAATTTATACATCATATCCATGATTTAACAAACCAAAAAACAAGATAATTGGTTACTACAACATATTCATTTGGTTTCAGTTAATTATTTTCATACAGAACCTATTTTTGGCCCAATCATTTATTTTGTGGCTCTGAAAATCATTAAGATTTGCCAGTCTCAATTAACCTGTTTAATTTATTATCAAAGCTTTTGATTGTCTTTAGTCAAAATGAGATTAGCTTTGGGGAATAATAATATAAGAATCTAAGATTAAGGAAATCCATGTTGTTGGTGGCTAAATTTACCTAACTTCTAATTACTAGGCAAACATTTCCTTTTCTCTAAAATCAACCCAGTCAAAAACTCCAAAGTTAGCAGCAAGAAAAGGCAGAAGAGAATAATAAATCATCTATTACATTTCTGCTTTGAGTTTATATCTTCACAACTGAAAAAAGTGAATGGGTTTAATTCAACCACATTCTGACTTATAGCAAATACTAGTGATTTGAACCAGAAGCAATACTTTAAGAGACCCTGTAATAAACATTTAAGTGGATATGGCATATAGACAGAACAATCTCTTCTCTCCTCAGTTTTACATTGCACACAAACCTTATTGTAAAAATTAACCTCCTCTGCAGTTCAACATTTCTAATTAGAAGAGATATCAAACAGATTATGCTTTAGAAAGCAAAACAGGCCATAATAGTCTAGATAGTCTTTTTAAACAGAGCCCTGCAGCCTCCTTATATATTTTAGCTTGCTGTCTAAAGGAAAAGCAATAACCAAATGATGTTTCAAAGTGGTTATGGTATTTTGGGGCAAGTCATGTTATATTTTCTCATCTTTGCTTTTTTTGGAAAAAAAAAAAGTACCTGGATTGAACCCCAGATCTCATACATGCAAAGCAGGTGCTCAACCACTGAGCTACACCTGCTCCATACTTTCATCTTAGCTTTTTATACTATTAAGAAGTACACATTCTATTACAGTACACAGGAACTATTTATTGCTTTTGACCCTGAATGTGTAAAATAGTTAATCTGGACAGCTCATAACATCAAATTGTGAGTTACCAAAAGTTTTCTCGGTAGAAATATTTACAAATCTTGAGAACTGACTACTTCCTTTATAATCCTTTTTTTCTTCTTCTGTGTATGGGGCAGAAAATGGGAGAAGAAAGATACCCTGAAGAAAGCATAGATTAGAACTATAAAACTTTAAAAAAGGAAGCAGACTTGGCCCAATGGGTAGGGCATCCACCTACCACATGGGAGGTCCATGGTTCAAACCCGGGGCCTCCTTGATCCGTGTGGAGCTGGCCCATGCGCAGTGCTGATGCACCCAAGGAGTGCCCTGCCACGCAGGGGTGTCCCCCGCGTAGGGGCGCCCACGCAAGGAGGGCGCCCCCTAAGGAGAGCCGCCCAGCGCAAAATAAATGCAGCCTGCCCAAGAATGGCGCTGCACACACGGAAAGCTGACACAACAAGATGACTCAACAAAAAGAAACACAGATTCCCGTGCTGCTGATAAGGATAGACGCGGTCGCAGAAGATTACATTGAGTAGACAACTGGGGGGGGGGGGGAGTGGAGTGGGGAAGGGGAGAGAAATAAATAAATAAATCTTTTAAAAAAAAAAACTTTAAAAGAAAAAGCCATCTACGACAAGCACTTTGCCAGGAAGGAATTCCAGTTACAACATCAGTGGTTACCCAGTCACTCCTAAAATTTTCATTCTTGGGGAGCACACGACTTCAAAAAACAGTTCATGTTCATTTTGAACAGTTATAAATTTTATGAAGTTCTTTCATGCAATGAGTTGAAATCCTTATCCTATCACTTCTCATCCATGTATTTTAGTTCTATCTATCCTTTGGGGGCAATATAGAACAAGTCTTCTCCACCTTCCACATCTTCCTTTGAGCATTTTAAAACAACCATTATGTCTCTCCTTATTTTTTTCTACCAACTCATCGAATATTACCAATTTGTTCAATTAATTCTCATATGATTTGGTTTGCAGATGCTGCAATTAAATTGGAGTTGTAGTGTGACTTTTAAAATCTTCCTAAAATAGAATGTAAAAAGAGATCTGAAGATTCATTTCTTTCTAATTTTTGACACCTATAACTGATACAACTAGAGTGACTGTCCATAACCAATGGTGCATCCAAAAGCTGTATCTATGCTAGTTTTCCTTCTTCTGATAATTGATTTCACACAAGATCAAGAGTCCCACACAAGGCGGGTCCAAGGAAGGGCCTCATCTCCCTGGCCACATTGATTGGTTGAAGGGGTGGGCACAAGATCCAAGCTGGATTAATCTGAGCCATTCCCCAAGATTTCAAATTAGATCTGGGAGTAGGTTTGTTTTCCTCTCTGCTTATGAAACTATTAGACGTAAAGAGCATTTCCCCATTTCATGAATGATCCAATTTGATTGGATGAGGCCAATATACAAAGAGTAAGGGGGAAAAGACCCTAAATTGTCAGTTCCAGTTATTCTTGAAACCACGTCTACCCCTGATTTTGCTGTGTTCTAGTTATCTAATCCAATAATTCACCTCTGTTTGAACCGAGTTTGAGTTAGCTCTATATTACTTGCAACACAAAAGAATCCTCTAAATATGTTACCCACAAGATTCCATCTACTCTAACAAGGACAATGGAATAAGGATCATTAAAGAGAAAAGCTGCCATCCCACTTTTTGAAAGGACAGAGATGGAATTTCTTCCCAGTATTATTTAAGAATGGGAGTGATACTCACCAAAGAAAATTAAGACCTGTCTTAGCTAGCAGCCTAAGCTCCATAGGGCTGGCACTGCTCAAAATTGTACTCAGAACTGGCATAGTATCTGGCACAAGGTAGGTGCTTAAGCCACTCCTTGCTATATTTCTCATAGCAAACAGAAGATAAGTAATGCAATTGAATGCAAAATACCAAAATGAAGACACTAATTCCCTGGGGAAACCACAGACAAAGCTTTTAGCCTCTTTAAGGGCTCAGATTAACCCTTGCCATGTAAAATAGTGGGACCTCCTTATCTCTTTGGACTTTTTCCATCAAAAATGCTATGATTCTAATCATATTCTACAAGGGTAAAGAGGAGTCTTCTCAAGATCTGAACATGCAGATATAGGGGGGAAATATATAGTAATAAGAAAGGAAACCAAGATAGTGAGAAAGAATAGCCTACCAAAGAAATAATTGGTAAAAAGAAAAAGAAAAAGAATGGGAAAAATCATCAGTATCATGAGAAGAGGTCATTCATGTGTCATCTTCCTATTAGCTGCTTTGGGATTACTGTAGTCAGAAAATCCTTCTGTGCTAGATCCAAATTGCCAGCCCTGGAGCCCTGCCCCGCCATGGCCCATCTAATCCATACAAATGATTCCTTCAAGTGTGCCATACATCTGATTTCAGAGCAGACTTCCAACTTCTGCCTTTGGACCTAGATATTCCCACCTCCTCTCTCACCATGCCAGAGAGCTTTTCTTATGACAAATAGAATGTATAATCAAATTATATTCTGTGCCCTCCCATCCCTGTTTCCCCCTTGCAGTGGCTGATGCCCAAATGTCCACAGTTTACTTTGAAACTTAGAATTCTGCTTCAGTACAAATAACCATAAAATGGCATCTCTAAAAATTAAGGTGATTCATTGACAGAAAGCTGCTCTAGGGACTGACCTCAGATTCTGAAAAAAAAAAAAAGGCGTTGAATAGAGAAAACAGTACTACAATTAACAACTGATATTTAAGTATTACTATATACCAGCATATTAAGTACTATTTACAAGCATAGTATTACCATATGGGCCATATTACATATTACTGTATACCAGCAAATATTCTGTGCTAAGCATTTTGCATGCATTAGCTCATTTTGTTCTCTTAACACCCCTATGAGGGAGGTACTGATTATTTTCTACACTGCAAAGAAAAATAATCTGAGGCTCTTGTTACACAGCTGGTAAATACAAGAACCATATCCATCTGACTCCAGAATCCTCACTTACCCACTACGTGATCCGGGTCACAGATCCCTACGTGAAATGAGGAGAGGTAACATGGGGGACTAAATGCAGAGAGACTAAGAAACTGAAATCAACATGATCTTCCTCTCAGTTTTGCTTAGAGTCAGCCCTTTTTGAAGTAGAACCTTGTTCTCATTATTTTGCAATAGATTGTCTGCCATTTTACATTGTGGAAATGTACCCTCTATTATCCAGGCTAGTCTAGATGACTGTAGAATGCTACAGACATTACAATGACAGACAACTAATTCAATCTTCTCTCCTAGAAAGACAGTACTGTTAACATTTTTTCAACTTCTTTCCTATTGCTTTTAATGTAGGGCATCTCACATAAACCATAACAATGCCCTCATAGTATCTAAAGAAAAATAAATTGAGAAGTATTGAGAAGAGGACAGAAGGTGAAGAGGAAAAAGAAGAAGGATTATTAAAAGTAGGACAAATAATACTATCACAAAATTGAGAAATTAATTTTTTTAAAAAGCAAACCAGTGCAACATGATTATCTGACGACTTGTGATTCAGGCAGAAATGAATGTTCGCGGTCTAGAGCTGAACAAAGAAAATAGCTTGTGCAATAGAAACCATATATTTAAGTAGCCAACCTGGAATTCTCCTACATCACAAAGTAGAGCGTTATTGGGTATCTCTTGGAGAAAAGAGACCTTAGTGCTCATAGTCTATGCAGGGTCTGTAGAGGAGCACCATTTCATCACTAAGCAAAAATCCAATTATTTTAAGATTCCAAGTCCTATTCTAATTCTCCCAAAGTCTTCATTTATTCACTAAGACTTTTAAGTACATTGGTAGAAAATAATGCTGACCCCTACTGAAGAGTCATTAGAAGTTTCCATGTGATAATCAATGTCTCCAGTTTCTAATGGAATAGAAGTTGGGAAGGAGACTAGGAAACTCTTTGGGGTCAGTCAGGAATTGATATGTAAAGGTCTAAATATAAAGACTACAATGCTGGATGGAATGATGAAATACAGCAGATATTGTCTCACACTGAAAAGATCATTTTATGTGTTAGGAAGTTTGGAAGAAATAATTGCAAAACTTCTTTAAGCTGAAATAGAGTGTCGGTACCTAAAATAAACAATTACAAATCTTTGAAAGTAAAAGATCCTAAAAATATATCAAAAAAGGAACATAATGCCTTCATTTCAACTCCAACCAGTTTCGTATTCTAACCACTTTCTATTAAACAGGGAAAGGAGCAGGGAGGAGGGAAAGTATTTGAAAACCTGCCAGAGGAAAAACGTCCCATAATGATATTTTGCTCATTCTTGGAGAAATGAAGTTGAATTAGATGCTTCAGTGGTGGTGAATTCCTGAATCTGGGTGGAGTCCAGTAAATGAAGCTTTTTCATAATGTCAAATGCAAAAGCTATCTGATATGAACATATTGAGCTTGTGTTTTTAAATTCCTATTTTCTTACATCAAATTATTTGAAACCTTTGAGATTAAACCCTTCAATAAACCAGTGTTCCAAGCTTTTAATATTTTAGTCCCTTGAGCAAGCATGTCAGATTAATCTTCAAATTGTAATGGGCAGGAAGAATATTCAACCAAATTCTTAAGCCCATGCCTCTCTCAAAGGATATTAATAATGTAAGCAGTTTCATTGGCTATTAAGATTTCAAACTTTCCTAATTCTCAGCAGCATTACTATTAAAAAAAAAAAAAAGGAGGAATTTAGTCCATGCAGAAAGAAAGGGATCTTATCTTTGTATCTGCTTAGCACACTGTCAGTCACACAGTAGGCACTCAATAAATACTTTTAGAATGAGTTGATGGAATGGCTTGGGGAGGGGGGTAGTGGATATCTTCCTGAGAACAGCATGAGTCCAAATCCTGGCATTGCTCGGCAAGAAAGACCATGTCCAGAATTAGGGTTATCAAGGATGAGCAGGAATTTGAACTTCTATCTTCAAAGCGGCATCAAAAGAATTGTTTCCTGATCTGGTAGGCATCCATCCAAGCGCCACGTATGGAAGGATTATACTTTCCTTGGGTTATCACCATTCGTGGAAAACTCCTGTCCTGCCTTTCTACTTCCAGCTACCTCTGCCCCGGGATTCCACTCACAAGAGAACTTAAGTAAAAGATGCGACCTCGCTGGTCTAACCCAGACCCCGCGCGCGCTGACAGGCCATTCGGTGAGGTTTTTCAAACGTCCTGTCTGAAGGAGGCCACACCGCGCCAGGCGCCAGGAAGGATTATCCACAAGGGCTGTGGACACCTTTGAAGGTGAATGGGGGGGCGGGGGGGATAGCAGGGGAGGAAGAGGAGTGAGTTCAAGGCCAGAGCATTATCCAGAGGCTTCTTACCCTCTACTAAAGCCTCTGCCTCAACCGCTGGAAGATGCGGGGAACCACTGGCACGCCGCGGGAGCGCGGCTCCCGCAGGACTGGGACTCAGGGGAGAGGAACAGGGAGACGGCAAGAAGCGAGACTGGGCAGGGGACAGTACCTGGTGTGGCTGTGGTTACGGGGACAGTCCTTCTTCTCCATGATGGCCGGCACGCAGTTGGTGAGCTCAGTCCAGTCGGCGTGCAGCCCGCAGCTCCAGCCAGTAGAGAAGCGAGAGAAGAGCCACGTCTCTTTCTTGCCCGGCCGGTGGCAGGTGCACTTCTTCTGGCCCGCTTTGCAGCTACAGGGCTGCTCCAGCCGGATGTTCTTCACCAAGTGGCGGCCGAACGTGGTGCCCCCAGTCTTCTGGATGTGAAGAAACACGATCACGTCGCGCCCTTTGATATTGAAATCCACGAAGCGGGTCAGGTCTTTCAGGGTGAAGTTGAAGCGAGGCACGAACCGGGGCAGTGAGCCATTCTCCAGGGCCTCAGGGTCCGGCTCTTCCTCCTCCTCTTCCTCCTCCTCCTCCTGCTCCGGGTTCCCCGGCTCCTCCTCCTCGTCCTCAGGCGCCGCGTCCCCCCGAGACCCCTCGGGGGCGCCCCGGGGCGGCGGGGGCAACTGGGGCCGCCGCTCCCACTCCTCGGGCGGCGCCTGTGCCCGGCGGGCGGGGCCCGGGGCGGCGGCGCGCGGACCGGCCTCCCCGGCGCGGGGCTGGTCCCCGAAGTTGGTGCAGGAGCTGGTGCAGGAGGGGGACACGTACTGGTACATGATGACCACGAAGAGGAGAGTGAGCACCGGCGTCAGGAGCCACTTGTTGAACCTTTCATCCATGGTCCCGCTCTCAGGCCAGCAGGCGAAGCGGCGGCGGCAGCGGCACGGACCGGCGCCCGCTCGGAAGTTTCGGGGACTCCGGGGCGCGGCTCGGAGCCCGCCGCTCCTCCATGCCCCTGACGCCGAGGCGTGCAGCTGACAGGCGGCCTCACGGCCCTCGCGCACCCGCAGAGCCGGGATCTGCGAGGGACGCGGGGGAGGCCGGCGCCGAGGCGCGCGGCTGCAGCGCGGGGCGCCCTGTACTCCCGGGGGCGCCCGGCTCTGTCCGCGCGGTGCTCCCGCCCGAGCGCGGCGCCGCGCGGCGCTCTCAGGCGAAGCAGAGCATCCCGCGGCCGGCTCGCAGCCTCTCAGGCGCTGGGGAGCGGGGCTCTGGTCCTGGACCTCCCCGGGGCAGCTGGGAAGCGGAGAATCTGCGGACGCGAGAGCGGGGGCTTCATGAGGCTCACCAGGGCGCCAGGAGAAGAGGGAAGGTGCGGTCCGGGTCCCTCCGCCCTGGCCGGCCGCGGGCACTGAGCCCCGCACGCGCGCCGGGCGCCTTTGCCCGCAGGTCCGCAGGCGCCAGGCGCGGGAGCCGAGAGGGCAGACGGCGCCCGCTGCAAGTTTGCTGAGGAGCCCCGGCAGCGGGAGCTGGTGAGGCGCCTCTGCGGAGCCGCCTCTCTGGGCGAGACGCACTGCTGCTCCGGGTCTGCCAGCCCAGGCGCAGGCACGCAGACACACGAGCACACACAGGCTGGCACCGCCACAACCCGCCAGCCGGTGTGACAGGAGCCCTGCTACCCGCAGCAAAAAACCTGCCCTAGGTACGGAGCATGCGCCAAAGCCTTCCCCAGCCCCGGAGGAGTTTCCAGGGGAGGAGTCCACTGCTCCCCAGGTCTTGAAGGAGGCAGCTAGGGGCGGGGGTGTGGAGGAAGCGGGAGTGGGAATCCCTTCAGCCAAGCGCAGGAAAAGGTTTGGGATTTTAAAAAAGGTGGAGCGTGAAGAGGCTGGGAGGAGAGCATGGCTGGCCCTGATCTGAGACCTTAAAATAGGCAGCTTTCTCAATCTGACAGTGGACAGACACCCGACGCTTCCTACCTGCGGGAATAACACCTGCACACCGCTGGGAAGGCGCACCTTAGATAAGACTTCACATGGGTTGGTTGGCTCTCCTCTGCGGGGGAAATTGGCTCCAGACTGCTTTTAATTTCTGTCCAGACATCTAAGGTGCTCAAGTTTTACTCTGGTTCTTCCTTAACTACAAACTTGGTGTGTCCAACTCTACTTTATTCAACCTGTGTCCACTTATCAACTATGCATTAAGTGTTTACAATGTTCACTCTGTGCTCACTGGTAATACAAAAAGGTATAATGAACTAAGCTCTGTGTTCAACACACACTTCTTTCCTTCAAGCACTAGGCCAAGTGGAGCCCACAACCATGCAGTATTTAGAATGCAAGAGGAAGATAGGGGTCACCTCCTAAAATTTATTCTACAAATTATGCATTGAGCATCTAAATGTGCAAAACTTGCCCCCACCCCTCAATGTGAAAGATAAGACCTACACATACCTGTGTTTTATAAATTAAACAAGTGCTTGTTTATGCGCAGATGTTTTTGGAAACTATTTTTAAGACACCTAAATTCTGCATTTATTTGAGAACCAAGTCTTTCTTTAATAGCAAATTCTGGGGTAATTTTCTTCTGTTTTTCAGATAATGGAAGAACCATCAAATTAGAATAATCACCCTCCACAATTCCTACACTTGATTAACCCGTTTTCGAACTGCAGAGCAGCAGTGTGTTTAGGACAGAGAACAATGTAGCGTGATTCCTTGGTGCAAGCTAACATATTCTCTCTGCTACTCTGCCAATCCCAATCTACCACACCTTGCATTCCATGCCTTCCTAACAGCCGGCCTTCTCACCTGGTGTCTTTGTGGAACCATTTAGTATTTGTCTCTTCCTGAGACACTGTACTGATCTGCCATTTATCAGACTGTCCTCTCTGCAGCCATCAGTTAAGATCTGGATCTCTTTCAGGTATGCTAAAGCTTGCCTGTAGGAAGCTATTTTTATTGTTCCAGACAGGTGGGTCTTTCAACAGTTTCCCTCCTATGCTTCCTTTCCTATGTTTTCAACTCCATAAACAAACATAAAACAGTGCCCTTCCTGATACTTTTTTTGAGCATGTATTATTAAGAAAGGTGTTGGATCAGATGAATCAGCTTCTTTAGAGCTTATTTGTTTCTATTTTTTTCTTTTCACTTAAGTTTAAAATCCTATTAATGGCATCGCAGTACTCTCCAAAGCAAGAAATTACAACAGAACAAAACTTTAATAAAAGCCAGCAGTTATTTCTTGGCTGTATCTGGTTAACTATATTATGTATTTTTTTCATTTTTTATTTTTTCAGACTTATTTTTTTTATTTATTTCTCTCCCCTTCCCCCCGTGACCCACTTGTCTGTTCTCTGTGTCCATTTGCTGTGTGTCCTTCTTTGTCCGCTTCTGTTGTTGTCAGCAGCACCTGGAACCTGTGTCTCTTTTTGTTGCATCATCTTGTTGTGTCAGCTCTCCGTGCGTGCTGCGCCATTAGGCTGAACTTTCTTTTGCGCTGGGTGGCTCTCCTTATAGGGTGCACTCCTTGCGTGTGGGGCTCCCCTACCCGGGGGACACCCCTGTGTGGCAGGGCACTCCTTGCGCATCAGTGCTGCGCATGGGCCAGCTCCACATGGGTCAAGGAGGCCTGGGGTTTGAATCGTGGACCTCCCATGTGGTAGGTGGATGCCCTATCCACTGGCCCAAGTCCGCTTCCCTATATTTTTAAAAAACAAAACTTCTGCTTTAGCCAAGTAAAAATTCGTTACACCTTTTTATATTACCTTATTTGTGAAACTTCTCATTTTCTAGAAAATTGCTTGATATTACATGATAAATAAAAACATGTTAACTACCCAAATTAATAACCTTAGTGCTACTGGTAATTTTTTTATAGTGAAAAGCGGTTTCCTAATTATCTCATCAAAATACTCTCAGGCTGTAGGGCAAGTATAATATCCCAAAGATGAAGAAACTGAACCAAGGAAAGCTAGGTAAAAGTAGAACCTGGATTAGAAGCCACCAATGTCCCTGAAATACAATCAAATCACCACTGAAGAAATTCAATGAACATCAACAACAGAGCCCATCGTTTTCTCTCTCCCCTCTCCAGAGACCCTTTAAGTCAAGAGTTAGGAAGAGACAATGGAATTGCAATAGAGCAATTAAATATTTACACTCTTCCTCTGGTTTTATAGTCAGAGCTGAGCTATTTCAGTATTTTGGCACCTATACTCACTGAGTTTCCAGATAAACGGGGGAAAGACTATAACAATATTTAAATGATTATTGTTAAAAGACATGTAAGTTTAGGGAATTTGAAAGAAACTACTACAATAAACAAATATCATGGCCGTGCTGCTGAAAAAAATGTATGTTTCATTAAATAAATGTACTTCCAAACCTTTTCAAATAACATTATCCCAGAAGTTCTGTCTTTAGTTCCTATAAAATATCTAATGGAGTTTCATCATTTCATCAAGATACACAAAGAAAGCAATGCATTTGAGGCAATTTTATATATAACTCATGCATATACCCAAGTATTCATTTTTTAAGATAGGTAACTTTGGTTGTGTAAAGAGTCTGTCCCAGGTGTGGTCTCCCTATTACAGTTGTGGAACCGGGTATGAACTTAATCAAAGCTTTTAAGTCAAAGCAGTAAATAGGCTCCTTTATCTACAGGGGCAGATCTCACATTTAGGCAAAAATGAATAGAAACGTTCTAAAAATGAATGCTATTCAGGTAAAAAGGAACATGTTTGCATTGTCTACCACAGTTACTCCACGGTGACACCAGCTGGCAATTGTTTCTGGCTAACAGATTGCAACTACTATGATTCCTACACAAATTATTAAATAATAAAAATAATGTTTTCAAAGAACTTTTTCCCACTTCCTTTGCCAGTCTAGCACTAATCTTAACACTATCTGTGAAGCAGTTTATTTACCTACTTGTGTGCTTTTAATAAGCTTTACTACAATTATTTTCTTGCCTGATTCTTTTTGACATTACCTTTACTACTCTTCCTCCATGTTCTTCTCAAATATTCTCAAACTTGTTAACATTACACTCCTCCAGGATTAAAACTTTCAATTAGAACAGTCCCCATTTAATCAAGTTCAATTGGGAGATAAAATTGCTTCTCAACTTCTCCATTTTCCTTTTGGTGCCAGAAACTGCCTTTGAAAATGTTGAGGAAACCCTGGGGAGATTAACAACCCAAACAATAACAGAGAATGGTTTGGATTCCCTATATTTTCACAAAGGAATATATGGATGTCTTTCAATACAAGTGAAAAACAAAATAGATTATGTAATAGATCATTGGCAGCATGAATCTCTCCTTCAAGAATGGAAAGTGCTCTGGTACACTGAAATGTCTTTTTCTTTTTTTTTTTTTCCTTTCATTTTTCTAAACACCCTCCCCCCGCCAAAAAAAAAAAGACCCAAAGGTAAATAGTTTTACAAATAATCAGCAAAGCTGTAGCTTTCTTGTTTTTGGTGAAGTTAAGCAGAAGTGTGCGGATAGTCAGGGAAAACTGCAGAAAGAATGGTAATACATACTAAATATATTTCACTTCACTACATGATTATAGCTTTGGGGCAACCAAGACCCTACTTCCTGATTCCATAAAGTTCTATTTATATGTTCAGTTCGTTCTTTGCTTTACTGTATAACACTCTTAAAATAATTCCACCAGAGATGCCTACCTGTGAGTGGTGAATGGAAACTATGCTACCTCTATGCATCATGTGTTCATTAACTAAGTATAGTGCAAGGAGATCACTAATTTCTTCATAGTATGTATTTATTTATTCAACAAAAAATGTTTGAGTACTTACTGCATACCAGGCACTGTTCTCAGTACAATATTAAACAAGACCAATAAGAATCCCACCTTCTATATGAAAGATTTCAAGTGTTCTTGGGGCATTGTCATGGTGGGTGCAGATCCACACAATAACCAAAAGAATATCCAATTCCCAGCCTGGGAAGTTCTGCCACATTCTCTAGCAGAACAGCAAGAATCCCCCAAGTACAGAGGCAGTAGCTAGTGAAGGAGGATGGAACACTGACAGGCCTTTGATACTAATGACTTTACTTATGAACCTTTTCTTTTGAAATTGAAACTTAGCCCAGTATTATAGGGTGCCTAAGAGTTACCTCCTGAGAGCCTCCTCGTTCCTCAAATATGGCCTTTCTCTAAGCCAAACTCAGCATATAAATGTATTACCTTCTCCGTACCTCTACCCCAGCATGGGACATGACTCCCAGGAATGAGCCTGTCTGGTACAGAGAGATTACTACCAAGCACCAACTAGCAATACAACTGGAAAAAGACCTTGACCAAAATGGGGAAAGGGTAAAGACAAATGAGTTTATATGGTTAAGAGATTTCAAAGTGAGTTGGGAGGTCTTTCCAGAGGTTAAACTTACACACGTCTCAGCAGTATAGTACTTACTACCACGGTAAATATTGCCTCAAATGGTGGGCAATGAGGACTCTAGAGACATCCAGACACTACAGGCAGGACTGACAGCTCAGGAGTTCAGTGTTCTAGCAGTGGGCCCTGCTTTGGAATTTATGCTCCCCAGCATGACAGAGTTGGACTCAGTTGTGTTCCCTACACATGACTTGGATGCCCCTTCTACTTGAACCTATAGTTAATACTAGAGTTGATAGGTTTGTGTCCAAGAGACTTAAATCTGGTCTGTCCAAGTGTGCCAGTAAGGCTCTGAAACTTAACAGAGTTGCAACACCTACTGCCCAGTTCACTGGAGTCACCCAGGACAGCTACCAAGGACATGATGATGGACAACAACCATCCCAAGGACCAGAAAGAGTCTGCAACTGCAAGCAAGAAATTTCCATCCATCTATCCCATGGGATCTAAGCCCTCTCTCAATTAGAGGTGGAGTGGGCCTCACCATCCCAGAATCCTCAGGATTGGGAAATGAATGATGGGCTAGAACAGACTTACTGTTATTCTACTATAGACTTATATTCTAGCAGTGGAAGAACTTTTATCATTGATGTGGAAGAAGTGGCCACTGGAGATTCTGAGGAGAGGGAGAGGGGAAAAATAGGTGTAATATGCAGTATTTTCAGGACATTGGAATTGCCCTGAATGATGTTGCAATGACAGATACAGGCCATTATGTATCTTGTCATAATTTATAAAATTGTGCAGGAGAGAGTTTAAACTATAATGTAGACTATAATCTATGTTTCGTGGCATTGCTCCAATATGTGTTCATCAATTGTAACAAATGTACCACACTAATAACGGGTGTTGTTAATGTAGGAAAGTGTGGGAGATGTAGGGAGTGAGGCATATGGGAATCCCCTACATTTTTTATGTAGTCTAAGTATCTTTTAAAAAATTAAAAATTAAAATTGAAAAAAGAATCCTGCCTTCATGTATCCACATTCAGCAGCAGAAAATTAGACAATAAAGAAATAAACAAGATTCATTTATTTAATCCAAAAATACTTATTGAGCACCTAAGTGCCAGGTGTTTTTAGGCACAAGAGATGGATTAGTGAATAAAAAAGAATATTTTTGTCTTCAAAGAGTTCAAATCCCAGCAAGGTAAAATAGTGAGGAAGAAGTTAGAGAGTGGGATGGAGGTGATATAGGGCCTTGTGCAAGAATTTTACTCTGAGAAAAATGGAGAACCACTGGAAAAACAGTTTTAAAGGGGTCGTTTTAGCTGTTTTGTTGTAAATATACTATGAGAAGGCAAATGTAGGAAAGGTCATTAAGTGGCTATCCCAATAACCAGGTAGGGAGTGATGGTGACTTAGACCAAGGTAGGGTGGTAGCAGAGGAAGTAAGAGGAAGCTTTCAAATTACCTGCATTTTTTTAAAGATTTATTATTTATTTATTTCTCTCCCCTTCCCCTCCCTGCCCCCCCCCAGTTGTCTGCTCTCTGTGTCCATTTGCTGTGTGTTCTTCTGTATCCACTTGTATTCTTGTCAGCAGCACCAGGAATCTGTGCCTCTTTTTGTTCCGTCATCTTGCTGCATCAGCTCTCCATGTGTGCAACGCCACTCCTGGGCAGGCTGTACTTTTTTCACACAGGGCGGCTCTCCTTACAGGGTGCACTCCTTGTGCATGGGGCTCCCCTATGCGGGGAACATCCCTGCATGGCATGGCACTCCTGGAGTGTATCAGCACTGCATGTGGACCAGCTCATCTCACAGGCCAGGAGGCCCTGGGTTTGAACCCTGGACCTGCCATGTGGTAGGTGGACACTCTATCCATTGATCCAAATCCACTTCCCAAATTACCTGCATTTTGAAGACAGAGCCATCAGTATTTCCTGGTGGATTGAATGTGGGAGCCAAGAATGACTCCATGATTTTTTGAACTAAGCAACTGTAAGGATGCATTTGCCATCAACTGAAATATCAGCTGAGATCATGACAGATAATAACAAGTACTATGAGGGCAAATAAGCAGGCCTATGGGACAGAGCAAATGGCAGCAGTGGAGAGGTGCAGACAGTCCTTTCTACTAGGGGTCAGAAAAAACCATTGCAATGTAGAGGCAAAGGGGCTCAATCCTAAAAAAATATTAGAATGAACCAGCCTTGCCAAAAGTCAGAGGAGATTTCTGGGCAAAACATTAAAGGCAAAGGTCAGGAGTGGAAAAGAACTTGGTGGGTCCATGGAATAGAAAGGATCATAGAGAGGGAAGCAGGGGTCAGATCATTCAGAGGCATGGGAAGAAGTTTGGATTTCAAACTTCTTTGGAGTTTGGAGTGCAATGGAACCATTGAGGAGTTTTAAGTAGGAAATAGCATGGCTGATTTATATGAAAAGCTCATTCATTGGGGTAGAGTGTACACTACAGTGTAAACTATAATCCATGTGGTCCAGCAGTGCTCCAAAATGTATTCACCAAATGTAATGAATGTGCCACAATGATGAAAGAAATTGTTGATGTGGGAGGAGTAGGGAGGTGGGGGTTGGAGTATATGGGAACCTCGTATATTTTTTAATGTAACATTTTTTGTGATCTATGTGGAATCTGAGCCTCCTCTTGACATAGAGGTGCAATGGACACAACCAATCCAATGTCCACATAGAAGAGGTGGCATGGAATTGGGAAAAGTGGACATGGTGGACGATGGGTATGGGGAAGGGCAGGAGGAGATGAGAGATGGAGGCGTCTTTGGGACATGGAGCTGCCCTGGATGGTGCCTCAGAGGTAATCACCGGACATTGTAAATCCTCATAGGGCCCACTAGATGGAATGGAGGAGAGTGGGGGCCATGATGTGGACCATTGTCTATAAGGTGCAGAGGTGCCCAAAGATGTACTTACCAAATCCAATGGATGTGTCATGATGATGGAAACGAGTGTTGTTGGGGGGGGAGAGGGGGGGTGGGGGGGTGGGGATGAATGGGACCTCACATATATATTTTTAATGTAACATTATTACAAAGTCAATAAAAAAAAATTAATTTAAAAAAAAAAAAAAGTGAAAATAAAAGCTCACTCTGCTCCTTGATGAATGGGTTAAGAGGGGTAAGTAAGAAAGCCGCAAAACCTTTTAGGAGGATGGTACAGTCATCCAAGCAAGAGAAGATGGCAGCTTGGACTAGGGTGCTAGCAGTGGATTTAAGAATTTACAGTCATGAGTCTACAAGCTGGATGTGGAAAGCTGGAACTTCCTTCACTTTCTAATAACAGAATGAAACCTAGCCTTTAAGATTTCATTTCCTCAGATAGAGGAAGATGAAAATTTTCCAACTTAGTCACTTCTCAGTTAACCTCTGTCTCTTTACCTTCCCCTAGGGTGATGTAAAATAAGGGAGTTTATGTAGCATCTTTGCCTTGGCTGAGGGAAATGTGGTTTATGGGGACTTTTTCTCAAGGGCCTCCCCTCAGTTTGTAATGAGTCTCACCTGAATTTAGGAGTAGGTCTTGATTTCTGCTGGGGCTTTTGCTGTCATGTTCACACAATCTGCAGTGTCCTTGATTGAACTGTGAGGCTCTTTCCGACTGCCATTCTTTTCAGCTCTTCTGAGGCCTTTTCTCAGGACCCCACTAACATCTAAAATAGTAGTTTTCAACCCCACCAGACCCTGTCCTCATCTTTTTTAAACAACTATTTTTAAATAATCCCTTTATTATCTTAAAATAAACTGCATAGATAATAGACCTACCTACACACATAATTTCACAAAAATTAATATAACACCCTAATTGTGATCATGAAAAGGTGATCTAAAGAGAAAGTGATTACTAATAAAATACCATGTGTTTCAATATGTAAATGTTCAGCCCTGACTACAGTAGACAACATAAAGATGCCAGATGCTGGTGTCTCTTAAAAATAGTAAGTTTAAATAATAAGAGAAATAAGATTAGAAGTCATTCCTTTCAAGAAGAAAATGAAAGAGCAGAGGTGTTATTAGGTACTAGAATTAAAAGTAGTGTTGGGAGAAGTAAGAATAGACTTGACAAATGCATATGGGAAGAAAGAGAGGTAGAAAAACCTTAATTGAAATAGGGATCCCACACCAAGACAAATTACAGATTTTTGGAGTGAGGAAAATGGGGAAGAATGATATTCTTATAAATGAGCTTGCCATTGTTTTAAATGTTGAGTCAAAATTCCCTATAATACCAATATCTCAAAAACATAACTTCTATCTTGAAATTCTAGTACAAATAAAAGCTTAATTCAATTTCTCAGTGTAGTGGAATATGTGAACTCAATTCTTTCATTACCAAGTGAATACCAGTGGACATTCCCCACCATTGTTGAGTATCCCAAACAACCCCACATATTCTACACACTCCCCAGAGGTGTTAATACTATCCCTATCGGGAATCTGGCAACTGTCATTCCTTTCTTCTGTCAGAATAAATCATTCTGGAGGAGATTAAAAGAAGGCTTAGTTGTCTACAATTTTCCCTACTCAGTCCTTCAAACTCTGGCTCTTGATAGGCAAAACCACACTTTAAGAATTAAAAGATGATACCATTTTTTTCTTTTAAAAAGTCTTGTCTTGGATTTGAAAACAAGACTTACAGATATTAATTACCCAAGATCACGTAGCTGGTAAGTGATAGTACTCAAATTTGAACCAGGCAATGAAGAAGAAAAGTGTCTAGATTCGAGATATATGTTGGAAGCCAAATGAAAAGGATTTTCTGAAAGATTAGATAAGCAGAGCAAGGGATGAATCAAAAAGATGATTCTGAAGGTTGTTATTTGAGCTACTGGAAGGCTGACAATAGTATTTACAGAAGAGGGGGAAATGAAAGAAACAGATTGGGGGAGGAGCAGGAAGGATGAATTCTAAGTTCTGCTTTGGATAAATTAAGTATAAAATACTAACAAGACAGTCAAATGGAGCTTTAGGAATCTGGGTGCTCAGATATAACTTCTGGACAGATGATAAAGTGGTGGTTTTAATAGCAGAAATAACACATAGCAGTACGTATTCTGTAAGTATGTGTTAAAAGAAGCAATATTATGGTCTAAGATCAAAATGAAACCCTGAACAAAAGGAATGACAGTAGAACAAAGAGCAGAAATTTGAGAAACATTCCAGAGGTATAATCGATAGAATTTAGTGACTCAGTAGGTATAAAGGGTGAGGGAAGAGGAGATGGAAGGTGACTCAAAGAGTCCTGGCTTGAAAAGCTACGTGAATGTTAATGCCATTAATAATGGAGAAGAAACAGATATAGTATTGGGAGCAAAAATCAGTGTAAATAATTATTAGTTCTCTTAGCAAATTAAAAGGTTTGCATTTTTCAAATAAGTTTGAGCTTTAAAACATTTATATTTAATTTTAGGCAAGCAAGCTTTAAAACTATACTTTCATTTTTTTCTACAGCAAGAGAGAGAACTTTGGTTTAATTAATAGATTTGGAAAGAAAAGTGAAGATAGAAGCACATTTTGTATAGACTATTTTCTCTTTCCTGATGTTTCATATAATAAATCATGATGTAATGCTTCTCCCCTTTTCCACATTGGCAAAGAATTTTGTCCTCTCTGTATATGTACATGTATTTAATCATAAGGTTAAATGTTTAAAGTAGGCTCTACGATGTATGAAAGGAAGTTGTTCTTGGTCCTCATTAAAATGCTATTTTTCAATAACCTCAGAAGACAGATAGCCTGAAAGCTCCCTGAGGGCAGACTTCAAATTGGACTTTTTCTCTTTTTCTCCTAAAGCATTTAGTGCAGTGCTTTGCCCTTATTAGGAATCCGAATAAATGTTCTTTGAGTATTTCAATAAATAAATATGATTTCCTTTTAGTGTGATCTTTCACTACCATTCGAACTGATGTTCCTAGTAAAATATCCAATGTATAATTCCACACAAAGGAAAATTCTATTAAATGAATATTTATCAAAAATACCTGTCAAAATTGCCATGGACAGATATTTTCTATCTGACAAAATTAACTTTTGCTACCTTATAATGGTTATTACCTTGAATCTTATATTCAACAATTTTTGTCATAATTTCTATTCTCTTTTCTGAGAAAGTAGGCAGTAAACATGCATTGCCGTCAGAGCATTCTCTTAAAGCTATGAGTTCTGCTCATTATTGCTCTAGTTTTCTATTTCATAAAGACAGCATTTTCTAAATATATAAAACAACTTAATATAGCTATGAACCTGCCTGCTCAAACCAAGTCAAGGTCCTATACACAATCTCAGCAGTACACATCTATTTATATTCAATTAATTACTATAAGTATTTATTCTTAAAATCATGTTGTGAAACTCAAGGTTGGCTTTTTTATCCAATTAATTCTTAATTGTACTCCAGACACTCAAATTCAATATACTTCTTTGCACAAAACATTATTTCCAAACGGTTTCTCTTTCATTTTCCCTCCCACCATAGAGTGTAGATGTCTACTGATCATTCTTCCCTGCCAATTGCTCTTAAGCATTTAATTGTAATTCTTCCACAAATATTGTTAGTTAATGTTGTTTTTGTGATTATTTAAGGCAATAATACATCGTTTAAGTGTCTAACGCTAAGGTGCTATCCTAATGTAGCAAATACAAAAACATCTCATTCCCCCAAAAAACAGGAAATAGAAACATCTGTATTTCTAGGTCTTGTTGTGAGAAGGTCTATTTGCTAAAAGCACAAAATGGCAGAATAAGATAAAATGATCATGTGCTTCACATGAAGGTTACTTATCCAAATTTGGCCTGTCACCAACTGAGGAGTGGGATGGAGAGACATGTCTATTTGTGAAGAGCTAAAATGAGCACTAGAACTTTGACTACTGCCTTTCTCTGGGTCTGTTTAACCAACTTCTGTATGCTATCTCTATGTTTTTTGTCTAGACTCTACTATCACCTCTGTCTTTTCACTCTCCCACAATCATTGGCAATGATCCTACCCCTCTCCAACTTAATCCCTCCACCCTGCACACGCTCTATTCCTGCAAGTTCCTAAAGCATGACTAGTGATTTCATGGGAGGGCTTCTTTTTTATTGATATCTGTAGTTATCTAGCTGAGGTAAGCAGAATTTCAAGATGACCCTGAATGACCCTGACTTTAAATACTCTCCTCCCATTGAATGAGGGCAGAACCTGCAAATATGATGAGATATCACTCCTGTGATTGTGATTTGTTACATGGCAAAAGGAAATTATCCTGGGTAGAGCTGACCCACTAGCTTGAGTCCTTTAAAAGCAGAAAAAAAAATTCTCTCCAGCTGACCACAGAGGATGATGTTCCAGAGTAGAGTTCCTGTTGACCTAGAAGAAGAAATATTAATCATGTTGTGAACTTCCTGGGAACCACATGTCAAGGGATTGCAAGGAACTCTAGGAGCTGAACACCTTCTGTGACCAACAGTCAGCAAGGAATGGAGACCTCAATCACACAGCCTTCAGGGACCAAATTCTGCCAAAATCTGAATGAGCTTGGAAGTTGATTCTTCTCCTGAACCTCAGGAAAGAATTCAATCCAGGAAACAGATTCTTCCCCAGAACCTCCAGAAAGGAACACAACCGAACCAATATCTTGACATTAGCATTGTGAGACCCTGAGCAGAGAATCCAGACATGACGTGCCATGACTTATGACCTACAGAACGGTGCGCTAATAAATGGGTGTTGTTTTAGGATACTAGGTTTGTGGAAATTTGTTACCTAGCAGTAGAAAACTAATATACTAGCTCTGCATCTGATACATAATAAAATGTTGGCTAGTTATTTGTTGGCTGGTTTGAATTAATGAACAAAGATGTGAAAGGAAGGGAGGGAGGGAGGGAGAAAGGGAGGATGGGAGGAAGGGAGGAAGAGAAAGAAGGGAGGAAAAGAGAAGAGAGTACAAAAGAAAGAAATATACTATTTAGAAACAGGGTTTATATTGTGTTCTATTCAAGTACAAATGAATTTGCAGAGAACAAGCCAGATGCTTTCTTAGAATGATTGATGGGTTTTTCTGAGCTGAACAAGTGTGGCAGGCATATTATGACTGTTTAGATTTAGTTTTTTCTGTTCATGTTTTCTAACTTCCATCCCGACCCTCAACTCCAATCCATCTTCAACCCTGTTCTCATCCCTATACTGTCCTTAACTTGTCTGGTGAAAAAATAAAACGCAGCTCTGACAAAGGTCAGTTGGTAACTGACCTAGTTACTACCAGCTACTCCATGGTGTTTTCCTGTAGAATATAAACATTTTCACATAATATCAATATCAGGGAAAGGCTCTCCATGATTATGAACAGACAAAAACAAGACCACTCTGTAAACATGCCTGATTAGTGATAAAAAAACAAAGATACAGTACAACCAGATACAGTGCAACCACAAATTGACCAAACATCATCTTCTCCCCAGTAAATATGAATGACAACTGCTTTTTTACCAGTGGTAACTTCAGCTCTGCTCCATCCCTTCTGCCTCCTAAATAAAAAGTATTAAAACACCCAGTCACTGAATTTTCCTACTTCCTGACAGACATAATTTAGACTAGATCCTTGTTCCTTGAATTAACTAGCACAAGCCCAAGTATTTGAATAAGCCCATCCTAACCCCCTCTTTCAAAGCATTTCATGGTTCCCCATGGTATGTGGTCACCCACTTGATTACAGGTGTGTTTCTGGCACTCTCTGGCCCATGGGCCTCCTCAGAGGTGAGGGTGTCTTTGCTGGACAATACTTGGAATGATGCCATGAAAGCTTAATGATTCATGTGGGG
The DNA here is from genome assembly GCF_030445035.2 of Dasypus novemcinctus. Taxonomy (NCBI): domain Eukaryota; kingdom Metazoa; phylum Chordata; class Mammalia; order Cingulata; family Dasypodidae; genus Dasypus; species Dasypus novemcinctus. The sequence continues at coordinate 39,029,895 of NC_080687.1, forward strand.
GCATGACAAAGTCAAAATAGCTGAATCACAAAGTTACCGTAAAATAGTTAAGTATCCTCTTCTCCCCAGCTGAGAGCACTTGAGCCTGATCTACAGATGTAGGCGCTCAGGGGCTGGTTCCCCAGGTCCAATAGTAAGAGGAGGCAGGAGACTCACAATTGCTGATTCAACATCAAGTCAGTATTGCCACTAATATAATCATGAGTCACTGTCCAAATCCTGGTAGCCTTGCTCCTTCCTTATTTTTGAGTCCCCAAAACCTTCTGCCTCCAAAAGCCCCAGCACACAAACATTGGGTTCTGCCCTGTTTCCTGTTCCCAAGGGGGAAGAGGGGCAGAATTTCTCTGAATAAATTTCAAAAAATGCATAGATTTGGATTGAAGCCAAGGGCAGGAGAGTAATTGCTACTGTTATTCTTACTTGAGGAGAAATATAGATTGTAGCTTTAGACTTTCCTAAGAATGGAGATTTATGATAGAATAAGACAGGTGAAAATGTGATGAACAGGACTGAAGGTAAGCTAGGCTCAGATTTGATTGAGAAGCAAAGGTTTGTTTTGGGTACACATCTTAGGAACAACCTGGGGAAAAAATGTTCTCTCAGTTTTGATTGCTCTAAACCAGAGATTCTCAACCTTAGATGAACAATAGAATCCTCTTGGGAACTTTTAAAAATCCCAATGTCCAGGTGATTTCAGGGAATCCAGGCATCAGAACTTTAAAAATTCACCATGTGATTCCAATGTCACGTCAAGGTTAAAGGCTCCTGCTCTAAACAAAAAATTTTAGTCTTTTTCCCCATTGCACCCTCTTCCTGGCTGGGCCTTCTTGCATATAAAAGGCTCAGGCTTCTCCAGGTAAGTCATGATTGACAAGCTGACTATTGATTCCTTAAGGAATCAACCTGATGTCCTTGATCATGTTGGATAAAAGCATTATATTTTGTGAATTTCAAGGGCTCAGCAAGGAGAGGTGGATGTTTCTCTGGGTGGGATATAGATTTTTCCTTGGCCCCATAATCTTCTCCTCAAATGAGGCACTAGGATCTGAAAGCTAGATATTCCATTGGATTATGGGCTATTCAGGAGGAGAGTCTATGCTCTCCTCTTCTTTGGATTAATTATGGTGCCTCGTTCGATGACTGGTACTCAGTAGATGCTTCTTGCTTAATTGAGCGAATGATGCTTTTTATTAGGTCTTTCCCTTTTACTGATGTCACACCCTCCACAGGGTCTGTAAACCATGCACAATTGCCATAGGTGACTTGAACTCTGTGACCACTCTTCTGTTAAAACTTCTCAAAGCTCAAGCATAGGCCTTCCTCTCTTTTCACTCCAAACTCCCTCCACTAGAAGCCATCCTGCACCCTTAGCATTAATCTACCACCTGCGTACTGGAGACTCCCAGACCTCTCTCTATCTCTAGTCCAAACCTCTATCCTCAGTGGTACCTGTGTTTAGCCATCTACCTTCTCAATATTGCTGGTTGTTTCACAAACATCTCCAACTCAATGTGTCCATAATCAAATTCATGATCTTTTCCTGTGTTTCCTGAAGTCAATGGCAAAACCACTTCAACCCAGAAACCCAAGAGTCATCCCTGACAATTCCTTCTTCCTCACTCCTCATAGTCAATCTACTTTCAAGGCCTATATATTTTGCCTCCTAATAGTGCTCAAAACATTCTTCTTTATATTAGCACCATAAACTAAGCTACTATTATCCACTCCCTTGGCTCACAATTGACCCTACTGGTCTCCCAGGTTCATCTTTCAATCTATTCTACACCTTGAAGTCACATGATCTTTTCATGTATCTGATCATGTCATTCTCCTGCTTAAAACACTTCAATGGCTTCTCATTGCTTTTAAGATAAGGGTTAAATTCTTCAAGTATTTCAAACTTTTTCATGATTATTATATCTGTTATGCAGATCTGTGAAATTTTATATATTTTTTTCTTTATTAGAGAAGTTGTAGGTTTACAGAACAATCAGGCATGAAATACAGGATTCCTATTATTAACACCTTGCATTAGTGCATAATATTTGTTGTAATTGATGACAGCACATTTTTATAATTGTGCTATAGTGTGTGGTTTAACTTAGGATTAGATCTGTTATTTTTGATTTTACAATTGTAACTATTTTGGGTCACCACCAAACATGCCCATATAAGATGGTGAACTTAATCAATAAATGTGTGTGTGTGTTCTGACTGCTAACATGGCCCTTCATGGCCCTTCCAGTGCCAACCTCTTTCCCCCTCATTTGCTACACCACAGTCATACTGGTCTCTTTTCATTTTCTAGAATGGACCATGCATGTTTCATCCTGCTTCAGGTCTTTTCCATGTACTATTTCTCTCTTGGAACACAAGCACCCCTTCACCCAAATTCAACAAGGTATTTTTTACTCATCCTTAGATCTTTTATATATCTCCTCTTCTTGTACCATGTCTCTTCATTTCATAGAATTTTAGCTGTTTTCAATTACTATTTTTATGTTACTTGATTAATATCCATCTTCTTTGCTATATAAATTCTAAGGAGCAGTGATGATGAGTTTGCACATCACAGTAACCCCATTGCCTGGCATTGTATCTGGCACATATTGAGTATTTAACTCAATAAATACTTGTTAAATGAAAGAGTTTTCACTCTTCCTAGAGTTTCCGAAATCTTTACCCTACTGTTCTCAAGAGACAACTTTACTCCTTCTTGGTGCTCTCCTTTTTGACCAGAGATGCTCAATTTGTAGTTGGATAAATGAAATGAATAAAGTCTTCCTGAGATTTAAGGATGCCCTGTTTATTGTGTTCTAAGTCTTTCCTTCTTTGACGGTCCCTTGTGTGTTAGGTTATCTAACCCTCTAAACTTTCCAGAATCATTCACCCACTCATCCTATACAAATGTCACTTGAAAATGAGGGGTCAATTTATTACCATATCACCAATAACATTTAGAGGGAGCCAAGAGCAATAGCTATTTTGGCAAAGACCTCTAAAGTAATTTGTTCAGGGCTCTCTAAGATAGCAAATAGAAAGCAAGCTTCTGTAACACCATACTTGACAGGATTACATTCATAAACACTTCTTTGCTGCTCTCTGAGACAAGGCATGAGTCTATTCTGCTGTTAGGTGAGGCTGAATACCTCTCCTCAACTCTTTGTGGCTTCCCAAATTCTTTCCCTGGAGAATTCTGTCCCATTTCTATGCAGAAAAATGAATGAGCAATCCCAAGTGGTCTGGGGTCAAGCTTAAAATGGCTCATTGCAAACAGTGATTTTTTTTTTTTTGCCAGATTTGTATTGTATCTCAAAACTTCATGTAAGTGCTTTGTTTTATTCCATAAAATATTCCAGTATGCTTCAATTTCCAAATGTTTTGCCCACAATGCTTTCACTAAAAATCAAGCCCCTACACGATATATCATGCTTATTTTGTAATTTTTGCATAACTCTTGGCACAACCCCCAAACTCAACCAAGGAGCTACCCTATATACTCCAGTTTTACAATGAGGTAATGAAGATACAATATGCATTCATTTTTTTAATGTTAATGTTAACATATACATGTGTTTTAAAAATCCACCACAATGCTTAAGGCATAGAACATTATCCATAACTTTGACACCCCCGTAAGCCTCTCTCTCCTGAACACACTCCCCTTCCATTCAAGAGGTAACCACTTTGGGAACTCTATGTCAACGTTCTCTGCTTTCTTCATAGTTTTAAAACTATGCATATATATCTCAACAATACATTGTTTTGTTTTACCTGTTTTTTAACTTTATTTAAGGAGACTCATCTTGTATATATTATTCTGTGATTTTTTTTTCACTAATGTATTTTTGAGATTAATCTATGTTGATATTTGTAGTTATTGTTCACTCATTTTCTTCCAAGTGTCTCTTGAATAAGAATTCCTCTCTTCTTGCCAGAGAACACAGGGATATTATGAAAATTGAGACATGTATACAGCCCTAAGTGTCTATTTTTTCCACAAGAAAGAATATGAACTACCTCTAATTACCACCTCAATTTACTTACATTTCCTGATTATTGAAAAATGTGCATTTGAAAACTCTTCCTTAAGGTAAAGATCAATAACAGCATGGACTCGCTTTCATTTGTATAAAAATCTTTAGAATCCTAGTTCTGCTGTCTTTCACTTCCATACAATTTATTTACCAAATAGATGAACACCTATTATAATTTAGTTATTGGAGTAAAAATAGTATCCTTTAAGGGATTTCTTGATTACCTTTCCACCTTGCTTGTTTTACAACTATACGGATGTTAGAATTTGTTATTACCAAGTTTACCTTTCTATGTTGGTAACTTGGAAGGAAACTTTACCCACAAAAGAGTTTTTTAAAAAAATAATCCATGACTTACAAGAGATGATGAAGGTAAAAACCAAAACAACAACAACAAGAACCGTACATTTGATGAGTTAGGCATGCATTGTTCCATACATGTTTACTGAGAATCTGCCAAGTTTAAGGGACTAACCCATGATTAGTTTGTCTGGGTGGAACAAAGAAATCAACTGAATGGGATCTCTGCACTGGAGGAAGGCCTCACGCTCTTCCAGCACAGAGAGACTCACCCATAAGACTGAAATCCAAGGCAGGGGCTGATGAGGGACTTGAAAGAGTTACAAACAAAGTGCAGAAATAGGAATTTAAAAGAAAATAATTTTCAGCCAAGGAGTCAGAGGCTTTAGAGGAAAGGTGGGATTGAAGCTTTAGAACATGAGTAGGAGTTTTGGGGTTTTTTTTGAAGGTACCAGGGATTGAACCCAGGACCTCACACATGGGAAGCAGGTAATCAAACAACTGAGCTATTCCCACTCCCATATGAGTAGGATTTTGACAGGCAAGTGGAATGAAGGTAGTAGAGGATATTAAAAGAGTGAGAGAAAGGACAAGCACAAAGGTACAGAGGCAGGAAGGGGCAAGAGAAAGGTCAGGAAGTAATGAGTCATCTCATTTGGCTACAGTAGATAATTTAGGGGGCAGTAAAGGAAGTGATTCCTATTTTTTAATATTTTTCACACTCCTTGTTCTTTGGATCTCAATGGGAGAGCTTTGCTCTTACCCAGTGCCCAGTCACATGTGTTTATGTGACAGATGCACACACACATATGCACACACCCACAATCTGACCTTTTCTAGTTTGGTGGGAAATACAGAGATGAGTATTACATTGTACATCCCATAGCAACACTCCCTAAAAAGATTTATTATCCATCTCACTTTCTCCGTAAGTCCCACATATCCTTTAGCTCCACATCTATACAAACCTCCCCACCTGAATCTATCCTCCTCCTTCCTCCCTTATCTTCCTTCTGGCCATTTCCTCTCTAGACTCCCATCCCTCTACTAGAATTTTCCTACTGAAGATCTCCTTCTCTTTTTGTCTGGAAGAGCCATTTGCCCTTCAGTTTCTCCAGAATATGCACCAAAGAAGACTTAGTAGCTTCAGAGAAAATAAAGGAGGAAAAGGAAGAGGAGAAGGAGGAAAAGGATTAAGAGGAAAAGAAAGAGGCAAAGAAGAAGGAAAGGAAAGAAAGAGAAAGGAAAGAGGGTTAGAGAGGGAAAAGGAAGGGAAGGGGAGGAAATGGGAGGGGAGAGGATGGGAGGGGAGGGAAGTACTCATTTCCTAAAAAGGATTATAAGACCAAGTTAAAAAATTGGTTCATCAGCCATACCACCTGGAGTACTGAGCCAACATTAATGAAATGGAGGTCATCAGGATCCTCTAAATAGCAACACAACTTTCATTTATATTATAACTTCAACACATTTGTTGAAAATGTGCCACATTTTCATTTCTTAAAATCCTCCACTAACTATCTCTACCATCATTCTGGTTTGCTTATGCTTTGTTCCTACGACTCCATTTACAACAGCCTTTGCTGTCCATTACTTTCTACCATATACATCGCTCCTTGTTGATTTTTCCCATGGGGAGCATAGTCAGTCAGACCATGTTTTGAATATTCATGGCTCAACCCGTGCAATGAAAACATAGAACAAGTAAAGCAGCTGTCAACAACTCTACAAAATTCTGTTTCTTGGATTAAGACCATAGGATGCACCTGCAAATAAATGTTATTACATCGTTTTCTTCCTTTGCGAACACCTATTAAGCAAAGAGATATTGTAGTCATTGATTCCCACAAACTCTGTTAATAACCAACAGCATCAGGTGCATGCAAGTAGAAAGTAGTTAAGCACAACCTGCTACTGCCAAGAACAGTCCCCTGGAGCCTCTCCTACCTAATCGTTTACTCTTACAAATACACAAGACAAGAAAGTCAGTGCAGAACTAATGTAAAACCCAGGGGGCAGAAAGTAATAGGAAACTAAACTACTTCAGCTTCCTGGCTCTCTAGAGAAAATCGCTTCTAAACAATTACAGTACATTTTGTTAGCATCGTCCCCTCCAAGCCAAGAAACAAAATAGTTTTTGATTAATAAGCAAAAGATAAGGGGAAATGGTGAAAGTAAAATAGTAATGTTTGCTTATATTTGTGGATTTATAAAGTTTATTCTTTTTTCTAAGATCAGTTTACCAAAGAATTTACACATCCTTTTAGATATATGGATTTCCCAAATTCAAAGGAAATGTTCTATATAATATCAAATTTTATACAGTTCAATGGGAGCCCTACCATTATTGCTTAGTATCACTATTTAAAAATATTTATCATTCAGCTGCTACTTACTAACAGAGCATTCACTGGCAGAAATCAACTGACTAAGAAAATCAAAGACACCTAGGAAACATGGGAGTCTCCAATTAGCAGAATGCTAACATTTTTATGATTTATGGTGCATGCATGTGTACTAACTTAAGGAAAGAGGTCTTGCAAGATCAAGAGAAAACATGATCTTTATTGAAAATGTTAAGTAAAAATCACTTAAGATGAGATTTATCTTTGTCCGTGACTACATAGTCTTTTAGGGCAAGGAGTTAAGTGATGTACCTGAAAAAGCACGTGTTTTGGAGGCAGATCTAGTCTCTGCTAGTAGCTGGGTGATCTTGACTGAGCGAATTAACATCTACTCTGTAAAGTAGAGACAGTGTCTTTTACCTCCCAGGGGGTAAGATAATTAGAAGAGAGAACCTATGAAAAATGTCTGCTCCCCTTTCTGCTCTCTTTTGCCTTCATGACTATTTAGCATGTTCCAAACATTTGCATTTTCTTGGAGAATAGTGAAAAACGTGTCTCTAGAGTGGAATTAATCCATGTGTAATATTGGAAAATGTTCGAACAAGCGCAGGAACTTTTAGTGTGAGTATTTGGGTTTACTTGCTTGTTTGTAGTGGGGGCAGATAAAGGCGGGTAGTTAAAGATTTCTGTGATTTTTAATCTGCCAAAAGAAAATTAGCAGATTTTATCTTTTATCCTCCCTTTTCCTTCAGAAAGCAAACTTAGGCCTAATATTCAAATTCCTTTAATCATTCAGAGAATGGGACAAAGCTAGTATGTGACCACACTGAAGTTCCCCACCTTTGCTCTGAATCCTCCATTCAAGGAATAGGAGCAACACCAAGATATAAAGGCTAGAAAAGTTAGCTTCTCCTTAGGAGACTGACTACGTAGTTGAGGTCAATATTATGGAACTGAATACTATTGTTTTATTTAGCCAAGTGTTAAAAAGTAAATAAGTAATTGATCGTTGTCACCTAATAAATGTTACAATTATATTTCCCCAATAGGCCTCGTGAACTTTTTCAATTATCCCCAGAAAGTCACTCTCCATATTTGAGCCACTCTAAGATCATAAAGATTTGATTATCCTGAAGTTTTATCACATATCCTAGTAGAACACTTCAGCAAAGTACTCCTACTGAAATCGTAAGAACTTTGGAGGGACAAGTCCTTCACTGGTCTAACAGATAATATTCAAAGTGAAATATAAGGCCTTTGGCACAGATCTTGTTCCAACTTCAGCCTAAATGTTCACATATATAATACTTGATACATTCCTTTGCATTTCAAATTGCTAATGTTTTTTCTTTTCTTTGTTCTTTTAAAGTCGATTCTAAATATGCTTGAATTTCTAATTCTAATTCACTTCCTTTATACCATGTTCAGTGGGAAATGTTTCATTAAGTGGAAGCAATAGGGAAAAAAACTTTTTTTCACTGGGGATCTAGTAATCACTGGGGATCACTGAGGATTAAAAATCATGGTCCTTAACTTTGTTCTGCTCTAAATTTAACTAAAAAAAAACACAGCTTGTTCTATAATACTGTCCCACTCTTATTGTTCTCTGCTTCTGTATCTGTAGAGTCAAAGTAAGGGTAAAACAACAATACTTATAAACGTATGACTTCTTGTTCATTAATTCTGTAAGCGCTTACCAGTGAGAGTCATAACAGGAAATTTTAGCAAGAGAGGAGCATCATTTCCTTCAGAAGTAAATATGAAGGAACAATGAACGTTAAAAATATCAAAAGGGGTTAATGACTGAACTCTCATTGTGGTAGGAAAAGAATAGGATTTGGAGTGAGAAAAGCTAGAGGCATTCATGTCTCTATTACTGACCATTGGTGTGACATTGGGCAAGTCACTTAACCTCTCCTGTTTCTTAGATTTTCTAATTATCAGGATCCCAAACTCTGACATTTAGGGTCCTATACGTTTACATGAGATATGCACTAATCAAGAATTCAGCTGACCTTACAATTTTGTAGGTCTTTCAGACCTAGTCTTCAGTATTACAAAAGCCCAAAGGACTTTTGTTGGTGAATATGTATCATCTAAGTATCAAGAAACAATGTGTTTTGGCTTAACTAATTGTTCTATCCCCACAAAACACAGGCTGCCAGCATTTCATCTCTGTGTGAAAGAAATTCTCATTGCCCATTATCCCTGCCTCATCTCCATAACCAATTCCACATGTCCCTCATTTCCTATAAGCATCTCTTGTATACTGCCCCACTCCTGGTACCAATTTATACTGATATTTTGGTTGCATGGAACAGTCAGTTCTCTTCATTTCACTCTGTCCACATGTCCATATGGACACATGTGAAGCTCAGCCATGTGGGAATCTTGAGAAGTCAAACAACCAATCATCATGAGAGACAAGAAATCTTGGCAGAGCAGACTCACAGAGACTGATGTAGAACATTGTTCGAGACTAGCTGTGGCAACTGGATTACCTTGTTATCTCAGAAAACAAGATTTTGTGTATCCCTATTGCATGTTCCTCTATAAACATGATTCGACTTCTTTAGTTCCATCTTTTAAAATTTTAATTCTGTTCCTTCTACCAACTGTTCAGCTTTCTCTGACTCTCACTTTAAAAATCGGTGAGAAAATCTGATTATTTTAATGAGTTACCAGCTCTTTTCTGGGTTGAAGCTCCCAACTCTAATCACCAATCCAGCCCATGACTAGTCTATGCAACTGAGGAACTTGGGCAGAGCACCACCCACCCTTTCCCTCAATTGTGAGCAAGAAAGCAGGGTCATCTACAGATATAATTATAATCAGTTATACCATACAATATACCATACAAGAACTTTTGTTTAGCAGGTTATGACTGAAGTGTCCAAGTTAAAAAGAAAGCCCTGAAATGTTATGCTTAATAATTTATGATTGCAAGCTTATGAAATGTAAAGAATTCACACATACCATAATTCCACCTTTATATTATGATATAATTTCAATATACAATGAAGTAATTCATAATTACCTATATGTTTAATGCTATTTAAGGGATCATAATTTTTAATTACCTGAACTTTACTCATTTAGATTTGCATATATGTTATTACATTAGTTCAGCTTTAAAAACTATATATGTACTATACATGTGTGAAACATTATAATGTGTATATCAGTAATTATAATTGAACTCAAGGGATCCCTATAATGATTTAATAATGGAAAAAAAATCAAAGCCAAAAGCAATAAATCCATTTTAATTATATGTGTAATAGCTTGTGGCTGCAGTTTTTATACATATTCATTCAAGTGTGCCTTTTACATTTTGCATTGATTTTAAAACTGTTTCTTAGATGTTTTATAATATGACCCCATGTAAATTACCACAGTTGAGCATTTTGCATATTCAAATTAATGAAAAAAGATATGAAATGTTCATTTGCATTATTGAAAAGTCATTCTTACATATTCATAATAGTTACACTCAATATAAGTGATTACATTGACAAAATGATTAGATGGCTATAACTTAAAATCATAAAAATGATAAGTTGTTATATAGACTTGATGTTTTTAAGAAACTTTAATTCATAAGGGACTCTTTAGAGTACCAATTTGAAATGCTATAATCAGAGTGTGATTTATTGTATTTCCCAAAACATGAATCAAAAATCCTGATTGCATGATAATGTTTTGGTTTTAGTTATTAGCAAGTTTTTGGTTTTTGTTTCACTGTGTTGAAATATATGAAGATTTGATTTAATAGGTGTATAAGCCTCAATCCTAATTTGGTTAAAGCTGATTATAATACTAGAATTTAGGCAGTATATATTTCCTAAATTATTTGGAAATTCTTTACCTAGAAACTATACTAATGCATTGAATAGCAACAGAAACTGAGATTACTGTTTGCTTTTGCTTGAGTCTGATTTAGCCTCCATTTTTACATGGCATGAGAGAGCCATCTACAGAAAGTTAAGGAAAGAACCATCTCCTACAATAAGAATAAAGAGTCCGATGATGTCTTTTAAGACAGATTCTTGTACAGTGACAAGTCAAGTATACTGTTGTAGCACTGTGGGCAAAGGTTTGGAGCTTTGAATAGACTCAAATAACATTAGACAGCTCTTGGAGGGCCTTAAAAGTAACTTGTCCAGTGAATAGACACCAACATTGACACTGATCCAAGATCCAAAAAGATCTAACCTCAGGTCAAGAAATGCAGTTGGACATCAAGTGTCTGATAAATCAGGAAGCAGTCAGAAGCTTGACATGGGAAGCACTGGGCCTGGGGTATAAAGGGCTGTTAAAGATTCTGTCTTTAAAGCAAGCAGTGTCCCTCTAAGATCATGAAGCCTGAAATTCTGAGGAGGTATCACATGTTTTGGTAGAAATTTGAATATAATGTTCTCAAAAATCTGGTAGTGATTTGCTTAACTCATGCCAGTAACTCTCTCCTTGGTCCCTGATACTTATTTTGGTGGGGTCTTAGAAAAGTGGTTCTGAGAGCATATTTGTTCTATGAGTTACTGTATGTGTCTGGTTTTTTTAATCACTGCCTACTTGTCTTTCACTTACATTGAACTGGACTCCTTGAAGGCAGGGATTTTTGTATTTTGTTTGGTTTGGTTGTTTAGTTGGTTGGTTTATCACTGAATCCTCATGGGTTTGCTCAAGGTTTGAAGTAGGGGTTCAATAAATATTGAATGAATGATGAATGAATGAATGAATGAATGAATGAATGAATGAAAGCATGAACCATTGCTACACACAGACTGTGGAGGTGACGAGCCCCTCCAATTATGCCTAAATCTAGAGTGATCCAAGACCTGGAAAATTTGATAGGGTAAGTGTGACAGTAGTGCCAAATAAACAAAAAGCTAAAGAAAAGCAATGCTTACCATGTAAATAGATCTTCAAGTTCCGTATCCCTCCCTTCCAACAAGATCACTCTCCTAATGCCTCTCCTATGTAGATACATACTTGAGGTAGGAGCCATCATTATGTCTCTTCTAAAAATTCATTTGTTCAAAATGTATGATTTGTACACTCTCTATGGCCAGGTGGAACTGGAGATAGAGTAGTGAAAAGATGAAAGACCTTGCTCATGGAATATCGAAACTGAGACAAGAGAACTTTCTCCAGAGCTCACATACTTAGTCAATATGCTATAGTGCATTCATAATACTATCTAAGAAAAAAGTAAAGTATACCTGTATAGAAAAGTTAAATTTTGCAAATACAATTTTGGGAATAATTGATAAGATAGAGATTTTGGTTCAATACTAAACATAATGAGTTAGAAATGACATCTAAATGATTTTGTTAGGATGAAATACATTTTAAGCTCCCCCTATCCTATAAAAACATTTTTAGCTTCTTATTTTGAAAACTTAGTCACTAAAAAGTTGAAAGACTAGTACAATGAACTGTAAATCCTCCATGTAATTTCCAAAAAATCATTGACATGTTGCCAAATACATATCCATATTTGTTGAATCATTTGAAAGTGTGTCAGAGACATTATAACACTTCATGCATATTCTAAGAATAAGTATATTATATATAACTAAGAAATCACACCTAAGGAATTTAACAATTCCACAAAATAACCAAATATCCAGCTCATCTTCAAAATTTCCTCCCAATTTTCCACATATGTTTTTAAATAGCTTTTTTTTCTTCTGAACAGAGATTTGATCAAGATTCATACACTATATTTTGTTATTATGTCTCTTGAATGCCTTTTAATATAGGACAGTCTGCCCTTTTTACCTCTAAGATGTTAACCTAGGAAAGTCCAGGACATTTTATTACACAAGGCCCCTACATTTTGAATTTTTTTGTTTCCTTACAGCATTGTTCAACTTGCTCCTCTATTCTTTGTATTTCCTGTAACCTGAAAGTTAAGTAAAGGTTTGATTAGATTCAGGTTTGACATTTTTGGCCCCAAATACTTCATAATTGGTGTTGTATACTTCTAATAACACCTCATCAGAAGGCACATAATATCAAATTGTCTCACTATATGTGATGCTAAATTTTGATCACTCAAGACAATGCCCACCATATCACTCTATCATAAAGGTGCATTTTCCCTTTGTAATTAATAAGTAAACTCTAGGATGATACTTTGGCATTTTTCAAATATCACATTCTCCAAAAGTTTTTTAGCTAACAGTGTAAGAATCTATTCATGAGTCATGTTTGAATTAAGTATGATACTAGGCATTTCAAAATGATGATTTTCTAATTTTATTATTCCCACAGCATTTATTAGCTTTCTTTCTCCCACTACCTCCACTCCTATTCCCTCTCTCTTATTGTTTTCTTTCTTGAATGTCATTATGGACCTGTGGACATTTTTTTATTCAATGTGCTACAAGCAATTACTATTTTTTTTTATTTATTTTTTATCTATTTATCGCACCCCCTCCCTTGCAGCTTGCTTGCTGTCTGTTCTCTGTGTCCATTCACTGTGCCTTCCTCCATGTCTGCTTGTCTCCCTTTGTTGTGTCATCTTGCTGCGCCAGCTCTCCGTGGGCATGGGCCGTCAGCTCTCTGCAGGGCACGGGCCGTCAGCTCTCCACAGGTGCAGGCCAGCTTGCCTCCCACTTCCCAATTACTATTATTTTTTAAATGTCAAATTATCCCACATTTGGTTAGTGGAAACCCCTTCAAGGTTTCCTGCCAGCTAAATTCCAGCTCATCCCTCAACTCCTATTTCATACCATCTTATCTGTGAAGCATTCTTTGACTGGTTTAAGTGCCCTCTACTTCTGTTCTCTTATTGTCTGTTGCTTTTATCTCCATTATCATAATTAGTATTTTGCCTGGTAGTTATAGATTTGCCTCTCCGCTAGTCTACAACGTCCCTATGGAGAAGAGATATATTTATTCTTTGATATCCCCAATACCCAGTATTGTATTTGGTGAATATTTATTATGACTTGTTGAATGAATCATTAATTTCTCATGTCTAGTTTATCACTCCCCCTCACGTTTGTTCCCCTCCTACCTTGCCTTGGTTCCATAATTATTAGAGCAACAAGGGACAAGAGGAAGAATGACCTCTTCAAGAGTCCTTACAGAGCCATTTCAGATCTTCCTTATGTAGTCTAGGAACTGAAGGCGCAAGCCCCACACTTTTTTTCTCATTGGTTCAGCCCTATTTCCCCAATGAACCACAGGGATCCAAAAATTAAGGTTAAGCCTGGGCTTCTGGAACATAGCAAAGAACTTGTGTTTTTCTTGATAACAGAGCTTTTTACCCTGTACTATAGAAAAACCTTCAGTTCCAATCAATTACCCAAAGGAAGGCATTTTTTAGTACCACAATTGACAGTAACCTATTTTAAAGAATAAATTAACATTCCTTTCTAATAGAATTTAATTGGTCACAGTTAAAATTCAAGTGAATAATTTCTGATGAACACCAGCCGAAATGGCTTCTAAGACTGGCAAGATGCCATTATTATCAGGAACAAAATGCTGATGTCTTCTTTTACCTCCACAAAACCACAAGCAATGTTTCTCTCCCACCAATTAATCATGGAATAAGTAGATATCACTAGCAGGGTCTTTTTAAATTGAGTCAACAAAAATAGTAGCTAATAATAGCAGTCTGTGGAGTACTCTACACTTTCCAGAGTGTTTAAAATGGCTTATTTTCTTTTATCTTCTAAAAAAAATCTATTTTTAGGCCCAGATTGATATGTTAAATTATCTATACCTGTCTTGATTTGGTTTTCTCACAAGTGCCTCAAACTGATTATGTCCCAAAGTCATTACATCTCCTAGCTCTGTGAGTGCCAACACTATTCTTAATACTTGCCCAAGACAGAATCCGGAGAAACATCACACAAACTTTCATTTCTTTACTGTGTCCTCTCCCTGGATTTTCATTCAACAGAGATCTTGCATTTCATTTCCTAATATCTTGAATCTTACCCAGCTCCTTACCATGCTGTAACTCCAACTTAACATGTCCAACAATAACCTTACTCTTTTTCCCTAAACCCTGTTGATCCATCTTCTCAGTGAATGGAATGAACCCATCCTGTTGTCAACCTGGATTTTGTTTCTTCTTTTCCATCCCCACTCCTGCTGCCTTGTTGACCCCTTGCTCTCTCTTACCTTATCTATTTCAATCATTTCTTACCTGGTCTTCAGGTTCTACAAGTTTATGCTTAATATTGCTGCAGAATGATCTTTATATCACACATCTGGTAATACCACTTCCCAGCTGTAGACCACTTCCAAAAGTAGTATAGATTTATGGTTAACAGTGTATAATTAAACCTGAGACAGGCCAGAATCAAATCCCATTTTGGATGAGATCTTGGATAAATTATTTAACCTTACCGCTGTCTCATCTATAAAATTGAGGTTATAACTGCATCCACTTATATTTTTTAAATTTTATTTTTTAATGAGAGAAGTTATGAGTTTACAAAACAATCATGCATAACATGCAGAATTCCCATGCATCACCCTTCCACCAACACCTCACACTGTAGTGGAACATTTGTTGCAGATTATGAAATAACGTGATCAGACATTACCACTAACTATGGTTCATTGCATACACTTGTATTTTTTCCATACACCCCCTATTATTAATACCATGTACTAATATTGGACATTTGTTGTAGTTCACAAGAGAAATTGTATAGTTAGCCACAGTCCATCTTCCACCACAGTATTCCCTGTGTTACATAGGGATGTATATGTCAATTGATACAGTCTGTAGTCAATGTGTTTTTTTAAAAAATTAATTTATTAATACATATTAATAAAGTATAAATCCAACCAAAGTGTACAATGATACTCAGTATAATCACACAGTTGTTTATTCATCACTGCAGTCATTTTAAGAGCATTTTCATTATTCCAATAATAATGATAATGATCAAATGAACAAACATACAAAAAATAAATGTCAATTGAAAGAAAACACCCACTTATTTTTAGAAGAAAATAAGTTTCATATATGTAAAGCATTTAGTAAAGTGCCTGACCTTTTTTCACATCACTTTAGTTGATTTTATTTTTTAATAGGTTAACTATGCAAGCATTATAAATGTGCTTTGCTACTGAGAATTCAAACTCACATATTTAGGAAGGTTAAATCAATTTGATTCATACACATAGATGATAACTAAAGGTGCATGGTTAATCACATTACAGTTCTTTAAAATATCTGTTGGATGGAAGTCAGATTACACAGTTTTTTTAGGTCCTTCTGAATGTCTCACAGTGTATCAGCACTCTTCTCAAGTTTAACTATATTATTATGCTTTAGCTTCTGACTAATAACTTTCATTACTTCTCAAGCATTCAGATTCCAAGGAAAGGGAAGGTAGATGGCCTTTTCAATGCCTTGCATCCCCTTAATCATTGTTGACATGGGACAGATTTTTTTAAACATTGATTCTATCAAATCAGCCACACTTAATCCAGTAGCCCTGTTGGTTCACATTTTTAGTAAATTAGTTTGCTCACTTCATAGTTTCTATAACCATCTTTTTCCATTTCTTTATTAGAGAAGATAAGAGTTTACAGAGCAATCATGCATAAAAAATACAGGATTCCCATATACCACCCCACCACCAACATCTTGCATTGATGTGGAACATTTGTTACAACTGATGCTAGTACATTTTTATAATTGTACTATTAATTAAAGTCCATGGTTTAACTTAGGGTTCACTGTGTAGTGCAGTTGCATGGATTTTTTAAAAAAATTAAACCCAGTAAGATGTACAGAAGACAACAATGCAGTAAAAAGTACTGCTTCCAACAGACAGAGGTGAAAGGTTAAAGGAGGGCCACAGCAAAGCGGTCACTGGCAGCCACAGCCTTTTCTCTGGGCTTGGGGTTCACTGGTTCGCCGGCCTCCCTGTGGGGCTGAGGGTTGGTGTTATACACCAGACTCAACAGCATTCAAATCCAGGCTTCCATCCCAAATGCTGTGATAGATTTTCTTGGCAGCCTCAAGGAAGGCATCTTCTACGTTCTCTACTGTTTATGCACTTGCTTCAAGGAACAATAAGCCATTTTCTTCAGCAAACTGTTTGGTTTCTCATATGTTACATCTTTCTTTGTCTCCAAATCTGCTTTATTTCCTATGAGAATTCTTTCAGTATTTGGATTGGTGAGATTCCTTGCATTTATAACCAACTGCTTAAGTGGTTATATGTACTTCTTCTAATGCTAACATACACCATAAGAGCTCCTATAACTCCTCTATAGTAACTTGGTATAACAGCTCTAAACCATTCCTGTCCTGCTGTATCCCAAATCTGCAGTTTGATTTTTTGGCCACTAGCTTCAATTATTCTTGTACCAAATTCAATACCAATTGTGTGAGGACAATCAGCCATAAATATTTTTTCTGTAAATTGACAAAGCAAGCATGATCTTCCTACTCCCATATCTCCAGTAATAATATATTTAAAGATGCAAGAGTAGTTGTATGGTACAGTTGCCATGGTGGTACTGAGGGGTTGCTGGCAGCTGAGCAACTTTCCACCCATGGATTTTGCTTTTGAATTTTTATTCTGTTACCATATACAATCTAACATTTTCCCCTTTAAATCATATTTGGATATATATTTCAGGGCCATTAATTGTGTTCACAATGATATGCTACCATCACCACCACCCATTTCCAAAACATTTCCATCATTCCAAATAGGAACCCGGTACTTTTTAAGCCTTAACATTCCTTTCCTTATCCTGACCGCATCCCTGCTAACCTATATTCTAGGTTCTGACTATATGAGTTTGCTTATTTTAATTGTTTAAAATCAGTGAGATCATGCAATATTTGTCCTTTTGTGTCTCACTTATTTCGCTCAACATGATGTCTTTAAGGTTCATCCATGTTGTCATATGTGTCAGGGCTCTATTCTTTTTTATGGCTGAATAATATTTCATTGTGTGTGACCATATTTTATTTATCTCTTCATCAGGGGTTCCTTCCATCTTTTGGCAATTGTGAATAATGAAGTTATGAATATTGGTGTGCAAATATATGTTCGAGACGCTGCATTCAGTTCTTTTGGGAATATCTAGTAGTGGGATTGCTATATTTTATGGTAGTTCTCTACTTAGCTTACTGAGAAACCACAAAACTGTTTTCTACAATGGCTGCACCATTTTATATTGCCACCAGTGTAAACTACAGGAGACCATCTGTAAGAAAGGGTGCAGGTTGTCTCAATCTGGTGTAGTGATATGTTCACATCTTCAAACTCATTCTCCCTAGATTGTCAAGGACAGATCACATTGTATTTCCTACCCAGTGAAAGATGCTTAACATCTTTAGCCATCAGGAAAATGCAACCAAAGCCATGATGAGATACCACTTAACATCCACCAGTATGACCATTATTATATACTTTTAAACTATAGCAGCATATTTATGTAACATAAAATTAGCCATTTTAACCATACTAAGTGTACAATTTAGTGACATTAAAAACTATTACAACATTGTACTACCATCACCACCTCCCATTACTAAAATTTTTCATCATTCAAAACACAACTCTTTATCCTTTCAGCAATAACTCCTTTATTCCCCTTTTCCCCAGCACCTGGTAAACATGAATCTACTTTCTGTCTCTATGACTTTGCTTATTCTGGATATTTCAAATAAGTGAGATTATACTCTATCATTTTCTGTCTGGCTTATTTCATTTAGCATAATGTTTTCAAGGTTTGTCTATGTTGTAGAATGTATCAGAACTTTATTTCTTTTATGACTGAAAAGTATTTCATTATATAGTATATACATTTTTTTATCCATTCATCCGTCAGTGGACACTTGGGTTGTTTTCACCTTTTAGATATTGTGAATAATGCCACTATGAACATTGGTATGCAAATATCTGTTTCAGTTCTGTTTTCAAGTCTTTGAGCTATGTACCTATAATACCTATATTGCCCAGTCATGGTAATTCTGTTTCTAATTTTTTGAGGAACTGCCAAACTCTTTTCTACAACAGCTGAACCATTTTATATTTCTACTAGCAATGCACAAGAGTTCCAGTATCTCCACATCTTTACCACCTTCCTTTTTTTTATGTAATAGCCATCCTAGTGGGTGTGAAGTGATATTTCATTGTGGTCTTGATTTGCATTTCTCTAATGGCTAATAACATTGAGTCTCTTTTATACTCATTCACCATTTGTGTTTCTTTGGAAAATTTCTATTCAAGTTCTTTGCCCATTTTTTAATTAGGTGGTTTGTCTTTTTGTTGTTGAGTTATAAGAATTCTTTTTTTTATATAAGCCCATTAATACTTTTATGACATAAGTGGCACTATCTTGCAATGGAATAAATGATAGATTTTTTTCAATAAATGGCACAAGGCCAATTACTTTTCCATATAGAAATAGAATGAATCTTGCCTCCTCTACCTCACACAACACACAAAATTCAATTCCACGAGGGTTATAGGTTTACATTTAAGGGTAAAATGTAAAACAAGGGAAGCAGATGTGGTTCAAGCAATAGAGCTCCCACCTACCACATGGAGGGTCCGTGGTTCTGTTCTGATGCCTCCTAAAGAAGATACCAAGCTGGCATGATGGGCAGGCATGGCAAGCTGACACAACAAGGTGACACAACAAGAAACACAAGAAGAAAAACATAATGAGAGATAAAACAAAACAGGAGGAGAGGTTCCCAATGTCTCCTATAGAAGATGAGCAAGACAGCAAGCCGATGCAATGGACAGGCAGGGCAAGCTGACACAACAAGGTGATGCAACAAGAGACACAAGAAGAAAAAACATAATGAGAGACACAACAAAGTAGGGAATGGAGGTGGCTCAAGGGATTAGGTGCCTCCTTCCACATCAGAGATCCTGGGTTCTGTTCCCAGTGCCTCCTAAAAGAAACAAGGAAAAAGAACAAACACAGCAAGTGAAAACATCGAGGGTATAAGGAGAAATAAATATTTTTTTTAAAGTAAAATAAGTAGTATAGAAGAATATCTTTATGTATTTGGCTAGACAAATATTTCTTATACAAGATTAAAAATAAAAAACTTCTAACACACCAAAGACTGATCATTTTGACCCTATTGAAATTATAACCTTCTATTTATTAGAAGACATTAATAAAAGAATGAAAAAGTTAGCCACAGAGTGGGAGAAGACATTTGCAATACATGTAACTGACAAAAGACTTATATACAGTACAACTCAATTAAATAGAAAAGCAGATGAGATAACTAAAGAGACACTTCACAAAAAGAATATTCAATATATGAAAAGGTGCTCAAGTTGATTAGTCATTAGGTAAATGTTGATTAAATTACAATGAGATATTTGTATATACCTATCAAAATGACTGACAATGCCAACAGTTTCTCAGTATGTGGAACAATTGCAATGATCATATATTTTGGGGAGTGTTTAATTGATGCATCCTCTTTAGAAAACTGTTTGGCAGTATCTAATGAAACTGAATAAATGAATATCATATTAAGCAAATATTAATACAAAATATAAATAAATATGTATACAAAAAAATCATGTACAAAATTATCACAGCAGAATTATTTATAATAGCAAAAAAGTAGAGAGACCAAATGTCCTACCATTGCAGAATTGATAAATTGTGGTGTTTATTCAATAGAATACTATATAGCAATGAGAATAAATGGTCAATGGCTACCTACATGCAACATGAATGACTCTCACAGGAAACTGGATCATACCAGCACACAAGTGCCGATTATTAAATTTTCAGGAATTTTGCAAGCTAGTAAACAGTCAGTATCAAAATTAAATTACATAAACTTATAATTAAATAAATTATACTAAAAACAAAGGTAATATTCAAAGCCCATAACTTTCTAATCAATTTGTTACATTTTAATATTACCTATGGTTTTTTTTTTTTTTTAAGATTTATTTATTTATTACCCACACACACATACCCCCAGCTATTGTTAGCTCTCTCTGTCCATTTGCTGAACATTCTTCTGTGTCTGCTTGTCTTCTCTTTAGGTACAACAGATCCTGGGACCTTCTGGAGTGGGAAAGAGGTGCTCAGTCTCTTGTACCATCTCAGCTCCCTGGTCTGCTGTGTCTCTTGTTGTCTCTCTGTAGTGTCTCTTTTTGTTGTGTCATCTTACTGCACCAGCTCTCCTGCATGGGCCAGCACTCCACTTGGGTCAGCTCACCATATGAGCCAACTCTTCTGTCTGGCCAGCTTGCCGTGCAGGCCAGCTTGCCTTCACTGGGAGTCCTCAGGAATTGAACACTGGACCTCCCATATGGTAGATGGGAGCCCAGTTGCTTGAGCTACATCCATTTCCCTTGAGGATAATTACATCTATTCTATCTGTATGATGAAAATATTATATAACAGTGCACTACTGCCCTTCCCAACTTCGCATTCAGTGACATTATGTATTTAGCTTTAAATTGGCATGGTGGGAGTATTTACACCATGATATTCAGCAAGTGTGGAAATCAGGGTTTGCTTTCTATTTGATTGTCTAAATCAGGGGTCACAAACTATGGCCCATAGAGAAAATCAGGCCATCTGCCTCTTTGGGTAAATAAAATCTTATTGGAATAGAGCCATGCTCATTCACTACAATAGCTGAGTTGAGTAGTTGCAAGAGATTGTACAGCCTGAAAAGTCATATATATTTACTCTCTGGTATTTTCTAGGAAAACTTTGCCAACCTCTGGTCTAGATTTAAGAAAGTGATGGAGATAATGTTCCTCTTGCTGATACACTTAAAAAAATTGTTGTGTCTATAGCTGCTACATTGAGAAGAGTAAAAAAATTGAGAAGATATTCTTCCAGTATTCAAAACCTATTATCCCATCTCTAGAAAGAAGTCATTCATATCATTAATGAACAAGTAAAAGTTTCACTTTTATCTCACTCATCAAGGTAAATGAAAATATAAATCAACATTACTATTAGAACAACACACATTTACCAATGGCATGATTGACTTCTTTGCTGAATCAGATAGTAGTCCAGCCTTTCTTCAAAACTAGTTTTGGGATACTATTGTTGGAAATAGAATTATGACAGATAGTGGATTTTTGCAAGAAATAGCAAATAATACTGTGGGAAAGGATTAAGTTTAATTTTCACAGAGGGGAAGTCAGAGTCAGCTCTGCTGTTTGAGGAGGTGGGTAGGAGTTCCAGCAGCTTTAGTGCACCAAGAATTTGAAAAATGGTGCCAAAACGAGGGAGGACCAATGGTGAGTGCTGGGGGTGGGGTCAGTAGTGAAAGCAGCGCCAAATTTTAAAGGCTTGTCGGGTGAAAGTGGTGCCAAATTTGAAAAGTGTGCCAGGGTTGAAAGCAGTGCTGACCCTGCCCAGCCCCCTGGAGTGTAGGGAATGTGGGAGTGGGTAATCAGAGGGGGGACCACTTAAATTAGTTAGATCTCTTGAATATGCTGTAACCCCTGAAGTACCCAATCAATGGGGAACAGGGGAGAGACCTGCATGTTAGGTTTAGGTTATAAGTATCACTGTTTCTTGTTGTTTGGCATGCAGGCCATTTTATCCAGATCGAGTGCCTGTTCTTGCAAGATTGTTAATAAAATTCTTTTCTCCTCCACAGTCAGGTGAACTTTTGTTTTCTTATAGGTGCAGCTTTCTTTCTAACAATACTAAAGTTATATATATGTGTGTAATATAAAATAAAGAGTATTATATCTATTATTATTTTTGTAAATTGTATGCTATTCAGCTGTTATATTAGTAAACTTAACAATAAACTGATTTTACATATATATGCTTAATTTTTTTTCCTGGATTACTGGTTGCTAAAATTTACCAAAAAGGAAGTTGATTTGGTTCAACCAATAGAGCGTCCACCTACCATATGGGAGGTTCAGGGTTCAAACCCAGGGCCTCCTGACCCATGTGGTGAGCTGGCCCACATGCAGTGCTGGTGTGCGCAAGGAGTGCGCAAGGAGTATCCCCGGCTTAGGGAAGCCCCACACGCAAGGAGTGCACCTTGTAAGGAGATCCATCCCGCACGAAAAAAGTACAGCCTGTCCAGGAGTGGCACTGCACACACAGAGAGCTGACGCAGCAGGATGACACAACAAAAAAAAATAGGCACAGATTCCTGGTGCCGCTGACAAGAATGCAAGTGGACACAGAAGAACAAACTGCAAATGGACACAGAGAACAGACAGCTGGGGACCAGAAAAAGGAGATAAATAAATAATTAATAAACCTTTTCAAAAATAAATAAATAAATAAAAGTGGGCAAAAGAATTGCCAACACAACACTGCTCACAGGCATAATTTTGAGTGAGAAAAGTTGGCACAAAAGCCCAATTCTATTTGCCTCAAGTTTAAAAACAGATAAAAAAATAATTTATTTTGTAAGAATTCAGGTTAGTGGTTAGCTCTGGGAAGAAAGTTGACAGCAATGTCTGTGGGCAGCAGGAGGGATACTGATGATATGTACTCTTTTTTTAATCCCTGTGGAGGTTACACAAGTGTGATAGCTGAGTGAAAATTCATTGAGGTGTGCAAGGATGATATGAACAAATTTCTGTATATATGTTTTTCTTTAATTAAAAAGTTAATTAGGTGAAAAAAATTGATTAGCCAGTTATTCTCTATATTAGGATTGAGCAAGAGCTTCAGTTTTTCCTAGATGTCTTCATCATGGTGAGTTTAGCTTTTAATTATGTTCAGAACCAGAAGTGTTCTGGTCTCAATATTAATTATCAGATAGTTACATACTCATTCTTATTTATTATTTATAGTTGGGATCTACTGATGTCATTGTAATAATGTACCAACTTACTGTGTAACGTTTTCTCTTCCAATGGGCAACTGCTCATTCACTCTGGCCGATGATTACAGTCAGCTCCCTTTCGTCACCACACTTGTTTAATGCCTATGAGAAGAAGTTTAGTGAGACAGAGAAACATTTTGGTGTCAGTAGCATCAATATGCTGGATGCAGCAACATCAATATGCTGATATGGGCTCAACTCTATGCCAGATGGTATTACTATTCAACTCTTCCAGCCTGGCTGAACTAGGGAAAAAAGTGAAAACCAAAGCTTAAACTGCAGAGAAACTGGTACGCAAAGAGATACTTTCAGAGTCCATTGCAGAAATTATTCTGACATTTTGAATATAGGAACCTAGAACTTAAATTTAAGGTGTAGATAAAACTTAAATTTCTCCAAAGGACTTTTTCTTTTTCATTCTTTTTGTTGTTGTTGTTGTCTATTTTCTTATTTTTCTCCATAGGGATTTAATAAATATCCTCATCAATATTCCCACCAGCTTGGGAAATGTATGAGAAGAAAACTCTGCTGCATGAACACTAAAATAAAATTATAACAATATGAAACAATGACAATCTTATAAAATATTTTAATGATATGCATTATAATATAGGATATAATTGTAATATGATGTGGTTTATACATAATATGATAAGATATATAATTAATGATATATTTGCATTTTTGTGCCTGAGGCATGCACAAGGCATTTTATATATATTATCTCATTTAATGAAGAATTGAGATGTATTGTGATGAAATGAAAACCAAGAAGTTCTCCTAAATCAGTGTAATTGTTCTTATCCTCTCTTTGTTGGTGTTTTATTATCTGTAAAGTGCTCACAATGACAGTTTAATTTTCATTACAGTCCATTAGATGATTCCACTGATGAGTATTTGTCTAATGCTTAGCCCCTTTGAGGTGTTTCTGAAGATACGTTCATATGCACCCCACCTACTCTTAGAAGAATCTGTTATTCTAAGTGCCACATGGTTAAAAATAAAAGTCTCTGGCATAGTTGAACCCCTCTGTGATCCAAAACTTCTTCCAAAAGTGAAGCCTAATATATTGCCAAATTCATTTAATAGAAAAATGAAATAGTAATGACAGGTTTAAAGATTAGAAATAAAATACAAAATAATTTAGAAAAACTAAAATAAAGTAAAAAATAAATTGGGGCATTTTCAGGACTTGGAGTTGTCCTGAATGATATTTCAGGGACAGATGCAGGACATTGTATATCCTGCCATAACCCACTGAATGGACTGGGAGAGAGTGTAAACTATAATGTAAACTATAATCCATGCTGTGTAGAGGTGCTCCAAAATGTATACATCAAATGCAATGAATATACCACACTAATGAAAGAAGTTGTTGATGTGGGAGGAGTGGGGGGTGTGGGGAGTGGGGTATGTGGGAATCTCCTATATTTTTAATGTTAACATTTTGTGTGATCTATGTATCTTTTTTTTATAAAAGACAATAATAATAAATAAAAAATCTCTGGATCATGAGACCAAAAGGCTAGCCTAGTGGATGATTATAGAGTTGGGAGGAGGAAGCAGAATCATGGCACTAAAGAGGTTGTAGTCCAGGCTACAACCTCTGAACTACAACAGAAAAAGAGTAGAAGCCAAGAATAGATAAAAGAGACCTTGTTAAACAGAATAAACTGTGTTCTCTTAGGTCATGCTCTAGGTCTCCTTTGCTTCCAGTGAACTTGCAACTGGGAAAACTGAATGACCTTTGAACAGACCAAGAAGATCTTTCAAATAGAATTCTAGCAACCCTAATTTAGATCCTGAAATGTGTTCACACTAAATTAAAAATGACTGTTATCAGACTAATAGAGAAAGAGGAAATGAGAAAAGGGAAGAGAATACAAAAAAAGATCCAGGATTCCCAAAGCGGAATGGAGACAAGACTAAAATAAATAAAAAGTTTTATCAACTCTGCTAACATTGTAAAACTTCCTCTCCTCATCTTTCTGTTTCTCTGCCCTCTTCACGAGCTCCATCTAACACAATATTCACAAAAAATTAAATTCCCTATTTGATATGGTTCTCAAACTGCCCCTGTGATTATTTATTTTCTAAAAGTCCTACTCCATAACCCTAGATCTGAAATTGGCACTTGGGAACAGGTAAGAAGGTAAATAGGGAAGAATGAACTTCTCTGGGGGTTCTTCTAGCAAGAAAAAATCAAGTTTACTTTTTTAAACAAGGTGGAAGTCCTGGTCAAGATGGAGTAATTTACCACCCTGAATTAAACGACTAAAAACTAGACAAGATTTCTAGGCTTTAGGACACTAGGGGAAGCCTGGACAAGTGAAAAGAATCCTGACGGTAACCATGAGTTAAAAGCAGCAGCTACTACTGCCAGCAACCTCCCCCACAGGCCTCAGGACCAGTGGCTAGAGACAAAGGGTCCCCAGGGATCCACTTCCCCAGAAAAGGGGAGAGGGAGCGACACAGCCTAAGGTGGACTCAGCTTTTGACCCACAAACTTGGTCTGCTGTGTCTCATGGCAGGCCTAGGCCGGCCGTGCCATTGTTTGCCTTGGGAGCAGGCAAAGGACTTAAGAGATCCTGGACTAATGAGATCTGATGCTCTCAAGCTCCCCCTCTACTAACCGAAATTGATTGTTGAGGATGCAGAGGGGAGTGGAATTATTTCCTACCCAGGAAAAGAGAGGGGGGTGCCTGAAAAGGTTAGAAAACTGCCTCTAAGAAAGTTTTAAATATGAGGCTTTTAGCCTCCAGGCAGAAACCTATATTACATGGATTCAGTCAGTGTTGCAGCAAACAAACTCCCACCTGGCATTGAACTGAGAGGGCTGCCCAAGATCACCATCTGCTGGCAGACTAAGGAAGTGCACATGAGGAAATTAAAAGCAAATATGAGAAGCTTTTCCTGGCCTTTATAGCCTCCTTCCCCAAGGCCCTAGGAAGTGGGTTTGCAACCCATTACTAGGTCCAGAGCCCAGTTTTGAGCAACTAACAGGGACAATTCTAAAGACCAAGGTTGAACCAAGAGTCAAAGCACAGCAGTACCACAAAGCCTCCTGCCGCTAAATCCCTATGAAAGAAATTGAGCATCTGAATAAACTCACCATTCTAATCAAGATCTAGATATCAGCAAAATTTATGAGCCATTCTAAGAAAATGGAAGACATGATCCAAGAAAAGGAATATGTAAAAGCCCCAGAAGGGGCAAAGAATTTGAAACAGCTAATCAACAAGATATACACAATCTCCAAAGTCAAATTAATAAAGTTGAAAGACAATATGGCTAAAGAGATAAATAGCATCAAGAAGACACTGAGCAAGCACAAATTTCAAAAAGAATTTGAAAACCTGAACAGAAAAGTAACAGAGTTCATAGGAATGAAAGACACAATAGGTGAGAACAAAAATACATTAGAGGCATACAACAGCAGACTTGAAATGATAGAAGAAAGAATAAGTGATACCAAAGACAGAACAGCTGAAATTGAAGAAAGAAAAGAATGGGAAAAAATTGAGCAAGGTCTCAGGGAGTTGAATGATAACATGAAAGACATACATATCTTGAGAGTTCCAAAAGAAGAGAAAAGAAAAGGGACCAAAAGAGTATTTGATGAAATAATGACTGAAAATTTCCAACTCTCGTGAAAGAAATGAACTAACATGTCCAAAAAGTATAGTGTACCCCAATCAGAAGAAATCCTAATAGACCTACTCCAAGACACGTACTACTCAGAATGTCAAACGTCAAAATAAACCCCAGCTGACTATCTTGAGAAAGTTTCCAGGCCATGACACAGGGAGTGGGAACTCAAGAGGAGATCTGTAGAGGGTCCTCCTCAATTATTCAGAGGAGTACTGATCAGTGCAAGTGTGTGATGAATCTACCCAGGCTGAAAGTTTTACAGGGAAAAGTGACTGCAGGTCAGGCCAAATATAGTATCTATTCCCACCAACCTAACAGGGAAACCTCAATTAATGGGGTATTCAATAGAGCATGCAGGAAGGTCTTGCCTAAGTACTCAGGAATAGTTAGTTCTAATCCTTTTTGTCAGTGTTAAAATCAAGACCTGAAAAGATGAAATTGTTTTCAAGTAGCTTAACTGTATCCCAGAACAAAGCTGTACAATATTCATAGGAATAAAAAATATCCAGCACCCAAATTCACAATATCTGGCACCCACCAAAAAATTACTAGGCATGCAAAGAAACAGGAAAGAAGTGACTCTTGAGAAGAATAAAATTAATCAATCAATCAAACACCCATGAAAGATACAGGTGTTAGAATATTAAAAACATGCAAATCAAACTTCTAGATATGAAAACTATAATACACTGCTTGGGATGAATGACCAAATAGACATTGGAGAAGAAAGATTAGTTAATTAATTTTTTTTTTAGTATACTTTAGCTTTATTTTTTTGTTGTTTCTTTTCACTTTTTTTTTTTTTAAAGATATATAGATCATACAAAATGTTACATTAAAAAATATAAGATACTGCAGGGACAGAGGTAGGACATTACATATCCTGCCATAACCCACTGAATGTACTGGGGGAGAGTATAAACTACAATATAAACTATGATCCATGCAGTGACAAAATCAACTAATTTATAATCACTTCACTTTCTCTCAAGAATCCTAGGGAACATATAGAATGCAAATATAAATACATTTATAAAGTTGGATTTAGATTAGTGATTATGTAGGGTTGGGGAAGGATAGAGGGATTGAGAGGTGACTGTTAAGGAGTATGGGATTTTTCTTTTTGGAATGATGAAAATGTTCTAAAATGGATTGTGGTTATGAATGCACACTTTGTGATTATACTAAAAGCCATTAATTGTACACATTAGATGGATTGTAAGGTATGTGAATTTTTCTTAATAAAGCTCCTTCTATAAAAAAAAAAAAATCCCAGGAACCAGGCCCCCAGTATCATCACTGAAGATGAGGAAGGGGCAAAAAGCTATGAAAGGAGAGATGAAGATGCCAACAGTCTTCTTTACCCACGAAAGGATACCATTCCACTACCTTTTAGTTTTTGTCATTTTCAGAAAAAATTTTTTGACAATACAGCCTCTAATATATGTATTTACTATTTAGTAACTATGTAATATACAACTATACCAATGCTATTTGTATCATAAAACATACAAAAATAAGTTTTGAAAGATTTGATAAAAATACATACAAATAAAACCTTTAATATATTTTCTTGCTATGCATCATGGAAACATATCAAAAGGACAAAGTTACTTAGTTGAAAGGACTCTTACTGGTCAAATCTGGGACAATCTGAGCATCAAAATAATGATAGTGCTGATATAAATACTGATGTAAACACCCAGATTAATATAAATAAATGAATGAATACAGAAAAGAAGGGAAAGCTTTTTCTCAAAATAGAATGTCAACTAATAAAGAAGAAAAGAGGGAGTTAAAATAATCATCAATGGATGCTAAAACAAATTGGTGAAATTTTGAAAAGGAAACAGGATGCCTACATAATCTCAAAGTAACCCCTCACAAATTACTTATTACTTACAAGTGGACAAAGAGTAACGTTAAGTGGAGAAGCCTGGCACACACCACTTTAACCAAGTGTTCAAATTTAACAACACTAAATTGAGAAAAATCAGCATCATGTGCCTTTGAATAGGTTGCACTGAGAAGAACACAGCATCACTTCTCTAGTTTTCCTGCCCAAAATGTAAAATTTGAATTATGAAAAACATCAGACCAATGAAATTGATCTAGAAAGCAACTGGACTATGCTCTTTAAAAATGTCAAGATCAAGAAGGATAAATAAAGACTAATGGACTTTTTCAGTTTAAAGTAGACTAAAGAGACATGGCCACTAAATGCAATGCATGAATCTGGCTCCTGACCAGAAGAGGAAAATCCCAATTCAAGGGAATCTATTGAAACACTTGATATAATTGGAATTGCATCAGTGTTCATTTTCCTGATTTTGATAAATTTTACTGGGGTTATGTGAGAGAATGCCCTTGTACTTAGTAAATATACACTGCAGGGTAAAAGGACATGTAGTCTTCAACTAATCTTAAATGTCTCAGAAATACATTCTGCATTTATCAATATCAATATATAGAAAGAGGGAATGGTACCGCAAGTAAGAGAAAATTAAACAATTGTTGAATCTGGGTCAAGGGTATATTCTTGCAACTTTTCTGCATGCTTGAAATTTTATTAGAATTAAAAGGCTATAAAAATTTTAACAAACAATTTTAATAATGCATTTTTACCCTGAAAAAAACATTTTAAAAAGAATCCAAAAGTTAAAGAAATTTTATTTTAGTGCCCCCATAAAAATGAAGAGTTTACCTAGATGATTTCAGACTGTAAAAATGTTTATCAATTTATATAAAATGTAAATATACATCAATTTTTTAAGTTGATAGGAGATTAGTGGTTATGTATGTCTGAGGAAGGAATGCCAAGGAGTGTGGAGTCTTTCTTTTGGGAGTAATGAAATCGTTCTAAAATTTTTGAGATGATGAATGTACAGCACTGTGATGGTACTAAAAGCCATTAATTACACACTTTGGATAGAATAACCAGAAGCAGGAGCTATGTACAGTAGGGGAAGCATAGAGAGATTCAGAGGTGAGGAATTTTCTTGTTTGTTGGTTTTTTGTTCTATTTTTATTACTTGATATGAAAATGTGCTAATAATGATTGAAGTGATAAATGCACAACTATGTGATTACAGCAAATACTATTGATTGTACACTTTGGATGAATTGTATATTTATTAATATGTATCAATAAAATTTATTTGTTAAGAATGTTTATCAGTTTGGCTACATGGCTCTATATTAACTTTCCAATTCTGATTATCATTAACATCTTCTATGTCTGTTTCTTTTAGAAAATACTTAAAATACAAGAACCTTTTGGAAATGAAACAAATCGTTATTTGATTATATTAAGATCAGTTTCTGGGTCAGGAGGATTTTAAGCCAGAATTACACAACTGACATAAATTTTCTTGGCTCATAATACTTAACCCAACTAATTTTAGACAAAGTGATTTTTAGCACATCCAGCTGCAAATAAAACATATTCGAGATAACAATTCAATACCCAGTTTTGATATTTTGTTACTTTTGTATTACAGTATTTTAAGAATAAAGGCACTTCCTGAATCACTGCAATTTGACTTTCAAGTGATTAGTATTCACTTTCTTTAATCAATTAAATCCACATTATGGTATTTACATCAGGCTACAAGACATTTACTTATAGCCAGCAGTCTACTTCCTGATTTGGTTTTACAACTTTTTCTCTTCCAGATTCTTACTCCTACTAGTCTCCAGGTCAATAATCTCATTGGTAGAAAGGTAGAAAGGTAGGTAGAAAGGACACATGGATTTAGCAAACACAGCCAGTTGTCCACAGAAAACACAGCACTTCCTTATACTTCAGTAATAGAATCACAATTTTGTTAAGGAAGGTAGAGAAAACATCCTAGCTATAAAATTACATTTCCCAGTCACTCATCATGCAAGGTATAAGAGTCCTAAGGCAGAAAATTGGTTCATGAGAGATCACAAGACATCATTGCACAGGGATTCAGGAAAGCTTCTTAAATACAACCATCCTGATTGGCATCCAGGTTTTGCCTTTTGTCCTTGAACATTTCCTCTTCCTCCTGCCAGATGTCTAGTCACAGGACTCATCTGTAATAATGAGGTTAAAAACCATACATAGGGAAGTGGACTTGGCTCAGTTGTTAGGGCGTCCATCTACCACATGGGAGGTCCGCGGTTCAAACCCCAGGCCTCCTTGACCTGTGTGGAGCTGGCCCATGCGCAGTGCCGATGCGCGCAAGGAGTGCTATGCCACACAGGGGTGGTCCCCGCGTAGGGAAGCCCCACGCACAAGGAGTGTGCCCTGTAAGGAGCGCCGCCCAGCACAGATTCCCATGCCGCTGACAACAACAGAAGCAGACAAAGAAGAACACGCGGCGAAGAGACACAGAGAACAGACAACTGGGGCAGGGGGGAAGGGGAGATAAATAAATGAATAATCTTAAAAAAAAAAAAACCATACATAAAAGAGGGCAGAACAAAAAGACACAAGAGATTGAACACCTTTGAGCTACCACAGCAACTCTAGACGACTTTATTTACAGGCCATAAGAGATTGCCCTCAGCAATGTAGGGAGTCTCCTCATCCAACCAATCAGAGGTCTTAAAAGCCAGAACTGAGGATTTCAGATGTCAGAAAGAATTTCTGACTCTACTTCAGCCGTCAGCTTCCCATGGGTAATTCAAATTGACCTTTACTAGAATTTCCAGCTTTCAGCCTGTCCTATGGAATTTGGACTTGCCCAGAGTCACCGTCACATGAGCCAATACCTATAATAAATCATGTTTTATAAACAACACACACATATATCCTGCTAGTTCTCTTTCTTTTTTCTCTGAAGAACCCAGACTAATACACATACCTACATACCAAATAGGACCCAAATGGAAATTGTAGACTTGAAAATTACAGTAACAAAAATGAAAAATTCACTGAATAGGCTCAATAGCAGATATGAAGCATCAGGAGAAAGAATAAGTGAACTTTAAGATAGTTCAAAAGAAAGGACCCAAACTGAAGAACAGAGAGAAAAAAGACTGAAGAAAAATGGAGATATTTGGCACAAAATCAAGCATACCAATTACTTACATGTAATCATAGTCTCCAGGGAAGAAGGGGAAGAAAAAATAGTTGACAAAAAAAATAGTTGGAACATTTCAAATGTGATTAATAAAAATTTAATCTACAAATCCAAGAGTCTCAAAAGGTCCCAGTAGGCAAAACAGAAAGACACCCTACCTAGGCACATCAGACACAAACTACAGACAAAAAGAAAATCTTGAAGAGAAGAAAAGAAAAAACAACTATCACATGCAGGGAAACAACATGATTAACAGAAGACTTTTAATCAGAAACAATAAAGCGGTGGAAAAAAAGTTCAAAGTGTTGAAAGAAGGATCTGTTAACCAAGAAATCTATATTCAGCAAAATTTTCCTTTCAAAATGCAGAGAAATAAAATCTTTTCCCCAAAAAAACAAAGACTGAGATAAATTGTTGCTTGCAGAGTTGCCTTGTAGGGAATTTTATAGGAAGTCCTTCACTCTGACAAGAAATGAGAGCAGAAGGTAACTCTAACCCATAGTAAGAAATGAAGAACACAAAGCATCAAAAAGAATAAATTACTCAGGAATAAATTTAAATAAAGAATTGTAAGACATATGCATTCAAAACTACAAAACGTTGAGAGAAAATAAAAAAGATCTAAGTAAATGGAGAGACAGTCCATATTTAGGTATAAAAAGATAAAACATTTTAATGATAACGCTCTTCAAATTGATGTTTAGGTAAAACATAGCATTTATCAAAATGCTAACAAGCTTTTTTGTGAGAATTAAACTGCTTCAAAAATTCACATGGAACTGTGAAGACTTAGAACCACCAAAGCATTTTTGAAAAAGAAGAAAAATGTTGAAGTACTTACACTAGCTGATTTTGAAACATACAATAAAGCTACATAATCAAGGCATAAAGATCAAGATATAGATCAATGGAATAGGATAGAAATTTCAGAAATAAACCTTTATATTTGTGAGCAATTATTTTGGACAAAGGTATAAAAGCAAATCAATAGAGAAAGAATAGTCTTTTCAATATAAGGTGCTGGGACATCTGGATATCCATGCTTACACCCTTATCCTTTACCACAAGCAAAAATCAATTCAAAATGGGTCATAGACCTAAATACAAGAGCTGAAACTATAAGCTTTCTAGGAGAAAATATAGACAATTGTTTTAGTTTCTTAGGCTATTCGAGCAACTACTATGAAATGGCTTGGATTAAACAATGGGGATTTATTTATTCATGGTTTGAGGCTGGGAATAAGTCCAAATCAAGGCATCATCAAGGCATCAAGGCATGCTTTCTTCATGGACTGTGGCATTCTGGGACTGTCTGCTAGTGATTCTAGGTCCTTAGCTTCCCATGTGGCAAAGCACATGACTGTGTCTCCTGGTCTCTCCCTTCTCTTCTGGATCCTACTGTTGTTTGGCTTCTGGCTGCTCCCTCTAGTTTTCTCTCGGTCTGCATTTCATTCCACTTATCAAGGACCCCAGTAATAAGATTATGACCCATCCTGATTGAGGTGGAACACACCTTAATTGAAGTAAACTTATCAAATAAGCCCTACTTACAATGGGTTAACGTTGGATTAGGTGTTAGAACAGTATTTCTGGAATATATACAACTCAAAGCACCAAAACAATTCTTTGACCTTAATTTAAGAAAAGAAAAAAATAGATAAATTGAAATTCATCAAAATGAAAAACTATTGCTCCTCAAAAAGCAACCCTTAAGGGTATTATTGGCATACATGAAAAATTGCAGTAAGTTTCCTGAATTTGATAACTGTATTTAAGATGGCTACATAGTGATTATCCTTTTTCTTAGGAAAGGTGCACTGAAGTATTAAGTGTTCAGGGAGTAAGATGTATATAAACTACTCGCAAATTCTTAGAAAATAAAAAGAGAGATACATAGATTTATATGGTAGGTATAGCGAAATGTTAAAAGTTGCTGGATCTGGGTTTCTGGGTAAGGCATATGTTGGCATTCTTAGTATGGGATTTGTAATATTTTTGCAACTGGCCTGTAAGTTTGAAATTATTTCAAAATAAAAGTTTTGTTTTTTTAAGAAAAAAACAAAGCACCATTAAGAAAATCAAAAGACAAGCCACAGACTGAGATAAAATATTTAAAATAAACGATTCAAATAGACGTATCACCAAGAAGATATATGCAAGATTAGCACCTGAAAAGATGCTCAAATATCATTAGTCATTAGATAAATGCAAATTAAAACCACAATGAAATACCACTTCGCACCTACTAGGATGACTAATATGAAAAAGACTTCCAATACCAAGTCTTGGTGAGGATATGAAATAACTGGAACACTCCAGGAAAACATTTTGTCAGTATGTTAAAGTGCTAAACATGTACTTAACATGTAGCTTAGTAATTTTACTTCTCATCATCTTCCCCAAAGAATTGAAAATATTTGTCTGCAGAAATATTTCTATGTGAATAATCATGGCAGCATTATTTATAACAGCCAAAAAGTGGAAACAATCCAAATGTCCATCACCTGGTGGATATATGTAATATTCAGACAACAGGGTACTATTCAGTAATAAAAAGGACTAAACTACTGAATAGTACTATAACATGGATGAATCTTAAAAACATGCTAAGTGAAAGTAACCAGTCACTAAAGACTATATGTAATTTCATTTAATTTGTATGAAATTTCTAGAAAAAACAAATCTGTAGAGACAAAACCCAATGGTTTCCTGGGACTGTGGGGGTAGGTTTTGACTGCTGTGAGCAGAAAGGAACTTTTTGGGGTGGTAGAAAGGGTCTAAACCTGGAATATGATGATGGTTTTACACCTTGATAAATGTACTAAAACTCATTTAACTGTACAGTTACAATAAGTGAATTTTATGGATGTAACTCAAAATGGTTAAAGAAAGAAATAATTCATAGGTAAATGAATGACCTCTTGCAAGTTATCCCTCAGGATAGTTAGATTTTAAAAGATCCTCTTTATTGACTCTAAAATAATATTGGTAAAACTTGGGGTTGTTAGGAGAAGGTTTTTACTTCTGTATACTTCCATTTATATCTCTATATTATGTCTGGAGAAGAAGAATAAAAAAGCTTTATTTCCCCAAATTATCATTTTTTGTGCCTACCAGTTTGAAAATTAAAGTCTGACAACATGAAGTATTGACAAGTAGGTGGAGTAATTGAAATTCTCATCTAATCCTGGTGGGATGTAAATTTGGCACTTTGGAAAACAAGTTACTATTACCTATAATTTTGAACAAAACAACCAAGAATTTCTTTTTTAGATTTATACTCTAAAGCAGGAGTTGGCAAACATTTTCTATAAAGGGCCAGATAGCAAGTATTTTAGACATTGCCAGTCATATATTTCTCTATTGCAACTCCTCAATTCTATTGTTGTAGCATGAAAGGAGCCTATAAACAAATGGGTATGGCTATATTCCAAAAAGATTTCTTTTACAGACTATGAAATTTGAATTTCATATTTTCACATATCATGAAATATGATTCTTCTTTTGCCTTTTTTACAAACATTTGTAAAAAAAAAAATGTGAAAACCATTCTTTACTCACAGGCTATAAATTTTTGGCCACGGATCATAGTTTATCAATCTTTGCTCTGGGGAGTGTTTTTTAGGATATTTATATAAGAAATTTACCTAAGTATTATTTGTAATAACAATGAGCCAGACACAACTCAAGTGTTCATTGTAGTAGAATGACAAAATAAATAGTGGTTTATTTATTCAATGGAATTCTAAACAGCACTGACAATAAATGAATTAGCCATGGTTAATCTCGAAAAACTTAGTGTCAACTAATTATAGATACAAATCCATCTATGAAATACCCTCACTGAAACAATAAGACCAGTGCTTGACCAAACAACAGGGCACTACAATGTAGTCAAGGTGCCACATGATATTAAGCATCACAGAGAGTTATTGTCATTATATTTCCCTTTATTTCTCTTAACGGAGTTTTCTTTAATTCTCTGAACATATTTATAGCAGCATCTTTGGAATCTTTCTCTGGTAAATCAAATATCAGGGTTTGTTCAGATGCAGTTTCTATTAACTGCTTTTTGTTCCCTGAGTATTGCTCACATTTTTTGTTTTGTTCTTGTTTGTTTGCATGTCTGCTATTTTTTTTGTTGTTGTTAAAAATGGAATGTTTTAGGGACTCAATTGTAACAACACTTGATTCTGAGGTTTTTCATAACCTGCCTGGACTTAATGCATGAAATCTGGCTCTTTTATAATGTGTGACTGCTGAAGTCTCTGTTCAGTTCTTAAGTGCAAATATTTTGAGCCCATAAGGTTTCTACCCTCAGCTAACC
Source organism: Dasypus novemcinctus (assembly GCF_030445035.2). Taxonomy (NCBI): domain Eukaryota; kingdom Metazoa; phylum Chordata; class Mammalia; order Cingulata; family Dasypodidae; genus Dasypus; species Dasypus novemcinctus. The sequence continues at coordinate 39,066,428 of NC_080687.1, forward strand.
AACCTGTATGTGTTTTGGAAAGGACTTTTTTTTATCCACCCCACCCCACCCCCAGCCACAGCTTTTTGCATGCTGAATGCTCTCTGTGTCCATTCGCTGTGCATTCTTCTATGTGTGCATTTATTTTTATTTATTCCTCTCCCCCCCCCCCCCCCCCCGCCCCCTTGTGGCTTGCTTGCTGTCTACTCTCTGTGTCCATTCGCAGCGCTCTCTTCTGCGTTTTGGCTCCTCTCCCTTTTGGTTGCGTCACCTTGCTGAGTCGGCACTCTGAAGTGCTTGCGGGCTGGCGGCCCTCCTCAGCGTGCAGGGAGCCTGCCTTCACAAGGAGGCCCCCCAGCAGGGCAACCCAGGACCTACCATGTGGTAGATAGGAGTCCAACTGATTGAGCCACAGCTGCTTCCCTGGAAAGGACTTTTAAAGTTCTGGAAGTTCTCAAATCTGCCTCAGCATTTACTTTCTGCCTGGACCTTTCAGGTAGCCCTGCACATACATATGCTTTTCTCATCCAGCCGGTGTGTATGGAGGGCTTACTTAGACTTCTATGGCTCTCTCATTTTTTGTATCTTACCATTAAATATCCTCTGGCCTGCCACTTGCCCCAAATGGGACTATAACCTCAGCCTAGCAGAGTTGTGGGTGTTTCTTATTCATTTCCTACCAAATTTGCTTCTTCACCTGACAATGCTGCCATGCATGGTTTTTTACTCTTTGCATAAAATCAGGTCTACCCATCTGCTAATGAGGCTTCTGGTTTTCATGAACAAACTGCCCTCTTTAAATTACCATGTTGAATGAGCTGTGGGGAAGGAATGGAAGCAGCCCCAGAAAAGAATGCTGTAGACTCCCATTGCTCTTACTGGAGTTCGTAGCATTTTTTCCTGAGCAAACATTCTCAATTTGTTGTTTCCCTTTGATTGATATCCAGAGCACTGAAACAATTATATCTGGCATTTCTGTCTGGTTTTATGTTTGCTTTTTAGAGAAATAATTTGCCAAACTCTTCCACTGCCATATCGGAAGTACTCCCCTATTAGGATTTTAGTTGACCCTTTCCTAATTTTTAATGAGATTATGTATCTTTGCATGTGTCAGTTGGTGTTTCTTTTTTGGAGTGAAATGTCTGTGCATATCTTTATGCCGTTTTCCTATTAGGTTAAATTTCATTTTCCTAGCAATTATATATATATTATAAATATGATTCCTTCCTTTGTTATATATTCTAAAAATTTTTTTCTCCCAGTTTATGGCTTGATTTTTCCTTCTTTTGTGTGTTCTATTGATGAACAAAATTCTTACTTTAATGTAATAAAATCTTCTACTCTTTTCCTGATGTTTGTATTTTTTATCTTGTTTAAGAAATTTTTTCCTACTCTTAAATTAAAATATATATATATATCCTCTTACCTTAGTTTGGGTTCCCCCAGAAAAAGACCCTGAAACAAGTGTTCAAGTATATTGTAGTTTATTTGGGTGTTTCAGAAAACACCAGTAGGGACATGGGGAAAAGAGTACAGAGATCAGAATCTAATAAAGTGGACATCTTCAAGCCAGCTCCTTTATTGAGCAGTTGGATTTTAATCCTTGGGGAAACTCAGGGAAATAATGTAAAACACATGTCAGGAATTATTCTGCCAAATAGTTGGGGTGTTTTTTCACCCCAAAGAGTTGCCAAAGAGTTGGGGTGTTTTTTTCACCAACTTCCAAGAGTCTTTGGTTTTGGGTGAGGGCTACTCATATAGGTGTTAATATTCTTGCATTTCTGGATTCCTGAGGTTTTGGAAAAAAACTTCAGACACGGAGATAGAGATAATAATAGTCACATTGAGTACATTGAAATAGTCTGGTGCAAGAGGTAGGAGTAGGGCACTAAAAGCATACATTCCATCTCCTATGTTTTCGTCAAAAGACCTACATTTTAATCATTTGCACTAGATATATGGAGGAAGGGATCCATTACAACTTATTTTCATATGAGTTACTAACGGTGCCAGCATGGTTTATTGAAAAGTCCATACAATTTCCAAATGATCGGCAATCTCCAGCAGAATCTGCTAGTTCTGTTATGTAACAAGATTTTATGTGCATGGGTCTAGTTTCCATCACTATTCTGTTCCATTGTTCTTTTTGCCTATCTCTAAACTAATACCATGCAAAATTAATTACTTTATCTTTAACATAAGATATAAAATTTGGCATGAAAACTCTTCCCACTCGATTCTTCTTTAGGTGTATCGTAACTATTTCATAGGTCTTCTTTTTTTTTTTTTTCATTTAAATTTTAGAATGACACAGCCATTTTCCAAGAGAAACAATGTTTTAAATTTGTTTGGAATCACATTAAACCTATACATCATTTGGACAGATATGACATATTGATTTTTCTTGTGTATAAATATAGTAAGCGTCTAAGTCTCTTTAAAAATATTGGAATACATTTTTAAAACTTCTTGTGGAAACTTTCAGGTATATACAAAAGTAGAAAAAGCACATAATGAATCTACTTTATAACTACTACCTACCTTCAACAATTTAGAAAATTCTGCCATTCTTCCATTAAATATCTCTTCCCTCTCATTTTATATTGTTTCTTGTTTTTGTGTGTTTGTGTTTGTTTTGCTGGAGTGTTTTAAAAACATCATTGTGTATCTCTAATAAATAAGAACTTTGTATAATACAACCATTTCACACCCAACAAAATGTACAATAATTCCCTAATAATATGTATCACCAATCATTGTTCAAATTTCCTCAATTGTTTCAAAACCTCTTTTTCAGTTGGTTTGTTTGAGTCAGGATACATTAAAAAATCCACAAAGAAGACCCCAAAAAGATACAATACAATATTTAATAAGTTTCATAAGTCTTTAAAAATGTATAATAGTATAACATCTCACTTTATTTTTGTATCTTTTTATTTATTTTTTACTATGTGTTGTGGATTGGATCATTTGTCACACATTCTGAATTTGATTGACTATATCCAAATGTTCCTGTATCCCCTGTATTTCTTATGAACTGGTGTTGAACCTAGAGGCTTGATTAGATTTGGGTTCCATTTTGTTGTTGTTGTTAAGAATACAACGTAGTTGGCACTGTGTATTTCCTATAGCTTCAGACCAAAAGAAATAAATGTCTGCTTATAATACTTTAAGAGACATTGAGATTTGTAAGGCATTCTAATGATACCAGATGGATCCATTAATGATAAAGTTTTCCATCACTATCTCACCTAATAGTTTTGGAACACCTTAACGACTTTTGCCTTTATCCTTTTTTTTCTCGTTAGGGGTTGTATTAAGCATTTTAGAATGTTGTAATTTCTCCTGCATTTGTTAGCTGAGATTCTTCAGAACAGGGGAAACTTCCCTCATCAAATATTTGGTGACCCTGAAATAAATAAATAATCTTTATATAAAAGATGGGAATGTTGCTTGATTTTCTTTCTTCGTCAATTTTTAGAATGATGAATTTGTGCCCTAGTAACTCTGAAGATGACCAACGAGTCATTTGTTTTGTTTTATCTTGGTTTGAGGCATGAACTCATGAGTTTTTATATTATTGGTGTATGTCAACCCTTTGTAGTTATCCTTCCTTTTGATGCCCAAACTGTTCCACTGTTGGCTAGTACTATTCAGTTTGTCTTCTGTGTCCTTTGCACATGACAGGAGTAGTCCTTGATAACTCCCTGGCTTTCAGGCACACTATGTTCCAGTCTCAACTTTGCCAGTTTTGTGTGTATTTTCCAAGAACCAACTTTCAGCTTTATTGATCCTCTCTATTGCAGGTTTATTTTTTATTTTCTCCTTTCATCAGATTTATTTTTTTTAAGATTTATTTATTTTTCCCCTTTCCCCTCCTCCCTGCCATTTTTGCTATCTGTGTTGTCTTCTCTTTTCATTTTCTCTGCTCTAGGATTGACCAGGATTTGATCCTGGAGACCCCTGATACGGAGAGAGGTTCCCTGTCGATTGCACCACCTCAGTTCCCGGTTTTTGCTGTGCTTCACCTTGACTCTCCCATTGTCTCTCTTTTGATGCTTCATCATCTTGCTGTGCGATTCACTTGCGCAGGCACTGGCTCACCATGTGCCATACTTTCTCTTCTTCTTTTTCACCAGGAGGCCCCAGGGATCAAAGCCAGGTCCTCCCATATGGTAGGTGGAAGCTCTATCACTTGAGCCACATCTTCTTCCCAATCATCAGATTTATTTTGCTACTATATTTCTAATTGCTCTAGATAGAAGTTAGCACATTATTTTTTCTTCTTTTCCTAACATACATTTAAAACTAAAACATTTCTAACTATTCCATAGCAGAATTCACAAGTATTTTTAAATAAAACTTTATTGAAGTATATCATTCTTACATGAACATACATATACAATACAGGTATAGTAAAATTTTGTGAATTTACAAAGCAACCATACATATCATCTTACAAGGCTCCCATGTATCCCCACCATCAACACTTTGTATTGTTGTGAAACATTTGTTACAAAATATGAAAGAACATTGTCAAAATATTACCACTAATTATAGCTCCCTTGTCTGCTAGTTTTCTTTATGAGGCACCAGGAACCAAACCTGGGACTTCCCATGTGAGAGGCAAGTGCTCAACTGCCTGAACCACATCTGTTTCTCAGTTACTTTTAGGAGGTACCAGGGATTGAACCCAGGACCTTGTACATAGGAAGCAGGTGTTCAACCACTGAGCTACAGCCAACCCCCGGTGAGAGTTGGGTTTTTCTGTTTTTTTTGTTTTTGTTTTTAAGAGGTAGCAAGGATCGAAACTGAAACCTCATACATGGAAAGTAGGAGCTCAACCACTTGGGTTATTTCCACTCCCTAATGATGTCCAATTTATATATTTCTTCTTTGGTTGCTTGCGTTTCTGGTGTCATTGCTAAGAAACCATTGCCTAATCTTGATCACAAAAATTTATATTAATGTTTTCTTCTAAGAAATTTATAGTTTCAGCTCTTAGATTTAGATCTTTGATCCATTTCAAGTTTGTTCTTGTTTCTGTTGCATGGTAAGGATCCAAACTCCTTCTTTTGCATGTTAATATCCTGTTGTTCCAGCACCATTTGGTGTAAAGATAATTCTTTGCCCATTGAATTGTCTGAGTAACCTTGTAAAAAAATCAAATGAACATAAATGTACAAATTTATGTCTAGTCTTTCAATTCTGTTCCATTGATCTATATGCCAATCCTTATGTTCGTTCCACATTGCCTTTATTACTTAGCTTTATGGTTGATTTGGAAATAGGGACATGTGAGTCCTCTAACTTTGGTAGAATTCACCAGTAAAGTAATATGGGCTAGAGATTTTCTTTGTGGGTACTTTTTTTTTTTATTACTAACTTAATCTTTTCTTATTGTAGATCTATTCAGATTTTCTATTCATTCTTGAGTAAGATTTGGTAGTTTGTGTGTTTCTAGGAATTTGTCTGTTCAATCTAGATTATCTAATTTGTTGGTATATAATTGTTCACAGTATTCCTGTATTCCCTTATAAGCCTTTTTTATTTTTCTAAAGTTATTAGTAATGCCCATCCTTCTTTTCCTGATTTTAGTAATTTGAGTCTTCTTTTTTCTTGACCAGTCTAGTTAAATGTTTGTCAATTTTGTAGATCTTTTCAAAGAACACACTTTTATTTTCTTCATTTTTTCTTATTCTCTCATTTATTTGTGCTCCAGTCTTACTTATTTCCCTCCTTCTGCTTTCTTTGGGTTTAATTTGCTCTGCTCTTTGTAGTTTCTTAAATCGAAAGTCTTGGCAAATGATTTGAGATCCTTCTTCCTCTCTTCCTCCTCTACCACTTCCTCTTCCTCCTCCTCTTCCTCCTTGTTCTTCTTTCTTAAGAAACAAGAATTTATTGGCTCACTCTGGAAGCTAGAAGTCAGGATCAAGGTGTCATCAAGACTTCAACTTTCTCCCAAGTCTACAGCATGCTGGTGATAACAGTCCTCAGTTGCACAGCAATCTGATTCATTGCTGTGGCTTTCTCCGACTGATTAAATCCCAATTTCCTCTCTTGATAAGGCCTTCAGTAATATGGATTAGGACCCACCATGATTCAATTTGGCCACATATTAACTAATAATACTTTCAAAGGTCCTCTTTATGGATGGGTTTGCAACCACAGGAACAGGGATTAAGATTTACCATGTCTTTTGTGTGGTACCTGATTTGATCCTCAACAGTTATGAGATAGAAGTCCTTCATTAGTTTTTCTCAGACAGCTATCCAGGTGTCCCAATGATATACTGCTAATACATAATTTATCCTTTAGTCTTTATCATGTAAGTCTTCATATGAATTGGCTTTATTTCTGTACCTTCCATTTCAATGATCTATTTTACTAATCCTCTGCTAATATCAAACTCGATTATAGTTGCTTTTCATCCAGAGTTTTAAGTTTCTCCTAAAGTATATCTATTATTTTTCAAAAATTCATCTTAACACATATAATAATTCACACTCATATTATCATTACCATTTAAATTTCATCTACATTACTTCACATTAAATCTACTTTGTTAATCACGTTTCTTATATTGTCTTCCTCTACCTTGAGTTCTTGATCTGACTTAACTTTTTTTTTTTGTTGATGTAATTCCTCAGGTATCTTTAGTGAGGTTTCTTCAGTAATATACTTTATGAATTTCTATGTAGCTTAAAATATTCCTTCTTTCCCCTTCTTGTGAAAGATATTTTCACTTATTATAGAAATTTTGGATTTTACAAGTGTGTACACTTGTAAAATCTTCCACTATCTATTTAGCTTCCAGGTTTACAAAAGAGAAATCTAATTATGCGTTTCTTTTCTATGAAAGTAACTTTTATTTTTTCTGTGTATAGAATTGCCTCTTAAACACTGGTGTTTAGATGGTTTACCAGTTTGAATCTAGTCATTATCTTTTATTTTTCTTTAACTATGACTAGAACCTGGTGAATTATATAGGAAACTCAAGTCTTTCCTCGAATCATATAAGTTTTCTTCTTTGGTTTATGTTACTATCACTTCTTTGGATTCTATTCCTTTCCATCTTAACATGCTTCTAAGTATTCAGATATTAGGTATCCTGGATCTGTCATCCATAATTCTTAAATTTTTATAATTCCATTTTTGTTTGTTTTGAATTTTGTTCTGTGTTGTAAAATAATTCCTATGTTTGATAATTTTGAGACTTTGATTTCCCTCCTCATCAGGAACCACTCTCTTTTTAAATTGCTCTTTTAAATCTTAAATTATTAAAAAAAATTTAGACCCCGAAAGTAAATTTGTTCTTGTTTTTTGTTGCTCTTATTGTAGCTACTAAAGCCATTTCATAATTTTTGTTCTTATTGATTTTATTTACAAACACTCCATATTCACCAAATATACAATCCTCCTTCCCTCCTTCTCATCCTCTGGTAAACCCCAATCAACTCTCTGTTTCTTCACATTTGCTATTCCTAAACATCTCTTATAAGTGACATCATACAATGTATGTCATTATGCGTCTTGCTTATTTCACAGAGGGTAATGTTTCCAAGTTTCTTGCATGTTGCAGCACGTCTCAGAACTTTATTCTTTCTTGTGGTCAAATAAGATTTCATTGTGTGTATCTATCACATTTTGTTTATCCATTTATTTGTTGATGGATGGGTGTACTGTTTACACCTTTGGGCTATTGTGAATAATGCTGCTATGAACATTGGTGTTTAAATATCTGTTTGAAACCCTGTTTTCATTTACTTTGGGTATGTACCTAAAAGTGGAATTGGTGGGTCACATGGTAATTCTATATCTAACTTTTGGAGGAATTGCAATATTGTCTTCTACCATGGCTACACCATTTTACATTTCTGCCAACAATGCACTAGAGTTCTATTACTCATCATCCTCTCCATCACTTGTTATTTTCCTTTTTCTTAAATAATAGCTATCCTTGTGGGTGTTCAATGATATCTCATTTTGGTTTTAATTTACATTACTCTACAGGTTAATGGTGCTGAGTATCTTTTCATATGCTCTTTGGCCATTTATATATCCTCTTGGGGAAAATGCCTCTTCAAGTCCTTTGCGCATTTTTAAGTTGGGTTGTTTGTCTTTCTGTTGTTATATTGTAAAAGTTTTATATATATATACTCATTGGTTGATGGACACTTGGGTGGTTTCCATATTTTAGCAATTATGAATAAGGCTGCTATGAACATCGGAGTGCAAATGTCAGTTCACGTCCTTGCTTTCCAGTTGTTCTGAATATATTCCTAGTAACAGGATTGTAGTATATATACAATGGAATACTATTCAGCTACAAGAAGAAATGAAACTGCGATGCTTATGACAAGGTGGATGAGCCTTGTGGACATCATGTTGAGTGAAATGTCAGACACAAAAGGACAAATATTGTATGGTCTCACTAATCTGAACTAAAATAATGAGTAAACTTACAGGTGTAAACTCTAGATATGGTTTACTAGGAAATAGAATGGGAGCTGATGCTTATTGTATATAGAATTTTAAAGGTTTATTATAAATGTGTGGAAATGAATAGAATTGATGGTAATTTATTATAGGGCATATAATTAACACTGGTGATTTATAAGTGTGATTGTGGCTGAAAGGGGTAGTCTGTGAATGTAATATTTCAACTGAAAAAAACTGGTGAATAATGTAAAACTGTATAGCATAGTGATTTTGGTGTTAGATGAAGACTGTGGTTAACAGTATAAGACTGTTCTTTCTTTACAAAGTGTTAAGTATATGATCATACATGAGAATATCACAACTAATGTAACTTTGGATTATAGTTAACAGTAATATTGTAATACTTTTGCAGCAATGGCAAAGAAATGTATCAATTCTAAGGGACAACAATAGCGAGGTGTAATGGGGTATGGGATTTTTCCTTTTGGAGTAATGACAATGTTCTAAAATTGACTGAGATGATGATAGTACAACTCAGTGATGAACATGAGAGCCACTGAGTATATACTTTGAATGGATTGTACAAAGCATGGGACAGTATAGCACAATGACTCCTGTGGTGAAAAATGGACTATGGTTAATAGAACAAATATAAGAACATTTTCTCATGAACTAAAACAAGTAAAATACTAATAGAGGATGTCATTAGCAAGGTGGAAAATACAACAAAAGTAAGATATCAGCTATGGTTAGTAGTAATGTTGTGATGATGCTCTTTCATAGTTTGTAACAATTGTTTCACAGTAATGCAAGTGTTGGTGGTGGGATAACGAATTGGAGCCCTGTATGATGTTATGCATGTTTGTTTTATACGTTCACAACTTACATTATACACTTATTGTTTATAGAAGTTCAGGTATCAATGATAAAGTTTAATGTTTTTAAAAGTTCTATGTATGTTTTGGATAATAAGCCCTTATCTGATATGTGGTTTGTGACAATTTAACAGAATTTGTTATTCTGTGTTTGGCTGCTAACTTTGGTGAGAAAGCGTCTCTAATGGTGCCTTGATTTGGACATTTCATGGCCTGGGAACTGTAAACTAAATAAAATCCCCATTATAAAAGCCAGCCCATTTCTGGTATTTTGCATTAGCAGCCCTTTGGCCAACTAAGGTAGGAATGTTTCCTGCGTACTTGAGAAAATGTGTATTCTGGCGTTGTCTGGTAGTATTGTTGTAGAATTTGAGAGAGGTTCAATTATTTGCGTATAGAGAGGCCAGGACTCAGGAATGATTTTGAGAAGGAAAAATGGTTTATTGACCGCCAGCCAGACTCGGGAGCTTTCTGTTTGAATCCCGAGCCCAGAACAAGATTTTCAAATGTCTTTTATACAGAGATGAAAGGCCAAATGGTCCCTTTGTTTCAGTTCTCAATAGGCTTGTATTAGTATATATATCTTCCACATCTTAGGTAAGCCTTTAGCATGGACTCCAGACATTCTAGATAAGCTTTTAACATATTTTGTTTGCATTTCCCCTAAATACTTAAAAGTTTATAGACCTTGCATCCTTAAACTGTTTCCTGGGACTGGAGTCATTGCCATTGTCACTAAGGACAGGACTGCAGCCTCTTACCATTCTTACCCACAAGTCAAACAGCTTAGGTTATCTCTGAAGAGACAAAGAGCCTCCCACCCATAACCCACATCAGTATAGATGTCTGCTAGTTCTAGTTGGTATAGAGTGTTGTTCAAGTTTTCGCTTTTCTTACAGATCTTCTGTGTAGTTGTTCTATGCTTTTCTGAAAGTGGGGTATTGAAACTCCCAGCTATTATTATTGAACTATCTATTTTCTTTTATAATTCTGTCAGTTTTTGTTTCATGTATTTTGGTAGCCTGTGTTAGTAAGTTTTTTCAGAGAAAGAGAACAGACAGGATATCTCTCTGTATTGATTTCTATCTACCTCTACCTACGCTATCCAGCTATCATCTATGTTTGGTAAATTTATCTATCTCTATTTCTCTACCTACATAGGACATATAGGTAAAGAGAGATAAATATATTTGGGGACTTGGCAACCATGGGGGATGGCAAGTCAAAATTCCTTAAGGCAGTCTCTAAAGTGAAAACAATAAAGGTGAAGTTGAATTCCTTAGGGGAAGTGGCTGACTGAAGAAGGAAATTCTTCTTTCTAACATCTGAACTGTGAGAGAACACGTTTCTGCTGTTTTAAGCAACCGAGTTTGTTGTGATTTGTTGTGGCAGCCACAGGAAACTAATACAGTGGGTTTTTCTTTTGTGTTTGTGTCTGTCTGTCCCGCTTGGGGCCACCTTCTACAGACTGCTGTGACTTTCTCCCTTCTTTTCCTTCTCAATTGCATATACCCCTCACAGTGGAACTAGCTTTGCTAATAAATAAAAGCAGCTATTTTATTAAAACTTTGTTTTTGGTTATTCACCCATCCGGTAGGGCTTGCAGTGGCCCTTCATCAGAGGCGCTGAGGGCAGCACCAGCCCTGACACCCATCTCCTCTCCTTGCCTCCTATCCCAGACCAAAGGAGAGTTGAGGGGCAGAACTGTTTTCCACGAGGCACAGAATAAAGGATACACGCATTCAGGAAGGGCTGGCAGTTCAACAGGGAATAACTGTGAATAAGCCCACACATTGAAATTCAATAGCCCACACATTGAAATCAGAGTACTTGAAGTACCTCTGAATGGAATCTTTTAGTTCTTTTAACATTTTAATCGTATTTATTTTGCATTCACTCTGAAAAAACAATTTCTGTAGTCCTGGTGGGTCTGAGTTTGGAATTTATTGTTTCTTCTTTAGTAAATATATCTATCTCTATTTCTCTACCTATATAGACATATAGGTAGAAAGAGAGAGATACAATCATGGTGACATTTTCCCTCTCGACTCTGTCAGTTTTTCTATTGTGGTTCATAAGCCTGGGTTTGTGATTTGTGGAAATTTTTAAATTCCTGAGTAAAAGTAAGTTAAGCTTGCTTCTTCTAGGTGCTTCCAATCACCACCAGCCTAGGCTCATTTTAAAGTAAGTTTTTGCTTGGGTATTTTCATGCCACATGAATACTGGCATCAATTCTATGTGACTAGAGATTTTAGGTTAGCAATACTCAAGGAAGTCTTATTTTCTGCACCCAAGTCTGATGTTGAGACAGATATATATGCCCACTTTCTTTCTTGTGTGACCCCTGCTTCTTTCCCTCCCTTCCTTCATCCTTCCTTCCTTTCCCTATTTTCCTTCCTCCCTTTCTCTCCCTCTTTCTTACTCTTTACCCAGTAAAGAAAGAATAAGATCTTTTACGGGGTGGAAAGGCCCAGGCATATGTATGTATATATGTAAGTGGGTGGGGGGTTGGGAGGTAGTCACTGATCCAACTTTCTAACCTGATAAGACTCCTGCCCTTGCTCATGTGACACATAAAACCCAGGCTTTAGGCCATGAGGGATTGGCAGACATCCTCAGGGAAAATGTCAACTCAGACCCTTGCCAGTTTAGCAATGCATTTTAAAAATATTTTTTAAAAAACTGTAACAAGAATTTGTAGCTGTATTATACTGTTTATCTGAACTTCTAATCTCCTCTAGTGCCAGAAATGAAAGTCTACTTTAGTGTTTTAATAGATAAATCTTGTTGGCAATGATTCCTTTTCCGTACAATGTTCCATCTGGAAAATTCTACTAATGTCTGTTTTTTCTAAGTCATACAAATCCTAAAAATCCTTCAAAGCCTAGTCACACTGCCTATTTTGTGAGGCCTTTCTTAAGAGTGTCCTTTTCTTTAATTTTTATCATGTTTACATACTATGACAGTCTTCTAAATCTTGTCACATAAAACTTCTCATTACAATTTACTTTTTTTTTTTTTTTACCGAAACTGAACTTTTATTAGGAAGATTCCAAATATGTGTGCAAACCCAGGGGCGGAGGCTACAGCCAAGCTTCAAGCTCTGGAAGGACCAGGAAGCCACCATCCCTCTCATTTCAGAGCTGCTCTCTCCTCTTCCTTAAGCGCAGGTCAGAAAATGGCCGCCCAGGCCTGACATCTTTCAGTTCCTTGACATCTATCGGGAACTTGAGCCTCAATTCCAAATTCCTGATTGTCTTAGCCGAGCTGGACTTGGCCCCCCAATTTTTTTTTTTTTTTTTAGGATTTTGTTTAAACTAATTTATATCACTCATATATAAACATACATAAACAATAAGTGTATAGTAATAGTTGTGAACTTACAAAACAAACATATATAACATCATACGGGATTCTCATAACTCATCCTACTACCAATACTTTGCATTGTTGTTAAACCTTTTTAACTAATGATTAAAGAGCATTGTCAGGAAAGCAGATGTGGCTCAACTGACAGAGCATCCGTCTACTATATGGAGGGTCCAGGGTTCGATCCCCAGGGCCTCCTGACCCGTGTGGTGAGCTGGCCCACGCGCAGAGCTGATGCACACAAGGAGTGCCGTGCCATGCAGAGGTGTCCCCACGTAGGGGTGCCCCACACGCAAGAAGTGCACCCCCCAAGGAGAGCTGCCCCATGTGAAAAAAGTGCAGCCCAACCAGGAGTGGTGCCACACACAGGGAGAGCTGACGCGGCAAGATGATGCAACAAAAAAGAGATGCAGTTTCCCAGTGCCACCAGATAATGCAAGCAGATGCAGAAGAACAGACAGCAAATGGACACAGAGAGCAGACAACGGGGGGAAAGGGGAGAGAAATAAAATAAATAAATAAGTCTTTTTTAAAAAAAAAAGCATTGTCAAAATATCACTACTAACCAAAGTATTTTCCCCCCAACCCACCCTATTATTATTATCTTTATATCATTTAGATATGAACATACATAAACAATTAAGCATATGGGAAAAGTTGTGAACTTACAAAGCAAACACACATAATATCACACAGGTGTCCCATACATCAACCCTCCACCAACACCTTGCGTTGTCGTGAGAAGTTTGTTACAAATTATGAAAGAATATTGTCAAAAGCTTACTACTAATCATAGTCCTTATCTTACATTTGGTGTGTTTTTCCCCCAAAGCACATTATTAATTATTTTTTAAATATATTTTTTATGACAGAAGCTATAAACTTATGAAAAAATCATGCACATGTGCAGAATTCCCAAACAACACCCGTCTATCAATACACCACACTGTGGAGGATCATTTGTTACTGATAAGATAATATCATCTGATTTTTACCACGTCCATAGTGTACATTTGGCTCACATTTTCCATTCTGTCTCATTATCAACACAGTACATTTTTGGCATAGATGCAAGAATATTATATTATTACTGCTAACCATAGTCCATGGGTCACTCCAGTTTTATTTTTCCCATGTTTATCCACATTCCCAACACCCAGCAGTAGTGATGTATATTTTCTCTAGCTCACAAAGGACACTCCTGCATCTGTACCAGCAACTACAATTCTCATCCACTTCTTGGTTTACTGTGCCGTTCACTTCCTAGATTATTCTCTGGCATTTTGTCAATTGGCATTTACACACCTAGAATACCATTTTCAGCCACATCCCCACTTATAAACTAGCTGTTACTATGTGTTACCATCCACTCTATACATTCCCACACTTTTACAGTAAAGCTAATTAAAACTTCTACATACATTAAACATCAGTAGTCCACTCAGTCGTCCTCTTATCTCCTTTAAGAATCCGCCACCTACCACCAGATCTTGAAGATATTTTCCTACAATTTCTTCTAGAAGTTTTATGGTTCTTGCTTTTTTATTTTTAGGTTTTTGATCAATTTTGAGTTAGTTTTTGGATGAGGTGTGAGATAGGGGTCATCTTTCCTCCTTTGGGCTATGGATATCCAGTTCTTTCGCACCATTTGTTGAATGGACTATTCTGCCCAAGCTGTGTGGGTTTGACAGGGTAGTCAAAAATCACTTGACTATACATGTGAGGGTCTGTTTCTAAACCATCAATTTGGTTCCATTGGTCTATGTCCTTATGCCAGTACCATGCTGTTTTTACCACTATAGCTAGGTAATGTGATTTAAAGTCTGGAGATGAAGGTTCACTTTACTTTTTTATGATGTTTCTGGCTATTCAGGACCCTTTATCCTTCCAAATAAAATTGATAATCACATTTTCAATTTTTTTTTAAATGCTGGTGGAATTTTTATTGTGATTGCTTTGAATCTGTATATCAATTTGAGTAGAATTGGCATCTCAATGATATTTAGTCTCCCAATCCATGAGCATGGAATGTTCTTCCAGTTATTTAGGCCTTTTTTCCCCTAAAGATTTATTATTTATTTCTCTCCCCTTCCCCACTTCCCCTCACCCCCCAGTTGTCTGCTCTCTGTGTCCATTTGCTGTGTGTTCTTCTGTGTCTGCTCATATTCTTGTCAGTGGCACCAGTAATCTGTGTCTCTTTTTGTTGCATCATCTTGCTGCGTCAGCTCTCCTTGTATGGCACCCTGGGCAGACTGCACTTTTTTAGCACTGGGCGGCTCTCCTTATGGGGCACACTCCTTGTGCGTGGGGCTCCTCTACGTGGGGGACACCCCTGCGTGGCAGGGCACTCTATGTACATTAGCACTGCATGTGGGCCAGTTCATCACATGGGTCAGGAGGCCCTGGGTTTGAACCCTGGACCTCCCATGTGGTAGGCGGACGCGCTATCCGTTGAGCCAAATCTGCTTCCCTATTTAGGCCTTTTTAAAATTTCTTTTGCCATTGAGTTGCAGTTTTCTGAATACAAGTGCTTTATATTGTTGGTTACGTTTATTCCTGACTATTTGATTTTTATCTGTCATATTTTATTTTCACCACTCTTTTGATACTTTGTTACTTTTATTGTTATAATCTTCATTTCTAGACTCCCTTCCAGGCCTCTCCTGTCTTTTCTTTTCAGGCTCCAGCACACCCTTTGGCATTTCCTGAAAATGTGTTCTCTTGCTTAGAAATTCTCTCAGTTTCTGTTTATCTGTGAATGTTCTAATCTCACCCTCATTTTTGAAAGACCATCTTGCTGGATATAAGATTCTTGGCTGGAAATTTTTCTCTTTAGTATCTTAAATATATCATACCACTGTCTTCTTGCCTCCATGGTTTCTGGTGAGAAATCAGCACTTAATCATATTGGGTATCCCTTATATGATATGCATTGCTTTTCTCTCGCTGCTCTCAGAATTCTCTGTCTTTGGCCTTTGACATTCTGATTAGTATGTGTCTCGGAGTTGGTCTATTCAGATTTTTTCAGATGGGAGTACACTGTGCTTCTTTGTCATGGATATCTATGTCCTTCAATAGGGTTGGGAAATTTTCTACCATTATTTCTTCAAATATTCCTTCTACCCCTTTTCCCTTCTTTTCGCTTTCTGGAATACCCATGACATGTATGTTTGCATGCCTTTTGCTGTCATTTAGTTCCCTGAGACATTCTTCAATTTTTTCCCATTTTCATCTTCATCTGTTCTTTTGTTTGTTCACTTTCAGAGGCCATTTCTTCAAGCTTACCAATCCTTTCTTCAACCTCCTCAAATGTGCTATTATATGATTCCAAAGTTTTTTAAAAAATTTTGTTTATTGCACCTTTCATACCCACAAGATCTGCTATTTTTTTATGTATGCTTTCAAATTCTTCTTTATGCTCATCCAGTGTCTTTTTAATATTCTTAATCTCTTTAGCCATCTCATTGAATTTATTAAGGAGATTTGTTTGAACATCTATGATTAGTTGTCTCAGCTCCTTTATGTCATCTGGTGGCTTATCTTGTTCCTTTAACTGGACCATAGCTTCCTGTTTCTTGGTGTGGATTGTAATTTTTGGTTGGTGACTTGGCATCTGGCTTACTAGAGTATTTATTCTGGGTGCAGTTTTTCTCTTTAGTTTAGGGCTTCCTGCCCTTTCTCCCTTGCTGGTTATGCAGTAGGAGCCAAGGATGTAATTGGTGCTATAAACTGTGGAGGCTCAAGCTGCCCTCATTGATCCAGGGACCAATGGAGTATCTCCCAACTTTTTCCTTTGCTAGGAGTAGGGACAGAATCACAGCTGTGTGGAATAATCCAAGTCGTGCAGGCCTAGACTGTAGTTGCTCAGAGAGACTAATGGAGCTTCACACCCCTTTCTCCCCTGCCTGGGGCGGGGATGGAGCTGCAGGTGTGGGCAGCAATCTATGCAGTGCAGGTCCAAGATGACTGCAGTTGCCCCAATAGATGTCCAATTATTCAGTCTGTGCCAGCCAAAGGAACCTGCAGTTACCTGGATAGGCTGGTGCAGGGCCCGCCAGCCTCCTCCCTGCCAGAGGTGGGGCTGAAGCCTAGCCTAGGGCTGCAGGTCGATGTGAGTGAAAGAAACCGTTTCCTATCACCACTGTGATTTTTGGTCAGTCTGTCTTCCCCTCATGCTGGGGGTGGAGTAAAAATGGCAGCCACCGGCTTCTTTCCGACTTGGACAGATTCACACCCCAGCTGTTCCTAGGGTTATTTATATCTTAGCCAGCTGAGTCTACAAATTAGTAGCCAAAATTGGTAGCCAACCATCTCCTCCCCCCTGTTTTTGGGAAATAGAGCTTCCAATTCCAGCCACAGAACAGCTCCTGGGTTGGCTTGCACTGCCAGAGTAGGACAGTCTTGGCCAGTAATTTCCTGGAGAGGATGGCACAGGTTCCTGCAGCTTCCTCCCTGCTGGAGGTGGTGCTAGGGCCTAGGCTGGAGCTGCAATCTGATCTGGATGGGAAAGAAGCCTATTCCTACCAGTACTGTGATTTTCAGTTCACCCACTTCTCCTAATGTTAGGCACAGTGTTAAGATGGTGGCTCCTGGCCTCTTTCAGACTTGGACAGGTCCAAACTTTAGCTGCTCCTAGGATTATGCTTTAGCCTGCATAATTTACCCATCAGTAGCTGAAGTGGTGCCCAACCGTCTCTTCCTCCCCCGTTTTTGGGAAGTGGAGCTTTCAATTCCAGCCACGGAACATCTCCCAAGGAGGTTTGTGCCTCCAGTGGAGGATGGGCACTGGTCTCCATGGTGTGGAGCACTTTACTTATGAGTCTTCTCTGCAGATGGGCAGTCCCTTCCTTCCATTTCTTCAAGGATGTTGCAGGATGCTCTTCTGATCTGGAGTCCCCAAACAGGTGCTTCAGATAACTCCAGATAGGTCTGGGTGTTTACTAACTGTCCTATAGCAGGAGCTGACTCTAGGCGCTCCTTACTCCGCCGCCATCTTGCTGATTGTCCCACTGTATAGTATTTTAAATATTCTTGGCCCAAAATTTAAAACAATTACAGGTAAGTTTATGGCTGATATTTCCTTTTAATCACATGCAATGAAATGACCAGCTGCAAGCCTTGCCCAGCACAGGAAGACAAAGAACGCAGTGGATGTGGAAGGCTCCCTAGAAAACATGACGCTGGGCTGATGCCTCTTCAAAAAGGCCTACAATTTAATTTTGATGTACCGTACTACCTTCTCAACCAAACTATAGTCACTTAGAGTTTGAGACCATGATTCATGCCATCAGTGTAAAGTAACTGCTCCACACATGCTTATATTTGGTCTTGATAATCATGACAGTACTTTTCATATTGTTTCCTAGACATTGAAATAATCTGTGGAAATTCTCAAAGTTCCAAATTTAAATTCAGAAAGTAATTTTAATAAGGAGAAAGTTCATTAAAGCTGTTTGTTCCCTTGTTTATTGGTTCAACAAGGTTGCTTAAATTTTTCCTTCTTTCTTCTAACTCCTCCAGAATTTTATTAACTATCTTTTTAATAATTTACTGATATATGTCCTACCACAAGACCCTTGAAGACATTACCCATTTTAGTCATCTTTGTATCTTTTCCTAATATATATGTAGGTTCCTTCACATAAATGACATTCAGTATATTTTGAATGAATTAATTAGTTTGTTCACATCATTGTACTAATCTCTACCAGACAATGTTTCGTTATCTTTACTCAGCATGTCTCAATCATGTGTTTTACTGAAGAAACAAAACAAAATAGAAACAACAGAGTAGTGACTTAGCAACCTTTGAAAAAGTGCATAATTATAAAATACTAACCATGTATGTAAGTGTAGAAGGCTATTGTTAAATAGGAAATTTCAAGTTTTTATATTAAATTATTAGTATTAATTGAATGATTAATTTTTAAATTACATATTTCATACACTTAATTTGCTATTTGAAAAACCATTGTAGTAAACCACACTGAAAATTATTGTTAAACATACTGGGAGTTAGACATTTTGAGGCATTTGTAATCTATTCTAAATAAAATATGTGAACTTATAAAAATCAAACTTGCTGACACACAAGTAAGGGAAACTAAACCATTACTCACTTGATTATGATTTGGGTATAATCTTGCCTAGAGAGTTGAAACACAATAAATTATGTCTATAAATTTTTCTAAACTGTAATGAAGAGCAGGACACTTTCATGTATTTAAGAAATTCAAATAAAAATGAGAATGGGGTCTTTCTTATGTAAAGGAAATCTGGAAGACAGACAGGGTAATATTTTAAAAAGCCATTTCAGTTGTGGAATTTTAGTCTGGCTGAGAAAATTAAAGTTTTATTACATATCATGATAATTTGGCAGTAACTTTATCCTCACCTAACACCATTTTCATTAAATACATATAATCTTGTACCTAAAAAAAATTCAAGATGATTTATGCTGCTAAATACGAGATTCTTATTATAAAGCACTCATTAATCACTACTTCCACATACCATTAAAACGCTATCCTCATCAATTTTCATTCCTATTACCTTGATGTGAATAATTTTGAATTACATTTTGCTAAAAATATTAAAGTACAATTGTGTTCCTGAAGTACATACACTTCATAGCCAATGTATGTCAAAGGGTTATTGATAATGGATCTTAGAATACTTTACTGCTCCTTGATTTGAGTGACCTTTGCTGAGTTACTCAATCTTCTTGCATTTTAGTTTTCTATGTAAGAATTATATATAGATAACAGATAATGAGACATAGAAAGCATCTTAAATTTCATTTAGTGCCACCCTTTTGTTCTGCTGATGTGGAAACAAGCTCAAGGATGATCAGTCTGAGGAAATGTTTCAAACAACCTAAATTTCTAGGAAAATACTATGTAAAATAAAATGCTAACAATTATGTAAAAAAAAAAAGATCCTGGATTTGATTAATTTCATTCTCTCTAGTAAAGAAATGTAGCATCACACTATCCTAATTTAAATATACTGGAATATATATTACCATATCTTTTAGTAGAGTCCCTTACTATTATGTATTATGTTACTTTTCAGATAGGAAATTCTTTCTTAAACATTTGTGACCCATCAGATAAGCTGACATTTAAGACATTCACTATTACTATTTTATTTCCTTCATTTCACCATGTCATTTAAAAATTCAGTCCCAGAATAAGTTTAAGTGTGGAGTTAATTAAAGCAAATAATTGTGAAAGATTCATATATATGTTTTCTATCATGCTCTGTGGATAGAGATGAAGCCTCCTTACTCATCTTCAGACCCTTCAATAATTACTGAGCCCCAGTAACATGTAAAATATTGTGCTGGGTATACCAAGGGATGCTAATGAATAAAGCATAGACCCTTGGGGAATATACCCTTCCTAGTAGGAGAAATAAGTAAGTATTGTATTCAGATTCCTCACATGAGAATTTGTGTGATATGACAGTTAAAACAAATCGTTCACGGTAATTTAAAGGAGGGATAGAACATTCCAAGTAGCAGAAGTCAGGAAATGAAGGCCAAACTTAGAAAGGAAGACATTTCTGAATAGAATTTCCAGAGCAGGGTCTTTTAAGGAAGAGTATTAGACTAAAGTGAATGAAGCAAAATGAAAAGGAAGAGTGGCCACGTTTAACCAAACTCTGGGGATCCAGTATTCCTATAGGGCAAGGAAGTAACAGGCGGAAAGGAATAGACCAGTGGATTCCCAGTGGATTCCCTGTTGTACAGTTGCTTCTACTCTTTACCTTACAGTTTTATATTTACTCTCTTCTGAATAGAACAAGAATCATTCTTGAGTAGGAGTAAGAATCTTGAGGCTCCAAATTTGCCAGGTAAATAAAATAGCACAGTGTGATTTGATGGAATCACATGTATTGGAATACCAGTTAACTCTGTGGTAAGGTTTTGTCTTTGAGGTTGATGTATTACAATAGATAATACGAGCTTTGGGATAAGACAGTCCTTGGTTGGGATCCAGGCTCAATCACAGCTGTATTATTTTGAATGATACTGACAAATATCGTTTGATATCGACTTATTGGCACTTTTCTAAGCAGTATAAACTATAATATGCATGAGTCACCTAAAGGTTCTGATTTGGTAGTCTGGGGTGGGGGCCTGCTCTTCTAGATCTCTAAGGAGCTCACAGATGACGTTGATACTGCTGACATTTTTTTACTAGAAGGGCTAAAAGCATGATCCCCAGCTCTCAGTAACAGCATCACATGGAAACCTGATTTAACTAAAATGTAAATTCTCAGCTCCTACCCAACATAGACGGAATCAGAAAAGAAACTTTGGGTGGGATCCCCCAGGTCTAACACTCTGTTTAAAGTACTCCAGGTGATTCTGACGCTCCCTAAAATTTGGGATCCACTTTTCCAAATCACTGGATTTCAAACATGCTTGCACACTGCAATCACCTGGGAGATTTAAAATAATACTGATGTCTAGTTCTTACCTTCAGAGATCCTAATGTAATCGGTATGTAGTATAGCCTGGGCATCAGTTCTCCCAGGTGACTATAATACAACAGTTTGTGATACACTAAACAGACTCGGGAGGTAGTACTTTTATTGTAGTTATTTTCCTCCTGTGTAAAACGTGGATAATAACCAGACTGGTTCCCGACTTCGCCTCCAAATTTTGGCATCTCCAGCCGGTCCTAGTCGGCGGCAATCCCAGTCCGATTTGGGGAGTTTGCCTCCCCGCCCTGTGTCTTACGGCCCCTTTCAGAGACGCAGGCGTCCCGGTTCGGGGCGCACCCAAGCTCCAACACAGTTCAAACCTTGGCTAGGGTCGGCTCCCAAGCGACCTCGCGTCTAGCCCGTAGGGGTGGTCCTCACGCAGCGCGGGAGCGCGACACGCATGCGCCGGGGCCTCAAGCCTGAAGCCCTGCACAGAGTAACGGACTCGAGCTCCCCCCACCGGAAGTGGGCGGCTGCGCAGCGCGAGGAGCCGGTTGTAGCGTGGCGGCTGTGAGGGTCCGAGGGGTTCCAGTTTCCTTCTCCGCCCCATGGCGGCGATGGCTAAGGCCGCTTACGTGGTCCGGCTGCTCTTGAGTTCCACGGCGTTGTGGCTATCGTTGCTCGGCGCCGGAACAGCCTCTGCGTCCAAGGCAGTGACGGCCCGCTTGGCCGCTAAGTGGCCCGAAACCCCGCTGCTGCTGGAGGCGAGGTGAGTGCGGCCCGGCCCCTGCGGAGCCCAGAGTGGTGTTGGGTCGGGCGGGCGTGAGGCGCTGGGACCCTGCCGGCCCTGGAGACTCGGTGTTTCCACGCTTGCGGCAGGGCGTCTGCTCACCGGCGCGACCTGACCGGCAGGGAATTGCTCCGCTTCTGTAGGTGCCCTATTTCTTGGTCACCTCAGCATCCACCTTTGAAGCACTCATTCGTGAATCCTTTTCCCTTCAGTTCATACTGAGCATGCCAACTCTGGCCCACCAACAATTTTTAAAACGTCGATAACGTGGTTTAATTTTTTGGATTTTACTAGCATTTATGAAAGAGTAAAGAAAGAACGGGAGTTGGAGCGTGGCGTTTAATGCAAGCACTTCAACTCTTCAGGAATATGGCACTTGGAGCGCCTAGATGGATAATGATAACATTATTGGCAGCTCCTAAGCTTGCTGTTGAGAATATAGCTTCCCACAAGTTATTACTTCATTCTTTATATCTTCCGGTGGACTTAGTTCGTGAGGTTATCTATCATTTATTGTAGGTTTTGAATTCATGCCCTTACTATTCTAGTAGTTAAATAGAATCTGAAAAGTGTTCCCCTAAGCCAGCATGAAGTTTTAAGTTCAAAGGCTTTTGTAAGTTCATCAAAGCAGCAGTATGGTCCTAAAAAGAAACTGTTACTCAGGTTACATCACATGTTAGAAACTAAAAGGGAAAAAAATAATGATTTTAGCCAAAATATGCTCAGTTCCTTTTCTTATCCTTTCCCCAGAATCTCCAAGAGCTTGAATAGATCTGATTACACACTTAGTCCCAAATCAGTCTAACTTCTTCCAGTCTCCTACTGATAGTTGCTGTGTCCTCGTTTCAGCATACCCCAAGAATCTTAGAGCTGAAACTCCCATAGGATATTCCTTAAATGCAGTCACATTCCAGTTCCAATCTGATTGACCAACCCCATGATATAAAGGGGTTGAATGGTGGTCCCCTAAAAGATATGTCCATATCCTTACTCCCAGAACCTGGGAATGTGAACTTATTTGGAAAAAAAGATCTTTGCAGATATAATTAAGGATTTCAAATGAGATCATTTTTGTCTGGCTGAGCCCTAAATCCAATGACAAGTGTCCTTACAAGTGACAGAAGTGGAGAAAATACGAGGAGAAGGCCACATGAAGATGAAAGCAGAAATTGGAGTTTTACAGCCACAAGCCAAAGAACATCTGAAGCTGCCAGAAGCTGGAAAAATCAAGGACGTTTTCTTCCCTAGTGCTTTCAGAGGAGATATGGCATGGCTCTTCTGAAACCTTGATTTCAGGCTTCTGGACTTAAGAACAGTGAGAGAATAAATTTCTATTGTTTTAAGCCCCCAAGTTTGTGGTGCTTTGTTACAATAGCCCTGAGTAACTAATACAGAATTTGGTACCAGGAAATAGGATGTTGTTTTAACTAATATTTAAAAATGTGGTAGTGGCTGTGGAATTGGGTAATGGGCAGAGCCTAGAAAAATTTTGAGAAGCATGATAGAAAACCTGGATTAACTTAAGGAGACTATTGGTAGAAATATCAATTTTTAAAAGCAATTACGGTGAGCACTAGGGTGGAAGTGAGGAAGATGTTTTTGGAAACTTAGGAAAGATGACTCATTATATA